>NW_026126409.1:0-1200000 GCF_943737965.1 Phodopus roborovskii
ACAGAGCTAATTCCAAGACAGCTAACACTGGCACACACAGGAAACCTGTCCCAAAACCAAGATGAAGAGGAGGAGGAGAAGAAGAAGAGAATATAGGAATTATAGGAAAAAAGGGTAGATTATTGAAGTTACTTTCATCTAAAAAGTATTAACTTCAAAATATTTTAAGCTGGTATGGATTTTTTAAACTTGATAAAAATTTAAGTTTATTTTTGTTATATGGTATATGTTTCTATTTGTAAAGTATTGTACCTATGTAACTTATTTAGTAATATAATTTCTTGTCCTTAAAAGATATTTAGGATAATAAAGGAATACAGGTTAGGAGTTACTCATCTACAATAAGCAAACTTATAGTCATGTTAGGTATATTTTCAAGGCCAAACAGATATATTTTAAATAAATTGATGGTTTTCAAACACTTCAAACACTAATACTACATGACATTTGAAATGTTTAATAACATAAAACTTTTCAAAACAGTGAGAGAGGTCTACTTTTGGCAACACCATTTTACTTAAAAAAAAAAAAAAAAGACGATAGACATGAAAGAGCCTTCATATGGAATTTACTTTCTTTATGGTAAAAGTTTGCCACTGGGCAAAGAAGCTAACCTTCCCTCGACTGCTGACAGTATGCTTATAAATTAAACAAAGAGGACACAAAAGAATACAACTGCTGAACTTTGCCAAGACAAGGTGGTACAGTACTGTAAAATTCCTGTTTCACAGAGAGTCTGTCAGATATTCTAGGCCGTTGGCTGAATATGGATGTCCAAACATCCCAGAGGAAACTTGAGTGGCTCTCTAGACAGTCAGGTTTTCTGTCATTTCTTATAGTATTGGAAGTTGCTTCCTTGGTATTTTCTGTTTATTCAGGTAATATATCATTCTTGGGTCTTTGATATGGTTGAAGATTATAATTATAGTCACAACTTTCCTTTGTTATGATAGAAAATGAATTATGTATGAAACTTTTCTCAACTAAGAAAGGATAGATAATGGATTATTTTCTCCAAAATGCCAAAAAGAAATGGATTAAACATTGTAAATGGAATTGTTTTTAGTGTATATAATTTTACTGTATTAGAGTTAAATTAGAGTTAAGGACTTTGCTTTTTTTTTTTTTAATTTTACATGTCGATCCCAGTTCCCTCTCTCTCCCTCACTCCCTCCCTCTTACCCTCTCTCCCCCCTCACATGCACCCTGACCACCCTTCACTCCCATCCCCCCACTCCAATTCCACATGTAGGGCAATGCCATCCAGGTGGGGTCATGTAAATCTGTCAAGTCATTTGAAGTAGGGTCTGGGACTTCTCTCCTGTCTTTAGGATAAGGGAGTATCCCTCCATGGGGGATGTGTTCCCAAGGTGCTTTTTGTGCAACAGGAATACATCCTGGTTCCACAGTCTGAGGGCCTTTAGACACTCAGTCCGAGCTGAGACCCATATTCAGGGGGTCTGAGTCAGTCCCATGTTGGATTCCTAGCTATCAGTCTGAGGGCCCGTTAGCTCCTCCTTGTTCAGGTCAGCTGTCTTTATGTGTTTCTGCAGCATGGTCTTGTCCTCTCCCTCTGTATCTGGATTCTAGTTTGACTAAGTGTTTAGTTATGGGTGTTTGCTTCTGTTTCCAACAGGTACTAGATGAAGACTCCATGATGGTGGATAAGTTTGTTGTTGATCTCAGTATCCAGGAAGGGCATTTATGGTAGCTTTTCTACTGTTGTGCAAATTGTTAGTTGGCAGCAGTCTTGTAGGTCTCTAGACCTTTCTTTAGGTTCAGTTTTCTCTTCAAACCAATAATGGCTCCCTCTTTTATGTTCTATCTCTATCTCTATCTCTGTCTCTGTCTGTCTCTCCTGTCTTCTATTCCTACCCTGACCCAATCTTCCTAGTCACATGTGCTTTCTTCTCCTCCCCTTCTCCAGGACTCTGGCTAAGGAAAGACCTCCTAGAGAGCTTATACTACCCAGAGCTACTATATCAAAAATCAGACCCACCTAAGCCCACGTGGGGAGTACCATAGAAAGAGAGAAACCCCACATACACCTACTAGAGGAAGCAATGGAAAGACAGCAATACAAGAAAACACCTAACAATAGAAAGACAAGCATGATACCATCAGATTCTAGGGAATCTACATCAACCAGACCTAAACACCCCAAAGCAGATGAAGCAAAAGTGAACGACTTAAAAATTATCATCATAAAAATGATAGAGGCCCTCAAAGATGAGTAGGAAAATACCGTAAAGGAATGGAAGAAAAAACAAAAACAAGCAAAAAAAAAAAATTGGAAGAAATGAACAACTGTCTTAAAGAAAGTACAGAAAGCCAAGAAAAAAAAAAATTAAACAGGTGAAAGAAATGGTACAAGACTTGAAAATTGAAATAGAGAAAATAAAGAAAACACAAACTGAAGGAATGCTGGAAATAGAAAGAACTGGGCCAATGATTGGGAACTACAGACACAAGCATAACCAACAGAATACAAGAGATGAAAGAGAGACTCTCAGGCACAGAAGATAATAGAGGAAATAGATTCATTAACCAAAGAAAATCGTAATTCCAACAAATCCTTAACCAGAACATCCAGGAAATGTGGGACATCATGAAAAGGCCAAACCTAAGAATAATAGGCATTGAGGAAGGTGAAGAAGACCAGCTCAAAGGTGCTGAAAACATATTCAACAAAATCATTGAGGAAAACTTTCCCAATCTGAAGAAGGACATGCCCATGAAAGTACATACCGAACACCAAATAGGTTGGACCAAAGAAAAAAGACCCCTCAACACATAATAATCAAAACACCTAACATGCAGAATTAAGTAAAAATATTAAAAGCAGCGAAGGAAAAAGGACAGGTAACATATAAAGGCAGACCTATCAAAATTACGCCTGACTTCTCCATGGAAACTCTTCAGGCCAGAAGGTCCTGGATAGATTTTCTACACATACAATGAGTACACAGATGCAAGCCCAGGCTACTATACCCACCAAAATTCTCAATAACTACAGACAGAGAAAACAAGATATTCAATGACAAAGACAGATTTTCACAATTCATATCTACAAATCCAGCCCTACAGAAGGTATTGGAAGGAAAACTCCAACCCAAGGAAATTAACTACACTCACAAAGATATAATTCCACGTCACCAGAACCCAAGGGTAAAGCAGAACAATTATTTTCAAATATTATTGCCAACAACAAATCTAAAACAAACAAATATTAACAATCCTTGCTCCTTACTCTCCCTCAACATAAATGGTCTTAATTCCATGCAAGAAACACATTTAAGCTTCAAAGATAGACACTACCTCAGGGTAAAGGGCTGGGAAAGATTTTCCAATCAAATGGACCCAAGAAGCAAGCAGGCGTGGCTATCCTAATATCTAACAAGTTAGACTGCAAACCAAAATTAATCAAAAAAGATGAAGAAGGTCATTTTGTATTCATCGCAGGAGAAATCCATCAACACAGTCTCAATTCTGAACATCCATACACCAAATACAAAGGCACCCACATTTGTAAAAGAAACGATACTAAAACTCAAACCTCACATAAAACCTCACATAATGGGCGACTTCAACACCACACTCTCACCACTAAACAGGACCAACAGTCAGAAACTTAATGAAGAAATAAAAGGAGTAACAGAAGTTATGTCTCAATTGGGTTTAACAGACATCTATAGAACATTCCATCTAAACACAAAAGAATATACCTTCTTTGCTCCACATGGAACCTTCTCTAAGTTCGACCACATACTAGGCTGCATAACAAACCTCAACAGATACAAAAAAAATTAGAATAGTCCCCTGAATCTATCAGACCACCATGCTATAAAATTGGAATTCAACAACAACACAAATCGCAAAAAAATCATGGAAACTGAACAATGCGCAATTGCACTATTCCTGGGTAAAGGAAGAAATAAAGAAAGAAATTAAAGGTATCCTAGAATTCAATGAGAATGAAGACACAACATACCCGAACTTATGAGAAACTTTGAAACCGGTGCTACGAGGGAAGTTCATTGCACTAAGTGTCCCTATGAAGAAAACTGAGTATAGTCACATTAGATTATTAACAGCACAACTGAAAGCCTTAGAACAAACAGAAACAAACTCACACTGGAGGAGTAGATGCCAGGAAATAATCTGGAATCAATAAAATAGAAACCAGGGGCCCCTGATCCCACTGTTCCTGTGTCCTGTCCCCATCGAGAGCACCCTTGGAGCTCTGATACACCCCCACACATCCCCACCGCGAGCCTCCCCCCTACCCTGTGTCCTACCCTGCCCACTGTCCCACCGCTCTGGTTGAGCACTGGGACAGAGGGTGGATCCAACAGTCCACACTATTTCGGGGTCTTTTCGGAGCAATGCTGAACAAAGGAGACCTGCCTATCCACACGGGACCACCTATAATTTCCACCTGCTTGGTCTCTGACCCCCACCTCCAGTCCTCTGCTAGAGTCCCGGGCCCCTCCCAGAGATCCGCCTATCTCTGCAGGTACACTATGAGTCCCCCCCTGCAAGATCCTTGACCCCTAAAGCAGGGCCTCTGCTAAAGAAAGAGGCCTCATGTGGAGAGTGCCAGTTCCCAGAGAGATCCCACTATTGGTGCAGAAACATCCCGAGTATCAGCCCAGCCTTTGTACTCTTCTGTCAGCCATTGGCTACAGGTGAGTCTGGGGCCCAATGGGTCAGCCTCTCCCCTACAACCTGCCCCCCCCAAATTCCCTGGGTTGGCCCCTGATCCCGCTGATCCTGCGTCTTCTCCCCATAGAGAGCTCCCTTGGAGCTCTGATACACCCCCCACCCATCCCCACCACGTGCCGGCGCCCCCTACCCTGTGTCCTACCCTGCCCACTGTCCCACTGCTCTGGTTTAGCACTGGGACAGAGGGTGGAGCCAAATATCTGCAGGTCCACTCTGAGTTCCTGCCGGCAAGGTCCCTACCCACAAAGCAGGGCCTCTGCTAAAGAAAGAGGCCTCAGGTGGAAAGTGTCAGTTCCCAGTGAGATCAGACTATTGGAAAAGAAACATCCCGAGTATCAGCCCAGCCTTTGTCCTCTTCTGTCAGCCATTGCCAAGAGCCATTGGCTAGAGTCCACACTACTTCAGGGGATTTCTCAGAGTGAACATGAACAAGGAGACATGCCTACCCATGCGGGACCACCCATAATTCCCACCTGTTTGGTCTCTGACCCCCACCTCCAGTCCTCTACTGGAGTCCCGGGCCCTTCCCAGAGACGGGCCACTCTGAGATTCTGTAGGCATCTTCCACTGGATCCTCATCCCTGACCCCATCCCCGGGTCCCTGTCTGCAAAGAGACCTATAGAGCTTGTAACATCCAGACCTACAGATATTGAACCTCTGACCCACATAAGCCCACCAGGGAAGTACCATAGAAAGAGGGGCAGACCCCACCAACACCTACTGGAAGAAGCTATGGGAAGATAGCAATACAACAACTAACAACAGAAAGTCAAGCTTGAAACCACCAGAATCTAGGGAAACTACCCCAACTAGAATGGAACAAAACAACAAAGCAGAGGAAACAGAAGGGCACGACTTTAAACTTACCATCATAGAAATGATAGAGGCCCTCAAAGAAGATGTGAGAAAATCCCTTAAAGAAGTGGAAGAGAAAACAAACAAAAAAGTGGATGAAATGAACAAATTCCTTAAGGAAAGTAAAGAAAGTACAGAGAGCCAGGAAAAAACAATTAAGCAGGTGAAGGAAACCGTTCAAGACCTGAAAACTGAAACAGAGAAAATGAATGCAACACAAACCGAAGGAATGCTGGAAATAGAAAAACTGGACAAAAAAATTGAGAACTACAGACACAATCATAACTGACAGAATTCAAGAGATGGAAGAGAGAATCTCAGGCACAGAAGATAAACTAGAAGAAATAGATTCATTGACCAAAGAAAATCATAAATCCAAAAAGTCATAAACACAAAACATCCAGGAAATGTGGGACACTGTGAAAAGGCCAAACCTAAGAATAATAGGCATAGAGGAAGGTGAGGAAGACCAGCTCAAAGGTGGCAAAAACATTCAACAAAAACATTGAAGAAACTTTCCCAATCTGAAACTACACCAGAACCCAAGGGTAAAGAAGAACAAATATATTCACAATACCATGGCCAACAACAAACCTAAAACAAATAAGCATCAACAATCAATGGTCCTTACTCACCCTCAACATTAATGGTCTTAACTCACCTGTAAAAAGACACAGGCTAACAGAATGATACAAAGACAGAATCCATCCTTCTGCTGCATACAAGAAACACATCTAAGCTTCAAAGATAGACACTACCTCAGGGTAAAGGGTTGAGAAAAGATTTTCCAATCAAATGGAAACAAGAAGCACGCAGGCATGGCTATCCTAATATCTAACAAGTTAGACTTCAAACCAAAACTAATCAAAAGAGATGAAGACGATCATTTCATATTCATCGCAGGAGAAATCCATCAACACAACATCATCTCAGTTCTGAATATCTATGTCCCTAATACAAAGGCGCCCACATTTGTAAAAGAAACGATACTGAAACTCAAAGCTCCTATAAAAGCTCACAAACTTATAGTGGGAGACTTCACACATCTCTCAACACTAGACAGGACCACAAATCAGAATCCCAACAAAGAAACAAAAGAACTAAGAGAATTTATGTCTCAAATGGAGTTAACCGACATCTGTAGAACACTCCATCCAAACACAAAAGAATATACCTTCTTCTCTGCTCCACATGGAACCTTCTCTAAAATCGACCACGTGCTAGGTGGCATAACAAACCTCAACAGATACAAGAGAATAGGAATAGTCACCTGTACCTTATCTGACCACCATGCTTTAAAATTGGAATTCAACAACAACACAAATAGCAGAAAACCTGCAAACTCATGGATACTGAACAATGTGCAATTGCACCACACCTGGGTCAAAGAAGAAATAAAGAAAGAAATTAAAGACTTTCTAATATTCAATGAGAATGAGGACACAACATACCCATACTTATGGGACACCTTGAAAGCAGTGCTACGAGCAAAGTTCATTGAACTAAGTGCCCATATGAAAAAAACCGAGGATAGTCACATAAGAGAATTAACAGCACAACTGAAAGCCATAGAACAGAGAGAAATGAATTCACCCAGTAGGAGTACACACCAGAAAATAATCAACTTGAGGGCTGAAATCAACAAAATAGAAACCAGGAAAACAATAGAAAAAATCCATGCAACAAAGAGTTGGGTTTTTTTTTTTTGAGAAAATCAACAAGATAAACAAACCTTTATCCAAACTAACGAAAAAAGCAGAGGAGAATATGCAAATTAACAAAATCAGAAACGAAAAGTGCAGCACAACAACGGACACAGAGGAAATCCAGACAATTTTCAGGTCATACTTTGAAAACCTGTATTCCACAAATATTGAAAATTCAAAGGAATGGACAAATTTCTGGATAACTATCACTTACCTAAATTAAATCAAGAACACACATTCAACTTAAATAGACCTATAATCCACAATGAAATAGAAGCAGTCATTGAAAGCCTTCCAACCAAAAGACATCCAGGGCAGGTGGATTCAGTGCAGAATTCTACCACAAAATAGAAACAGAAGGTTCATTGCCAAAATCATTTTATGAGGCCACAATAACCAAGCCACAAAGAGACAACTAAGAAAGTAAACTACAGACCAATATCCCTGATGAACATCGATGAAAAAATACTCAATAAAATACTGGCAAACCAAATTCAAGAATACATCAGAGAAATCCTCCACCATGACCAAGTAGGCTTCATCCCTGGATTGCAGGGATGGTTTAACATATGAAAATCTATCAACGTGATCCACTATATAAACAAACTGAAAAAGAAAAACCACATGATTATCTCCCTAGATGCGGAAAAAGCCTTTGATAAAATTTAACACCCTTTCATGATAACGGTCTTGGAGAGATCAGGGATAACAGGAACATAGCTAAACATAATAAGAGCAATATACAGCAAACCAACAGCCAATGGAGAGAATGGAGAGAAACTTAAGCCAATTCCCCTAAGATCAGGAACAAGACAAGTCTACCCTCTCTCTCCATATCTCTTCAGTATTGTACTGGAAGTTCTAGCTAAAGCTATAAGAAAACAAAGGGAGATCAAGGGGATCCAAATTGGAAAGGAAGAATTCAAAGTGTCTCTATTTGCAGATGATATGATAGCTTACATAAGCGACCCAATGAACTCTACCAGGGAACTCCTACAGCTGATAAACACCTCCAGCAAACTAGCAGGATACAAGATAAACTCAAAAAATTCAGTAGCCCTACTTTCTTCAGATGGCAAAGAGACAGAGAAAGAAATCAGAGAAACATCACCCTTTATAATAGCCACAAGCAACAAAGTATCTTGGTGTAATGCTTACCAAGCAAGTAAAAGACCTATATAATAAGAACTTTGTGGCTCTAAAGAAAGAAATTAAAGAAGATACCAGAAAATGGAAAGATTTCCCATGTTCTTGGATAGGTAAGATAAATATAGTAAAAATGGCAATCTTGCCAAAAGCAATCTACAGATTCAATGCAATCCCAATTAAAATCCCACCACAATTCTTCACTGACCTTGAAAGGATAATAATCAACTTTATATGGAGAAACAAAAGACCCAGGGTAGCCAAAACAACCCTATACAATAAAGGAATGTCAGGAGGCAACACCATTCCTGACTTTAATCTCTACTACAGAGCTATAACAGGCTGGTATTGGCACAAAAATAGACAGGCCAATGGAATTGAATTGAAAATCCTGATATTAACCCACACACCTATGAACACCTGATTTTTGACAAATCCACTAAAATTATTCAAAGAGATGAGGATAGCATTTTCAACAAATGGTGGTGGCACAATTGGATGAGGGTGTTTAAAAGACTGCAGACAGACCCATGTCTGTCCCCATGCACAAAACTCAAGTCCAAATGGATCAAAGACCTCAACATCAATCCAGCCACATTGAACCTCTTAGAAGAGAAAGTAGGAGGTACCCTTGAACAAATTGGTATAGGAGACTGCTTCCTTAACATAACTCCAGGGGCACAGACACTGAGAGAAACAAGTAACAAAAGGGACCTCTTCAAACTTAGATGCTTCTGTAAGGCAAAGAACACAGTAGAGAAGACCAAATGGCAGCCCACAGACTGGGAAAAGATTTTCACCAATCCTGTATCCGACAAAGGGCAGATCTCCAAAATATACAAAGAACTCAAGAAACTAGTCAACAAAACACCAAATAACCCTATTAAAAATGGGGTACAGAACTGAAGAAAGAATTCTCAATAGAGGAAATCAAAAAGTCTGAAAGACACTTAAGAAAGTGCTCAACATCCTTAGCTATCAGAGAAATGCAAATCAAAACAACATTGAGATACCATCTTACTCCTGCCAGAATGGCTAAAATTAGTAACATCATTGATGACTTATGCTGTAGAGGATGTGGAGAAAGGGGAACACTCCTCCACTGCTGGTGGGAGTGCAAACTCATACAGCCATTTTGGAGATCAGTATGGCGGTTCCTCAGGAAAATGGGAATTAGTTTACCACAGGACCCGGCAATCTCCCTCTTAGGCATATACCCAAAGGATTCACATCCATGGCACAAAGACATTTGTTCAACTATGTTCTTAGCAGCACTATTTGTAATAGTAAGTACCTGGAAGCAACCTAGATGCCCCTCAATTGAAGAATGGATAAAGAAGATGTGGCACATCTACACAATGGAATACTACTCTGCAGACAAAAGTAATGGTATCTTGAAATTCACAGGCAAGTGGATTGCACTTGAAGAAACCATCCTGAATGAGGTGACCCAGTCACAAAAAGAAGAACATGGTATGTACTCACTCATATATGGATTTTAGACCTAGAGCAAAGGATCACCTGCCTATAATTCACACCACCAGAGGAACTAGGATACAAGATGTAATCTAAGAGATTTATATAAAGTCCTTCACAGAAGTGAGAATGGACAAGTCCCCCAGAGCACAGGGGAAGTGTGTGGGGGGGCAGCGAATGGATAGAGAAGTAGGAGAAAACGAGGGGGAGGAAAGAAACACACGTGCGACCAGGAAGATTGAGCCCGGTTAGGAATAGAAGACAGGAGAGAGAGAGAGAGAGAGAGAGAGAGAGAGAGAACATAAAAGAGGGAGCCAATATTGGTTTGAAGGGAAAATTGAACCCAAAGAAAGGTCTAGAGAATTACAAGACTGCAGTCAACTAACAATTTGAGCTTCTGTGGAAAGGCTACCATAAATGCCCTTCCTGGATAGTGAGATCAACAACTAACTTATCCATGGAGCCCTCATATATTACATGTTGGAAACAGGAGCAAACACCCATACATAAACACTGAGTCGAACTAGAATCCAGATACAGATGGAGAGTACAAGACCTGGCTGCAGAACCACATAGAGACCGGTGACCTGAACAAGCAGAAGCTAATGGGCTCCAGACTGATAGCTAGGAAGCCAGCATGGGACTGACTCAGGGCCCCCTGAATATGGGTCTCAGCCAGAAGGACTGAGCAGTCTAAGGGACCTCAGACAGTGGAGCCAGGATGTATCCCTGGTGCACAAAAGTACTTTGCTAACACATCCCCCATGGAGGGATAACTGCCTTAACTAGGAGAGAAGCCCTAGTCCCTACTTCACATGACCTGTCAGATCTACATGACCCCAACTGGATGGCATTCCTATACATATGGAATTTGGGTTGGGGGTTGGGAGGGAAGGATTGTTAGGATGCATGTGAGAGGGTAGGGAGGGTAAATGTGACAGAGGGAGAGATGGAGTGGTAACTGTGATCCACATGTAACTTATAAATTATATAAAAAAATAAATAAAATAGAAACCAGGAAAACAATACAAAAAAAAATCAATGCAACAAAGAGTTGGTTTTTTGATAAAATCACCAAGATAGACAAACTAATGAAAAAGCAGAGGGTGAACATGCAAATCAACAATATCAGAAATGAAAAGGGGTATATAACAACCGACACTGAAAATATCCAGATAATTCAGTTCATACTTTGAAATCAACCTGTACTCCACAAATTAAAAGGAAATCGACAAATATTTGGATAACTATCACTTACCAAAATTAAATCAAGGGCAGATAAGCAACTTAAATGTACCTGTAACCCTTAGTGAAATAGAAGAAATCATCAAAAGCTTCCTAACCAAAAATAAATAAATAAATAAATAAATAAATAAATAAATAAACAAACAAACAAACAGTCCAGGGCCAGATGGCTTTAGTGCAGAATTCTCCAGAAATTCAAAGAAGAGCTAATACCAATACTCCTCAAATTGTTCCATACAATAGAAGCAGAAGATTCATTACCAAATTCTTGTTACAAGGACACTATTACCTCCATATCCAAGCCACACCAAGACAAAACTAGGAAACAGAACTATAGACCAATATCCCTAACGAACATTGATGCAAAAATACTCAATACAATACTGGCAAATTGAATCCAATGTACACCACAGAAATCATCCACCCTGACCAATTGGGATTTATCCCAGTCATGCAGGGATGGTTTACCATATGAAAATCTATCAATGTTATCCACCATATAAACAAACTGAAAAAGAAAAATGACATGGGCATCTCACTAGATGCTGAAAAAGCCTTTGACAAAATTCAACCCACTTTCATGATAAAGGTCTTGGATAGATGAGGGATAACAGGAACATACCCAAACATAATTAAAGCAATATACAGTGAACCAACCGCCAACATCAACAATATCAAACTGAATGGAGAGAAGCTTAAGATGATTTCTCTAAAATGAGGAATTAGACAAGGCTGCCTACTCTCTCTACATCTCTTCAGTATTGTACTTGAAATTCTTGCTAAACATAAGATAACAGAAGGAGATCAAGAGGATCCAAATTGGAAAGGATGAAGTCAAACTGTCTCTATTTGCAGATGATACGATAGTTTACATAAATGATCAGAAAAATCTACCAGGGAACCTGTATAGCTGATAAACACCTTTAGCAAATTCGCAGTATACAAGATTAACTAAAAAAAAAAAATCAGTAGCCATACATACTATATACAAATGATAAAGTTGCTGAGAACGAAATCATAGAGACATCATCTTTTACAATAGCCACAAGGAACATAAAATATCTTTGGTTAATGGTAACCAAACAAGTGAATGGCCTAGATAGCAAGAACTTTGTGTCTTCAAGGAAAGAAATTAAAGAAAATGGAAAGATCTCCCATGCTCTTGGATAGTTAGGACAAACATTGTAAAAATGGTAATCTTGCCAAAAGTAATGTACAGATCAATGCAACCCCCATCAAAATCCCAGCACAATTCTTTACTGACCTTCAAAGGATAGTTTCCAACTTTATATGAAAAGCAAAAGACCCAGGATAGCCAAAACAACTCTGTACACTAAAGGAACTTTAGGAGGCATCATCATCCCTGACTTCAAGCTCTACTATAGAGCTATAGTCCTGAAAACAGCTTGGTATTGGCACAAAAATAGACAGGTAGATAATGGAATCAAATAGAAAATCCTGATATTAATCCACACACATCTAAACCTGCAAAATAGCTAAAAGTATATAATGGAAGGAGGAAAGCATCTTCAACAAATGGTGCTGGCACAACTGGATGATGATGAGTAGAAGACTGCAGATAGACCCATGTCTATCACCACTCACAGAAGTCAAGTCCAAGTGCATCAAAGACCTTAATAGGAATCCATTCACATTGAAGCTCATAGAAGAGAAAGTGAGGGATATCCTTGAACAAATTAATATAGGAGACTGCTTCTTGAATATAACACCAATAGCACAGGCACTGAAATCAACAATTAATAAATGGTACCTCCTCAAACTGAGAAGCTTCTCTAAGGCAAAGCACACAGTCAACAACACCAAAGGTCAGCCCACAGACTGGGAAAAGATCTTCACCAACCTTACATCTAACAGAGGGCTGACCTCCAAAGTATACAAAGAACTCAAGAAACTAGCCACCAAAACACCAAATAACCCTATTTAAAAATGAGGTAGAGAATGAAGAGAGAATTCTCAGTAGAGGAAATCAAAAAGGCTAAAGACCCTTAAGAAAGTGCTCAACATCCTTAGTCATCAGAAAAATGCCAATGAAAACATCTCTGAGATACCATCTTATTCATATTACAGTGGCTAAAATTACAAGCACCAATGACAGCTTATGCTGGAGACGATTTGGAGAAAGGGAAACACTCCTCCACTGCTCATGGGAGTGCAAACTTGTACAGCCATTTTGGAGTATGGCAGTTCCTCAGAAAAATGGTGATCATCCTACCACAGGATCCTTTGTTGTACAGGATGTTTTGGATATCCTCCATTACTTGTTTTTTCATATGAAGTTGAGTATTGTCCTTTGAAGGTCTGTGAAGGATTTTGCTGGGATTTTGAGGGGATTGTATTGAATCTTTTGGTTATTTTTGGTGCTGGGGTTAAAGTTGTGTGCCACCACTGCTAAGCTTAAGAAAGTCTGTTTTTCTTATTAATTTATTTTTTACATTCCAATCTCAGATCCCCCTCCCTCTTCTTCTTCCACCCCACCCCCACAATCTCCCATGTACTCCTCGGAGAGGATAAGGCCTTCCCTAGGAAGACTACTAAGTCTGTCCCATCATCTCATTGAGCAGGACCAAGGCATCTCTCCACCCCCACACCCCTGTGTAGGCTGGACAAGGTATCTTTCCATATAGAATAACCTGCATCAAGTCAGTTTGTGCATTAGTGTTAGATCTTGGATGCACTGCCAGTGGCCTCACATATTGCCCCAGTCACACCATTGTCACCTATATTAAGGGAGTCTAGTTCAGTCTCTCAAAGATTGAATATGACCTTGCAGTATCAGCCACACAAGTGCATTCATTTGTTAAGTGGCTTTTGGTTAACTATTTCATCACAACAACAGAAAAGTAAGAACAAAAACAGGAAATTCTTATATGAGATTCTTGTAAGAGCCTGTGAGCAGTGTCCTTTGGAGGAATTTGGAGAATATCAAACTCTGGATGGCCAAAGCCATTAAAATCTGTGCATTTAGCTTAATGGGTCATTCCAGAAGGACCTGAAAGATGAGAATGTTAAGAGGAGGTATACTGTGAAAGCTAAAGTCATGAGGAATCAGTGAGAAATAGACTACATAAAAAATTAGGCTAGTGACTATGTGGTGGTCTGAATGAGTATGGCCCACATATCCTTATACATGTGAATACTTGCTCCCCAAATAGGGGAGCTGTAGAGGAGATATGGAGATATGGCATTGATGGAGGAGAACTGTCACTGGAATTGGGGTTTAAGGTCTCTTTCTGCCTGCCTGAATATCAAGATGAAAATTCATAGCTCCATGTCTGCCTACTGCTAAATTTCCTGCTAGGATGATAATGAATGAATCCTATGAAATGTGTAAGTAAGCCTTATTTAAGTCTACCATGATAAAAATTGTCTTGGCCCTAGTGTCTCTTCACAGCAGTAAAATAGAAACAGTTCATTTGTGTAATATTTTGGCAAAGAAATCTTTGTGTATTCTGCCATGTCCTTACAAACTGTGTTGTGAGTGCTGCAATTGGAGCCAGCCAAGCAAAAGAGCTGATTTCTTTGATAGAATATTTAGTCAGTGACACAGTTACTACTGATGACACAAGGAAAGAAACAACTGGAGCAAAAAAAATTGCTGTCTGGAGAGAAAAGGAGGGTAAACATTGTCATTTTGGGGCCCATTGTGTAGGACATGGCATTGCAATAAATATGCCAAATAACATTTCTATAGAGACACACAAACATCAGTAGTATTGAGTATACATTAGAGAAGCTATCAACAATTACTAACTTCAGATAAAGGATGAGCAAGATGGGAATGGTGGCTCATTCTTTAATCCCAGAAGTCAACTAGATTTAGTTGTCAATCACATACTGAATGAAACAAAGCAATACAATTCCAGGGTAGTTCTCTTAAAGAGAAAGCACCCCACCATCAGTTTTGTGCACATTGATCAGCTGCAGTTTTCAGTAATTGTTTTTCTTCTGTTTGTTGCAAAGGGATGTGTCTTTGATTTGGGGGAAGGATCACACTTATATGTCAGTGTAGAGAAAATTTTACATTGTGGTTAGGAATTATTCTGGTCTAGTAAAATTGACCTAGCCAGTTTTCCACTAAGATACATGACCTCAATAGCTCTTGAATTGGTAGACTGCTTCACTCCTTTGAATTGCATCTTAAGACAAGTAGAGAGGTATTTCGTACAGCCAAGATATAAGTGCCACCATTGCACCCATAACAAAGCTTTCATGGTAGTCATTTTTGTAAACATCAGATCTTGGTAGGTCTATTAGTTGATTCCCTCCATTGGGAATTTGCACAATACCTTTGATTCTATGAAAGCTAGTTCTTAGGGAGGAGCCCTTCATCTCAGACCTAGTTCTGATCCTGAGTCAAGTATCTGAAGTGCATGCTGTCTTAACAGAGAGTGACTTTTAACAGCAATGGAGGACAATGGCAATAGCCTATATTGTTTGGAAATCTTTACAGTGCTCAAGATTCATAACTCAAAATGGAGTTTCTCATGCCCTAGTACTGTTAATTTCTAGATAGTCTACATATCTTGGGATATAACTTATCAACTCATGGGATATAATTTCATTTAAAATATGTACGTGTATGTACATATGTATACTGTGGGTGCCCATAAAGATGGCTGCACTCCATCTGACACAAAGGCAGAGAGTTCAAAGCTGTCAGCAAGGCACAAGACCTAAAGGTCAAAGGTGTGGCTACAGAAGGATGTTTCACACTCAGTCTAAAGAACAGCAGGCCTGAATCTGAGGTGTGGCTACTCCTGACCTCAAGGCTAGGGAACAAGAAGTTGGAGCTAAGATGTGGTTATTGAACTCAGAATAAGGGAGGAAGAAAAGTCTGTTTGTTCCATATACATGATAATGTGTTCCACTTTTTGGTTATGGTATATAAGAGTGTCAAAAAATAAACTGGTGGCATTTCAGTATTGACTGATATGCCCTCCTGACCTTTATTCTGTCTCTCTTTATTATCTATAGTTAGCCTTTTCCTCACCCATACTCCTCCACTCAGGTACGGACTTGGGGCTGCTTGGCTGGCTCTGATTGCAGCCCCGCAAAGACTGCTCCCGACAGTATACTTATGAGTATCATGTTAATTTAGGTTAATAAAATTAATAGAATTCTGTATAGCTTTTTCATACATCTTTAGCCTCTCCATTTTGTTCTTTATTGACTTCCCTCTTCTCTAAGAAACCCCATGTCTGTTTGTTCTATTTTACCACTAATATAATCTCAATACTGCTATTCTGTTTTCTAGCTTTGTGCCCTTTTTATTTTCACTTTCCTGAATTCTGTGTTTTTTAAGTTATATGCTAACTTCAAAAAATTGGAGCTATGAACCACAGATGAGAGAGTACACACATTTACAGTTGAATAGTATTGCATAATTTACATGTACTACATTGAGATTATCTTCTCATCACCTGAAGTGTTCCCTCTCTTGCCGTATTGCTCCATTTAGTGCTTATCACACTACACTGAAGCTTCCTATAGTAAAGCTATACTATACTATACTATACTATACTATACTATACTATACTATACTAAAAGAAGTTTCCTCTGCTCACAGATAAGAGTTAGGGGAACCAGGAATGTTAAATATGCAGCATTTTCTCATTAAGAGCTGTGGTGTATAATACGTTTTCCACCTAGAAGCCTGGAAGCAGACTAGGTTTTGGCATTTTTGTGGCAGATGCCACACTTAGTCCTATGTTCCATATATTTTATAAAGAGTTTTGATGTATTTATGGCTTGATATTTTTGTACACATGAATTGAGTTAATTATCATTAGGATTTTTTCCAAATTATGCGTCACATAAATGTGCCAAAATAAACATGAAGTCAGATATTGAATTTTAAGCAACACCATCTACTGATTCATGTTTAACCAAATTGCTTTGTTAACTCTGACTGGCCATGGTATTTGCAGAGATAACTACACTTGCTGTGAAAGTATGTTCTTAGGGTAGTTCTTAGTTTAGTATAGTTGGCTGCTCAGAGTTTGATGTTTGCATGAATAAGGAACCAAATACACTCAGGTGAGATAGGTGGAGATGTTTGGGGCTGGTGTTGCAAAGTTGGGAAGGAATCAGTGACCCCAAGCTAGGGCAAACAAAGGTTCTCAGCAGTAGTGGAAGATTATAATTGAAGGCTCAGAGAAGGAACCAGGCAGATTCGGGGGGGTATATGTTGTGATGATTATGGTAAAGGAAATTACTTTGGGGAGGAGTTTAGGTTACAGGGTTAAGATGAGGTCCACCTACAACTTGGAGCAGGCATGGATAGAATTAGCTGCACAAATTAGTCTTTAAGGGTATGTAGGAAAGGTTGCAGGGCACTGGTGGGACATATGTCCTTCCTAGTGAAGAGTGGAAGCCGTAATTGAAGGCAGTCTCAGAATCTGCTACACAAAAATATAGTGAACATCAATGCAATACTGACTTTGTTTTTAATCATAAGAGCCCATTCTCTCAAATGTCAATTAATATTTTTATTCATTTGCACACATATTTACCACTGTGTAATTGGCATGCATAGAAGATGACTTAATACAAAATTCACTATAAGGTACAAATTGTGTAGTTACATGAAATTCATTGCAGCCTTTAAATTGTGTTTTTAAAGTTACTATGTGTCATTATATATTCCCTATTGCAAAATGTCCAATTAGTTTGTTACTTTTTCTATAGTTTAGTAATTACATAAGATAATATAAATATAACTGAATTAAACATCTCAATGTCTTACAGTGATGTTGACATAAGTATAAATAGAAAATATATGCTGACATCTTGAGTAGCAGGATAAAGGGATGAATGCCATTATTTTTTTCATGATCAGGTCCATCTATATGGAGTTTAAAGTGAGATAGATGTATGAGTCCTTATAGTAGTGGGGGTGCCTTAGTCTACATCTTCACCACTCTAGACAGCCTGTTTTAAACAGTTATCCTAGAGGGGATGTTTCTATAAAGATGTTAATAGACCATAGATATTTTGTATTACAGACAATTGAAGGCACAAGCACGAGAGTTTCTAGAGTGGCTGAAGTATGTACTGAACAGGACAAGATGTAGGCAACAGAAATACACTCGTTCCCTGGGACTGAATAATAACTGCATATCCTCTCCTGAATTGAGACTTTTCACATGCTTGTAAGCTGAGCAGGAGTGAACACATAACATTGGGCTTCAATTCAGCATCTGCATATATGTCATGTTACAAAACTCTGACGCTGGCCAATTTTTCTCTCCTTCCATTTTCTGGTAAAGCTATAATTACCTTTTGTACACAAAAACCCCATCAATAATAATTCTATATTTTCATATCACTTGTGAATTGGTTGCAAATACAGTGAACCACATTTCAATTGATGCAATAATATAGGAGGGAAAAGAAATATCTACATTACCAACATATACCAAATCCATCATTGACTCCCACCCTTTGTCCTACTGGGCACGCTGATCCAATGCTCCTGCTGCTCTGAGTGACCATTGGGCCAGATTGCAGGTCCTACAACACCTCCACCTCCATGGAACTTCCTGGGTCTGTTCTGAGCACACTGGGCACGCCTATCCACACAGGACCACCCTGAGGCCACACTGCCTGATCTCTGGACACCATCACTGGCCCTCTGCTGGAGAAGAGACCTCCAAGAGAGCTTGGATTATTCTGAGTTACAGACATAAAATTCCTGACCCAACTACACACACTGTGAGAGTAAGGTAGAGAGAGAAACTCCACCTGCACCTACTGGAAGAAACCATGAGAAGACAGCAATACAAGAAACCCCCACACACACAATAGAAAGACAAGCATAACACCACCAGAATCTAGGGACTCTACTCCAACTAGACCTGACCACAACAAAGCAGTTGAAGCAGAAGAGAACGACTTAAAAAATAACTTCATAAAAAATGATAGAGGCCCTCAGAGTCCATATGAGATAATCCCTTAAAGAAATGGAAGAAAAAACAAACAAAAATTGGAAGAAATAGAGGAAAAAACCAAGCCAAAAATGCAAGAAATGAAGAAATCTTTTAAAGAAAGCAAGAAAAGCCAATAAAAAACAAACAGATGAAGGAAACAATTCAAACAGTTCAAGACCTGATAACTGATATAGAGACAATAAATAAAACACAAACTGAAGGAATGAAGAGGCTATGGGAAAGTCAGTGTTTCAGTGGTTCCTGGTAGCTCGACACCAATTGCTGGATACTTTCTGGAACTTGGCATATGGACTGTACCAGCTGGTTATGGTCATCATGATGTACAAGGAAGCACAGCACAGCATCCAGTGGAATAAGGAGTAGCTATACTGCACCCCGTCCTTCTCGTTGTCTACAGCCCAACGAGGCTGTCCATCTTCTTCATCACTGGCTCTATTGGTGGTGTCGCCAAGGATAACACTGTCACTCCCAGAGAGGGTCAGCTTGTTAACTTGGCTATTGCTTGAGGTATGGATGTTAGAATATATGAGGCAGATAACAAAGAGAGTTAGGCCCCCAAAAAGCATCCAAATTCATAGAGTGTCCATTCTGTGATTGTGGAACCGGAGCAGGAGCAAGAGTAGTTGAATTTGCTGGAAACACAGTGGGTGACGTTAAATGTATAATGATGCTCATAAGAGAGGGGTTGCAGGAACGATCAGGTTCATTGGTCATGGCTGACCACGTGAGGTAAAGGGTGTACAAAGTGATGATGGAGGACGACAGGAGGCCAGAATGAGGCTGATGTTCCTGAATTTTGGGGAGAATGGATACAATAGAAACAGCAACACAAAGAATCAGGTTAAGGCTGCTGAAGACCTTATTTTCTGTGCAGCCATCTGGTTTGTATAGAAGATGTACAGCAGCACGGCAAAGATGATTGACAGGATATAAAACAAGCTTGTAAAAGACAGCAAAGAAGCATACCAGAACCTTGGGTTTCCTTCTTCCATTCAGTTTACCCATGATTCATTCCAAGAGTGAGCCATGCTCTTGGTAAGAGCACCAGTTGGATGAAGATGAAGAAAGTGGCCCCAAACATGCCAACACCAAACCAGACTGAAGTAAAATGGCCCCCAGGGATGTAGAAAGATCCAACCATGATACCAATAATAGTAGCAATTTTGAAGAACCAAAACACATTGTGTGTTGCTGCTCTTGGATCTTTACTTGTTTTTACTTTTAACATGAGCAAAAAGAAGGCAAAGAAAAAGATGGCCACATCAAAGTTGATCCGATACACAGCTTTGAAACCGACCAGCACATCACAATCTTTCTCTGCCTTTGTATCAGGCATCTTGATTTGAAATCTGCCTTCACAGAATCCAGGAACCTTCTTTAGCTGAGTTTGTATGCCATCTGTCATCATAATGCAAGACACAATAGTACCAAGGATGAGAATGGAAGAATAGATGAGTCGAGTTACAGTGGAATTCTTGCTGATGGAACAGCAACTGCATAGCAGACATGATGCACCACTACAGAGGCATGGGACCCAGCTGGCCAGGGAGAAGACACCTAGCAAACCCCCATGGTGACGCTGGGGTAGAGACACACCGCTCTGAGCAGCTGCCTGCGAGGTGGCTAACTGCCTGTTCAGGCATCGCCTCAGAAACCTCTTGGAGGTCTTGAAAGCAGAGCCCCCAGCAACACCCATGATGTTGGGAAGGAAGGCTTGGTATGGTCTCAGACACTCAGGAAGGAGGCAGGTGAATGAGCCAAAATTAAGGTTGGGGCAGGCTCCATATGGCCCTGTAGTGAGATAGTCCTTCTGTGGCACTGACCACGCCCATTGGGGGGTGGAGCCATGGGCAGAAGTGACCTGTGGAAGGAAGTTGGAGGGAGAGCCGGGAAAAGCTCTCTGGCTGGCATGACTCAGACAGGAGAGGATCGGGTTGAATTTCCTGGTGTTCATCTGTCTAGGTTGTAAGTTATTTCTCCCTGAATAAACATCTATTCGGCCTATTTGTTTATCCTGATCCTTATTTAACTGTGATATGGCCCCACATGGAGGGGCAGATCCAGTATGCACAGAGCCAACTCAGGAAGTTGCAGGAAGATGGTGGACACATTGGACCTTTGCTCAGACCAGAGCAGTGGGCCCAGCAGGGCTATGCATGAGGGGAAGGCAGGCTCTGAATGGTCCAGGGTGTCTGGAATGGACTACTCAGGCCGAAGACATAGGGAGGTGATGATACAGAGCTGACCTGGGGAGTTCCCAGGAAAGGATGTGGGGGTGATTTGGCTTGGGCAGGTCCCAGACTCACCTCAGGCAGAAGGCAGGCCAAACAGCCCAAAGGCATGTTGAGGACAGGCTGTTGATGGTACCTGGTGGAGGGGTGGGTCCATATGCACAGAGAGCCAACTCAGGAAGTTCCAAGGACCCGTGCTCTGGCCAAAAACTCACCCTGACCAATGGGCCCAGCAGGGCCAAGGATCAATTATTTGGTATTTTTATGTCTACCTTCTTGAGTTCTTCACATATTTTTGGGATTATTCCTCTGTCAGATTGGTAAAGAACTTTTTCCATTCTGTAGGATGCTGTTTGTCTTTTTGGTTGTGTGCTTTGCCTTACAGATGCTTTTCAGTTCCTGGAGGGCCCATTATTGTTTCTCTCAGTGTCTGTGCTGCTGGTGTTATATTTAAGAAGTAGTCTCCTATGCCAATGCATTTAAGTCTGCTTCCAACATTCTCTTCTATCAGATTCAGTGTAACTGGATTTATGTTGAAGTGTTTGATACACTTGCACTTGAGTTTTGTGCATGGTGATATCTTTGGATCTATTTGCAAGCTTCTACATGTTGACATCCAGTTATGAAATCACAATTTGTTGAAGATGCTTTCTTTTTTCTATTGTACTATGTTGGCTTCTTTGTCAAAAATCATGTTTTAATAGTTGAGTGGATTAATGTCAAGGTCTTCAATTGATTCATTTGGTTGGTTCACAAGTTAGTTTTTATGCTAATATCAATCTGTTTTTATTACTATAACTTTATATATAGTATAGCTTGAAGTCAGGGACAGTTGTACCTCCAGAAGTCAGAACTTGTAGTAGCTATCCTGATTTTTTTTCCAATAGAAGTTGAGTATTGTTCTTTTGAAATCTGTGAAGAGTTGTGTTGGGAATTTAATGGAGATTGCATTGAATGTGTAGATTGTTTTTGGTGAGACTGCCATTTTTGTTATATTGATCCTGCTTGTTCAAAAGCATGAGAGATCTTTCCATTTTCTGATATCTTCTTAAATTTTCTTTCTTTAGAGACTTATAATTCTTGTCATACAGGTCTTTGACTTGTTTGGTCAGTTACCCCAAGATATTTTACATTTACATCCATTTTAAAGGGTAATGTTTCTCTGATTTCTTTCTCATCCTGTGTATCACTTGTATATGAAGGCTATTGATTTTTTTTAGTTTATCTTATGTCCTGACACATTATTGAAGGTGTTTAGGTGTTTATCAACAGTTGGAGTTCCCTGGTAGAATTTTGGGTTTACTTATGTATAGTATCATATCAATTACAAACAATAGAAGTTTGACTTTTCCTGATCAATTTGTATCCCCTGATTTCATTTTATTTTCTTAATACTCTATCTAGAACTTTAAATACTATATTGAATAGATATGGAGAGAGTGGACAACCTTGTCTTGTTCCTGATTTTAGTGTAATCACTTTCTGTTTCTCTCCATTTCATTTGATCTTGGTTGTTGGCATAATATATGTTGCCTTTATAATGTTTAGGTATGCTCCTTGTTTCTCAATCTCTCCAAGACCTTTGTCATGAAGGGATGTTGGATTTTGTCAAAGGCTTTTCCATCATCTAATGAAATGAGCATGTTAATATTTTCACTTTGTTTATATGGTAGGTTAAATTGATAGATTTTCATATGCTAACTATCCCTACAACTCTGGAATGAAGCCTACTTGATCATTGTGGATGGTGCTTTTGATGTGTTCTTAGATTCAGTTTGCCTATATTTTATTGACTATTTTATGTCAATGTTCATGAAGGAGATTGGTCTGTAATTCTCTTTCTTAGTTGCATCCTTGTGTGGTTTTGGAATCAGGGTAACTGTAGCCCCAAAAAGAAGTTTGAAAATATTCATTCTGTTTCTGTTGTGTGGAAGAATTTGAGGAATGATGGTATTAGCTCTTCTTTGAAATTCTGATAGATTTTGTACTGAAACTGTCTGGCTCTGGGGCTTCTTTTGGTTGACAGAATTTAATGACTGCTTCTATTTTCTTAAGATTTATAGGTCTGTTTAAATTGTTTATGGGATCTTGGTTTAATTTTGGTACGTGTTACCTATCCATAAAATTTTCCAATTTTGTGGCACACAGGTATTCAAGGTATGACCAGATGATTCTCTAGATTTTCTCAGTGTCTGTTGTTATGTCCCCTTTTTGTTTCTAATTTTATTAATTTGGATATTCTCTATCTGCCTCTTGATTAGTTTGGATAAGGGTTTGTCTATATTGTTGACTTTCTCAAAGAACAAATTCTTTGTTTCATTGATTCTTTGTTTCTATTTGATTTCAGCCTTCAATTTGAATATTTCTTTTGGTATACTATTCTGGGGTGAATTTGTTTCTTTTTGTTCTCGGGCTTTCAGTTGTGCTGGTAAGGCACTGGTGTGAGATTTCTTCAAATTATTCATGTAGGGATTTAATGCTATGAACTTTCCTCTTAGAATGGCTTTTGTAGAGTCACACAAATTTTGCTATGTTGTACAATCATGTTCATTGAATTCTAAGAAGTCTTTAATTTTTTTTTTCTATTTCTTCCTTGAACAGTGATGACTCAGTTGAGCATTATTCAGTTTCCATGAGTTTGGAGTCTTTCTGTAATTTGTGGTGTTTTTCAATTCCAACTCTAAGCCATTGGGACCTGATAAGATACATGGGTTATTCTGTTGGAAGATTTTATCATTTATTAGAGAAGTAGCAATTAATATACTAGATATGAACTCCAGAATATTTGTTACTACAAATTTGGATGTATGTAGAATATATACTAGGTTCTTTGTATTCTCAAATAGGCCCCAGAGAAAGGAATTCTTTCTCACTGGGGCCTCAGCAGTAAGACCTGAAGCCTCCAGATCTCACACTACGTAGCCTTAGTTTTTCCTTTGATGTAGCACTGAAAAATTCCACTTTAAAAAGATAACAGTACAAGTTTCAAGTCACATCCCTCCACCCAGACATAATTTGCCAGGATGTTTTGCAAATCAAGTCCATGGGAGAGACATGAAGCACCTGTTCTTCCTCAAAGATCCAACCAGCTTTCCTGGAACTGAGAGGTATGCATGCCCTATTGTCAGGAGTTGTTACATATGCCTCTGGGTATAAAAACTAGAAGCATTGTGGGAAAGAAATCAGACCTCAGGAAAACTTTTAAAAGAAGGAACTCATAGAGACTTTTTAGAAAGAACTTTAGAAAATTATTATTATTATTATTATTATATTACATGTTGATCCCAATTTCCTCTCCCTCCATACCTCCCTCTTACCCTTTCTTCCCCCTCACATGTACCCTGGCCACGCTCACCTCCCACCCCCGCACGCAAATTCCACATATAGGGCAATACCATTCAGGTGGGGGCATGTAAATCTGTCAAGTCATTTGAAGTAGGGACTAGGAATTTTCTCCTGTCTCTAGGTTAAGGCAGTATCGCTCCATGGGGGATGTGTCCACAAGGTCCTTTTGTGCACCAGGAATACATCCAGGTTCTACTGTCTGAGGTCCCTTAGACTGCTCAGTCCTTCCAGCTGAGACCCATATTCAGAAGGTCTGAGTCAGTCCCATGCTGGATTCCCAGCTATCAGTCTGGGGGCCTGTTAGCTCCTCCTTGCTGGGGTCAGCTGTCTCTATGGGTTTCTGCATCATGGCCTTGTCCTCTCCATCTGCATCTGGATTCTAGATCAACTCAGTGTTTAGTTATGAGTATTTGCTTCTGTTTCAATCAGGTACTAGATGAGGGCTCGATGATCAGGTGGATAAGTTAGTTGTTGATCTCATTATCCAGGAAGGACATTTATGGTAGCCTTTCCACTATTGCTCAAATTGTTAGTTGGCGGCAGTCTTGTAGGTCTCTAGACCTTTCTTTATGTTCAGTTTTCTCTTGAAAACAATAATGGCTACCTCTTTTATGTTTATTCTCTCTCTCTCTCTCTCTCTCTCTCTCTTGTCTTCTATTCCTACTCTGGCTCAATCTCCCGAGTCACACATGCTTTCCTCTCCTCCCCCTCTTTTTCTCCTACTTCTCACTACATGTAATGCACCCCACACCCCGTGTGCTCTGGGGGACTGATCCCTTGCCCCTTCTGTGAGGGACTTTATATGAATCTTTTAGAATATGCATTGTATCCTAGTTCCTCTGGTGGTGTGAATTATAGGATGGTGATCCTTTGATCTAGGTCTAAAATCCATATATGAGTGAGTACATACCATGTTCCTCTTTTTGTGACTGGCTTACCTCATTCAGAATGGTTTCTTCTAGTGCCATCCACTTGCCTGAAAATTTTAAGATTCCATTATTTTTTTTCTGCACAGTAATATTCCATTGTGTAGATGTGCCACATCTTCTTTATACATTCCTCAATTGAGGGGTATCTAGCTTGCTTCTTGCTATTACAAATAATACTGCTATGAACATAGTTGAGCAAATGTCTTTGTTGCATGGATGTGGATCCATCCATGCATAGGGTATATGCCTAAGAGGGGGATTGCCGGGTCCTGTGGTAAACTAATTCCCATTTTCCTGAGGAACCACCATACTTATCTCCAAAATGACTGTATGAGTTTTCACTCCCTCCAGCAGTGGAGGACTGTTCCCTTCCTCCACATCCTCTCCAGCATGAGTTGTCATTGGAGTTTCTAATTTTAACCATGCTGGCAGGAGTAAGATGGTATCTCAAAGTTGTTTTGATTTGCATTTCCCTGATAGCTAAGGATGTTGAGCACTTCCTTAAGTGTCTTTCAGCCTTTTTAATTTCCTCTATTGAGAATTCTTTCTTCAGTTCTGTACCCCATTTTTTAATAGGATTGTTTGGTGTTTTGTTGACTAGTTCCTTGAGTTCTTTGTATATTTTGGAGATCAGCCCTTTGTTGGATATAGGATTGGTGAAAATCTTTTCCCAGTCTGTGGGTCTTGTCCACTGTGTCCTTTGCCTTACAGAAGCTTCTAAGTTTGAAGAGGTCCCATTTATTAATGGTTGTTCTCAGTGTCTGTGCCCCTGGAGTTATGTTCAGGAAGCGGTCTCCTTTACCAATTTGTTCAAGGGTACCTCCTACTTTCTCTTCTAAGAGGTTCAATGTGGCTGGATTGATGTTGAGGTCTTTGATCCATTTGGACTTGAGTTTTGTGCATGGCAAGAGACTTGGATCTAACTGCAGTCTTCTACACACCATCATCCAATTGTGCCAGCACCGTTTATTTCTTGAAGATGCTTTCCTCATCCCCATTGTATTCTTTTAGATGTTCATAAGTGTGTGGATTAATATCAGGATTTTCAATTCGATTCCATTGGTCTACCTGTCTGTTTATGTGCCAATACCAGGCTGTTTTCAGGACTATAGCTCTGTAGTGGAGCTTAAAGTCAGGGATGGTGATGCCTCCTGAAGTTCTTTTATTGTATGAGGTTGTTTTGGCTATCCTGGATTTTTCCACATAAAGTTGATCATTATCCTTTCAAGGTCAGTGAAGAATTGTGGTGGGATTTTAATGGGGATTGCATTGAATCTGTTGATTGCCTTAGGCATGATTGCCATTTTTACTATATTTATCCTACTTATCCAAGAACATGGGAGATCTTTCTATTTTCTGGTATCTTCTTTAATTTATTTCTTTAAAGTCACAAAATTCTTATTATATAGGTCTTTCACTTGTTTGGTACGCATTACCCCAAGATACTTTATGTTGCTTGGCCTATTATAAAGGGTGATGTGTAAGGCGTACGGTTTTTCCGCCCGCCGCCTGGTATTGTCCTGCCACCGCACCAGCTCCAAATAATACACAGAGACTCTGTATTTGGTACAATACTGTTGGCCCGGTTACTTGTTTCTTATCGGCTAGCTCTGCCTTAATTATTAACCCATTTCTGCTGATCTATGTATTTCTCTTACCGGGGAGCCGGCGGCATACTGCTTTCTCCAGACTCTCCATCTTGACTCCTCCTCCCTACTTCCTATTTCCTCCTTGTCTCCTAGTCCCTCCTATCTTCCTTTCCTATTGGCCAACAGTGCTTTATTATTAACCAGTATGAGAAACATATACAGAATGACATCTCCCATCAGTGATGTTTCTTTGATTTCTTTCTCTGTCTCTTTGTCATCTGAAAAAAGTAGGGCTACTGATTTTTTTTTTGAGTTTATCTTGTATCCTGCTAGTTTGCTGAAGGTGTTTATCAGCCGTAAGAGTTCCCTGGTATAGTTTTTTTGGGTCTCTTATGTAAACTATCATATCATCTGCAAACAGAGACAGTTTGACTTCTTCCTTTCCAATTTGGATCCCCTTGATCTCCTTTTGTTGTCTTATAGCATTAGCTAGAACTTCCAGTACAATATTGAAGAGATATGGAGAGAGAGGGCAGCCTTGTCTTGTTCCAGATTTTAGAGGAATTGCCTTAAGCTTCTCTCCATTCAGTTTGATGTTGGCTGTTGGTTTGCTGTATATTGCTTATTATGTACAGGTATGTTCATGTTATCCCTGATCTCTCCAAGGTCTTTATCATGAAAGAGTGTTGAATTTTTTCGAAGGCTTTTTCAGCATCTAGGGAGATGCTGATTATATGTTTTTTCTTTTTCACTTTATGTGGTAGATCATGTTGATAGATTTTCGTATGTTAACCCATCCCTGCAATCCAGGGATGAAGCCTACTTGGTCATGGTGGATGATTTCTCTGATGTGTTCATGGATTCAGTTTGCCAGTATTTTATATCACTTACCAAAATTAAATCAAGAACAGACAAACAATTTAAATAGACCTATAACCCATAATGAAATAAAAGCAGTCATCAAAAGCCTTCCAACCAAAAAAAGCTAGGGCCAGATGGCTTCAGTGCAGAATTCTACCAGAAATTCAAGGAAGAATTATACCAGTAGTCCTAAAATTGTTCCACAAAATAGAAACAGAAGATTCATTACCAAATTCTTTCTACGAGGCCACAATAACCATGGTACCCAAGCCTCACAAAGACACAACTAAGAAAGAAATCTACAGAGAATTTTAAAGGAGAACTTTTATTTATTTATTTTATATAACCAAGTCCATTTAACTGAAAACAAACATTTATAGACAATATTTGGGAATTTGGGCGTCGTTCTTTCCAAACTACTTCCTGCTGGTAAGGGGTGCTGTCATGGGGGATTCTAAGAAGATGCAGAAATCATGGCTGTAGTCTGCAAGGCTGCTTTGTCCAGCTGTTTTGAATGTAGGATCACCTGGTACTCTGTGTCAGGCGGTCTGGCTTGATCAAACCACATTAGTCTGGAAGGAATCCACATCTTTTTATTTTCTGTGGAAACAAAAATAGAAATCTAAAGGAGAACCTTTAAAGAGAAGTTAAGAGAGCTTTTATAGAAAGAAGTTTTGAGGATTGAGCTTTGAGAGAGAAATCTTGTTATTTTTTTCATTTTCTTTATTTTTGCATACTTTATTTTGAGAATAAAATAATACAAACAAAAAACCCACAATATACAATGCCCCACCCTGCTATTCTGTGGGAGGGGTTTTTCCTGCCTTAAGGCTCAAGGACAGGGTAACAGAGATCTTCTAGCATGAGCAGAGAGCCAGCTAGGTGAGAGCCAGCCTTAAAGAGAGATTTTGAGAGAAAGCTTTTTGGGAAGAACATTTTATTGAAGAATAAAATGCCACAAGAGGAACACATGGCAGAGCTGGTTTGTTTCCCACTCACACTCAGACTCCTTTTAGAAAAGTCCTACCTGCCTGCTGTCTAGCCCCTAGGCTAGACCCTGAGGAAAGCATCAAGCCTGGAACTGAAATGCTCCCATTATTATCCCAATTCTTTATATTTTTTGTAATTTGCTTTGTGACCAAGAATGTGGTCAGTTTTAGAGAAGTTCCATCAGGTGCTGAGAAGTTAATTCTTTTTCTTTGGGGGGGGTGTTCTATAGATGTCTGTTAAAACCATTTGAGTCATAACATCTGTGACTTCCTTTATTTCTCATTGGGTTTCTGATGGGAGATGTCATTCTGTATATGTCTGAAGAAAGAAGTATGCAGCCGGCTCCCTGGTAAGAGAAATACATAGATCAGCAGAAATGGGTTAATAATTAAAGGCTGAGCTAGCCAATAAAAAAGTAGTAACTGGCCAACAGCATTGTATCAAATACAGAGTCTCTATGTATTATTTGGGGCTGGCGCAGCTGCCGGACAAGAGTGGCGGTGGGTGGAAAAACGATACTCGTTACAAATGGCGCCCACATGGCTAATAAAAACTTCCACTTAAAATTTAACAAAAGCTTAAAAAAGGGTTGTAGAAACAAAAGAACAAAAATAAACAAGGTTTCTTAGTAACAACATTTTTCTCGGTTGGACTCTGACTTGCTAGAGACAAACAGATATTCGCGCGGCTCCTTTAAGGGAAGGTTCCTAACTCAACATAAACGGCAAAAAACCACACAGCTTTTAAATAACTCTACTAACAGTTTATTGGTATATATGAGAGATGGCAATGGCAGTAACCACATCTCCAAGCCGGCAGCATGCTTTCTGGGTGGCAATGCAAACCAAGGCGGTGAGCACAGCTTTCCATGCTGGCGGTAAAAGTACCCGCCACCATCTTTGGTAAACCGCGGCTGACACAGCTATGACTTTCATTTTAACAATGTTGTTGTTTATCAGATAAAAGACTTGTGGCCAGACAAAGATAAAGATTTACAGTAAAGACAGATTCATATTAAAAAAAACCTCTAAAGGTTTACAGTGTGTTTTAAAATATACGTAAACATGGAAAAAAATGGTTTTAAAGAGACAAAGAGGAACTGGGTGTTGTAGCACACGCCTTTAATCCCAGCACTCAGGAGACAGAGGCAAGCAGATCTCTGTGATTTGCAAAGTAAACCTGGTATGCAGAGTAAATTCCAGGACAGATAAGAGTTACACAGTAAAACCCTATGTCAAAAAATAAAAAAATAAAAGTAAAATAAACAGAGTAATAATAAAGCCATATAAAAATAAAAAACTTAGAGAGAATTTGGTTATTGTATGCTATTATGTTGTCTCTACATTGTTTAACTGCTAAAAAAATAACAACAACTGATTAAAAAAATGCTGCTACATTAATTCAATTTATATATTTTAAAAATACTTTGACTCCAACATTTAAGTTTAAGGACAAGTTACTAGGGAAAAGGATTTCTATTTTTGTTTCCACAGAAAATAAAAAGCTGTGGATTCCTTCCAGACTAATGTGGTTTGATCAAGCCAGACCCCCTGAAACAGAGTCGCTGGTGATCCTACATTCAAAACAGCTGAACAAAACAGCCTTGCAGACTACAGCCAAGATTTCTGCGTCTTCTCAGGATTCCCCATGACAGCACCCCCTATCAGCAGGAAGTAGTTTGGAAAGAACGACGCCCAAATTCCCAAATATTGTTTATAAATGTTTGTTTTCATTTAAATGGACTTGGTTATAAATGGGTAATGATCACAGCCAATTCTTTTTAAAGGTAAAAAGGGAATTATGGTATAGATATGCATAGTTTGTTTTGGAATGGATTTTCATTTATTGATACAATTTAAGGTCAATTTTGTCATATGTATATTTCTCCTCTTGTTTATATAGCTCATTTAGAAATGTAATGTATAATGTAGTACAAATTATAGATAATTACCTATGATAGTCAAAGCTTAGAGTTTAGTTAGGGTTTTCAAGATACACAGAGATGTATGTAAGATAGATAGGAATTCTTCAAACCTTTCAAAGACCTACAGAATATGGCATTTAAAATGTTTTAGGGTTTTTCTTGACAGTGAGGCACAAATGCTCCTGGCAATACCACCTGCACCAGAAAGGAAGATGGGCATTGAAGAAACTCGTTATGGAGTTTGCTTTCAATATGGCAAGACTAGCCATGTGGACAAGATACTGCTTTGTCTGGACTGTTTGATTTTGTGTTATATAATCTGGACATGCAGGACCCATAGAAAAGTGATTACTGATTCAAGATGGACATTACTATAGAGTTCCTGCTTCATGGAAGAGTCTGCCAAACAGTCTACAGGACACAGAGGAAAATGACTGACAAACTACCAATACAAGAAGACAGTTTAAAGTTTCCTACTTTGCTAAAGAGTCTGCCAGACACACTATGGCCTATGGACTAAAGATGGAAGATTACAAAAGAACTTCAGGTGACTGACAAAGGCAAGATGTCTCTGTCATTTGTAGAGTTTATATATTATCCTTCTGTAGTCTTTGATGGAGTTGAAGACAGTTATGGTTATAGTTTTCCTTAGTTAGGTTTAAAGATAAGTTACATATAGGACTTTAGGTTCACAAATATAAGATAGATGATAGAATAGTTACTTTTAGTATTGCTAAATGTTAATGGGCTAAATATTGTTAGCTGTGATTCTTATTTGATAACTGATGTGTTATATATTTTGCTATGTTAAGGTTAAAACACTTCTTTTTATTTAAACAGAAAAGAGGAGATGATGGGAGATGCCATTATGTATATATGTTTATCATACTGGTTAATAATAAAGCACTGTTGGCCAATAGGAAAGGAAGATAGGAGGGACTAGGAGACAAGGAGGAAATAGGAAGTAGTAAGGAGGAGCCAAGATGGAGAGTCTGGAGAGAGCAGTATGCCGCCAGCTCCCCGGTAAGAGAAATACATAGATCAGCAGAAATGGGTTAATAATTAAGGCAGAGCTAGCCGATAAACAAGTAACTGGGCCAACAGTATTGTATCAAATACAGAGTCTCTGTGTATTATTCGGGGCTGGCGCGGTGGCAGGTCAAGACCGGGAGGCGGCAGGCGGAAAAACCATACTCGTTACAGGTTTCTGTATGGCAGACCTGTCATAACAGTGGGGTGTTAAAGCATCCCATTACTAGTGTGTGGGGTTCTGCTGCTTACTAGGTCTGTAACATGGCCATCTTGTTCAATTACATGTTCATCACTTTTCTGTCCTTCACTACCTAAGCTTGGCTGCCCTGAAACTGTATCTCTACAACAGGATGGCCTCTAATTTAGAGATCTTCCAGCCTCTGCCTTCCAAGTATTGGGATTAAAGGTGTGTACAACCACACCTGTCTCTAAGCCTTTCTTAGCTCCTTTTCACAAGTTGGAAATTTAGCTGGATGGGATCATTCCCTGATAGCACTATTCCCTTTATTCCATTTATTAATCCATTCATCTCTTTGAATGAAGGATTTTGCTCTATTTTACTTCCTGGTGCCTCTTGTCTCAATCTGTACATTTTGAATTTTTATTTGTTTAGTTTTCTCATTTTCTTTATTAATTTTCTTTAGAGTTACTAATAATAACCATATGACAGAGTCCATATTACCCTGTTTTGAGATTTTCTCGAACAATAGAATTAATATAAAACACTTCATTTTAGTCTCAGGCAGACTCTTTAGACAAGGGCAAAAAGCAATCACATTTTCACCAAAATATTGAAAGACCGGCAGAGGGCGTGGAACCTCACGCCCTGACTGAGGAAAGGTGGCCCCCCAAATCACTCACTAGAAGTGCTCTTGATGCAAAAGCATGAGGTCTTTTATAGTCAATAGTATTCTTTCCCGCTCATTGGTTGGGAAGAGCATCTGCAGCAGGCTGTTGACTGTTGAGAAAACATAAGAGACTCTACCAACCCTGTGATGCATTGGGGATACTCTGAGAAAGGGGGGGTAGTTAATTTTCCAATTACAAAGATCTAGTTTCCCAATTACAAAGATCTGAGGCACAGCACTGGAGGCTGTAGTCTGGCCATCCAACATTGGGGGGAGCCAAACATGCACAGCAACAGGGCCATAACCCTGCCCATCCATTCCAGTGTGGCTCCACCTCTGCTGCCCAGGCCCATAGCCTCTTGGCTGCAGCTTGCCCTAGTGGCATGCTCCAGGGGGCAGAAGATGCACGCTTTTACATTCTTGCTGGGTCTTCCGGTCCCAAAGATGGCCCCCCGCACAATTACTGCTCTCTGGCAGTGGGTCAGGATGAAAGCCAGGTCCTGAAAAACAGTTGCCTTAACAGCTTGGATAATCTCAGAATTAAACACCATCCGACACTGAATGTCTGCCAACTCAGGCACAAAATTCTGCCAGAATTTCCTTAGTCTCTACTGACAAATTATGGGTTAACTTCAGTCCAGTGGTCAAGAGTTAAACTAAAGGGGAGCCATCCATCACAGTCAGTCCTAGGGTAAAACTACAGACAAAGACAAGACACCAAAGACCCACAGAACAAAAACACACCAAACAGAAAGTAACAGATCCAGACACGTGACCCACCGAGTCTCCAGCAAATAGGCAAAAAACTCCGAGTGGCTCCTCACCATCGGGGTGTCCCCCAGAGGCAGCAAACAGATTCAGACTCAGTCCTACTGACTGCCAGAAGCCAGAAGATGAGAGCCTCCTCACCAGAGGCAGCAAACAGATTCAGAGGTCGGTCCTACTGACTAACTGACAGAAGCCAAGAGCCTCCTCATCTCCCATGGTGTCTCCCGGAGGCAGCAAACAGATTCAGACTCGGTCCTACCAACCAAGAGACAGAAGCTAAGAACTGGACATCCCCAGACTTCCTATAACTCCCTGGAGATTCCCCCAGGGCCACAGCTTTGTGACCGAATAGCACATCTGCTGATCATGGCCCCTTAGTCCTTATGGCCCAAGAAGGCAGCTGCAAACCGAAACCGAGAACACGTTCCAGAAAACAGATACCAGAAAACACTTCAAACAGAAACTTAAACAGATTCAGACTCGGTCCGACCGACTGACAGAAGCCAGAAGCCAAGAGCCTCCTCACCGGAGGCAGCAAACAGATTCAGACACATGTGGCCCGGGTGGGCCGCAGAGGAAGTTTCCACTTCCACAACAGAGTTTGGCCCTATCGACCTACAGACAGAAGCTTACAACTGGGCGTCCCCAGGCTTCTTATACCCCCCTGGAGATTCCCCCAGGGCCACAGCTTTGTGACCGATTAGCAGTCTGCTGATCACAGACCCCTGGTCCTTATGGCTCAAGAAGGCAGCTGCAAGCCGAAACTGAGAATGTGTTCCAGAAAACAGATAAGCCGAGAACCTCCTCACCGGAGGCAGCAAACAGATTGAGACTCGGTCCTACCAACCGACAGAAACCAGAAGCCAGAAGCCAGAAGCCAAGAGCCTCCTCACCAGAGGCTGCAAACAGATTCAGACATACATGGCCCAGGCGGGCCGTGGAGGAAGTTTCCATTTCATCAACAGAGTTTGGGAATCCGTTCCAGAAAACAGATACCAGAAAACACATATTCAGAACAGAGACCCCGGACAACACATAATGCATACAAACATACACACACATCTGAGGGGCTCCCCATACCTCCAAGTCCGAGTTCTCGGGTGAGAGGGGTGGTCGCGGTTTCCTGGCCATTCCCGGCCAACACACCAAATGAAAGACCCGCAGAGGGACTGGACCCTCATGCCCTGACTCAGGAAAGGCGGCCCCCCCAAATCACTCACTAGAAGCGGTCTTGATGCAAAAGCATGAGGTCTTTTATATTCCAGTGCACTGGGGTCCACAGCCATACTCCATGTGGGATAGAGGACTGGGAGCCCTGGGTACAGGGTTTAGACAGCTTTTATGGGGTTACAACAAAGCCTGTGCATCACAAAACAATCATCTCATAGCATCCAGTGTGGACCAATTAATTTGAACTATCCAAGCCCGTGCTTAGCCCAGGAAGTCTGCTTTCGCTAGGGCTTCTGGGTGGTGTGACAAGGCTCATTTCCTGTGTTCATTCACTTAAAGGTGCTGTCGGTAAACTGCCCTGTTGTAAACAGTCAAGAATGTGACCTTTTGCCTACTCACTTCTAGGGGCCAGAGTCTAGGTAGAGTTAGGCTAAATTTTTCCATCTTTACAATATCACAAGAATGATCTCTGGGCTACATATTAAAATTCTTCCCCTTTAAAGCATGTTGAGCCAGTCCCCAATAGTTCAATAGATGTCTACATCATTGTCTTTTGTGTTCTTCCTAGTGTGGCCTATTAAGAAGCCCTTAAGTCACTCTATTGCTTTCCTAACCCAAAGTACCAAAGTCCAAATTCCTCCAAATAGAAAGATAGGTTTATCATAACAATATATCTATCCCTAGTACCAACCTGTACCTCAATTAGAGTTTTTATTATTGTGGAAAGGCAACCTGAAGCAAATCTTATAAGCAAAACTTTTGATTGTGGAGGCTCACTTATATATAGTTGCAGAGATTTAGTCCATTATCATCGTGGGTAGGAGAGCATAGTGGCATGCAAGCAGACATGGTGCTGGCTACATCTTGACCAGAAGGCAACTGTAAGTGAACTCAGACACCGTCTTGAGCATAACAAACCTCAAACCCCACCCACAAACAAAGCACTTCTACGAGCATGGTCAAAACAACTCCTTGGCCAAAACTGCACTTTCTAGTATTGACACCCCCTATGAGCAAATGGGGGTCAATTACATTCAAGCTACCACACTTCACGACCAAATCCTGGAGAAACTAGGTATACAAGGGACATACTTCAACACAAAAAAAGGCCATTTACAGGAAGTTCACAGCAACCTAAATGAAAATAGAAACCTTTCAGTTAAAATCAGAAACAAGGAAAGACTGTGTAACATGAAAAATAAAAGACCCAAAGACTAATACTGGGGTTAAAACTTCAGGCCAAATATCAGAAAAGCAAAGCAGCTGGGCACTAGCATCTTACCTCCACCTCAGGCTGGATGGGCTGTCTCTGTCTCCAGGAGCTCTCACCAAGCCTCAGACTGTAACCTCTCCTCAGCATGGCTGGAGAATGAATGCCTCTCTCTGACTCCTTGCTCCTGTGTTTTATAGCTCTCTTGTCCTGGGATTAAATATGTTAGCTATAATTCTCTTTTAGACTGATTCAATCTTGTGTAGATCTGGGTGGCCTTGTACTCACAGAGATCTGTCTACCTTTTAATCCTGAGTCCTAGGATTAAAGGTGTGTATCACTACCTCCTAGCTTCTGACTGCTGAGATTAAAGGTGTGTGCCTGGCTTCTATGCCTTGTGGCTGACTTTGCTTTCTGAATCCTCAGGCAAGCTTTAATAAATCATAAATAATACATCACCACAACAATGTCCATTCATTCCATACCTTTTAAATATAGTGCTTATAGTTTTAGCTAGATAATATAAGAATTGAGGGAGATCAAGTAGCTATAAATAAGAAGAAAAATGTCAAAGTATCTTTATTTTCAGATGATATGATTGTATATATATAAACGACCCTAAAAACTACATTGAGAAAATGGTAAATACTTTCAGGTAAGTAGTAGTATCCAAAATTAACACAAGCAATTAATAGCCTCATATATCCAAGTAGAAAACAGAGAAATAAATCAGGGAACTAATTACTTAAAAGTACTCTTAAAAATTTCTGATAGCTGCAACCAAATAAGTCAAAGAATTACACAATATAAACTTTAAGATATTGAAGAAAGAAATTGGAGGCATATCAGAAGATGTAAAGATCTCACAAGCTTGTGGATCAGTAAGATTAGGATAGTAAAAAAGACCATCCTATCAGAAGCAGCTACATATTCAGTGTAATCAACATGCCAATTACAACATAATTTTTGACAGATATTGGGAGGATACTTTCCCACTTCTTATGAAAACACAAAAACCCAGGATAGTTAAAACTCTCATAAATAATAAGTAAAAGAGCTGGGGTGAGACCCCAAATCAAATTATACTATAGAACTCTAGTTCTGAAACCCAGAATATTGTTGTCATAAAACAGTTCTATTGATCAATGGAAATTAATTAAGAACTAGACATAATCCACAAAATGATGAAAGACTGATTTTTCTATAAAGAAACCAGGAATACACAATGGGGAAAAGACAACATTTTCATTAAATGGGGCTGGTCAAATTGGGTGACTTCATGTGAAAGAATTTAAATAGACTTGTATTTTTTACCCCACACAAATCTCAACTCCAAAGGGATCAAGACATCAATATGAGTGTAGAAACACTGAATCTGTTAGCAAAGTAAGTGAGGAATAGTCTTGAACTGATTAAGACACAAGCACTAAGATCAACAATGAATAAGTGGCATTTTACAAAACTGTTTAAAACCTTCTGTATGGCAAAGTAGCAATCTAGAGTGTAGAAAAAAATCCATTTATTTGTGGATTTTAGCTGTCAAGTACTTTATAAGCAGAATACAATGCACATAATCACATAGAATTTATTAGAGAAAATGACTGTAGGTAAGGGAGGATCTTCTTCAGAATGGGAAATACAATAGGTAGTTATGAAAAGACGGAGGGAAACTGTAACAGGAGGACTAAAGTGGGAGAGGGGGAGAATAGGGAAGAATAAAAGATGGAACACAGGGAAGGACAGCTAAAACTAAGGATTACATTAGGGGGCATACAGAAGGCTACTACAATAAATGCTTCTTAAAATATATACATATGTGAATCAAATCTCAATGGAACTACAAATAATGGGGAAGACAAAGCCCAACTAGCTGTCTCCTGCCAGCAAATGAAACTTCCAATGCCAGTAATACCTTCCATACACTTGATCTTTTGACCAATTGGGTCCTATGAAAACACCCAAATAATCCAGGATATTTGTTGCTTTGCACAGACTGATGGTAATGCCATATTGCTGAAAACAATGCCGCATACCCCATTGAATATGGAGAAGTTGATCTTGTGCCTACATAGAGCCTTCAACCTTAATGACTAGTATTAATGGTACATGGAAAGCATTTCCCCTGTTACCAGAAGAGAAAGCTGCATCATCAACCTAGCTACAAACCATTTGATCTACAATGGGAACAAACCATCCTTAAGGACAGGCTCCATGCCCATTCATTGATGGTCAACACATAAAAAAAAACTCAGTGGCACTTTTGGAGGTTCATTGTCTCATAATGTGGCAGACAATTTTTCTTTTCTTTCTTCTTTATTTTTACCTGACAGGTAATATATATATGGGGCGATTGACTTGAAATTTTTGATCATCATGAACTCCCCAAACAAGACAAAAAAAATGTATGCCTATTGATATTTTTATAAGAGTTTAGTACTCAGATTTGAATGTGTTATAAAGAAAGTTTTTTGCCTCCACTGTACACTGAGTGAGTGTAGCTGCTCTACTTCATGCACAACTGAATGACCTGGGTAGATGTGATACATTAATAACTTTGACTGAGCCCTGATATGCAAGGATCTGATTTCATGATTTCATTTACTATCTAACAGGCATCTTCATTTGGAATCATCTTGAACTATTCTTATGCTGTAGTGTCTTTGGATTGGTTTTAGAAAAATTGCCCTAATTAGGAGAGATATTTTCTTCAGCTTTATTCTATGTGGTTTTGAATATAGCATGCCACCTGGGAATGAGAATTACAATCCTCTATCATATTTTCCAACTTGTGATTCTCTTTAGAACAAGGTCCTCAGATGCAGAGCCCCAGGGTAGAAAGTGTTTCACACTCCTCTAGAGGATTTTAACAATCTAGGTAGAGACACATTGTGTGTGTGTGTTTCAAATTGGCTGCCCAGTCAAGATAAAATGTGCTCACACATTCATACCAGCATACAAGGTATTCAGATCTTCCCAAAGCTGCAACCAAAAACTCCTTCACAGTCTCAGGTCTTTTAAAACTTATTAATGATGTTCCTGCTTGTTTTTATCTGCTTCATCTTGCTATTTCCTCAGATTTTGTACTGCTATGACCCTATTAATTGTGCTTTGAAAAAGAAACCAAATACTTTCCAGGAAGGAGATGTTGTCATTGCAGCGCTGCTCCCTTTCTACACTTGGTACAGACGACTCAAAGCAGCAGGTGGTTATCAGACTTTTAGAACGTGAGTACTTTTTTAATTTCCTCATTTTTCTGTACTGTCCATCAAAGAACTGATCAAGAATACATCAATGCCTGTTGCAGCCTTTCCTCCAAATACTCTCCCAAATCCACAGATAGTTCTTAATGCATTTTCTCACTATTGATTAGTTTTATCCATTGAGGAAGGGTAGGTTTTTCATAGTTCTTACTTTCACCAATTGAGAAAGAGTAAATGCTCTCAATTTATTCCAGTATTCCCATTCTTCTTTAGTATAGCATGAAATTGCATAAGGGCATGGAATGTACACTAAAACATATTCTGAGCCAGTTTTATAAGATCTGTTATGAGAGGTCACAAAAAGACTCCTGTCCTCACATATCCAACAAATGATGATGTAACTTTAATCATATGTACTTTTCCTACAATTTCTTTCAAGAAGCCACTGCTACTTCTGTTCATATATGAGAATAAACTTCATACTATAGGGTCCAAATACATTTCTGTGAAATTTATACTATCATTTCATGCCATGCAATCTTCACAACACCTGAAACAACAACCTCAGAAGGAGAAAGAGAGCAGACATCTATGAGATATTTTTTATTTCTATTTTACTTAGACACATTCATTTTTATAGGTACCAAATACACTCGATGCACTTTTACAACAGGAAGTATAATTTGTAAATGCTTAAGAGTAAATTCAATAGCATCACAGCATTCTAGTTTTGCCTATGTGTGAATAAAGTATTGTCAGAAGCACCAACCACTGTAGCTACTGATCACATGCTAGACTGACAGTTATAGCACAATAATATTAGCATGGAACACAGGGTTACAAAATGGAGCATCTTTCCAGTTTCAGAAGACTTTTCTTTCCTCTTATATTAAAATGATAACATATTTATATGCTTAACTTTATTTAGTTTAATAGTTTTTTAAGGTTCCATGCTCACTTTATTTCACCATTTTCTGAGGTTGACTGCCATATTAGTATTATTGTTTACTTGTAGAATTTTTATTTATCATGGCTATTCTTGAATTGTTGTAACTATTGACAAATTAATAAGATTGTCAGAGAGTCTGGGATAAGCATTATAAGACTGATTAGTTACCTTTCTCAAATCAGAGGTTCATGGTAACTATAATAAGGAATAATTTCTTTTATTAAAGTCCTATGTAGATATTTAAACACTTATAAAGCTGTTTTTAAGGGAGAGAGAGAAAATATACTCTGTATATGAAACAGATGTATGATAATCTGTATTCCATGATGACTGTAGTGTCAGTAGTATAAATATTTTTTAAGGAATAGGCAGAAGGTTTTCTGTCTCAACTAAAATTAGAACAATATTTTAAAAATTAGGCTGTGTGACCACTTAAAACTTGGTGAAAGATAGTTGAATGAAATAATTAGAAATAAAATGCTATATGGAATATTTTCTTCTCTAAGCCAATTGGTCAAATTTGGAAATTTCAATACACACACTCATGCACACACACAAACACGCGCACATACACACTGAAATACAAAATTGAAGCTCAGTACAGTCCTGGAAAGAGTTAAACATTATCATAAATAAATTCTTTATCATTGAAGAAGTAAACTATGCCTCCTGTATCCCAAGATCTCGAGGTGCAATTGTTATAGAGGGAAATTTTATTTAATTTCATAGGCAGAGAACGTATTTGGTATTATCTTTTCTGTTTTTCAATCTTAATACCTCATAGAACAATGTGCCCAATGGGTTGCTTTCTCTATAAGTGCATAGTTGAATCTCTTTGAGATGCAAAAATATCTACTTCTAACTTGCAAATAATTTATTCAGTATAAATTATTGTTGAATGTTTTATTCAGTAGAATATCACATATTCTAACCATAATTTGAAACTTTAATGTTAGATTCGGCAGAAGAGTGCACGGAATCCTCATGGACAATAATATTATTCCATGTATTGTTAATTATTAACAACATCATGTTACATATGGAAATCAATTTAAGAATTGTCTTACCCTCTTGTATTTATACTGCATTATTTAAAACATAAATATTTCCTTTTCCCACAATTTATGTACTATATATTCTGGCTTATGCAAAAGTGTATTCTGTAGAAAGAAAAATTGTTTACTCCTAAAAACAATGTATAACTTGTGTTTGTTAAACTCTGTAGCTTCTTAAAATAAGTATGATCCTATCATATATTTTGAATACTGCATATGCCGTTAATATAATTTCCTGTAGGGCATGGAGAGAAGTGAGAAGGACATCAAAGTTTAGATGTACACTTTTAAACTTATTAATTTATTTGTTTATCTATTTGTTTCACTGAGGGAGAGGCATTGTTGCAATTTACATTCCCTCAAGCAGTATGTAGCATTTTCTGATCCTCAAAATTTTTTGCAAGTTTTTTTCCTCATTTTTGTACTTATTTTAAAAACTGGCTTATGGTGACATGTGATTTTCATTTGCACATTCCTGACAGGTAATGACTTTGAATAATTGCTGGCATTAATTGTCAATTATATTCATCTTTATTGAAAATAGATTTTTCATTAACACATTCTTTTTCAGCATTATTTTATATACATTTGAAACAAGCCTATTTTACATGTCAATCCCAGTTCCCACACCCTCTCTTCCTCCCCACCCAATCCCCAGCCCATCCCCTTTCTACTCCCCAGGGAGGGTGATGCCTTCCATGGGGAGTCTTCAAAGTCTGTCATATCATTTGGAACAGGGCCTAGGTCCTCCCCCATGGGTTTAAGCTGAGAGAGTATCCCTCCATATGGAATAGGCTCCCAAAGTCCATTAATATATTAGGGATAAATACTGATCCACTACCAGAGGCCCCATAGACTTCCCAGTCCTCCTAACAAACACCATATTTTGGTTAGGGTCTGTTTTCTCAGCTATCAGACTGGAGTCCATGAGCTCCCCCTTGGATACTGGATACCAAGAGTTCAGCTCAGTGTTTAGCTATGGGTGTCTGCTTCTGTTTCCATCAGCTACTGTTGAAGGCTCTAAGGTGGCATATAACAATCTCATTATTGGGGAAGAGCATTTAAGATAGCCTCTCTACTATTGCTTAAATTGTTAGCTGGGATCATCCTTGTAGATCTCTAGACATTTCCCCAGTGCCAGATTTCTCTTAAACCCTATAATGGCTCCTTCTATTAGAGTATTTCCTTTCTTGCTCTCTTCCTTTCTTTCTCAACTCAATATTCCTGCTCCCTCATGCCCACATCAAACCCCCTCTTCCTCCTAAATCCTTCTATCCTCCCCCCGTGCTCCCGGTTTACTTTGGAGATCTTATCCCTTCCCCATTCTCCGGGGGACCATGTATGTATCTCAGGATCCTTTACTAGCTTTTCTCGTGGTGTGGATTGTAGTCTGGTAATCCTTTGCTCCATGTCTAAAATGTGAGTGAGTACATACAGTGGTTGTCTTTTTGTGACTGGGTTATCTCACACAGGTTCCATTCATTTGCCTGAGAATTTCAAGATTCCATATTTTTTTCTGCTGAGTAGTACACCATTGTGTAAATGTTCCACATTTTCTTCATCCATTCTTCAGTTGAGGGACATTAAAGTTGTTCCAAGTTCTGGCTATTACAAATAATGCTGCTGTGAACAAAGTTGAACAGATGTCCTGGTTATTTGAATGTGCATCTTTTGGGATATGCCTAAGAGTGCAATTACTGGATCTTGTGGTAGACTGATTTCCATTTTCCTGTGGAACCACCATATAGATTTCCAAAGTGACTGTATGAGCAGTGTACCCCTTTCTCCACATCCTCTCCAGCATCAACTGTCTGGTGGTTTTCATTTTAGCCATTCTGACAAGAGTAAGATGCTATCTCAGAGTTGTTTTGATTTGCATTTCCCTGATGGCTAAGGATGTTGAGACCCTCAAGTGTCTTTCAGCTATTTTGGATTCCTCTATTGAGAATTCTCTATTTAGTTCTGTGCCCCACTTTTTAACTGGACTGTTTGGTGTTTGGTGACTAGCTTCTTGAGTTCTTTGTATATTTTGGATATCAGCCCTCTGTCAGATGTGGGAGTGGAGAATATTTTTCCCATTATGTGGGCTGCTTTTTTGTCTTGCTGACTGTGTCTTTGCTTATAGAAGTTTCTCAGTTTCAGGGTGTCCCATTTATTAATTGTTGATCTCAGTTTCTGTGCTACTGGTGTTATGTTCAGGAAGCAGTTTCCTGTACCAATTATTTTAAGAGAACCTCCCACTTTTTCTTCTAAGAGGTTCAGGGTGGCTGGGTTTATGTTGAAGTATTTGATGCATTTGGACTTAAGTTTTGTTCATGGTGAGAGGTACGGCTCTATCTGCAGTCTTCTACACACCAGCATCCAGTTATGTCAGCACCATTTGTTGAAGATGCTTTCCTTTTTTCCATTATACAATTTTAGGTTCTTTGTCAAGAATTGGGTGTTTGTAGTTGTGTGGGTTAATATTAAGGTTTTCAATTTGATTCCATTGGTCTACCTATCTATTTTTGCTCCAATACCAAGCTGTTTTCAGAACTATAGCTCTATAATATAGCTTGAAGTCAGGGATGGGGATACCTCCTGAAGTTCCTTTATTGTACTGGGTTTTTTTTTGGCTATCCTGGATCTTTTGTTTTTCCATATAAAGTTGAGTATTGTTCTTTCAATTACTGTGAGTAATAGTGCTGGGATTTTGATAGGAATTGCATTGAATCTGTAGATTGCTTTTGGCAAGACTGTCATTTTTACTATATTGATTCTACCTATTGAAGAGCAAGGGATATCTTTCCATTTTCTGATATCTTCTTTAATTTCTTTCTTTAAAGACTCAAGAGTTCTTATTATATAGGTTTTTCACCTATATAATAAGCATTACCCCAAGACATTTTATGTTGTTTGTGGCTATTGTAAATGGTGATGTTTCTCTGATTTCTTTCTCAACCCCTTTATTGTCTGTATGTAGTAGGGCTACTGTTTTTTTGTTGTTGTTGTTGTTTGTTTTGTTTGTTTGTTAATCTTGTATCATGCCACTTCGATGAAGGTGTTTATCAGCTGTAGGTGTTCCCTGGTAGAGTTTTTTGGGTGACTTATGTAAACTATCATATCATCTGCAAATGGTGAATATTTGACTTCTTCCTTTCCAATTTGTATCCCTTTGATCTTCTTTTGTTGCCTTATTATTCTAGCTAGTACTTCAAGTACTATATTGAAGAGATATGGAAAGAGTGGACAGCCTTGTTCTTGATTTTAGAGGAATCACATTGAGTTTTTCTCCATTTAGTTTGATGTTGGTTTGTTGTACATTGTTTTTTATTATTTTTATATATGTTACTGCTTTCCCTGATCTGTCCAAGAACTTTATCATGAAGGGGTGTTGGATTTTGTCAAAGGCTTTTCCAGCATCTAGTAAGATGATAATGTGGTTTTTCTTTTTTAGTTTGTTTATATGGTGGATTACATTGATAGATTTTCATATGTTGAACTATCCCTGAATCCCTGGAATGAAGCCTATTTGGTCATGGTGGATAATTCCTCTAATGTGTTCTTGGGTTTGATTTGCCAGTATTTTATGTGTATTTTTGCATCAATGTTCATGTAGGATATTGGCCTGTAGTTCTCCTTCTTAGTTGTGTCTTTGTGTGGCATAGGTACCAAGGTAATTGTAGCCTCATAAAATGAGTTTGCCAATGACCATTTTGCTTCTACTGTGTGGAATACTTTATGGGGCATTAGTATTAGCTGTACTTTGAATTTCTGGTAGAATTCTTCACTAAAACCATCTGGCCATCAGCCTTTTTTTTTTTTTTATGACTGTTTCTATTTCAATAAGGGTCATATATCTATTTAAATTGCTTATCTGTTCTTGATTTAATTTTGGTAAGTGATATCTATCCAGAAAATTGTTCATTTCTCTTATATTTTTTAATTATATGAAATATAGGTTTTCAAAGTATAACCTGAAGATTCTATGAATTTCCTCAATGTCTGTTGTTATGTCCCCCTTTTTATTAGTGTTTTTGTTAATATGCATGTTGTCTCTCTGCCATTTGGTTAGTTTGGATAAAGATTTGTCTTTCTCAAAGAGCCATCTCTTTGTTTCATTGATTCTTTGTATTGTTTTCCTAGTTTCTACTTTTTAAATTTCATACCTCTAATTGGCATCTATTTCTCCAGAGTGAGTTTTCTCCTTTTTGTTCTAGAGCTTTCAGTTGTGCTGTTAATTCTCTTATGTGACTATTCTCCAGTTTCTTCATGTGGTCAGTATGTTCTGCTTTCAAAGTGTTCCATAAGTTTTGGTATGTTGTGTCTTCATTCTCATTGAATTCTAGTAAATCTTTAATTTCTTTCTTTATTTCCTTCTTGATCCAGGAATGGTACAATTACACATTGTTCAATTTCCATGAGTTTGTAAGGTTTCTGCAATTTGTGTTGTTGATTTCTAATGTTAAAGCATGGTTATCTGATAAGATACTGGGGGTTATCCAATTTTTTTAATCCTTCTTGAGGTTTACTATATTGAAGAGTATGTGGTCAATTTTAGAGAAGGTCCCATGTGGTGCTGAGAAGAATATATATTCTTTTGTTTTTGGATGGAATGCTCTATAATTGTCTGTTAAGCCCAATTGAGTCATGACTTTTGTTAGTTCTTTTGATTCTTTGTTAAGTTTCTGTTTGGTTGTGATGTCTAGTGTTGAGAGTAGGGTGTTGAATTCTCCCAGTATAACTGTGTGAAGTTTTATGTATGATTTGAATTTTAGTAATATTTCTTTTACAAATGTGGGTGCCTTTGGTTTTGGGGCATAAATCTTCAGAACTGAGACTTCATCTTGAAGGATTTCTTCTGTGACAAATAAGAAATTACCTTTTTCATTTCTTTTGATTGATTTTAGTTTAAAGTCTAATTTGTTAGAAATTAGGATTGCTACACCCGCTTGTTTCTTGGGTTCATTGGATTGAAAAATATTTTCCCAACCTTTAACTCTTAGGTAATGTCTGTTTTTGAGGTTGAGATGTGATTCTTGTATGCAGCAGAAGGGTGGATTCTGTCTTCATATCCATTCTGTTAGCCTGTGTCTTTTTACATGCTAGTTGAGATCATTAATATTGAGGAATACTAATGACCATTGATTGTTAATTCCTGTTTGTTTTGGATTTGTTGCTGGTGGTGGTAATGTGTGTAGATCCCCCACCCCATTTTTGTTTTGGCTGTTGGTAAAATGGAATTATTTTTTGCCTATATTTTTGTGAGTGTAGTTGACTTCCTTTGGTTGGTGTTTTCCTTCCAGAACAGTCTGTAGGGCTGGATTAGTGGGTGTGTATTGTTTAAATCTGTTTTTTTTTTTTAATGGAATATCTTGTTTTCTCCATCTATAGTGACTGAAAGCTTTGCTTGGTATAGTGGTCTGGGCTGGCATCCATGATCTCTTAGTGTTGGTGTCCAGGACCTTCTGTCCTTCAGAGTTTCCATGGAGAAGTCGGGTGTAATTCTGATAGGTTTGCCTTCATATGTTATTTGGCCTTTTTCCTTTGGTGCTCTTACTATTCTTTCTTTATTCTGTATGTTTGGTTTTTGATTATTGTGTGACAAGGGGATTTATTTTTGTGGTTCACTCTATTTATTGTTCTGTAAGCCTGTTATATTTTCATTTGCTTGTCTTTCTTCAAGTTAGTAAAGTTTTCTTCTATGACTTTGTTGAATATATTTTCTGCACCTTTAAGTTGGGTTCTGTCACCTTCTTCTATACCTTTTTATCTTTTATTCTTAGGTTTGTTCTTTTCACAGTGTCCCATATTTCCTGGGTATTTGTGTCAGGGATTTGTTGGACTTAATATTTTCTTCCATCGATGAATCTGTTTCTCTTAGTGTATCTTCAATGCCTAAGATTCTCTTTTCCATCTCTTGTATTCAATTGGTTTTGCTTGAATCTGTAGTTCCTGATCATTGTCCTAGATTTTCTATTTCCAGCATTCCCTCATACTGTGTTTTTATTTATTTATTTATTTTCCAGCTTTCAATCCTTGCACTGTTTAAATTGTTTCTTGAAATTTCTGGGTTGTCTTTTCTTTCATTTCTTGAGTTTTGTTGTTTGTTTTTTCTTATTATCTTTTGAGGGTCTCTGTCATCATAAAGTTATTTTATAGTCTTTCTTTTCTATGTCATCTTTGTTGGGATGTTCAGGTCTTGCTGGTGTAGAGTCTGGTGGCATCATTTTGATTTTTCTGTTGTTGACTGTGTTCTTATACTTTTGTCTACCTATCCCTTCTTCCAGTGTGTACAGGTACTGTCTCCCCCTCTCCTGGTGGGTACAGGACCAAGGTTCTCTTCCAGAGGGTGCTAGCAGGTTCAATACTCCAATGACTCTCCTCTTCCAGTGGCTGGTGGTGGGACTCCTCCTGTGGGTGCAGGTGGGATCAGGATGGGCTGGTTAGCTTTGGCATGCTCATCTGCAGGCATGCAGCAGTGCCCAGTCCTCAGGAGGCTCCAAGAAGGATGCTGGAAGATGGGCTCCTTCCATGGGTGTAGATTGGACTAGGAAGCTGGCAGATTCCGGATGGGCGGGGCCACTGGTATGGGCTTCCCTGCACTCAGTCCCTAGTCCTGAGGAGGCTCCACAGACTTCATATAAAACATTCTGGTAATAGTTTCTTATTACAAAATAAAATGTTTATATATTCTAGCTTTTAGGACATTTATAATGAAAACATTGGATTTTGCCAAAGGCTTATTCTTCATCTGTTTAGAAGATTATGTAATTTTTAGCTTTACTTCCATTAATGTGATTTTTTTTCTTTTTTTTCATATTTTTTATTTAAATTAGAAACAAGCTTGTTTTGGATATCAATCCCAGTTCCTGCACCTTCCCATCCCCTTCTGTCACCCCCCCCCACCAACCCCCATCCCATCCCCTTTTTTTCTCCCTAGGGAGGGTGGGGCCTTCCATGGGGAGTCTTCAAAGTCTGTCATATCATTTTGGGCAGGGCCTAGGCCTTCCCCCATGTGTCTAGGCTGAGGGAGGAGTATCCCTCTATGTGGAATGGGCTCCCAAAGTCCATTAATATACTAGGGATAAATACTGATCCACTTCCAGAGGCCCCATAGACTGCCCAGCCCTCCCAACTAATACCACATTCTGGGAATCTGGGTCAGTCCTGTGGTTTCCCAGCTATCAGAGTCCATGAACTCCCCCTTGTTGAACCTATATTGGTAATCCACTTTTCAATGTATTATTGACAGCTCCTACCAAATTAAACACCAAAAAAATAAAGCTGCTAATTAATAAATGGTCTAATAAATAGAACATAGTTTTCAAAAGAGGAAACAGATGGCGAATTTTAAAAAGTATTTAAAAAGTGCTAAGGAAAGAGAATTTTTTAAAATTGACAATATTCTTCTCTAATACAACACACCTTGACCAGTTTCCCCTCCTATATCTCCTCCTGCTACCCCACCCACCACATCCTCTCTCCCCAAGGTTTACTCCCCTTCTGTTTCCTTTCAGAAAAGAGCAGGCCTCCAAGAGACAACAGCCAAACATTACCAAAGAAGATACAATAAGGCAAGGCAAAAGCCCACATATCAAGGCTGGACAAGGCCACCCAATGGGAGGAAGAGTCTCAAGAGCAGGAAAAAGAGTCAGAGATATGTCCATTCCCACAGTTAGGAGTCCCACAAAACACCACACTAACAGTAATAACATACATAAAAAGGACCTGTACAAATGCTCGCAGGCCCCATGCTTGCCATTTCAGTCTCTGAGCCCATATGGGCCAAGTTCTTCTGCTGTCCTCCATCCCATTTGACTCCTACAATAAGGAAAGGAAATTAAAATAACAATAATATTACCTCAGTTAGAATGGTCACTAGCAGAAACAAAAACAGCAATAGCAGTAGCAACAACAAAGGCTGACAAGAACCTATGGAAAGAGGAACCTGTATTCATTCCTGTGGGAAGTGTAAAGCAGTTAGACACTGTTGAAATCAGTATGCGTGTATCTTAAAATTACAATCACTCTCTGAGCCAGGCAGAATACTCCTGCATGTATATCCAAAGGACTTTATATTCCACCCCAGAGATATTTCCTCAGAAATATTTATTGCTACTCAATTCATAATAGCTAGGAAATGGAATCAGCTTGGTTATCCATTAACAGGTGAATAGATAATGAGAAAGTATGCATATACAGATTGGAATTTTATTCATAGGTAAGGAAACATGAAATTTTAGGAAGGCTTATGGGCCTCAGAATTATTATATTAAGTGAGGTAACTGAGACACTGAGACTCAAAAAGATAAATACTGCATTTCTCTAGCATACTGGATACTCACTTTAAATATATATACGTGTGTGTGTTTCTTTACAGTGAATGTGGACATAGGTTATTGTATTAGTAACTTTTTTGTAGCTAGAAGAAATAATTTATTTTTGGCTTATACTTCCAGACAGTTAAGCATCCGTGGTGGCAGGGAGGCATGGCAGCAAGTGGCAAACATGGTGGCTGGAGCTGGAAGCTGAGAGATCACATGTTTAACCACAAACACAAAACAGAGAGAAATGAACTCAAAGTGGAACTAGACTGTGATCTCTCAAAGTTTGGCCCCAGTTTTATATTTCTGGTTGCAAGGGTAAACCTCATAAGCATCCCCAAGCAGACACATGGGACCAAGTGTTTGAAAAGTTAAGACTGCAGGGGCATTCTCTCAATAGCTGTAAAACAGCATGGGAAGAAGAGACCTAAAACAAGAGATGAAGGTTAATTGAATATGTAATATGAATGCAGAAAGGTGAGTACAGGGACTGGAAGGGTATGTGGAAGGGATCTAGGGAATAGAAAGAAGGGGAAGGAAGAGGATCAACACAAATACATTATGTAGGAAAATGGCCTAATTAATTAAACCTATCACTTTGTGTGCCGATTCAACAAATATTGGCCCCTTCAAATCCCTTGATGTCTGCCTAGATATAGATTCACAAGAGAAGAGAAGCAGTGTGGCTAAGTGTAGCATTTTAATGAGTTCTCAATATGTGAGTGGAATTTATTAACATAATATACAATTCTAGTTTTTTTTTCACTTCAGTAAGTTAGACTAGTTTACATTTTATTGGGAGAAAATAAGCTAGTATTAACCAAGGATGTATACCTCCATAATGATAATATCATGTTAGCTTTTTGGGAGATACCAATTGCAGTTTATTTGCAGTTCAGGTCCCCACTTCTAATTTGCAGATCTCTCTTGGCAACTTTTCAGCTTAATGGGATGGCACAGTCATTGTTACATGTCTTGTTCCTTTTCAGGTTTCTGTGGGATGCTCTTTAGCCTGGTTTTTCACTTTCAAATGGGCTACAAAAATGTGTACTCATCAGATGTATGTTTCTTTACTCTGGGCACAATATTGTTAAACTGAGGATACTAATTATATTGCTATGTGATTTAGGGTCTAGGATAATGTTAAACTGCCAAGACATTGGTTCCTCTGATTTCAAAGGAAAATAGAAGAGTCTTGCTTCTATATGGAAGAACTTTAGCTATTAGGATAGTGACCTTTCATTTCCTCTTTCCTATGAACATCACCATTTAGCTAAAATGTTTTTACCATTTATTTATTTTTTGTATACATGTGTGCAGTTGCATGTTCAGCCTGTGTATATGTGTGTGCACAGGCATCATGCATCTTTGTTTATTGCTCTCTACTTATACATTAAGACATAGTGTTTGCAGAACCATGTGCTTTCCATCCAGCTAGTTCAGCTAGCTAGTTGGATTGGGGAACTCCATGTCTTCCCCTGTACACTGGAATTATAAGTTAGCGACTACATGGGCACTTGATGCAAGGCAAAAACTTCACCTTCTGAGCTACTTTCTTCCCTGCTATATACCAACTGATAATATTGGGTTTCAGGGCATCTGAGTTCCTCCAATTTTTATAGGAGAATCACATAGAATATTGGGCTTCATAAGATTTTATTATGAAATACTAGCTTATTGTTTGTTTTTCCTTTGACTGTCTCCTTTCTCTGGCTTTTCAAAGTATATCTTTAAGGATTGGCTTTCTTTTTCTGTTTCTCAATCTCAGTGTTCTAACAACTGAGACAATGGGAATAGAATCTTCTTCCCTTGGTATCTTTGAAAGGATTCCTAAGAAGCATTATCTTTTCCATACATTGTGGCCATGGCCATGGGTAGGTTCACATTGGTTGAGTGCTAGACAGTTGGTGAATGTTTACCCAACATTGATTTGTTTGGTGACAATGAATTGTTTTCATGTGGAAGTTGGTCCTTCTTTTGACTTGGGCTCAACTTGTACATATAGAAGGTTTATTCAGGCTGGATATAAATGTCCAGATTCAGGACAAAGGCAGGTTGGGGATTTTGTATTTTGATCAATGCTTAAAACTGGGTTTTTCTTAGCAAGTAATAATTTAGAAATGCTTAGACAATTGCTTCTTTGTAATGTGGTTTATTTTATTTATTGATCTATGTATGTTGAACTGGTGTTACATTTCTGGAACACAGCCAACTTGATTATGGAAGATGACCATTGCCACAGACTGCTCAGTGGGCAACGGGTCTGCATGGAGACCAAAACTCGGATGACCAGGTCAGGAGTGGCTTCGGCATGACAGACAGACACAAACACACTTGAGGAAGTTTGCAACTGCTGCGATTTTTACTTTAGAGATTTGGGTTTTTATGCAGAAAGTTCAAGGAACAGATCTTTGGCCATAGTTTAAAATTTTACAGACATTCTATAGAAATGTTAGCAATTCCCTTGAAGCATGAGATCATAAAAACATCTAAGTACATAACCGGAAACCTCTTTTTATTTTGGCCTGCCTGTGGTCAGCGTACCAGAGATTTGGTTTACTGAGTTTAGAGAAAAGTCATTGTGTCTGATCAGTAAACTTTTAACAGCATTGATAAGAACTCTTGTATTGTTTTACTGATTTTAGAGGATAGTCATTATCTTTGATCAGTAAACTTTTAACAGCATTGATAAGAACTCTAGTACTGTTTTACTGATTTTGTCATTGTCTCTGTAAACTTTTAACAGCATTGTTTTAGGGGCCCTAAGATCCCAAGTTAGAGTTTTGTAATAAATCCCACATCAGCTTTGCTGCGGGTGGGCTATTTTCAGACAGGGTCACAATGTGGGCAAGTTCCTACAGCTTCAACTCTATTAATTTATCAGGACTTGGGCTGACAACTGGCGCCATGGGTTTTGTAATTGAGGGCACAGAGGGCAACATCTACCTGTTGATTGCTGGTCTACATCTCTTTCAGTTCCTGAAACTATATCTAAGTGTTCTCCAGGCTTTTCTGAACTAACAATGGAGCTACAGCCCAAAACACCCATGATCAAAAGCATTATTTTTATCATAGCACAAAATTCAACCAGCACCCGTTCCAATCAGCCAGCCAAGCAAACACCTGCAGGCACCTGCAGGGACCTGGCCACTTCTTCCCAGGAGGCATAACCACGTGTGGTGCAAACCTCTGGACAGGTAGCCATCTGAGATTCTTCTCAGCCATTGCGACACTGTCCCCACTGGGGCTGGTGTGGCAGACCATGATATATATGTGTAAGGTGTATGGTTTTCCGCCTGCCGCCGCCCGGTCTTGTCCTGCTGCCCTGCCAGCCCCAAATAATACACAGAGACTCTGTATTTGATACAATGCTGTTGGCCTGGTTACTTGTTTCTTATCAGCTAGCTCTGCCTTAATTATTAACCCATTTCTGCTGATCTATGTATTTCTCTTACCGGGGAGCCGGCGGCATACTGCTTTCTTCAGACTCTCCATCTTGACTCCTCCTTACTACTTCCTATTTCCTCCTTGTCTCCTAGTCCCTCCTATCTTCCTTTCCTATTGGCCAACAGTGCTTTATTATTAACCAGTATGAGAAACATATACAAAATGACATCTCCCATCATATATGTGCTTATGGTTTGCTAGAATTTATATATATATATATATATATATATACACACACATATATATATACACACACACATATATGTGTGTGTGTATGTGTATTTGTATATTATGTATATATATATATATATATATATATATATATATATATATACTTTTTTCTTATTTTACATATCGATCCCAGTCCCTCTCCCTCCATCTCATTTCCCCCAACCCCCCTGCCATCCCATCCCCTCACCACTCCACAGAGAGGGTGATGCCTTTCAGTAGGGATCATCAAAATCTGCCAAGTCATTTGGAATAGGGACTAGGCCCTCCTTCCTGCCTCTAGGCTAAGCGAGTATCCATCCATGGGGAATGTGTTCCCAAAGTCCTTTCGTGTACCAGGGATACATCCTGGATCCACTGTCAGAGGTGCCTTAGGCTTCATAGGCCTCCTAACTGAGACCCATATTCATGGGGTCTGAGTCGGTCCAATGCTGGTTTCCCAGCTATCAGTCTGGGGGCCCATTAGCTCTTCCTTGTTCAGGTCAGCTGTCTCTGTGAGTTTCTGTAGGCTGGTCTTGACCACTTTTTTTTTTCACTCTTCCCTCTCTGTATCTGGATTCCAGTTCGGCTCAGTGTTTCACTGTGGGTGTCTGCTTCTGTTTCCATCAGCTACTAAATGAGGGCTCTATGATGACATATAAGTTAGTTATCAATCTCATTATCAGGGAAGGCCATTTAAGGTAGTGTAAGGAGTAAAGTTTTTCCACCCACCGCCTGGTCTTGTACCCCCCGCCGCGCCTGGTCCCAATTAACACACAGAGACTCTGTATTTGATATGATGCTGTTGGCCAGGTACTAGTTTCTTATCAGCTAGCTCTGCCTTAATTATTTAACCCATTTCTGCTGATCTATGTATTTCTCTTACCAGGGAGCCGGCCAGCATTCTGCTTTCTCCAGACTCTCCATCTTGACTCCTCTTTCCTCCTTCCTCTTTCCTCCGTCTCCTAGTCCCTCCTACCTTCCTTTCCTATGGGCCAACAGTGCTTTATTCATTAACCAGTATGAGAAACATATATACATAATGGCATCTCCCATCAAGGTAGCCTTTCCACTGTTACTTGGATTGTTAGTTGGGGTCATCCTTGTAGGCTCTGGACATTTCTCTACAGTCAGTTTTCTCTTCAAACCTATAATGGCTCCCTCTATTATGGTATCTATTTTTTTTTCTCTCGTCCATTTGTTCCCCGACTCAATCTTCCTGGTCCCACATGTTCCCTCTCCTCCCCTTAACTTTCTCCTAATTCTCCCTCCACTCACTGCCCCCTCCCAATATGCTCAGGAGGTTTTCTAGAATTTCATTGAGAATTTTTACATTTATGTTCATCAAGAATGCTGGTCTGTATTTATTTTTCTATCCCTGTTGTGCTTTTACCTGCTTTGGGTATTATAATAATATGGACTTCACAGAATAACTTTGGGTATTATTATTCTAATTCTATTTCATAAAAACAATTTAAGGACTATTAGCTATAATTCTTTGGAAATGTGGTATAATTCTGCTGTAACTCCATCTGTGTCTGGATATAGTATTGGTTCATTTTATTTTATTTATTTTTTGGCAAAATGATTTTAATTACTGTTCCATCTTTGTAAAATTTAAGTATATTGATTTCTTCTTTTATTGAAAATTGATTTTTTTTTTTTTGGTTTGGAGAGATGGCTCAGCCATGAAGAGTAATTGCATCTCTTCCAGAGGACCCAGGTCAGTTTCCAACATTCACATGGTTGTTCACAGCTCTTTGTAATTCCAGTTACAGAGGATCCAACACACACAGATATACATCAATACACATAAAATAAAAGTAAATACATCATTCTTCTAAAAAGAGAGAAAATTTATTCTTTTTCATAAAATAGATCCTGATTATAGTTTCTCTTTACTATATTCCCAGTTTGTACACAGCTCTTCCCCACTCCAGATCTACTTCCCTTCTGTTTCTCACTAGAAAAGATCAGGATTCTAACAGATAGCAACCAAGCATAACAAATTTAGATGTATAAAGTGAAGCAAAACTATCATATGGATGTTGGACAGGGCAATCCAACAGGAGAAAAAGAGTCCTAAGATCAGATATAAGCATCAGAAACCCACTTGTTCTCATAGTTAGTATTCCCATAAAAAATATTAAGCCGGTAACTATAATATATATGCTGAGGACCTAATTCAGGTCATCTAGGCCCTGTGCTTTCTGCTTTAGTCTCTGTGAACTCAGATTGTCCTAGATTTGTTGACTCTAAAGCCTTTGTTTCTGCCTCCTCTTCCACAGGGCCCCTGAGATATGAAGGGAGGGATTTGATGGAGACCTTCAATTTAGACTCTTTCTCCACATAATGTCTAACTGTGGGTCTCTGCATCTGTTCCCATCTAATGCTTGAGGAAGCCTGTCTAATGATGATTAGATAAGGCACTGATCTATAAGTATATCCGACTACCATTAGGAATCATCATATTGATGTTTTTGAGCAATATCTTTGGTTTTCCCTAGGCCTCTTGGCTATATAGTCTCTGGTTCTTGGTTACACAATCAGTGTCCTGTCTGGGTTTCTTCTCAGTGGGCCTTAAGTCAAATAATAAATTGCTTGGTTACTCTCACAATATCAGTGCCAACATTGCCTTAGCATATTTTGCAGGGATAACAGGTTATACATAAAAGGTTTTAAGGCTGAGTTCAGGTTCACATATCTTTGTGAGTAGCCTGCAGAATACCTTCCAATACCAAAGAGACTGCAACATAGGTATGAAGGGTCCATGTAAGCACAAGCTTGGCTTCTCTATGTTCAATAAGTTGTGTGTTGTTGTCATTGGCAATGACACCCCACTGTCAGATACACCCTTTTATTTTAGCATCAGCCTGGATTTGAGGGGAGGGTTTTAATGGGATGCTCTTTGACAACAACCAATTTATAAAACAATAGCCCTGTCCCACCACTGTAAGCCTCATCTGGCTACAAGAGATGGCCAGTTGAGACTCAGTATCCCTTATTACTAGGAGTCCTCACTAGGCTCACCTTCATAGATTACATGAAGTGTCCACTGCTCTAGGTATCCACACTACCCACCAAACCTCCCCAATTTCAGCTTTATTTCCCTATATTCTCTCCCTCCACCCCATCTCCTCCTAAACTGATTTTCCCATACTCATCCCCTAGTCTACCCATAAAATTTATTTCTCCCTCCTAGAAAGATCACTGTATCCCCCTAAATCCCTCCACTTTACCACACTTCTCTGGGTCTATTGATTATATTGACATTTTCTTAATGACTAATATCCACTTATAAGTGAATACACATTATCTTTCTGGACCTGAATTACTTCAGTTAAGATGGTGTGTTCTAGTTCCACCCACTTGCCTGTTAATTTCATGAAGCAAATTTTCATTTCCTTTATTTTTCTTCTTTGTTTTTATTTTCCAAACAGAATTGCTCTGTGTAGCCATGGCTGTCCTAGAATTTGTTATTTAGACTAAAGTGACCTCAAACTGAGAGATCTGCCTACTTCTTCCTCCCAAGTATTGGTACTAAAGGCAAGTGTCACCACCATTGAACATTGATTTTTATTTTGATAGCACCTGAGTAACACTCTTATAATTTGGTTGTGAACCTAACTTTTAACTGATGACTCATCTTTCCAGCTGCATCTTTTAAACTTTATTATTTTATGTGCTTAGATGCATGTTTGTATAGTGGACATGGAAACCAGAAGAGAGTGTTGTAATCCCCTAGCATTGCAGATGGCTGGGAATTACCATGTGGTGCTAGAAATTGAATCCATGTCCTCTGGAAGAGGAACCAGTGCTCATAACCATTAAGGCATTTCTTTATCTCCAAGTTAATATTCATTGTGTAAATAACTACATGTTCTTTATCTATTCTTTGGTTGGGGGACATCTAGGTTCTTTTCCATTTTCTGGATATTGTGAATTAAGCCACAATGAACATATATTGGCAAGTGTCCTTGTGGTAGGGTGGAGTATCCTTTGTGTTGATGCTCAAGAGTGGCACATCTGGGTCTTGAGATAGACCAGTTCCCAATTATCTGGAAAACTAGCCTATTAATTTTCATAGTGATTGTGTGAATTTGCCCTCTCAACAGCAATTTGAGGAGCTTTCCTCTTGTTCCACATTCTTGCCAGCATGAGCTGTGGCTTGTGTTATTAAAGTTAACCATAGTATATCATATAGTATGGAATCTCAAAGTAGTTTTGATTTGTATTTTCATGATGGCTAAGAATATTGAATGTTTATTTGTTTGTCAATTTGGGATTTCTCTATTGAGAAGTCTCTGTTTACATTACACCCCATTTTATAATTGGATTTTTTGGGTGTTTTTTTGAACTTCGATTTCTTGTGTTATTTATATATTCTGGATATCCCACCACTCTCAGATATGGTGTTGGTGAAAATATTTTCCCAATCTGTAGGCTGTTGCTTTGTCTGGCTGACCTTGTCCTTTGCCTCATAGAAACTTTTCATTTTCATGAGGTCTTAATTATTTAATGTTAATATTGTCACTGAATTTTTAATAATCGTCTATTCAGAAGATCATGTCTAGTCCAAGTTATTCAAGGATATTTCCTACTTTCCCTTCTATCAGTTTCTGTGTACATGGCTTTGGGTTGAGGTCTTTGATCAACTTGGAATTGAGTTTTTACAGGGTAATGAATGATATTCTATTTGCCTTCTTCTCCATGAAGACATAAAGGTTGACCAGAATCATTGATTCCAGATGCTGTGATTATTTAAGTATTTTTTTACTTCTCTTTTAATAATCACGTGTCTATATGTGTATGGATTTGTGTCTCAGATTTCAATTCGATTGATCATTTTTCAGTTTTTATGCCAATCTCATGCCATATATACTGCTGTATTTGTGTCATACAACATGAAATTTAGGAATGGTGGAATATCCAGCAGCTATTTTCATGTTCAAGATTGTTTTACTTACCCTGTTTTTCTCATATGTAGTTCTGAGTTGTCATTTCAAGATTTGTGAAAAATTGTGTTTAAATTTTAATGGGGATTTTTTTGAAGCTATAGATTGCTTTTGGTATGGAGGTCATTTTTATTATATTACTTCTACTGATGCATGAGCACGGAAGGTCTTTTCATCTCCTGATATCTGATTCAATTATTTTCTTCAAAGTTTTGAAATTTTTATCATACATATTTTTCCCTTCCTTGGTTAGATTTTCAACAAGATATTTTATTTTATTTGAGGCAATTACAAAATACATTGTTTCCCTGATTTGTTTCTCTGTCCATTTGTCATTTGTATATAGAAGTCTATCTGTCTGTCTGTCTGTCTGTCTGTCTATCTATCTATCTATCTATCTATCTATCTATCATCTACCTAATCATCTATATATCTATTTATTTTTGTTGATCCTGTGTCCTGCTACTTTTCTGAAAATGTTTATCAGCTATAGGAGTTTCTTGCAGATGTATATGATCATATCATCTGTAAAAATTATTTGACTTTTTCCTTTCTGATTTTAATTCTTTGATCTCCTTCAGTTGTTTAGTTGCTCCACCTAAAATCTTGAGTACTATACTGAATAGACATGGAGAGAGTAAACAATTTCATTTCATTATTGATTTTACTGAAATTACTTTGTGTTTCTCTCCATTTAATTTGAAGTCGGTTATTGGCTTGCTATACATGGCCTTCATATGTTTAGGTATATCCCCTGTATCCCTACTCTTTCTAGGACTTTTATAATGAATGTTTATTGGGAGCCTTTTCTAAATGTAATGCGATTGTAATGTGATATTTATTTCATGTTGATTATATGGTGGATTACATTTGATTTTTATATATTGAACCATCCCTGCATCACTGGGATGAAGTCTACTTGATCATGATGTATAATATTTTTGAAGGCTCTTATATTCATGTTGCAAGCATTTTTGCATCTATGTTCATAAGGGAATTTTGTCTGTAACTGTAATTTGTGTCAAGTGTTTATGGTGCTTGGATATTAGAGTAACTGTGATAAATTGGCAATGAATTGGGGAAATGTTTCTTCTGTTTCTGTTTTGTGGATCATTTAAGAAGTACTGGTATTAAATCTTCTTTAAAATTCTGCTAGAACTCTGAATTAAAGTTTTGGGTTTTTTTGTTTGTTTGTTTGTTTGTTTTGTTTTGTTTTGTTTTTGGTTTGGAGATTTATATTGACTGCTTCTATTTCCCGTGAAGTTATATTGAAGTTGTTTATCTGATCTTGATTCAACTTTGGTATGTAGCATCTATTGAGAAAATTATTTACTTTTCATAGATTTTCAAATTTTGTGTAGTACATGTCCTTAAAGTATGTACTTATGATTCTCTAGATTTCCTCCGTGTTTGTTGTTATGTCCCCCCTTTCCTTTCTGTTTTGGTTAATTTAGATATGCTCTCTCAGCCTTTGATTTACATTGGATAATGGCTTGCCTACCTATTGATTTCTCCTCCAAAACCAACTCTTTCTTTTGTTGGTATTTGTGTTGTTTTCTTTGTATTTTTATTGTATTTAGCTCTCAGTTTTATCATTTCTTGCAATCTACTCATCTTGTATATGATTACTTCTTTTACTTTTAGAGTGGTCATGTGTTCTCTTTGCGTTTTTGTTGTTGCTGTTGCTGTTCTAAAACTTTAATCTTTGCAGCACTTTCAGTGTGTTCAATAAGTGTGTCTGTATTGTGTATTCATTTTCATTGAATTCTAGAGCATCTTTAGTTTCTTTCTTTATTTCTGTCTTGACCTATTTTTATTCAGTTGAGAGCTATTCAGGTTTTACAAGTTTCATGAGTATTCTATTGTTTCTGTTGTTGATACTCAGCTTTAATTCATTTTGGTGTGATAGGGTGTAGGGAGTTATTTCAACTTTCTTGCATCTGTTGAGACAGGATTTGTGACTGAGTTATGTTGGTAAATTTTGAAGAAAACTCCATTGGTGCTGAGAACATAATATATTATTTTGTGTTTTGTGACATATTCTATAAATGTCATTTATTAGGCCCATTTGATATATAACATCCATGAGCTCCAGTATTGCTTTTCTATCATGTCTTCGGTGTCTGAGATTCTCTTTTCCATCTCTTGTATTCTGTTGGTGAAGCTTGTGTTTATGGTTCCTGTTTGAATTCCTAAATTTTTAAATTGTAGAATTCCCTCAGTCTTCATTTTCTTTGCTGATCATATTTACAATTTCTGGTCTTGAATCATTTTATTTATTTCATTACTCTGATTTTTCCTGAATTTCTTTACGTAATTTATTAAATGACCTCTATATAGACTTCTATAATATTCACAAAAGCTGTTTTAAGGTCTTTTTCTTGGGCTTTAGCTATGTTGTATTCAGGGCCTACTTTTTGAAGGGTAGTAGGGCCCAATGGAGACATTACTCTGTCATTATTTGTTATGGTTTTCCATTGACATCTAAGGTTCTGCATTTGGATAATTTTTAGACCTAGGTGCTGACAGATAGATTTACTTTTCTTGGGTGAGAGATTTGTTCCTTTATTTCTGTTTACTCCTTCAGAGAGTTTGATGGTTTTTTATTGCCTGTTTTCCTGGCCTATATATGTGCTGTGTTCACAGGAATGGCTCTTGGTTTTGGATGCTGGGATACTGTCATGAGTTCGGGGAAGGGTATTTGGAGTAGTTTTTGCAATCCATTGGGAATGTGATCAGAGAGAAAAGTGAGAGCACCATATTTCCTGCTACAGAGATGGGAATGAGACTGGGGGAATTGGATCTCAGGAGAAGTAGGAAAGGTATGAGACCTGCTTTCAGTCTACTTGTTGCACAGGCCAGAACACCCCTTGGTTTAGCAGATGTGCCTGCTAAAGTTGGGATTTGGGACAAAGCAACATGTTTGTAATAGTCTGTGGGAATCACAAGAGATGTGAGAAGTGTGGAGGGAAGGCTGAAACTGGTGTTCTGTTGTTATGATAGGAACTAGACTAGGGGTTTGGTTATGGGAAAATAGAGAGAGGAGAAAAGTCTGTGGACAGGCTACCTTGTTTACTGGGCTTCTGTTTTCATCTTAATTAAATAGTGCTCTATATTTGAGTACTGATGCTCTACCTTTTGAATAAGTCATTCTAATTGCAAGGCTATCCTGTCAACTTTTAAACTAAGATACTAAGTTTTTCAATTCCATCTTCATTTCAGCTAATGTTCTCTTCATACACACACACACACACACACACACACTTCTGTCATTTCCTTCCTTTTTCATTTTTATCTTCTTGAATGTCACCCAGTCATTACTATTATGCTCCTGAAGTTCAATGGATTATTAGTATCCACTTTAAATTCTTTGAACAGTTTCTTACTGCTGCTTTAAATTCTTTGTACTGTAATTCATCTTGGTACTTCTCACTAGGAAATACTTCTATAGTACCTGCTAGTTTGATGCTTCTTAACAATTACTTCCTCCTCCTCCTCCACCTTCTCTTCTTCTTTTACATTGGCATGTGTACTTCTTTGCTGGTGTATATGATGTAGGAATCTTGTTTTCATAAATTGGACCAGTGCAAGAGATCTGTGAATGGAAATACTTCAGTCAAACATGATGTGTGGGCTGTTTAATTGGACTAGGTAAAAACGGCACCCAAGACATGGGTCTGGAGCTGGACTTTTGTTTTATGAGATGGCAGTGAGTAGAGGAAAGGATAAGGAAGAAAAGGAACTTCTCACCAGTCAGTGGTGGCTCTTGACCTAAGCAGGTTCAAATGTCAAGTATATTTAATGAGGCAGAGTGGAAATGGAAGAGGATGGAGGATGAATGGGAAATGGAAGGAGGTACTTATGCAACAAAATAAGTTCACAGGTACATGTAATGCTATTTCTTGGTTTCTGTGTTTCTCTATACATTTTCTCAAAATAGGCATTTTAATAACATTTGATGTTTTGATAACAATTGAAAATTTCACTGTCGTTTGTTAGATTATTAAGAAAATACTAGGAAGACTTGACAAACAATTCTTTGGCAATTCTAGCATGTTATTGGTCATATCAACACTCCATAGTTCCTGTTGATATCCCAGGTAAGCAGTCTAGTCTTCTACAAAGTAATGCACTCTGCACAACTTTCTGTATTCTTTAGACCTCAATTTACCGCTTGTCTCCTGGCTGGAGAAGTTCAGAAACATGGCAACAGTAATAATGTTACATTGTACTCTTCAGTGTCATTATTTTGTACTGGCTACTAAAATCAAGATTGTTTAATCACATTGAACTCATGTGGAATTCTCGTGACACTATTTCAATAGTGTGCTTTGTATAGTACATAATGTGGATCTCATAGGTACTGAGGGAATCCAGAGCAGGCAATTTTCTGACAGGACAACAACCTCCCTTTTCTTCTCCCCACCTTAATAAGGTTTCCTAGTATTTTATTTCATTATTGAATATAATTATTAATACAATGTCTTCTGATAATGGTTTTCCCTCCCCATCATTTTCCAGTTCCTTTCCACCATCTCTCTCTCTTTCTCTCTGTGTCTCTCTCTGTCTCTGTCTCTCCCTCTCTTTAAAAAACTAAGCATATGAAAATACAAATGAGGTTAAACATATCAAACAAAGTAATAGAAAAAATACCAAAAAATGACACAAGGGATACATACACATGAAGAGACAAACACATGCTTATATACACACATAGCTCATAAAAATCAGAAAGCATTATATACAAGCATAAGTTCAGTAAGGGAAAAATGCTCAAAGAAATAATTTTCTGACAAAAGACATCTTTAAATTTACCATGGTTTTTGCTGTTCTGGTCATCTACTGCTAGCCATGGATCCTGCCCATAAGTGTGGTTTGCATACCAAGTGAGAGTCCATTTGGAAAAATAATGTTTTCTTTGTGAGCAGTTACAAAACTTGAATAACTTCTGTGTTAAGGATGGGTGATCATTTTTTTCTTTCTTCTCTTAATTTATTTTATATAACCAAGTCCATTTAAATGAAAACAAACATTTATAGACAATATTTGGGAATTTGGGCATCGTTCTTTCCAAACTACTTCCTGCTGGTAAGGGGTGCTGTCATGGGGAATTCTAAGAAGATGCAGAAATCCTGGCTGTAGTCTGCAAGGCTGCTTTGTCCAGCTGTTTTGAATGTAGGATCACCTGGTACTCTGTTTCAGGCGGTCTGGCTTGATCAAACCACATTAGTCTGGAAGGAATCCACATCTTTTCATTTTCTGTGGAAACAAAAATAGAAAACCTTTTCCCCAGTAACTTGCCCTTGTACTTAAGTTTTGGAGTCAAAGCATTTTTTATTTAATTTATTATTTTACATGTTGATATCAGTTCCTTCTCCCTCCCTACCTCCCTACCTCCATCCCTTCTTCCTTCCCTCCCTCCCTTTTACCCTCTCTGCCCTCTCACATGCGCCCTAAGGGAAAAAAAAAAAAGAAAAATGAAGTAGGATGTGGTCAGAATAATATGGCATTGAATTCAGAGTCAAGAAAATAGCAGTAAGGAAATTTTCCATCTTATGTGCTTATTTTCCTTGTGTTCCACCATGTCCCATTAAGCATAGGGTGAAATGAATTTGTCAATGGAACTTGCTGTGCCAGAATAAAATTAATCTCCTCCTAGTAAAGAAGATAGCAAATGCATTTTCAAAACGCACAATGCCCACCATCCTTTCTTGTTTGTTGTAGATGATTGCTTGAGTTCTCTGAGATGATTATACTTCCTTCATGTAATGAAAATTAAATGGCTACTTGATGTAGCTTGTTTTTTAAAGAAAAAAAAAAGGATGGGTGATCATATCCACCTCTACTCACAATTCTGGGATCCCATGTGTGCAGGAACTATGCGTGCTGCCAGGATTTTCTTGATTTATATGTGCCTCAGTCCTAACTCCTCCTTTTCATACTTTTCAAAACCCTAATAGGAAGGGACTGATGACTATGCCCCATTTATGTCTTAGTTATAAGATTTCTCCCTCTCTGAACATTGTCCCCTTGTGATTATATTTGTTGTCATCTAACTCTACAGGAGGAAGCTTTTGTGATGATGGCTGGAACATTTATCTATTGGTAAAGCACTGTGTTTTTAGGAGTTACTGATTGCTATTTTCATTTAGCAGAACAATAGTATTGGGTTTTCTCCTATGCCCATGTCACATTTAGTGTTAGATCTTAACTACCCAAGTAGTGTCAGGCATGTGTTCCATGTCATGAAATGAGACTTACATTTGATAAGACAGTGTTTAGTTACTATTAGTTTCTTTTAATAATAATGTCTCCCATAGTCTCATATATCTAAATGCTTTGTCTCATATTCATGAACTTGTTTCAGAGGAGTAGGAGGCAAGGTCAAGTTGGAGTTGGTATGGCTTTGATGGATGTGAAGTATTTTTGGAGGAGTTCTGTCACTAGCACTGGGGTCTGAGGTTTTAAAAGCCCTTGCCTTGCTCAGTGTCTCACTGACCCTGGAAGAGGATGTATCTCTTAGGTACTGTTCCAGTATGTTACCTGCCTTCCTAAGGCCATCCTGACCAACATAATGATAATAGACTTACATTATGAATCTGTAAACCTCAAAATGTTAAATTCTACAGTTAAATGCTTTCTTTTATAAGTTGTGTTGGTCATGGAATATCTTCATAGCAAATATTAAGACAAAAAAATATTTCAACAAGAATTGTGCTAATATTACACAGGCATATCATGCAGGGAGCTCACCACTATAGATACAGGTTTGTAACTGGGGTGGTATTTTCCTTTCTCCTGTGTTAGTGAACAGACTATCTTCCAGCAACATGAACACTAGTCAGTAGGGTTGAAGGCTCTAGGTAGGCACCAACTTGTCTTCTCTGTATTCAGTGAGATATGTACAGGTTATATTTAGCAATAGAGCTTTACAATTAGTTTGCATAGTGCAATAATCTTGACAATACTCTGAATTGTTTAGGGAGTTTCTATTGGCCCCAAACTCAAATATATGTAACCAATTCTTGGCACTGACACTTTCATTTGGGGGCAAGAGATGTCTAGTTTGGGTTTTGTCTTCCCTTTTATTGGTAATTCCTTTGACATTGTTTTCATATTTGTATGTATTTTAAGAAACTTCTGTCTTATTAGTTTTACATACAATCCCCACAATCTCCCTTAGTTTTTGCTGCCCCTCTCCCCATTTTATTTTTTATCCCAGTACTCCCTCATTTGTACTTAGGAATTTCTTTTTCCAGTCTCCCCAAATATTTCCCTATAACTATATTCTATTTCTTTATCTTTGGGAGATGCTTTATAGCTTGTCTCTGTGGTTGTACATATTTCTGTAGCTACAGGATGCCGTTCAAAGGCTTAAAATATAAAATCTAAAGTAAGTTGATGCATACCACATTTGCCTTTCCTTCTGAGTCATATCACACAAGAACTTTTAAAGCTCCTTCCATTTATCTGTGAATTTTATCACTTTGTTGTTTTAAACATCTGAGTCACATTCCACTTATAAATGTTTCATATTTTCTTTGTCCATCCATCCATTGATGGCATCTAGGCTGCTTCTGTATTTTGACTATTATGAACACAATAGAATTGAACATGGTGGTGCACATGTCATTTCAGTCTGATGGAGTGTCCTTTGAGTGGTGAGGGTAGACCTTGAGGGAGATCTATATTCAGCTTCCTGGGTAATCACCACATTTTTATTATGTTTTTATTAACTTTCACATTTAACAGGAATGGATGTATCCCCCCCCCCAGATCTTTGTCAGTATGAGCTGCAGCTGTCATTTGTATTATTTTCATGCTGATTTTGACTACATTAAAATTAAATCTGTTTTTAAAAAATATTCTTCTTTCATACAATGCATACTGATTACAGCTTCTCCCTTCTTCTAATTCCCAGACCCCAGTATCCCCTCTTTCCCAGATCCACTGCTCCTGCATTTCCCTTCAGAAAAGAGCAGGTCTCTCAGGGATACCAACCTAACACCACATAACAAGACACAATAAGACTAAGCATAAAACCTCATATCAAGGCTGGATGAAACAACCTGGTAGGAAGGAAAAGTCCCACAAACAGGTGAAGGAGTCAGAGACACCCCCATTTCTATTGTTGGAAGTCCAACAAAAACCTCAAGCTAAAATTCCACATCTACAGAGGGCCTTGAGTATATTCTTTTGGGTTTTGTAGTGGCAGCTTCATTTTCTGGGTGCTTCTATAAGCACTGTTTAGTTGGTCCTGTGGGCCATGTTCTCCTAATGTCCTGGATTCCTTTGCCTCCTACCCCCCCCCCTTACCCTTCTGCAGGCTTCTCTGAGCTCCACTTAATGTTTGGCTGTGGGTATCTGTATCTGATCCCATCTACTTCTGGAGGAAGCCTCTGGTTATATTTGAGCTAGGCACTGATCCTGTGAGTATTGGAGGATGTTATTAGGAATAATTTCATTGACTTTTTTTGTCAGTAGTGTTTGGTTTTTCCTTAGGTCTGTGAGCCATCTAGCTTCTAGATCATGGCCATCTAGGCTGTCTTGAGCATGGGCTCACTCTTCTGGTATGGACTTCAAGTTAGTCCAGTCATTGGTTGGCCATTCCTACAAACTCTAAGCCACCATTGCCACAGAACATCTAGCAGGCATAACATGTTATGATCATAGATTTGGTGACTGGGTTGGTGTCTTAGTCCCACCACTGGTTATAGAAAAGGGCCTTGTTCAGGCTTTATATCCTCTAGTGCTAAGTATCCCATTCTTTGATATATATATTTGTTTCCAATGAGATCAAAATGATTGATACCACCTACAACCTAGGTGTAATCATCATAATGTCATTAATATATTGCACCAATGTGATATTTTTGGAAAAGAAGGATGATCAGGAGCCCTTCCAACAAAGTGATGACAAAGGGCAAGACAGTTCATATATCCTTGAGGTAAAACTGTAAAGGTATACTGCTGGCTTTGCCAAATGAAAGCAAATAACTTCTGGTGGTCTTTAAGGACAGGTACAGAAACATTTGTGAGATCAAAAGATGCATACCATGTAACAGGAAATATGTTAATTTGCTCAAGTAAGGACACTACATCTGGTATAGTAGCTGCATTCAGAGTTACTACCAGAGTGAGATTTTGATTGTCAACAGTCATTCTCCATAATCCCTCTGTCTTCTGCATTGGCCAGATAGAATTAAAAGGATCCGTGTTGGGAATTACCATCCTGGCATCTTTCAAGTCCATGATGGTGGCACTAGTTTGTGGAATATCTCCAGAGTAGTGATAGTATTTTCAATCTGCTACTTATTTTTTTTTTAAGTGAAGACAACTCTAAATGCTTCCATTTAGCCTTTCCAATCATAATCTTTCTCAATCCACAGGTCATGGAACTGATGTGAGAATTCTGCCAACCTCTAAGTATATCTATCCCAATTATACATTCTGTAACATGGGAAATAACCACAGGATTAGTTTAGGGGCCTCATAGACCTATTGTGAGTCAGCTACCAGCCAAGACTACATTAATCACCTGGCATGCATAAGACCTCAATTTAACCAAAGGACCACAGTGTTTCTTAGGATATCTTGCCATCAGCATCAATTCAGAACCAGTATCTGATAGGCTCTAGAAAGTCCAATTGTTTCCTTTTCCCCAATGTACAATTACCCTTATGAAAGGCCACACAACCCTCTGTAGAATAACTGAGGAAAAGATAACCATAAACCTTTTAGATACTATGCTGGGGGGCGGGGAGAACTATCCAAGCATTTGACAGGTTCCAGAGAGGAGGCAAAAGGTAGGTGAGGAAGAATTGAATCAAACCCAGTGGTCAGGAAAACCTTGTAGTCTTGACTGACTGGGAGCCAGGTTGCTTCTTTATACAGAACTCAAGAAAAAGTAATAGAATAATGATGTTCCAAAATATAGATAATATCATTTCTGTCCTTGGGCATGTGTCTAACTTCCTCTTAGATATATGGGGTCATAATATTAGTCATAATTCATTAACTCTGTGAGAACAGAGTTATTTTTACAATGATTTTTCTTCACCAACACCTTAACCTAACTTCTAAGAATCTAGAGACCTATTTTATCAAAATAAGCATAAATAGTAAATGATAGCACAGTATCAATCAGTGCTTGCAGTTTCAAATGCAATAAAGACAAAACATTCAAGCCAGAACAAGCAGATTGCCAAGTCCCAAGCAGTGTATTATATTAAGTGTTACTCATCAGAGTGCCAATAGGCCCATGAAAAATTCTCAGGCCACAGCTGCTGCAGTTATTATTCAGTTTCTAGAACAATACAATGTTTACATTTTATATCTTTATATTTACTTAAGTCTAATACTGGCATTCTTTTGTTCCTCCATCTTATAACACCATAGTGACTCTGCTCCAGCTAACTTTTCTAAGAAAGGGAGGTCCTGACACTTCATTCTTTTATAATTTTCTCATACCAATAATTTTTGCCCATTAACATAAATCTGTTGCTATATCTTTACTTTGAGGGGCATACTATATGTGGCCCTCAATGTTCTCTGCCATATAACTTCATGAACATACAGTAGGAAGAGACTTCTAATCTGATCTACTATTAACATTTCTTGTCTGCTGAATCTTGTTAACAATTTAACATTATCGTGATTATCTTGGTCCTGAGTAAGTACAGGGCCATATGTTACAAGAATATCTCAGAGCCTCATAATATATCTCTGACATTTTTATGTGTTCCAACCTCCAGGGTATAAGGAAGATCTTTAAGTATACTCCTAACTTTGGGAAATGTAGTGTGCTCAGGACTTTCCTGGGGAAACTTAGAAGCAGTTCTCCTGGAGAAAGCACAGCTGATTCCTAAGAAATTTCCCATCCATTCAATATCTCCATGTTATACAATTATTTAAAGCTTCTCCATGTGACATGGGAAATTCAAAACCAAAAGGGAAATATGTCATTGTGATAACTATGTGACTCAGGTTTGATGGATTTTTGTTCAGAAATTCTGTTAACTTTACGATTTTACCAATTCCTATGATATATGGCTGTGCCAGATCAGCCTCAGGGGAAGCTTGCCACCTCTTCATTCAAGTGGTTAACAGTCTGAGAACTGGAACAAGTCTGGAAAATGATATACTGGCTAAGATTGCCTATTGCCATGATACAATGTAGCCTTTCTTTTATTTGTTTGATAATTTTTTCTGATTACATAGATCAAACAAAAGTGCAGTAGGTTTCTTATCTGTTTTATGATTGGAAACTCTATTATTGAATAGTACCACTAGTGCATATGAGTCATGCCACTATAAAATTCACATTGTCTGTGCTGACCATTATGTGTTAGGTCATTATGAAAATTATTTCTGTCTATTCTTCCCATTATGATAACATTGCCTTTGGTAAGTCAATACTGCCATTTGATTCATTCTACATCCAGTTCCAATTAAACCCATTTTATGCATCCAATTGAGCAGCAGAATTTCCAACCTTAAGATCTGACAAACAAAAACAAAAAACAAAAAACAAATAAACGTTTGACAACAAAACTCTTCAAATGTGCTGGTGTCTCTCTCATCATTTTGCATCTTTTAGAATTAGTGAAGGGTTTGCTTTCTGGGCCTTTCCATTGTGGAGGATTAAGTATTACAGAGTGTACCACTCTAGCATTGCATTTTCTATGAGTCGTAAAGTCTCTCTAGCAACACTAATCCAATGGATACTAGGCATTTCAAACTCCCTTTCAGTTGGCTATCTTTGGATAAATGCTTCAGCTTGCCATTCAAACAGGTGTTCGCAACTTTTAAAACTGTGTGAGCTTTCATATTAAACATAGAAATCCAGTAAGATAGCCCATATCAATAAAATCAGCCTGATCCAAATTTATGTTCCTCCTACCATTACCCCACATCCTTAAAATTCATTCCCATACATATTTCCCAGATTTCTGATTGAATGAAATCTCAAACTCATTAAGCTCTTTAATAGTATTGTGCATCTCCTCATTGACCACACTTTAAACCTCTCCTCTAGGAGGCTATTTTACCTTGATTCTGGTTACAGGTCTAGAGGCAACTATTGATGGGACTTGAAGGACATCATCACTGTCTTACCAGGCATTTTCTTCAGAGAATGTCACAGATGGTTTAAGAGACAATGGAGGATTAATTTTCTTAATGAAAGATGAATAGGACACCATTTCAAGGGGTGAGGCTGAGGATATTATCTTCTCAGGTGAGATAAACCCTTGAGAATTTGAGGGTTCTCTTTCTCAACTTCAATAGGGTCCTCCAACAAATGCACATCACAAGCTATAGAATCCCATTCTTTACCAACTAATGCCCTTACTATAACCACTGATATCCACTAATGCTGGTACTTGAATTTTTTCTGTAATTCAGCCAATAATATAATGAGATCTTCAGTGTGACTTTCCACAACTCAGACTCTGTAGTTGCTGGAAAGATTTTCTTCCTGGGCACACAGAAGAAAATTTAGGTTCCTTGTGCAGTTCTGGAGATAGTCAATTTTATCTGAACTTTGTTGTCCACCTTTTTCTGAAATTGGTTACTTTTATCACAGAGCTCACTTATCACTTTAATCAGAGATGTGAAGATCAAACAAACCCAAACATCACTTTCATTATTTTTCCCAAACTGTTGAAAGTTTCAATTACAGGGTCACCAGTTCCATTGTCACTCTCAATTGATGAAGCAAGATAGCAAGATAATAAAATTCATTTATCTCTTTAAGCTGGTAATATAGTTCATACTTCCATTACTCTCTGAGATCCCAGGAGACAGCATGACTGGAGAGGCTTCAGGAACTAAAGGTGCTGGCACATTGAAAAGCTGATTACAGATACTTCAAACATTCATCCCAGAACTAATTCTGGTACTGTAATCTGTATTGGTCTGTGTTTTCTAGAGTCGCAGATCTTATGAAATAAATCTCTCTCTCTCTCTCTCTCTCTCTCTGTGTCTCCATATATATAAAATTTATTGAAATTACAGCTTGCAATTCAACAAATCCAACAATGGTTATATGTGACTGGAAAGTCCAAGGATTTAGTAGTTGCCCAGTCCCACTGGTGTCACCACTATTCTTTGTATTCTAGAATACATAAGGAGTAGGCTCCATTGCAAGTGAAAGAATGGATGTGCTGTCAAGTTGAGGGCAAGCAGGCAAGGAACATACATAGTCTTCTAGTAGTTTTCTTCAATGAACATACATAGTTTTCTAGTAGAACGAGTGTCACAAATTAAAGGTGTGTCTTCCTGCATCAAGACTCAGAATAGAGGTAGGTCTTCCTACCTTAAAATTCCTGACAAGAAATGGATTCACTACCTCAAACCAAGCTGCATATCTCTCACAGGTCAGCTGTCCATATCTGGACAAGAATAATCATCACTAGGGCCAATTCACACTGTTCATAATGGTTCACATTTATAAATGAATTGCATACTACATTTTATGGATTGGACACAACTTGATCACTCATTTGATGGGCATTGAGATGATTTCTACATTATGGGTATTAGGAATAGTTGTGGTTGTTAACACACATTTTTATGAACATGGCTGTCCAAGTTTGTTGAATAATAAGCAGGATTGTAAAGGATATCACAAACTAATTTTATTTTTTCTATTGCAAGGCATTACTGTCAAGTGAATTTCCATAATGGCAGCTATACTGTTATACCTTTACACTAGCTTTTTATCAGGGTTCCAACTTTTCTATATCATTGATAGCTCCTAGCATTGGCTTTTTCTATCACCACATTTGTGGACCTGAAAATATATTTCTTTGTGGATTGACTTGCATTTCCATAATGAATAATGATATTGATATTTTTGTGCCTGATATTTTATGTGGGATGTCTTTCTGTATTCTGTGAATATGTATTACTCTTATTGGTTGATGATTAAACCAGTAAGTTTCTGCCCTGCTTTGGTCTATGGTATGGCAGAATATATCTTGGTGGGATAGCCAAAATGAATATGGGGAGAAAGAAGGCAGAGTCAAGAGAGATGCCAGTAGCTGCCAGAGTAGTAGGATATCAAAGCATTACCAATAAGCCATGGGACATGAGGCAATGCACAGGTTAATAGAAATAAGTTAATTTAAATATAAAAGTTACCCAATAATAAGCCTGAGTCACTGGAAAACCAATTATAATTAATAGTAAACATCTGAGTGATTATTTTATAAGCATCTATGGAACCTAGCTAGACACAGAAAACCCGTGGCTACAAATGGTGTCCAACATGGGGCTCTCAAATTTCCATATGTCCTTAATTTTAAAGGATCCTAGGACACAAAAATGTAGCCAAAAAACTTCCTAGTTCTGTCTTTCATGTGAGCCATGGTACAGAGATATGATGGCCTGCAGGCTTGAGTACAGTATGGCAAATTCCTATCACAGTACACAGAGGCATCTTCAAGATGCATAGCATGCTGTGTGGTGAATTTAGCTTTTATTCATACAGACAAAACATACAGATTTATGGGCCTGCTCCATGCATGCTACCTGATGGCATCATAGACCCCAGAGTTGGTGGTGGTGGAGGTAAACACGACTCTCCTGGGTACCTTCACCATGTTGGGAATCTGAATAGGGTGGAGCCAACAGCCAATGCCACTACTGTGTCCCTAGCCATGCCTGCTTAGCAATTTAGAACAGTGATCAGAAAAATGTTACAGATACACAATAAAGACAGATTCAGATAAAAAAAAAAAAAACCCTGTACATGGATCATAGTGTGGTTTTAGAAACGTGTGTAGGCATTAGAGAAAGAAAAAGGATATATACACTTATAGAAAGAAATAAATAGTTTTAAAAATAAAACAAAGTCTTTATAGAGACATTAAAGTAATGTAAATGAAAAAAATTAATATGAAGATGGAAAATACACAGGGAGTCTGGATCTTGTATAATATTGTGTCCATTTAAAGATTTTTTTGGTTCCTGAAAAACAAAGGACAGCTATTGAGAGACATGAGATTAAGAAACAGATGTAATGTACCAACTTAAATAATTTTTAAAAATCATCACTTTAAATATATATATATATATATATTATATACGTAAAATGAAATGTGAAATATACATTGTTTAGAGAACTAGTTCTACTTTTGTTGTCACAGAAGATGAGACACTATGGCTTCATTCTAGGTTAATATGGTTTGATAGAGCAAGACCCACTGAAATGTCTCTGATTGGATCAGTGGTCCAGGTGATCCAACATCCAATACAGCTTCAAGGATACTGGCTGAGATGGACCAACCACACAACATATCCTAGTCAGAACATGAACATAATTCTAAACTTTCTCAGGATCCCCATGAGATTACCAATGCTCCTAGAGGGAAGTAGTATAGAATATCACAGCTAAATACCCAAAATATTGTTTATAAGTGTTTGTTTTCATTTGAACAGTGTTTGTTATAAATGGATAATTGTCATAGTTAATCTCTTTGTTTTTTATTTATTTATTTTATATAACCAAGTATATTTAAATGAAAACAAACATTTATAGACAATATTTGGGAATTTGGGCATCATTCTTTCCAAACTACTTCCTGCTGGTAAGGGGCGCTGTCATGGGGGATACTAAGAAGATTCAGAAATCCTGGCTGTAGTCTGTAAGGCTGCTTTGTCCAGCTGTTTTGAATGTAGGATCATCTGGTACTCTGTTTCAGGCAGTCTGGCTTGATCAAACCACATTATTCTGGAAGGAATCCACAGCTTTTCATTTTCTGGGAAACAAAAATAGAAAACCTTTTCCCCAGTAACTTGCCCTTGTACTTAAATTTTGGAGTCAAAGCATTTTTTAATTTATTATTTTACATGTTGATCCCAGTTCCCTCTCCCTCCCTCTCTTCCTCCCTCCATCCTTCCCTGCCTCCCTCGCTTTTACCCTCCCTGCCCTCTCACATGCACTCTAACCACCCTCCCCTCCCATTCCCCCACCCCAATTCCATATGTAGGGGAATGCCATCCAGTTGGGGTCATGTAGATCTGACAGGTCATGTGAAATAGGGACTAGGGCTTCCCTCCTGTCTCTAGGTTAAGGCAGTTATCCCTCCATGGGGGATGTGTTAGCAAGGTCCTTTTGTGCATCAGGGATACATCCTGGCTCCACTGTCTGAGGTCCCTTAGACTGCTCAGTCCTTCTGGCTGAGACCCATATACAGGGGGCCCTGAGTCAGTCCCATGCTGGCTTCCCAGCTACCAGTCTGGGGGCCTGTTAGCTACTCCTTGTTCAGGTCAGCTGTCTCTATGTGTTTCTGCCACCTGGCCTTGTCCTCTCCATCTTTTTTTTCCCCTTTGGTAACTCAAATTCTTTTTTTTAAATTTATTTTATATAAAAAAGTCCATTTAAATGAAAACAAACATTTATAGAAAATATTTGGGAATTTGGGCATCGTTCTTTCCAAACTACTTCCTGCTGGTAAGGGGCGCTGTCATGGGGGATTTGAAGAAGATGCAGAATCCTGGCTGTAGTCTGTAAGGCTGCTTTGTCCAGCTGTTTTGAATGTAGGATCAGCTTGTACTCTGTTTCAGGCGGTCTGGCGTGATCAAACCACATTATTCTGGAAGAAATCAACATCTTTTCATTTTCTGTGCAAACAAAAATAGAAAACCTTTTCCCCAGTAACTTGTCCTTCAACTTAAATTTTGGAGTCAAAGAATTTTTTTTAAATTTAATTTATTATTTTACATGTCAATCCCAGTTCCCTCTCCCTCCCTCCCTTCTTCCCTCCCTTTTACCCTCTCGGCCCTCTCACATGCACTCTAACCACCCTCCCCTCCCATCCCCCCATCCAACTTCCATATGTCAGTCCCATGCTAGCTTCCCAGCTATCAGTCTAGTGGACATTAGCTCCTCCTTGTTCAGGTAAGCTATCTGTATGTGTTTCTGCCGCATGGTCTTGTCCTCTCCATCTGCATCTGGGTTCTAGTTCGACTCAGTGTTTATGTATGGGTGTTTGATCATGTTTTCAACAGGCATTAGTTGAGGGCACCATGGATAAGTTAGTTGTTGATCTCACTATCCTGGAAGGGCATTTATGATAGCCTTTCCACGGAAGCTGAGATTGTTAGTTGGGAGCAGTCTTGTAGTTCTCTAGACCTTTCTTTGTGTTCAATTTTATCTTCAAACCAATATTGGCTCCCTCTTTTATGTTCGTTCTCTCTCTCTCTCTCTCTCTCTCTCTCTCTCTCTCTCTCTCTCTCTCTCTCTCTCTCTCTCTTTCCTGTATTCTATTCCTAACCAGGCTCAATCTTCCTGGTCGCACATGTTTTCTTTCCTCCCCCCATTTTCTCCTACTTCTCTCTCCATTCACTGCCCCCCCCCACTTCCCCTGAGCTCTGGGGGACTTGTCCCTTCCCTCTTCTGTGTGGGACTATATATGAATCTCTTAGAATACACCTTGAATCCTAGTTCTTCTGGTGGTGTGAATTATAGGCTGGTGATCCTTTGATCTAGGTCTAAAATCCATATATGAGTGAGTACATACTATGTTCCTCTTTTTGTGACTGGGTTACGTCATTCAGGATGGTTTCTTCAAGTGCCATCCACTTGCCTTCGAATTTCAAGATACCATTATTTTTTTTCTGCAGAGTAGTATTCCATTGTGTAGATGCGCCAAATTTTCATTATCCATTCTTCAATTGAGGGGCATCTAGGTTGCTTCCAGGTTCTTGCTATTACAAATAGTGCTGCTACGAACATAGTTGAACAGATGTCTTTGTTGCATGGATGTGAATCCTTTGGGTATATGCCTAAGAGGGGTATTGCCTGGTCCTGTGGTAAGCTAATTCCCATTTTCCTTAGGAACCTTCATACTGATCTCCAAAATGGCTGTATGAGTTTGCACTCCCACCAGCAGTGGAGGAGTGTTCCCATTTCTCCACATCCTCTCCAACATAAGTCATCATTGGTGATTCTAATTTTAGCCATTCTGGCAGGGGTAAGATGGTATCTCAAAGTTGTTTTGATTTGCATTTCCCTGATAGCTAAGGATGTGGAGCATTTTCTTAAGTGTCTTTCAGCCTTTTTCATTTCCTCTATTGAGAATTCTTTCTTCAGATCTGTACCCCATTTTTTAATAGGGTTATTTGGTGTTTTGTTGACTAGTTTCTTGAGTTCTTTGTATATTTTGGAGATCAGCCCTTTGTTGGATATAGGATTGGTGAAAATCTTTTCCCAGTCTGTGGGCTGCCGTTTGGTCCACTGTGTCCTTTGCCTTACAGAAGCTTCTAAGTTTGAAGAGGTCCCATTTATTAATTGTTTCTCTCAGTCTCTGTGCTCCTAGAGTTATGTTCAGGAAGTGGTTCCCTATACCAATTTGTTCAAGGGTACCTCCTACTTTCTCTTCAAAGAGGTTCAATGTGGCTGGATTGATGTTGAGGTCTTTGATCAATTTAGACTTGAGTTTTGTGCATGGCGACAGACATGGGTCTATCTGCAGTGTCCTACACACCCTCATCCAATTGTGCCAGCACCATTTGTTGAAGATGCTGTCTTCGCCCCATTGTATAATTTTAGCTGTTTTGTCAAAAATCAGGTGTTCATAGGTGCGTGGGTTAATATCAGGATTTTCAATTTGATTCCATTGGTCTACCTGTCTATTTTTATGCCAATACCAGGCTGTTTACAGAACTATAGCTCTGTAGTAGAGCTTAAAGTCAGGAATGGTGATGCCTCCTGAAGTTCTTTTATTGTATGAGGTTGTTTTGGCTATCCTGGGTCTTTTGCTTTTCCATATAAAGTTGATTATTATCCTTTCAAGGTCGGTGAAGAATTGTGGTGGGATTTTAATGGGGATTGCATTGAATCTGTAGATTGCTTTTGGCAAGATTGCCAATTTTACTATGTTTATCCTACCTATCCAAGAACATGGGAGATCTTTCCATTTTCTGGTATCTTCTTTAATTTCTTTCTTTAGAGCCACAAAGTTCTTATTATATAGGTCTTTTACTTGTTTGGTTAACATTACACCAAGATACTTTATGTTACTTGTGACTATTGTAAAGGGTGATGTTTCTCTGATTTCTTTCTCTGTCTCTTTGTTGTCTGAAAAAAGAAGGGCTACTGATTTTTTTGAGTTTATTTTGTATCCTGCTAGTTTGCTGAAGGTGTTTATCAGCTGTAGGAGTTCCCTGGTAGAGTTTATTGGGTCGCTTATGTAAACTATCATATCATCTGCAAATAGAGACATTTTGACTTCTTCCTTTCCAATTTGGATCCCCTTGATCTCCTTTTGTTGTCTTACAGCATTAGCTAGAACTTCTAGTATGATATTGAAGAGATATGTAGAGAGAGGGCAGCCTTGTCTTGTTCCTGATTTTAGAGGAATTGGCTTAAGTTTCTCTCCATTCAGTTTGATGTTGGCAGTTGGTTTGCTATATATTGCTCTTAATAATGTTTAGGTATGTTCCTGTTATCCCTGACCTCTCCAAGTCCTTTATCATGAAAGGGTATTGAATTTTGTCAAAGGCTTTTTCCGCATCTAGGGAGATAATCATATGGTTTTTCTTTTTCTGTTTGTTTATATGGTGGATCACGTTGATAGATTTTCGTATGTTAAACCATCCCTACATTCCAGGAATGAAGCCTACTTAGTCACAGTGGATGATTTCTCTGATGTATTCTTGAATTCGGTTTGCCAGTATTTTATTGAGTATTTTTGCATCGATGTTCATCAGGGATATTGGTCTGTAGTTTTCTTTCTTAGTTGTGTCTTTGTGAGGCTTGGTTAACAAAGTTATTGTGGCCTCATAAAAAGAGTTTGGCAATGAACCTTCTGTTTCTATCTTGTGGAACAGTTTGAGGAGTTTATTAGTTCTTCCTTGAATGTCTGGTAGAATTCTGTGCTGAATCCATCTGGCCCTGGGCTTGTTTTGGTTGGAAGGCTTTCGATGACTGCTTCTATTTCATTGCGGGTTATAGGTCTATTTAAGTTGTTTGTCTGTTCTTGATTTAATTTTGGTAAGTGATAGTTATCCAGAAATTTGTCCATTTCCTTTGAATTTTCAATTTTTAAGGAATACAGATATTCAAAGTATGAATTTCCTCTGTGTCTGTTGTTATGTTCCCCTTTTCATTTCTGATTTTGTTAATTTGCATGTTCTCTCTGTGCTTTTTTGTTAATTTGCATAAAGGTTTGTCTATCTTGTTGATTTTCTCAAAAAACCAACTCTTTGTTGCATGGATTTTTTTGTATTGTTTACCTGGTTTATATTTTGTTGATTTCAGCCCTCAAGTTGATTATTTCCTGGAGTCTACTCCTACGGGGTGAATTCGCTTCTCTCTGTTCTAAGGCTTTCAGTTGCTCTGTTAATTCTCTTATATGACTATCCTCTATTTTCTTCATATGGGCACTTAGTGCAATGAAGTTCCCTCATAGCATTGCTTTCAAGGTGTCTCATAAGTTCAGGTATGTTGTATCCTCATTCTCGTTGAATATTAGAAAGTCATTAATTTCTTTATTTCTTCTTTGACCCAGGTGTGGTGCAATTGCCCATTGTTCAGTTTCCATGAGTTTGCAGGTTTTCTGCTATTTGTGTTGTTGTTGAATTCCAATTTTAAAGCATGGTGGTCCAATAAGATACAGGGGACTATTCCTATTCTCTTGTATCTGTTGAGGTTTGTTATGTCACCCAGTATGTGGTCGATTTTAGAGAAGGTTCCATGTGGAGCAGAGAAGAAGGTATATTCTTTTGTCTTTGGATGGAATGTTCTATAGATGTCTGTTAACCCCAGTTGAGACAAAACTTCTGTTAATTCTTTTGTTTCTTTGTTGAGTTTCTGATTTGTGATTCTGTCTAGTGCTGAGAGTGGTGTATTGAAGTCTCCTACTATAAGTGTGTGAGATTTTATATGAGCTTTGAGTTTTAGTAGTGTTTCTTTTACAAATGTGGGTGACTTTGTATTAGGGGCATAGATGTTCATAACGGAGACTTTGTGTTGATGGATTTCTCCTGCGATGAATATGAAATGACCGTCTTCATCTCTTTTGACTAATTTTGGTTTGAAGTCTAACTTGTTAGATACTAGGATAGCTATGCCTCCTTGCTTCTTATTTCCATTTGATTGGAAAATCTTTTCCCAACCCTTTACCCTGAGGTAATGTCTATCTCTGGAGCTAAGATGTGTTTCTTGTATGTAGCAGAAGGATGGATTCTGTCTTCGTATCCATTCTGTTAGCCTGTATCTTTTTATAGGTGAGTTAAGACCATTAATGTTGAGGGTGAGTAAGGACCATTGATTGTTGATGCTTGTTTGATTTAGGTTTGTTGTTGGCATTGGTATTGTGAATATATTAGTTCTGCTTCACCCTTGGTTTCTGGTGTAGTTAGATTATCTGTTGCCTACATTTTTGTGGGCATAGTTACCTTACTTAGGTTTTAGTTTTCCTTCCAATACTTTCTGTAGGGCTGGATTTGTAGATATGTATTGGGAAACTCTTGTTTTGTCATTAAATATCTTGTTCTCTCCATCTATAGTGATTGAGAGTTTTGCTGGGTATAGTAGCCTAGGCTGGCATTTGTGTTCTCTTAATACTTTTAGAACATATATCCAGGACCTTCTGGCCTTGAGGGTTCCATGGAGAAGTCAGGTGTAATTTTGATAGGTCTGCCTTTATATGTTACCTGTCCTTTTTCCTTCGCTGCTCTTAATATTCTTTCTTTACTCTGTATGCTAGGTGTTTTTTTTATTATATGTCGAGGGGTCTTTTTTCTTGGTTATATAAAATAAATATAAAGTAAATAAATATATAAAATAAATAACTAAATAAAAATTTTTAAAGAAAAGTCAACAGTTAAAAAAAAATACCACCCTATACCATCCTATTCTGACCAGAACAGCTAAAATTAGAAACACCAATGACAACTTATGCTTGAGAAGATGTGAAGAAAGGGGAACACTCCTCCACTGCTGGTGGGAGTGCATATTTGTACAGCCAATTTGGAGACCTCTATGGCGGTTCCTCAGGAAAATGGAAATCAGTCTACCACAGGACTCGGCAATCCCCCTCTTACAGATATAGCCAAATGATCCACATCCATGTAAGAAAGACATCAGATGTTCAACTATGTTATAACAGCTTTATTTGCAATAGAAAAAACCTGGAAGCAACCTAGATGCCCTTCAACTTGAGAATGGAAGAAGAAGATGTGGCACACTTACACAATGGAATACTACTCTACAGAAGAAAAACAATGGAATATTGAAATTTGCAGTGGATAGAACTTGAAGAAGCCATTCTGAATGAGGTAACCCAGTCACAAAAAGAGTCACATGGTATGTACTCGCTCATATATGGATTTTAGACATAGAGCAAGGGATCACCAGACGATAATTCACACTGTCAGAGAAACTAGGATACAAGGAGGGTTCTAAGAGATTCATATAATGTCCCTCACAGAATGGAAAAGGGACAAGATCTCCAGAGCACATGGGAGTGGGGGGGTCAGTGAGTTGAGAGGGAACTAGGGGAAAGAGAAGGGGAGGAGACGAAAGCATGTGGGACAAGGAAGATTGAATAAGGGGAGGAATAGGGGAGAGAGAGAGAGAAAGAGAGAGAGAGAGAGAGAGAGAGAGAACATAAAAAAGGGATCCATTATAGGTTTGTAGGGAACACTGAACCTAGAGAAATGTCCGGAGACCTAAAAGAATTTACTTACAATTTGAACAGTGGAAAGGCTACCATAAATGCCCTTCCCTGATATTGACATCGATGACTAACTTATCCACCATCATGAGTCCTCATCTAGTAGCTGATGGAAACAGAAGGAAACACCCACAACTAAGCACTGAGCCAAACTGGAATCCAGATGCAGAGAGGGAGGAAAAGACCAGGCTGCAAACACACATAGAGACAGCTAACCTGAACAAGGAGGAGCTAATGGGCCCCCAGAATGATACAGGGAATTCAGAATGGTACTGACACAGACCCCTTTGAACATGGGTCTCAGCTAGAAGGCCTGAGCAGTCCAAGGCACCTCAGACAGTGGAACAAGAATGCATTCCTGGTGCACAAAAGTACTATGGTGGTACATCCCCCATGGAGGGATACTCCCTTAACCTAGGGACAGGAGAGAATTCCTAGTCCCTACTTCAAATGACTTGACAGATTTACATGACCCCACCTGAATGACATTGCCCTACATTTGGAATTGGGGTGGGGGGGTGGGAGGGGAGGGAGGTCAGGGGGCATGTGAGAGGGGATGGGGGTAAGAGGGAGGGAGGGAAGGAGGGAAAGGGAACTGGGATCAACATGTAAGATAAAATAAATAATAAAAATAAATAAATAAATTCAAGAAAAAAACAAAACAAAGAAATAAAGATGGTATCTCAGAGTTGTTTTGATTTGCATTTCCCTGATAGCTAAGGATGTTGAATATTTTCTTAAGTGTCTTTAGCCTTTTTGATTTCTTCTATTGAGAATTCTCTATTCAGTTCTGTATCCTTTTTTTTTTAAATACGGTTACTTGGCATTTTATGACTAGTATCTTGAGTTTTGTGTATATTTTGGAGATCAGCCCTCTGTCAGATGTAGGACTGATGAAGGTTTGGTCCCAGTCTGTAGTCTGCTGTTTGGTCTTGTCAGCTGTGTCCTTTGCCTTACAGAAGCTTCTAAGTTTGAAGAGGTCCCATTTATTAATTGTCGATCTCAGTGTCTGTGCTACTGGAGTTACGTTCAGGAAGTTGTCTCCTGTACCAATTTGTTCAAAGCTACCTCCCACTTTCTCTTCTAAGAGGTTCAGTGTGGCTGGATTTATGTTTAGGTCTTTGATCCATTTGGACTTGAGATTTGTGCATGGTTACAGACATGGGTCTATCTGCAGTCTTCTACACACCCTCATCCAATTGTGCCAGAACCGTTTGTTGAAGATGCTGTCCTCACCACATTGTAAAATTTTAGCTGTTTTGTTGAAAATCAGGTGTTCATAAGTGTGTGGGTTAATATCAGGATTTTCAATTCGATTCCATTGGTCTGCTGAAGGTGTTTGTCAGCTGTAGGAGTTCCCTGGTAGAGATTTTTGGGTCGCTTATGTAAACTATCATATCATCTGCAAGTAGTGAAGGTTGGACTTCTTCCTTCCAATTTGGATCCCCTTGATCTCCTTTTTTTGGTCTTATTGCTTTAGCTAGAACTCAAGTGCAATATTGAAATGATGTGGAGAGAGAGGGAAGCCTTGTCTTGTTCCTGGCTTTAGAGGAATCACCTTAAGCTTCTCTCCATTCAGTTTGATGTTGGCTGTTGGTTTACTGTATATTGCTTTTATTATGTTTAGGTATGTTCCTGTTATCCCTGATCCCAACAAAACCTTTATCATGAAAGGTGTTGAATTTTGTCAAAGGCTTTTTCAGCATCTAGTGAGATGATAATATGTTTTTTATTTATCAGTTTGTTTATATGGTGGATCACATTGATAGATTTTCGTATGTTGAACCTTCCCTGCAACCCAGGGATGAAGCTTATTTTGTCATGGTGGATGATTTCTTGGTGTGTTCTTGGATTCAGTTTGCCAGTAATTTATTGAGTATTTTTGCATCAATGTTTTGAGTAATATTGGTCCAAGAAGTTCCTCAAAGCTGATGCGATCTAATATTCTTTCAGTATTCTATTTATTTAATGTCTTGATTTTTTAAGTGGCAGGAGTACTTTTATTTTTGGTCAAATCTATTTGTTGTTCTGGTAGCTTCTTGTACCTTTATAGGCATGTTTTTTCTTTAAGTAAGGAAATTTTTCTTTTATGATATTGTTGAATATACTTTCTGATCCTTTGAGTAGAAATTCTTCTCATTCTATTCCTCTTATTCTTGTGTTTGGTCCTTTCATAATGTCCAAGATTTTCTGAAATTCATGCTAGATTATTTTAGATTTAGCATTTTTTGAACAATGACTCTATTTCTTCTATTATATCATCAATACTTGAATTTCTTTCTTCTATGTGTTGTTTTGTGTTGGTGATAATTGCATTTGTATTTCCTGTTTTCTTACTCATATTTTCCATTTCCAGACTTTCCCATTTGTTTTCTTAGTTTCCATTTTCAGGTCTTGAACATTTTTGCTCACCTATTTGATTTTCATTGTTTTATTGGCATTCTTTGAGGAATTGATTGCCTCTCTCTCTCTCTCTCTCTCTCTCTCTCTCTCTCTCTCTCTCTCTCTCTCTCTCTGGTTGTCTTTTCCTCAATTTCTACAGAAGATGTTTCCATTTCCTCTTTAAAGATCATGTGATCTTCATAAAGTCATTTTTAACAACATTTTCTTGTGATCCTGCTGGGTTGGAATGTTCAGTTCTTGCTGTCTTAGAATAACTGGGCTCTGGTGAGGCAATATTGCCCTTTTTATTGTAAATGTGTTCTTACACTGGCATGTAGGCATCTGAGTTTGGGAGGACTAAAGCTCTAGTTGTCAGTTCCTGAGTTTGCCTTTGTTAGATGGATGTTTTCCCTTGGTTTCTGATCTTCTGACCTCAGTGACCTAGCATTCTGGTGACTAGTGAGTTTTCATGTCTAGTAAGATGCCTATGCTGTTGTTTTATCACCTTCAAGACCTCTGTTTTTCTGATGCCAATTTTGTCTCTGAGTTTCCAAGTAGCCATGTGGCCTCAGGGGTTCTGCATACTTGCTTGATCTCTGTAATTTCTATAATAGCATGGTTTCCAGTGAAGTGTAAGTTTTCTGCTGATGTGGTGGCCTAGGATATGGCATGCAGGAGTATGAGAACAGCTGGGGTCTATTGGGTCAGCTTTAGAGATTGTTAACTGGTTGTAGGAAATGTCTAGTACCCTAGAGTAAGGCTTTTCTTGGTTAAGCAGAAGTTTTCTCCCAAAGTTGTGGGACAGATTAGGGAGCAGAGGCAAAGGAGTGCAGCCTGGAGCTGTTGGGTAGGCTTTAAGAAGTGTTAGTGGCCAGTGGGTGGTATCTTACCTGGGATCCTTTGGACCAACCTTGTCTCTAGTAAAGAAGTTGGAGTTGTGGGTGAAAATATGGAGTACCAGACAGAGGGTTCAGTCTGGGACTAGTGTCCCTAGATCCAGCCAGCTTCTGGTAAGGCAGTTGGAGTTCTTGGATTGAATGTGGAGCACAAGGGAGGAGGTTAATACTTTCTTAAACCATTGTTATTTTTAACCAAGTTCTAAATATTTATCCTTGTACTTACAGATAAATATATCTTTCACTCTTAATCAAAGAAATTTCTTTTTGCAATGAACAGAGAAAATTAAATTTCAGAAATGCACAGCTTGTTGATATATAGAGAACAAACCCAAACCCAGTGAATAAATACATTTTCAATTCCTACATTTATGTCTGGGGAATATCATCTTCTGTGAGACTCTACCTTCTCAACAGGAAGGAAAACTGTTCAAATGAATTCTCAATGGTATGATAGCCTAAATAAGGCTTGAGTAGTGGCAGTACTAGTAGGTATAGCCACACTAATGGAGGAAACACCATAAAACCCTAGCCCCTCTCCTACAGGCTAGTAATGACTACCAAGAGAAGGCAATCTCTGACAGGGATGAGTCGCCTAATTGATTATCCAATACCAATTAGTCAGTCCTAAAGCCATATATAAATATAAATAGATATGAATAATAATTCATATTAACATATATACATACATACATGAACAGAACTAAATGAAATCATCTGAGTGCAGTTGAATAGTTACAACTACATATACAAAACCCAGTAATTATTAAATTAAGTATAATAGGGGTAATAGATCAAAGTATAAAGAAAAGTTACCGCAGAGGAAGGGAAACTAAAGGAAAAAGAGGACTATTTTGCTAATAACAGAGTAAGAAATAGCAATTACATTACAAACATAAACTCTAATGATAAAATCCATTATTTTCTACAATTAGTAAATGTTAGCAAAATAAAACTCACTGTATTAAATTAGTCCATATATGAGCTACAAACTATAAACTTATGATATTATCTTTAATCATGACTTATACCCTTTTCTTAATGATTCCTTCTGATCTTTGTAGGTTTAAGGTGAGGACATATATGTCTTTTCTCTCCTTCCTCTTTGCCATTGAAGAGATCAACAGAAACTCTCATATTTTACCCAATATAACTTTGGGATTAGATGTGTATAATGTTGCATTTATTGATGCAGACATAATGTATACTTCTTTAATGTGGATCTCAGGGATTGACACAATTATTCCTAACTACAACTGTAGAAAGGAGAGCAAGTCTGTAATATTAATTACAGGACCAGCATGGACAGCATCTGCTCTGATTGGAGAACTGTTGGAGCTGTACAAAATTCCACAGGTAAGTATTATAGGTTTAGAGTGAAATTAATTGATCATTAATTTAGAGATATTGATATATTCATGGGGGAGGATGAAAAGTGGAGACTGGATTTATGCATCATGCAAAATTTATGTTTAAACTTAATTACTTGAGATCTTCATTAGGAATAGTGTGATAGTAGAGGTTGTAGAAGACAATGTATTTTCCAAATCATAGTCTAATCATTAATATTCCAAAACATTTTAAGGAAGAGGATGGCGACAATAACTATGAGATGTGCTGCCTGTCCTTCCCAAAATATATAGCTATCGTTAAGGGCAAATTAGGGCTCATAATTGCACAAGACTTATCTTCATATTGTTATTAACTCTTTCCTTCCCTTAGCTCACTATTGGGCGTTATGATCCCGCCATGAGTAGCAATATCCACTTAACTTCTTTATATCACATAGCTCCTAAAGACACATTTCTGGCCAAAGCTATGATCTCTTTAATCCTTCATTTCCACTGGAATTGGGTGGGGCTATATATCTCAGAAGATGAAAGCAGCATTCAGTTTTGGCATAACTTCAGAATAGAAATAGACAAGAACAGTATCTGTGTGGCCTTTGTGGAAATTATGCCAATCAGTACACTGTCTGCATCTCCAGATTTGAAAGTGGACCATTATCATCAGATCTTGAAATCATCGGTAAATGTTATTATACTCTATTTTGACTCAGATTCTCTGATCACCTTATTTTATGTGGTAGACCATTCTCGAATGACACAAACAGTCTGGGTCATGGCATCACCGTATTATTCTTCCAAAATAAAACATAGTATACTTTTTGAGCCATTTCATGGTTCTCTCATGTTTTCACACCACCATAAGGAAATCTTGGGGTTTAGAAAATTTATCCATACTGTTAATCCCTCTAAATACCCAAATGACATTTACTTAGCTATAATCTGGTCTTTCCTTTTTGATTGTTCATTTTCTGATTCTGACTGTACAATGCTGGAGAACTGTCCACTCAATGCTTCCTTGAAAATGTTACCTTGTCCAGTTGTTGACATGGCCATGCATGAGGAGGGCTACCACCTATACAATGCTGTGTATGCTGTGGCTCATGTCCTTCATGATTTATTTCTTCATCAAGTTGAATTTCAGGGACTCGAAGGTGTAAAGAGACTGGTACATTTTCCCTGGAAGGTAATGCATATTTCTTTGGATGGCACAAATTATAAGAATCAAAATTTTCTAAAGAAAGAATTTATGGGAAAAGAAAGCAAATAATTAAGATGTGTTTTTAAACAAATATTGGGAATAAAACTATTTTTCACTTTGCAGTAACTCAGAACAAGATAGGCAATGATATCATATTGAAGAACAAAATACCAGCATCAAAGAGAAAAGGCATTTTAAGTCAACATTATCACACGTGTGTGTGTGTGTGTGTTGTATGTGTGTGTGTATGTGTATGTGTGTAATTAGGATACACCAATTCATATATGGGACTGTAATTTACAGCACTCACATAGAAATTAGATGAAAACTTGCTGGAGTCATTTCTTTTCTTATTATGTAGGTTCTTTTGTTCCATTTCCCCCATCCTATGTTTTTGTCATTTAATTTAAGTAAGTTCAACTTCAGTAGAAAATATTTTCTATATAAGGATGACTTGATTAGAAATTCCTTAAGACATGACAATAGACAGAATAACTTAATTACTAAATGCTGCTGAGGAAACATGGCTATTGTATTTATATCTTCTCTTTAAACTGGACTTTATGTATTAATAACTATATGAGTATACTTATGGCATATGGACATCAAGATCAACTTTGGATATGTCAAGCTTTCACTACAGTATTGAGATCTGGATGAACAATAGTTAATCATCTTCTGATCCATGGTCCATTTTGTTTCATGTTACTGAACTTGGGAATATTATGATAATTTAGTTTTTCATACTATTAAACTTGTTATGCTTTATTTTATTGCTGTGCTAAATCTGCTTTGTGATATAATGAATAGAAAAGATCAAGGTCTTTTCCATGTGTGGCTTTCCATGTTAACCAGAGCCATTCATTTCTCCTAGATGCACTCCTTTCTAAGGAATCTTCATCTTGACCATTTGATTTTGGATGAGAAAAAGAAATCGGTGGCAGAATATGATATCCTTAACTATTGTCATTTCCCAACACATTTTGTACATACATTGAAAGTAGGAATGTTTTCTCCATTTGCCTCACCTGGTCATCAATTGACCTTAAATAAGGACATGATAGAGTGGCCCTTAGGATTTACAGAGGTTGGTGGAAGCTAACATAACATTTTGAAATACAAACATTAATCAGCATCACATTCTTGTTTTTATTATTCTTTATTTCTGTCTGCTCTGTTATTGACCTCCAATGAACATTTCTCAACTATAATTTAAGAACTTTTGTTTACACCAATGGAATTGGTCTTCTGTGTTTGTCAATTTTTGCATAAGACTTATGTCTTTCATAAGATTCAAGTGCAATGTCTGTGTGAACATTTATCACTTTAAAATGGTCTCAGTAAATAAACCTATAAGAACACACAGAGTATAAATGGTTTTTCCCTTAGTCAGGTATTTTATTGATATTTGTCTTGTATCATGGTATTACAGCAGAAGTGCATGACAGAGGAACTTATTCCCCACATGATAGTCAAGTAGCAAGTGCAAAACATTTGGTACCATATTGCAGTTAAATAAGGATCAGGATTAAAAAATAGGCTGAATAGATGTTTATTCAGGGAGAAATAACTTACAACCTAGACAGATTAACACCAGCAGGCTCCACCAGATACTCTCCTCTCTGTGACCTGCCAGCAAGAGAGCATTCCCCAGCTCCTCCTCAGACCTCTTTCACAAGTCACTTCCTCCCATGGCTCCACCCCCAATGGGCGTGGTCAGTACCACAGAAGGAGACAAAGTGAATCTCCCACTACAGTACCAGATTTGAATATCCCCACTTAAAACACCAATTTAGTGAACTTGCATTTATCATGATCCAAATCTTACAATTTCCACTAATTCTCAGAGAGTATCAAGATTAGAGTACTATATTTAGGCCATGAACACATGTGCAGACAAACAAGAACTTCTAAAGAATCATTTTACTAAAGAACACATTATGTTTAAAGTTTCTGTTTACTGAGTCATTACATGAGTAATGCATTTATTGATACATTGCATGAGTAAATGGAGCAGTTACTAATGCATCTCTAATTTTCCTCAGACCCCACAGTCACTATGCAGTGAGAGTTGTGGTCCTGGATTCAGGAAAGCACATGTGGAAGGAAAGGCTATCTGTTGCTTTGATTGTATCCCTTGTTCAGAAAATGAGATCTCTAATGAAACAAGTAAGTTTCATTCTGAACATTATGAACACAATCATCTTCTTTATTATTCCTATTTAAATACAAAAAAAATGATATCAACTGGACAATGGTGGTATACACCATTAATCCCAGCACTCAAGAGTCAGAGGCAGGTGGATGTCTGTGAGTTTAAGGCCTGCCTGGTCTCTAGAGGAAGTTCCAGGACAGGGTCCAAAGCAGCACAGAGAAAACCTGTCTCAAAACAAAAACAAACAAACAAAATAAGAAATGGATATCAATTAGAAAATATCTTTAAAACCAAACTACTTTGTCTGTATTTATTGATTGTAACAATGCATTATTAAAATAATAGTACAAAATATATCATAAGCAAAGCACAAATACAACTCTGTCTTGATAATTACTAAATTTTAGGAACTAGAATTCTTGGTTGTCTTGTTTAAAAGTTAGAGGAATCTCCCACCTATCTTTCAGTTTCAGTTCTTTTCAAAGTTTTTATTTCATTAACAAATTGTTTTTTGGAAGACCCAAAACTCACCCTGAGAGCCATGGCAGAGGGAAGCCTGAGCCTCAGGCCTGGGGCAGTGTCAGTGTGAGGCCTGAGCCTCACACCCAGAGCAGCATCACTGAAGCAGCAGCAGATGGAAGCCTGAGCTTCAGGCCTGGGGCAGTATCAAAGGGAGTCCAGAGCCTCAACCCTCAAACAGTGTCACAGCGAGGCCCAATCCTCAGGCACAGGAGTGGGAAGCAAATGCCGACTAAGACAACAGCAGTGTTTTCCAGCAATGTCTTCCAGAAACTATCACAAGAAGTTCCTTTTGGAAAGGGCACCTGTGTCCAGACAGCATCCACTGCCATTTTTGGTTGGAGATACTCTTCTGGTACAGTGGCCATTGGACCCTCAGCCTCACTCATACCTAGAGGAACAATCATAGAGCAGTGGCCCTATCTCCAATGGAATGAATATTCACCAGAGCTGTAGCCCCCACCTTTACCTCAAGAAGTGGCCACCTGTGCTGGGTCCACTTCCACCAGTAGGAGTGTTCACCAAAGGCTCTGCTCTGTTTGTTCCTGAAGGAGAAGTCCACTTAGCCACAGCCTCCAACTATACCAATTGGAAAAAGAGAGACTCCACAAGCTCCACTTATACTGATTAGGGGAAGAGATGCCTAGATAACAAGGTAAGAACACACTCAACAATATAACGAAAAATATGCCACCAATAAAAACTAGTAGTACTACAACAGTGAGATGTGAGCATCCCAACACAGATGAACCAGAAGAAAATGACCTAAAAACAGCCTTATGAGGATTATTGAGGCCATTAAAGAGAAAATGAAAAATTCTCTTAGAGAAATGGAGGAAAAGACAAACAAAATAATTGAAGAAGTCAACAAATCCCTTAAAGAAAACCAAGAAAAAGCAACAAAGAAGTGAAGGAATTGATTCAAGACTTGAAATTTGAAATAGGCAATGAAGAAAACACAATTGATGGAATTCTGGAAATCAAAGATCTAGATAATATGAGCAGGAATCACAAATGCAAGCATAAACAACAGAATATAAGAGATGGAAGAATTTCAGGCATTGAACATACCATACAGGAAATAGATTCATAGGTCAGAGAAAATTTTAAGTCCAACAAATTCTTAACCAAAAACATGTAGAAAACCTGTGATACCATGAAAAGACCCAACCTAAGAATAACAGGGATAGAAAAGGGAAAAGAAATCCAACTTAAAAAAAAAAAAAGTTCAACTCAAAGGCACAAAAAAATGTATTCAACAAAATCATAGAAGAAAATTTCCCAACTTAAAGAAAGAAATGCCTATGAAGACGCAAGAAGCTTACAGAACACCAAATAGACTAGACTAAAAAAAAATTCCTCTCACCACACACAAAATATACAGAAAAAAATATTAAGAGCTGCAAAAGAAAAAGGTCAAGTTACACAAAACAGCAGACTCATGAGAACACCTGACTGCTGAATGGAGAATCACAAAGCCTTAGAAGGTCCCAGACAGACATTATGCAAACTTTAAGAGACCATGGATGCCAACTCAGGCTACTATACCCAGAAAATATTTCAGTTACCATAGATGGAGAAAACAAGACATTCCATGACAGAATCAGATTTAAACAATACCTATCCACAAATCCAGCCCTACAGAAAACACTAGAAGAAAAGCTCCAACCCAAGGAGGTTAGAGGTACCCAGGAAAGCATAGGCAATAAATAATCCCACAACAGAAAAACCTTACAAAAGGAAATACACACATCACCACTACCAAAAATATAACAGGAATCAATAACCAATAGTCACTGATATCCCTTAATATCAATGACCTCAACTTACCTATAAAAGGACAGGCTAACAGAATGGATAAGAAAACAGCATCCATCCTTCTGCTGCACACAAGTAATATACCTCAACTTCAAAGACAGACATTTCCTAAGAGTAAAGGGTTGGCAAAGATTTTCCAAACAGAAAACCAGTAGCATGAACACTGAGAGCAACAGTTAATAAATGTGACATCCCAAAAATGAGAACTTCTGTAAAGCAAAAAACATGGTCAACAAAACAAAATGGCTCCCTTCAAAATTGGAAAAGATCTTCTCCAACCCCATATATGACACAGGGCTGATCTCAAAAATATACAAGGAACTCAAGAAATCAGTCATCAGACTACCAAATAATCCAATCAAAAAATTGGGTACAGATCTAAATAGAGAATTCTCAACAGAACAATCTCAAGTTGTAGGAAGACACTTAAGGAAATGTTCAACATTTACACAATGGGGTACTACTCAAGAAAAGATGACATCCTAAAATTTTCTGACAAATGAACAGCACTAGAAAAACAAAACAAACTAACTTGAGTGAGTTAACTCATACCCCCAAAAAGGCAAATATAGTATGTACTTACTGGACCTACAATCCCCAACCCCAGAGAAGCTAGAACCCTCTTCCAGAAACAGATGGGAGCACATGCAGACATCAACAAGTAACCATTGACCCAAGCTCTTGGAGTATAATTAAATTGAGGAAGGATCGATAATATAAACAAAGGAATCAAGGCCGTGGTGAGAAAATCCACAGAATCATCTGACCTTAGCTAGTAAGAGATCACTGACTCCAGTCTGAAAAAAATGGAGAACCTACATAAAACTGAACTAGGTTCTTTAATATAGATGACAATGGTACAGCTGGGGCAATATGTGAGGCCACTGGCAGTGGGCCCAAGATCTAACACTAACGCACAAACTGACTTAGTGGAGGCCCTTCCATATGGAGAGATACCTTGCCCAGCTTATACATAATGGTGGGGGGGGGTAGAGAGGTGCCTTGTTCCTGCCTCAACTAGATGATGGGATTGAATTAGTAAAATTACTAAGGGAGGTCTTACCCTTTCTGAGGAAATGATGGGGAGTTGGGGTGAGCAGAAGTAGAGGGAATGAGAGGAGAGGAGGGAGAGGGAACTGGGATTGGAATGTAAAACTTAATTAGAAATTGGTTTTTAAATTACATTTTAGTCAATATAATGATTTTGTTTCCATGAATAGTATTTAAGAGTTTATTCTTTTTAAGTTCATGCTTTTGAAAAATTATTCAGCTCTTTCTTCATGTATTATTTAAATTTCATTAATACTTTTACAATCATTTTATACTTTTATAATCATTCTCCCAAATTCTTTGTCCCATGCTTCATCTGAGTAATTTTTGTTGGAGACCATTTTTGTTAGACAGGTGAATTCAAGGAGGATAGGATAATGTCTTAATCTTTTTATTTTATTTGCATTTCTGTGATGAGGATAGTGTGGGTAGAATCTTGTTTTCACTGACATAGACAGAGTAGGATGACATAGAGCACAGAATGTGCAGTTAGGGTTTATTATAGACTTTGGAGATGACTGAAGTGGAATGAAATCAAATGACCACCATAGATAGGGCTGTCATTCAGGACATATTACAGGTGCATCCTACAACTGTGAATAGTGCAAGCAAGGTTGTTCCATCTAGACCAGGACAATGGATTAGGCCTAGGTTTGATCTGGGGGTTGAGTTGGATATATGAAGGGCAGGATTGGGTAGACTCATCTGTCTAGAAATAGAAACAAGACATCTAGGATCTGTCTGGTCAGAGAATTTTGGTGTGGTATTCAGGGAATATATAGGTTGTTGGAGGGAGATGTGGGTTTTGTCCAGACCATGAATGCTGGGATAAAGTAGATAGGTTATTCAGAATAGGCTAGAACACTGGATGTGGGGCCTTAACTATATCTGGGGGTGGAGGAGAGGATGAAGTGGTCTCATATGATTGGAACCTAATACGTGGTTAGAGTGGTGGTTGTATGTGATGCATAAGGTAACTTTAGAATTTATCTTTTATCTTGTGATACTGGAATGTGAATGAAAGCATACGCAACTCCATATAACTTATTTGACTCTAGAAATCTACTGATTTTAATCTTACAATTTTGCAAAATGACATGTTCATCATATCTAGTAAGTTTCTGGTGGTATTTATTGATCCTTTTATATGTGATATCACATATGCAAAGAAGAATAATTTGCAGTATTTTCCCATTTATAAGCATTCATCATCTTTATCTATTCATTTTTTTATTTTTGGTGTTTTCTGTTTTCTTTTCTATGTGTTTTTATTTCTCTCAGGGCACTGCTTTTAGCATGCCCAGGATATTTGGCGTTTTCTGTTTTCTTTTCTATGTGTTTCCAGGAAGTTTTAACTTTCCTTTTTGTTTACCTCTTGACACATTTGTCCTTTAATAGTATGTCAAACAATTTCTATTAGTTTACATATCTTCTAGAGGTTCTTTTGCTGTTGGTTTTGAGCTTTATTGTATTATGAACAGACAGAAACAGTGTTGTTAAAATTTTATTGTACCATTGGCTTTTTGTGTTATTAAATACTTCTATTTTTTTACTTATTATATATACAATCTTCTGATGACATTTATGCATCCATAGCAGAAGGGGACACGAGATCTCATTATAGATGGTTGTGAGCCACCATGTGGTTGCTGGGAATTGAACTCAGAACCTCTGGAAGAGCAGCCAGTTCTCTTAACCTCTGACTCATCTCTCCAGCCCCTTTTTGTATTATTAATACATGTGATTTGTCATCTACTTCACAGAAACTTTCATGGGCTGCTGGATGCAATGCATAGTCATTACTCTTTGAAGGATATGTTAGGTACATTTGATGTATAGTCTCATTTAGTTCTTGTGTCTCTCCATTTACTTTTGTCTAGATAAGCTGTGTGTTTGACAGTACAGGAAATTGAATTAAATAATACTGAATTGGAGTCAATCAGTACCATGATTTCTAGCAAGATATTACTTTAGAAATTGGATGTGACAATGTGTAGACTTCATGTGTTTAAGATTGTAATGTCTTCTTGGCTTATTGGTCCCTTGACCAGAATGAAGTATTCTTTTTAATGTCTTCTGATTAATTTTGTTTGAAGTCCATTTTGAAAGATTTTGAGAGAGTGACACCAGCTTGTTTCCTGGTTTCATTTGCTTGGAATTGATTTTCCAATCTTATATGGTTTTTGTATTGGCTTCTTTTATGCTTAATTTTGGTTTGTAATTTGTATGTTTATTTTCATGCCTTTTAGTAATAAAGATTATGTTTTTTAAATACTTTTTAAATTAATTTATTTATTTTTTCTTATTTTACATATCGATCCCAATTCCATATACCCCCTTCCTTACTGCCTCCCTCCCTCCCATGCCCCTGACCACCCTCACATCCCATCCCCCCACTCCACAGGGAGGGTGGTACCTTCTAGGAGGGGTCAACAAAATCTTTCCAGTCATTTGGAGTAGGGACTAGGCCCTTTTGTGCACCAGGGATACATCCTGGTTCCACTGTCAGAGATCCCTTAGACTGCCCAGGCCTTTTAACTGAGACTCATGTTCAGGGGGTCTGAGTCGGCCCAATGCTGGTTTCTCAGCTATCAGTCTGGGGACCCATTAGCTCCTCCTTGTTCAGGTCAGCTGTCTCTGTGGGTTTCTGTAACCTGATCTTCTCCTTCCTCTCTGCATCTGGATTCCAGTTTGGCTCTGCTTATGTTTCCATTAGCTACTAGATGAGGGCTCTATGATGGTGGATATGTTAGTCATCAATCTCATTATCAGGGAAGGACATTTATGGTAGCCTTTCCACTGTTGCTCAAATTGTTAGTTGGGGTCAGTCTTGTAGGTCCCTGGACATTTCTCTAGAGTCAAGTAGGAATCTAAGAGATTCATACAAGGTCCCTCACAGAAGGGGAAAGGAACAAGATCTCCTGAGCATATTGGGAGTGGGGAAGGGCAGTGAGTGAAGTGGGAGCTAGGAGAAAGAGAAGGGGAGGAGAGGAAAGCACATGAGACTAGGAAGATTGAGTCAGGGAAGGAATAGATGAGAGGAAAAAGATATATATATTAAAAGAGGGAGCCACTATAGGTTTGAAGAGAAAATGGACTCTAGAGAAATATTTTTCTTTACAAAATATTGTGATAGTGTATTTGTTTTTGTTTTTGTTTTTCTAGATTTTCTCCACTTCTCTAACAATCCAAATTCACACTTTCCTTTTTATATTTCATGAGAAAACAAATGGGGATTCAAAATAAAATAGCTACAAATAAAACAAAACAAAATAAGACAAAATAAACAAATAAAAAGTCATAAAAATGCACAAGGCCTTGTACATATATACATATTCACAGACTGAGAAATCCCATAAAAGTGCATAATCAGAAACCATAATATACAGGCAAAATACCTGTAAGACAAAAAAAAAAAAAAAAAAAAAAAAAAAAAAAGAAGAAAAGAATAAAAAGAAAAAAAAGTGCCCAGTTAAAGCATTGTGAAACAAAAAATAAACCAAAACACCATATGAAAACAACAATGAAACATTAAAACAAAAACTGAGGAAGAGAGTTTGTTTTTTGTTATTTAGGTATTTTGGGGCATAAGATGTGCACTTAAATATGGTTTGTATACCCAATGAGACTCTGTTGGAGAAAATTAATTTTCCTTTATGAGCAATTACTAGTGTTAGATTGTTTCTAAGTTATATATGGAGGTTTGTGTCCAAATCCCTTCTCAGCATGGAATCCCCATCTTGCTTAGACCTGTGCCAGCCCTATGTATACTATGACAGACTGAGTCCTTGTAGGACAGACTGAGGCCTATAAGGCATTGCTTCTTTGAAACCTTCCATCCCCATTGGCTTTTATGCACTTCCAGCTACCTCTTCTGCAATGATCCTTGAACCCTGAAGGGAAGTTGAGAGGCATTTCATTAAGGATTGAACGTTCTAAGATTTTTTTACTCTCTGCATATAGTCTAGTTCTGGCTCTTCATATTTGTTCATATCTACCGCAGGATGAAGATCTCTGATGATTTCTGAGCAAGATAGCAGGATGTTGTTAGCTGCCATTTTATTACTGCATTCCATTAGCAAAACAGCAGTGTTTGATTTTCTTCTCCATCTATGGCCTATCTAATGGTTCTTATGCACCAAAGCAATGTCAGAATGTGTTCTCACTCATAGAGTGTGCTCTAAATCTGAATAAAGTGGCTGATTACTCCCACAATGTTTGTCCACTGTTGTCCCTGTGTATCTTGCAGACAGGTCACCATGGTTGATTAAAAGGTAGTGATTATTATTTTCTTTTGGTAGATTTCAGAGTAAGTTTCAGTATTATCAAAATTAGTCATTAGGACTGAAGTGTTAGGAAACCCATAATTTTCTCTTTAGCTATAAGGCACTATTAGTTTGTGGAGAATAATAAAATCCCAGGTTATGGCCTATATTGTTTGATGGTTTAAGTGGATCCCCCTTTGACACAAGTTCCATTAGCATAATCTAATGTTCCAACCACTGAAGGTCTCATTTGATGGCAAGAGATACCTAATTGGGGAATCTTTCCATTTTCTGGTCTCTTACTAATAAATTTCCCTCAAAACTTTTTTATTTCACAATAGATATGGAGCAGTGTTTGAGATGTCAGGATAATCAATATGCCAATATGCAGAGAATTCACTGCATTGAGAAACGTGTGACCTTCCTGTCCTATGAAGACACCTTGGGGATGATTTTAACATCCCTATCCTTGTGCTTCTCTGGACTGACAGTTTCTGTTTTGGTGGTCTTTGTAAAACATCGAGACACTCCAATAGTCAAAGCTAATAATCGATCACTTAGTTATATTCTGCTCATCTCCCTCACCCTCTGTTTTCTCTGTTCTTTGTTCTTCATCGGTCATCCCAACATGGCCACGTGCATTCTGCAGCAAACCGTATTTGGAGCTGTGTTCACTGTGGCTCTTTCAACTGTCTTAGCCAAAACTGTTACTGTGGTACTGGCCTTCAGAGTTACTTCTCCAGGAAGAAGGATGAGGTGGTTGCTGACATCAAGAGTACCAAACTTCATAGTACCCTTTTGCACTCTCATCCAACTTATTTTCATTGGCATCTGGCTGGGGACATCACCTCCTTTTATTGACACAGATATACTTTCAGAATATGATCACATCATCATTGTGTGCAACAAGGGCTCAGTCACTGCCTTTTATTGTGTCCTGGGATACCTGGGCTGCCTGGCACTGGGGAGCTTCACCTTGGCTTTCCTGGTAAGGAACTTGCCTGATACTTTTAATGAAGCCAAGTTCCTGACATTTAGCATGCTGGTGTTTTGTAGTGTTTGGGTCACTTTCCTTCCTGTCTACCAAGGCACCAAGGGAAAGTCTTTGGTGGCCACTGAAGTAATATCTATCTTGGCTTCTGGTGTTGGGCTACTCGGATGCATTTTTCTTCCAAAGTGCTATGTTATTTTGTTAAGGTCAGAAAGAATTAATAGTTATCATTGTAGGAATAAGAAACATTTTGAAACTAAAATGTCTTCTGAAATATAAACATGTTTTTCCTAAATTGGAGATCCTGGGACAGGTACAATACACTTTAATCATCATACTGAACTCTTCTTTTTGCTTTTATGGACATATGGCTCTGGAATTATTCTAACATTTTAATCATTACAAACTGTAGCCATCAGCTCATCCCCTTTTATTCCCCCCACTTTATTTTCAGAAATTTTTTCAGAAATATGTGATTCTTGCTTTAAATATGTACCTCCTTCTTGTCACCATGGAAGACACCTTTTATTTACCCTGTCCAGATAGTTTGTTTTCTGAGATTATTTTATCAAAACCAAACTTTAAATATCTGCATTTCATTATCTCATACTACATTTTGCAAAATTACTATTGTTACATTGTAGTTTTATATATATGAATGCATTCTACATGTATTTTCATGTTTTCTAATTTCCATTAAAGGTATTTATGTACTCATTTCATGTACTAACTGTAACCCTATGATTTAACAGCAATTATTTGATTACTTTTAGATTTTTCAACAGTTTCAAGCTCTAACTCTCTGTAAGTCTTCACATATGAAGCACTAGATTAATTTGCTATATTGATGTTTTTGAAGACTTTCCATTAGTGTATATTTTATTTGCCACCATTTGATATTTGAAAAAAATCCAATGTCAGCCAATCACAGCAGCAAATTCTCAGCTAATCCAAAGAAAAGATTATAAACAGTATGACAAAATGAAGAAAATGCACAGATCTTCTTGAGCTACCCTTATCTGGCAGTTTAGGTAGTTTCTGCTTATCAAAGCAATACTTTATTCTCTGGTACCAACTTCTGTGTTAAGATTTCTATTGCTGTGAAGTGACACCATGATCATGGCAATACTTATGAAGGAGAACATTTAATTGGTGAGGCTTACAATTCAAATGTTTAGTCCATTATCATCATGTCAGGACATAATGGCATGCAGGTACATATGGTGCTGGAAAAGGAGCTGAGGATCCAACATCTTAATTCACAAGCAACAGGAAGCAAACTGTAACCTGAGAATATGAGACCCCAAAGTCAACCCCCACAGTAACAACTTCCTCCAGCAAGGCCATATCTTCTAAGACTACTACTCTTTATAAGCTTACAAGGGCCAATTACATTCAATCTATCACAGTAGTTGATGATCTTGTGGGCTTTTTGTTGTATCTTCTGAGAGACCTTCTACTATCGTGCTTTGAGATGGTCCAAAGCTCCAAGGCTTCTTTCAGTTCAAGGACTACTGAAATGCCATGCTGAGAAATGCAGCAAGCATGTATGAAGGGGAGTCATCTTTGGATGAGTCATAGTCTTGTTGTGTTCTGTGGGATCCCTATATGGAATGTGAAGGGGGTGTCATGACATTTTGTTTGTAATCTAACAAATAAAGCTTGCCTGAAGATCACAGTGCAGAGCTAAGCCACTAGTTAGGCACACACACACACACACACACACACACACACACACACACACACACGAGAGAGAGAGAGAGAGAGAGAGAGAGAGAGAGAGAAAGAGAGAGAGAGAGAGCTATTAGTTAGCCAGACACATACTAAGCTACCAGTTAGACACACACCTAAGCCACTAGTTAACCATTGAGGACAGGCAGTGGTTGCTGCTCATTTAATTTTAGCACTCAGGAGGCAGAGGCAAATTGATCTCTGTGAGTTCAAGGCTACCCTAGGCTCCATGAGAATGAGCCAGTCTAAAAGAGAAATAGACCTCACACCTTTGATCCCTAGAGAGGAATATAAGGTCTCAGTGCAGTCACAATGAAACTCTAAGAAGAGAAAGTGGGAAGTACCCTTAAACTCATTGTCACAGGAGACTACTTCCTGAATATAACACCAGTAGCACAGACACTGATATCTACAATTAATAAATGGGACCTCCTGAAACTGAGAAGCTTCTGTAAGGTAAAGGACATAGTCAACCAGATAAAATGGCAGCATACAGAATCAGAAAAGTTCTTTACCATCCCTACATCTGATAGACAGCTGATCTCCAAAATATATAAAGAACCCAAGAAGCTAGTTAACAAAACAACAAATAATCCAATTAAAAATGTGGTATAGATCTAAATAGAGAATTCTCAACAAAGGAATCGCAAATGGAATTCTGCAATATCCTTAGTCAAAAGAGAAATACACATTAAAACAACTCTGAGGTACCATCTTGCACCTGTCAGAATGACTAAGATCAATAACACTGATGACAGCTTATGCTGTAGAGGGTGTGGAAAAGGGAACAGTCCTGAATTACTGGTGAGAATGCAAATTGTACAGCTGCTTTGGAAACCAGCATGGTTGTTTCTCAGGAAAATGGGAATAGATCTATCTTAAGACCCAATAATTCTACTTTTAGGCCTATATCCAAGGGATGCACACTCAAACCATAAGGACACCTATTAATCTATGTTCATAGCAGCATTATTTGTAGTAGCTAAACCTGGAAGCAACCTAGATGCTCCTCAACTGAAGAATGGATAAAGAAAATGTGGCACATATAACCAATGGAGTACTATTCAGTGAAGCAATTACCTTAAATGTTCTTCCTATATAATAAGATTTATGACTACCTTAAATGCCATCATAGAGCCTTCACTCAGTATCTGATTGAAGCAGAAGTGGAGATTCTCAGCTAAGCATTGAGATGAATTCCTGTAGTCAAGTTGTAGAGAAGGAGGAGTGATGAGCAAAGACCAAGTTGGGGAAACCCACAAAAACAGCTCACCTGAGCAAGAGCAAGCTCACTGACTCCAGACCGACAGCTGAGGAACCTATATAATAACAATCTAGGCCCCCTGAATGTGGGCATCGGTTTCAAGGCTTGGACAGTCTATGGGGCCACTGGCAATAGAACCAGTATTTATCCCTAGTGCATGAACGGGCTTTGGGAGCCCATTCGCTATGGAGGGATACTTTCTCAGCCTAGATACAGGCAGGAGGGCCTCAGTCCTTCCCCAAATGATGTGACAGACTTTGATGATCCCCCATAGGAGGCCTCACCCTCTCTGAGGAGTGGATGGAGTGGGATGGGGAGATGGTGAGGGAGTGGAAGGGTGAGTAAATCAGATTGTTTTTAATTTAAATAAAGCTGGTGTAGCCATTTTCATTTGAAAATAGATTTCAAACCAAAATTAATTAATAGGTACAGAAAAGGAGACATCATATGCATCAAAGTAAAAGTACATCAAGGTAATGCATCAATTATTAATATGTATGGCCCAAATGCAAGGGCACCCATGTTGTCAAAGAAACATTACTAAAGCATAAAACACTAACTATCACACACTGATAGCTGAAGACTTCAGTTTCCCACTCTCACCACCAAATACATTATCCAGACAAAAACTAAGAAGAGAAATGCTGGAGCCAGCAGACTTTATAAACAGATAGACTTAGCATATATGTATAGAACAAAAGAATATACCTTTTTCTCAAGATCTCATTGAACTTTCTCCAGAATTGATCCCATACTTGTCACAAAGCAAGTCTCAACAGATAGAAGAAAATTGCAATTATCCCCATAATCTGTCAGACTACCCTGATTGAAGCTGGAATCTCAACAATAACAGAAAAAACAGAAAGATTCCAAACTCATGGAAGATGAACATCCCTCTACCCTGCAAAAGAGTCAAGTCCAAATAGATGGAAGACCTCAACATTAATCCAGATACACTGAACATGCTAGAAGAGAAATTGGGGAATAGCCTTGAATGCACTGACACAAGAAAGTCCCTAAACAGAACACTTATACTATTGTCACTAAGATCAACAATGAATAAATGGAACCTAATGAAACAAAAAAGCTTCTATAAGGCAAAGGATAATGTCAAAAGACAAAATGGTGTCCTACAAAATGGAAAAATATTTTCACCAATTCCAGATTTGACAGAGGGATAATACACAGTATTTATATAGAACTCTAGAAAGTAGCCATAACAAAACCAAATAATCAAATTAGAAAATGGAGTACAGATCTAAACAGAGAGGTCTCATTATATGAATGTCAAATGGTGAGAAAAACTTAAAGAAAGGGAATTACAAATCAAAACTACTTTGAGATTCCATTTTATACCTGTAAGAATGGCTAATGTGAATAACACAAGTTAAAGCTCATGCCTGCAAAGATGTGAAGCAAGGAGAATACTACTCTACAACTGGTGGGAGTGAAACTTGTACAGTCACACTGGAAATATTATGGTCTCTCAGAAAATTGGAAGCCATTCTCCTTCAAGACCCAGCTGTGACACTCTTGGGCATATACCCCAAAAGCACTCCATCCTATCACAAGTATACTACTAGCACAATTATGTTCACGTGCCTTTTTCCAAAATAGCCAGAAACTGGAAATAACCTAGATGTATCTCAGAGACTGAAAAATGGGTAAAGAAAATATGATACACTTACTCAGCTGTTCATAAAAAATTATTATCATGAATTTTGTAGTAAAATTAGTGGAACTAAAAATTTTTCTCAAGTGACCAAATTCAGGCTCAGAAATAAAAACATGATATATGCTGGGCACGCCTTTAATCCCAGCACTTGACAGGCAGAGGCAGGTGGATTTTTGTGAGTTCAAGGCCAGCCTGGCCTACAGAGCTATTTCCAGGGCAGTCTCCAAACCAATACAGAGAAACACTGTCTCAAAAAACAAACAACAAAACAAAATAAAAAAAAATTGATCCAGTGGTGTATCAATTAGTATATAAAACACTCTTAAGGGCAGGCTCCAGATTTGGAAATAGATGGCCAAGAAAAAAAAGAACCTAATGGCATTTTGGGGATTTTTTTTATCTCATGATATTTATGATATCTTGTCAATAAATTTGATTTTTAAGTTTATAGTTCCTTTGTGTATATGTTATGGTTTCCAAAATCCATAGGGAAATTTATGTTATTACTAATTTATTTTTATTTCAACACAATTCCTTTCCATTAAAAACTCATTTTCTACACAGCAAATATTAGACATAGCATGTAAATGCAGGTAGCAAGAATCAAGGAAAGTGTGGAGATGTCTTAATTAAAGTTACAAGATCTGAAAAATTTTCAATGAGTATTCTGTGAAGTTAAATTGGATGCCAGGAACTTGAGGGAAAGAGAAGTACTGCTCATGTCTTTGAAGCTGCTTATCATCCAATCAAACAACAGTTAGATACAGAGGTTGTTCTAACTAAATCTCAGTCAAGCACGGGAAACCCTTAAGTTCCTGAAAGACCAGATATGCAGCACAATGCACCTCATATCAGGCACGGTTCTTCTGAGAACTTAAACACAGTGCAATTATCTGTATTAGTTTATATCAATTCATTAATTGATATGTACATCTCAGTCCAGTGTAGAAAAAATGAAAATCTACTATGTGTTTTAAGCTAAACTTCAAATATTGGTGTGTGGATAGAATGGAAAGAGTAGTTTGTACAGTAGAAACTGGAAAAATAATGATGTTTATAATTATAAATGATTTGATTTTAAAATGGGAGATGACATTCGATTAAATAATCATTAAGATATGACCATTAATAATCATGAATTAATAAGCCTGAAATTTGGCAAGAACCCTTTTGCAAAAGATGCAAAAAAGAAAGAGGCCAGAAATACTATACATTTTTAACATAGATAAATCATTGTATCTTGAAGGTACAAATAAGCTTTTGGATACAAAGAGTTTTGAAATCAGTGAATGTGCAGTGTGTCCATCATCCACTTTAACAGTCCTGAGAGTGTGTGTTCTCTCGTCTGTCCACAAATAAGATTTCTTGGCAACTGTAAAATAAATGTAGTAGAGGCTAGGGCATGCAGTTTCTGGCTTAGTAGATTTGTGACTGATGCCTGAAATGAATGACTTGATTAACTATTGCTGATTCTGATCTTACTCAACTGGATACAACACCTTCAAACACACTCTTTTTTCCTGAATTTAAAACTTGAATTTTAAACTATTTCCCTTTCATTTTTCAAGTTTGATATTCTCTGACTTGATCATTGCATTTATAGGTCTCTGGAAACATCATTAAAATAACAGCCAGGATTTCTGCATCTTCTTAGAATCCCCCATAACAGTGCCCCTTACCAGCAGGAAGTAGTTTGGAAAGAACGGCGCCTAAATTCCCAAATATTGTCTATAAATGTTTGTTTTCATTTAAATGGACTTGGATAAAAAAAATAAATAAAAATAATTGTTTATCTTGGCCTTTTCTTTCATATCAACAGTTCCCCAGAAAGTACAGAGATATACTGCCACTGGAAGTTATAATTTCCTTAGAAGTTGTAAAATGTTTGCATTGGGAATACTAAGAGCTTGTTTAAATTTTAAAAGATTTTGGGAGTGAATGTTCAGAGCACTTCAATGAATAAACTCTTATGTCATCACTCTAGTGTCTTTTTAAATAATTTTTATTTAAATTTGAAACAATTTGTTTTACATGTCAGTCCCAGTTTCCTCACCGTCCCTCTCTCCCTTGTCACTCCCACCAACCCCTATCACATCCCCTTTCTGCTCCCCAGGGAGGTGAGGCCTTCCATGGGGAAGTCTGTCATATCATTTGGAGCAGGGCCCAGGCCCTCTCCCATGTGTCTAGGTTGAGAGAATATCCCTTTGTGAGAAATGGGCTCCCAAAGTCCATTCATATACTAGGGATTAATACTGATTCACTACCAGAGGCCCCATACATTGCCCAGTCCTCCGAACTGACACCCACTTTCAGGGAGTCTGGGTCAGTCCTGTGTTGATTTCCCAGCTATCAGACTGGGGTTCATGAGCTGCCCCTTGTTTAGGCCAGCAGTTTCTGTGGGTTTCTCCAGCCTGGTCTTGACTCCTTTGCTCATCAGTCCTCCCTCTCTGCAACTGGATTCCAAGAGTTCTCAGTGTTTAGCTGTGAGTGTCTACTTCTGCTTCCTAGTCTTTAAATGCTTAATTTCACATCACATAGGAAATTATGTTCTGCCAAGTGTGATTAAAAGCAAATTAGTCTGTTCTCATTACTTTCCTTTAATTGCCATATTCCAACATCCAACTTAACAAGCTTATTTCCCTGGAGTTTAAACAAATATTCATTTAATTGTCTTCAAGAAATCTGCCTGGGATCCCTAGAGTACTGTGCTAAATATTGACTCTCATAAACACAATTTTATTTCAAAAGTAAGCCTTTTCTCCTAAGACCATACTTAATATTATAATAATGCTATTTCATATAAAAATAATGCAGAAGAAATGCCACATATCAAGTTAAATAATGCAATGGATACTGATATTGTATTGAGTTTGAAATACAAAGAGTTTGAAAACAGAAATGCTGAACTCCTGGAATCCAATTGTAGAGAGGTAGGAGTGATGAACAAAGGGGTCATGACCATGCTGGGGAAACCCACAGAAATAGCTGACCTAAAAATGTGGAAGCTCACAGACCCCAGTCTGACATCTGGGGAACCAATATTGAATGAACCAGGCCCCTGAACGTGGTGCCATCTAGGAGGCCTGGACAGGCTATAGGGCCTCTGGTAGTAGAACTAATTTTTATCACTAAAGCACAAATGGACTTCAGGAGCCCATTCCCCATGGAAGGATACTCTCTTAGCCTAGATACAAGTGGGAGGGCCTAGGCCCTGCCCCAAGTGACTTGAAAGACTTTGATAATCCTCATGGAAGACTTCACCCTCCCTGGGGAGTGGATAGGATGGGGGGATCAGTGGGAGGCAGGGGAGGATGGGAGGGACAGGGAACTGGGATTGATATGTAAAATAGATTGTTTCTAATATAAATAAAGTAAATGAATGAAAAATAAAAGCAGAAATACCCTTAATAATTTTTCATATGAGTAAGCACATAAAGATGATGTCTATGGAGAATATCATTTTAGTGAAAGTAGGAAGATTTGATATGCCTTAGGATGGGGAAATATTGAGAGGTATTGAAATGAAAGTATCAGGTTCAGAAATGGTTTTCAAAATTTGAAGAAAAATCTAATGAGGAGAATGGTACTGTGAATGAGTTTATTTTTCACTAAAATATTACACAAATTTAATTATATAACAGTCAATTACAAGTACACATTGGAATATAAAAACACGAAGACATGAGGAATGATGGTATATATTCTATGAAAACCAACTGTGGAAGAGATTAAAATCTGGGATATTTGTTAAAAGGCAATCACAAATAAAATGCTTATATGTGTAGATATTTAATTGAAATAGTGCTCTATGTTGTGCTTTATACCTATAAATTCCAAATAACTTCATAATTTCATTGAATGCTAGGAAAATTAAACAGTATTAGAGTAGGGACTTACTTAAGTGGAACTAAGCTAGTAGGATTCAGCATGTTAATATCTGGTTTTTCTATCTCTCAACTCTTCAAACAGGAAGCTTCACTTTTTCCTACTGCATTTCAATGAATGGCATGCCAAATATTTTACCCCTCATACAATAGTAATGCAGTATTTTATTGTATTGTTCATTTAGCCTCTTATTTCATGTTTCAATATTATCTGACATCTAATCCCTCTTTATTTTCTGTTATTGTCCTATCATTGAAAGCAAACACCATCAACTTATTTTCTCTGTATGTGATCCTTTAATGAGCTGTTTTTGTCCTATATGCCTTTGTCTGAATCACGGCTAGTTTTGTATACAACATAGACTACTTTCTCAAACTTCTGAGTCTACTGGGATGTCAAAAACATCTGTATTCACTTGAGTTGTAGACATAGAGAAATCAAGTATTGTAAATGTGGTAAAACATACACACACACACACACAGAGAGAGAGAGAGAGAGAGAGAGAGAGAGAAATCATATATTGTAAATGTGATAAAACACACACACACACACACACACACACACACACACACACACACACACGGAGAAATCATATATATTAAGAAAATCCACTACTGTTTTTCTTGCTAACTGATCATTCTGTCAAACCTCATTCTAAATGTTTATGTATTTTATATGCCTAGATTTTCTTACTCATGGTCAGAGAATTTTTTATGTTCTTAATAAGAGCCTTATACTTGATTGAAGTCCTGAGAATAATGACTGTCTTATTCAGCCCCAAATGGGACATCAACATTGATATCCATGTTAACATTGCAGAATAGAGATTGGCAAAATTGAAAAACTAGGCATGGGATAGATTCCTGTGGAAAGCTATTCTGGACATGACATATTTATTATATGTATGAACTCAAAGAAGTTGTGATCACCTACATAAGGTCTATGAAAAATTAAGTTAATCAATTATATGTATGAACTCAAAGAAGTTGTGATTACCTACATAAGGTCTACAAAAAATTAAGTTAATCAACATTCTAAGATGTACAAGACAGGGAAACACTAAGCTTCTACCACATTTGGGGAAGTACTGACATTTGGTGTCTGTTGGGATAGAGGTAGTCATCTTTCTTTTTGGGTGTGCTTGCGGATAACTGTCCATGTTCCATTTGATAGTCCCTATCCATCCGTGTGCATATGAATAGTACTCATCAGTCTAAAGGGCTACAATAAAAAGAGAATGTGATGGCATGAAAAGGACAAGATGATCTGGAGGAATGGAAATGAGGAAGAATTCTGTATATGTGTGAAGATGTGAAGGAATAAATAAAAATAATTATTTAAAAAATTATCTGGCATCACAATACACAAATATGGCATTTGTTCTCAATAGCATATAAAATCCTAATAAGTCCAATAAGAAATTCAGTGGTCTGTTCTCTACTTTCATTTTATTTCAAGAAACTCCATCATGAAGCAATTGTATCTGTTTCCTGTCTCACATCTCAATGTCAACCTTAAGATACTCAGACTTTTGCTGTTCTTTATTACACAATACTCAATTATGAAATTACAAGACTTGCTAAAATTGTAAAGTATTGTTGAAGAAGTAGAAAACCTTTAACCTTAATGCAGTTCTTGTGAATAATAAATAAAATTTGAAATGTTGTGTGCATTGTAGTATCTTCAAAGTAAAACATGTGATCCAAAATTAACCATACCATCCAAACATTTCACTCTGAACTTTTTAAAACACTAAAAAACAAATCAACACAAAGAGAGTAGAATAAAGAAATGTACTTATATTTTTATAATTGCAAACTGAAATGCACATTGACCGATTTATGAAGGAATGATTCAATATAGTTTATTGAAACCATATGCATTTAATTATTAAAATTAAGAGGCTGTAAGTATGCTTAGAAATTAGGTACACTTGTTATTTTTGTACAGGCCCAGATTCAACTCCCTCATCCACCATCCACATGGAAAATTATAGCTACCTGTAACTCCAGTACCAGTGTTCTTTTTTTTTTTTTTTTTTTTTTTCTTGGATATAATTCTGTTGGCCAGTTACTAGTTTCTTATTTTTTTAAGTCTTTTTTTTTATTTTATTTTACATGTCGATCCCAGTTCCCTCTCCCTCCTTCATTCCCTCCCTCTCTCCCACAAACATCCTTAGCTAACATGGAAATGCAAATCAAAACAACTTTGAGATACCATCTTGCTCCTGCCAGAATGGCTAAAATTAGAAACACCAATGACAACTTATGCAGGAGAGGATGTGGAGAAAGGGGAACACTCCTCCACTGCTGGTGGGAGTGCAAACTTGTACAGCCATTTTGGAGATCAGTATGGCAGTTCCTCAGGAAAATGGGAATTAGTTTACCACAGAACCTGGCAATGCCCCTCTTAGGCATATACCCAAATGATCCACATCCATAAAACAAAAACATCTGCTCAACTATGTTCATAGCAGCATTATTTGTAATAGCAAGAACCTGGAAACAACCTAGATGCCCCTCAACTGAATAATGGATAAAGAAGACGTGGCACATTTACACAATGGAATACTACTCTGCAGGAAAAAAAAAAAAAAAAAAAAAAAAAAAAAAAACAAAAAAACAATGGAATCTTGAAATTCGCAGGCAAGGGGATGGCACTTGAAGAAACCATCCTGAATGAGGTAACCCAGTCACAAAAAGAGGAACATAATATGTACTTGCTTATGTATGGATTTTAGACCTAGAGCAAAGGATCACCAGCCTATAATTCACACCACCAGAGGAACTAGGATACAAGGTGTATTCTAAGAGATTCATATAAAGTCCCACACAGAAGAGGGAAGGGACAAGTCCCCGAGAGCACAGGGGAAGTGGGGGAGGGCAGTGAATGGAGAGAGAAGTAGGAGAAAGCAAGGCTGAGGAAAGGAAAACACGTGTGACTAGGAAGATTGAGTCCGGTTAGGAATTGAAGAGTTTGCACTCCCACTGTCAGTGGAGGAGTGTTCCCATTTCTCCACATCCTCTCCAACATAACTCATCACTGGTGTTTCTAATTTTAGCCATTCTGGCAGGAGTAAGATGGTACCTCAAAGTTGTTTTGATTTGCATTTCCCTGATAGCTAAGGATGTGGAGCACTTTCTTAAGTGTCTTTCAGCCTTCTTGATTTCCTCTATTGAGAATTCTTTCTTCAGTTCTGTACCCCATTTTTTAATAGGGTTATTTGGTGTTTTGTTGACTAGTTTCTTGAGTTCTATGTATATTTTGGAGATTAGGCCTTTGTCAGATATAGGATTGGTGAAAATCTTTTCCCAGTCTGTGGGCTGCCATTTGGACTTGTCGACTGTGTCCTTTGACTTACAGGAGCGTCTAAGATTGAAGAGGTCCCATTTATTAGTTGTTTCTCTCAGTGTCTGTGCCCCTGGAATTATGTTCAGGAAGTGGTCTCCTATACCAATTTGTTCAAGGGTACTTCCTACTTTCTCTTCAAAGAGGTTCAATGTGGCTGGATTCATGTTGAGGTCTTTGATCCATTTGGACTTGAATTTTGTGCATGGGGACAGACATGGGTCTATCTGCAGTCTTCTACACACACTCATCCAATTGTGCCACCACCATTTGTTGAAAATGCTATCCTCATCCCTTTGTATAATTTTAGTGGTTTTATCAAAAATCAGGTGTTCATAGGTGTGTGGGTAAATATCAGGATTTTCAGTTCGATTCCATTGGTCTACCTATCTATTCTTATGCCAATACCAGGCTGTTTTCAGAACTATAGCTCTGTAGTAGAGCTTAAAGTCAGGAATAGTGATGCCCCCTGACGTTCTTTTATTTTATAGGGTTGTTTTGGCTGTCCTGGGTCTTTTGTTTTTCCATATAAAGTTAGGTACCATCCTTTCAAGGTTTGCAAAGAATTGTGCTGGAATTTTGATGGGGATTGCATTGAATCTGTAGATTGCTTTTGGCTAGATTGCCATTTTTACTATGTTTATCCTACCTATCCAAGAGCATGGGAGATCTTTCCATTTTCTGGTGTCTTCTTTAATTTCTTCCTTTAGAGCCAAAAAGTTCTTATTATATAGGTCTTTTACTTGTTTGGTAAGCGTTACACCAAGATACTTTATGTTGCTTGTGGATATTGTAAAGGGTGATGTTTCTCTGATTTCTATCTCTGTCTCTTTGTCATCTGAAAAAAGTAGGGCTACTGATGTTTTTGAGTTTATCTTGTATCCTGCCAGTTTACTGAAGTTGTTCATCAGCTGTAGGAGTTCTCTGGTAGAGTTTATTTGGTCTCTTCTGTAAACTATCATATCATCTGCAAATAGAGACTGTTTGATTTCATCCAATTTGGATCCCATTGATCTCCTTTTGTTGTCTTATAGCTTTAGCTAGAACTTCAAGTACAATATTTAAGAGATATGGAGAGGGCAGCCTTGCCTTGTTCCTGATATTAGAGGAATTGGCTTAAGTTTCTCTCCATTCAGTTTGATGTTGGCAGTTGGTTCGCTGTATATTGCTCTTATTATGTTTAGGTATGTTCCTGTTATCCCTGATCTCTCCAAGACCTTTATCATGAAAGGGTGTTGTATTTTGTTGAAGGCTTTTTCAGCATCTAGGGAGACAATCATATGGTTTTTCTTTTTCAGTTTGTTTATATGGTGGATCACGTTGATAGATTTTTGTATGTTAAACCATCCCTGCAATCCAGGGATGAAGTGTACTTGGTCATGGTGAATGATTTCTCTAATATATTCTTGAATTCAGTTTGCCAGTATTTTATTGAGTATTTTTGCATCCATATTCATCAGGGATATTGGTGTGTAGTTTTCTTTCTTAATTGTGTCTTTGTGAGGCTTGAGTACAAAGGTCATTGTGGCCTCATAAAAAGAGTTTGGCAATGAACCTTCTGTTTATATTTTGTGGAACAGTTTGAGGAGTAGTAGTATTAGTTCTTCCTTGAATGTCTGGTAGAATTCTGAAATGAATCCATCTGGCCTGAACTTTTTTTGGTTGGAAGGCTTTGGATGACTGCTTCTATTTCATTGAGGGTTATAGGTCTATTTAAGTTGTTTGTCTGTTCTTGATTTAATTTTGGTGAGTGATAGTTATCCAGAAATGTGTCCATTTCCTTTGAATTTTCAATTTTTTTTGAATACAGATTTTCAAAATATGAACTGAAAATTGTTTGGATTTCCTCTGTGTCCGTTGTTATGTTCCCCTTTCCTTGCCAATTTGTATCCCCCTGATCTCCTTTTGTTTTCTTCTTGCTCTAGCAAGGACTACAAGTGTTGTATTGAAGAGATAGGGAGAGAGTGAATAACCTTATTTTGTTTCTGATTTTAGGTGAATCACATTGAATTTCTGTCCATTTAATTTGATGTTGACTGTTGGTTTGCTATATATTGCCTTTATTATGCTAAGGTGTGTTCCTTTTATAACTGATCTCTCAAAGACTTTTATCATGAAGGGCTATTGAATTTGTCAAAGGTTTTTTCAGCATCTAATTAGATGATCAGGTATTTTTTATTTTTCAGTTTGTTTATATGGTGGATTACATTGATGGACTTTCATATGCTGAACCATCCATGCATCTCTGGGATGAAGCCTATTTGATCATGGTGGATGATTTTGTGATGTGTTCTTGGGTTCAATTTGCCAGTATTTTATTGAGTATTTTTGGATTGATGTTTTTTGGAGGGATTGGTCTGTAGTTCTCTACCTTAATTGTATTTTTGTGTGGTTTGTGTACCAAAGTAATTGTAGCCTGGTAAAAAGGCTTGGAAATGATTCTCTGCTTCTATTGTGTGGAACAACTTGAGGAGTATTGTTATTAGCTCTTATTTGAATTTGTGGTAGAATTCTATACTGAAACCATCTGGACATGAACTTTTTTTGGTTTGGAGATTTTGTTGATTGCTTCTATTTTGTTAGGAGTTATCAGTCTATGTAAATTCCTTTCTGTTCTTCATTTAATTTTGGTAAATGATATCTATCCAGAAAATTGTTCATTTCTTTTAATTTCTCTAATTTTGTGTAGTATAGGTTTTCAAAGTATGACCTGATAATTCTCTGGATTTCTTCACTGTCTGTTGTTACATCTCCCTTTTCATTTCAGATTATGTTAATTTGCATGTTCTCTCTTTGCCTTTTAGTTAGTTTGTATAAAGATTTGTCTATCTTGTTGATTTTGTCAAAGAATTAACTTTTTGCTTCATTGAATCTTTTTATTGTTTTCTTTGTTTCTACTTCATTGATTTCAGCACTCAATTTGATTATTTCCTGGTGTCTACTCCTCCTAGGTGAGTTTGCTTGATTTTTTTCTAGAGCTTTAAGTTGTGCTATTAATTCTCTAGTATGACTATTTTCCAGTTTCTTCATGTGGGCACTCAATGCTACAAACTTTCCTCTTAGCACTGCTTTCAGAGTGTCCCATAGATTTGAGTATTTTGTGCCTTCATTTTCATTGAACTCTAGGAAGCCCTTGACTTCTTACTTTATTTCTTCCTTTATCTAGAAATGATGCAGTTGAGCATCATTCAATTTCCATGAGTTTATAGGGCTTCTGCAATTTGTGTTGTTGCTGAATTGTAATTTTAAGCCATGGTGATCTGATACGATACAAGGGGTTATTCCATTTGTTTTGTATCTGTTGAGGTTTGATTTATTACTAAGTATTTGTTTGATTTTAGAGAAGGTTCCATGTGGTGCTGAGAAGAAGGTATATTCTTTTGTGTTTGAATGGAATGTTCTATAGATGTCTGTTAACCCCAGTTGAGACATAACTTCTGTTAGTTCTTTTGTTTCTTTGTTGAGTTTCTGATTTGTGGTCCTGTCTAGTGTTGAGAGTGGTGTATTGGAAGTCTCCCACTATAAGTGTGTTAGATTTTAGATGAGCTTTGAGTTTTAGTAGTGTTTCTTTTACAAATGTGGGGGACTTTGTATTAGGGTCATAGATGTTGATGGATTTCTCCTGTGATGAATATGAAATGACCGTCTTCATCTCTTTTGACTAATTTCGGTTTGAAGTCTAACCTGTTAGATATTAGGATAGCTACGCCTGCTTGCTTCTTATTTCCATTTGATTGGAAAATCTTTTCCCAACCCTTTACCCTGAGGTAATGTCTATCTTTGAGGCTAAGATGTGTTTCTTGTATGCAGCAGAAGGATGGATTCTGTCTTCGTATCCATTCTGTTAGCCTGTGTCTTTTTATAGGTGATTTAAGACCATTAATGTTGAGGGTGAGTAAGGACCATTGATTGTTGATGCTTGTTTGATTTAGGTTTGTTGTTGGCAGTGGTATTGTGAATATATTTGTTCTGCTTCTTGGTTTCTGGTGTAGTTGGATTTTCTGTTGCCTACATTTTTGTGGGTGTAGTTACCTTCCTTGGGTTGGAGTTTTCCTCCAATACTTTCTGTAGGGCTGGATTTGTAGATACGTATTGGGAAAATCTTATTTTGTCATTAAATATCTTGTTCTCTCCATCTATAGTGATTGAGAGTTTTGGTCGATATAGTAGCGTAGGCTGGCATCCATGTTCTCTTAATACTTTTAGAACATCTATCCAGGACCTTCTGGCCTTGAAGGTTTCCATGGAGAAGTCAGGTGTAATTTTGATAGGTCTGCCTTCATATGTTACCTGTCCTTTTTCCTTCACTGCTCTTAATATTCTTTCTTTATTCTGTATGACAGGTGTTTTGATTATTATATGTCGAGGGGTCTTTTTTCTTTGGTCCAGCCTATTTGGGGTTTGGTATGCTTCTTGTACTTTTATGGGCATGTCCTTCTTCAGATTTGGAAAGTGTTCCTCGATGATTTTGTTGAATATGTTTTCGGCTCCTTTGAGCTGGGCTTCCTCACCTTCGTCTATGGCCTTTTCATGGTGTCCCACATTTCCTGAATGTTTTGTGTTAAGGATTTGTTGGATTTATGATTTTCTTTGGTCGATGAATCTATTTCTTCTAGTTTATCTTCTGTGCCTGAGATTCTCTCTTCCATCTCTTGAATTCTATTGGTTATGCTTGTGGCCGTAGTTGCCGATTTTTTGCCCAGCTTTTCAATTTCCAGCATTCCTTCCATTTATGTTGCCTTTATTTTCTCTATTTCAGTTTTCAAGTCTTGAACCATTTCTTTCACCTGGTTAATTGTTTTTTCTTGGCTTTCTGTACTTTCCTTAAGGAATTTGTTCATTCCTTCCACTTTTTGTTTGTTTTTTCCTCCATTTCTTTAAGGGATTTTCTTACATCTTCTTTGAGGGCCTCTATCATTTTTATGATGGTAATTTTTAAGTCATTCCCTTATGCTTCCTCTGCTTTGTTGTTGTGTTCCATTCTAGTTGGTGTAAATTCCCTAGATTCTGGTGATGTCATGTTTGTCTTTCTGTTGTTAGGTGTTCTTTTGTATTGCCTTCTTCCCATAGCTTCTTCCAGTAGGTGTTGGTGGGGTCTCCCCCTCTCTCTATGGTACTTCTCTGATGGGCTTATGTGGATCTGAGATTCAATATCTGTAGCTCTGTGTGGTTCAAGCTCTCTAGGAGGTTTCTCCGCAGTCAGGGATCCAGGGATGGGGTCAAGGATGAGGATCCAGAAGAAGATGCCAGCAGGTACTCCCAGTGGTCCTCTGGCCAATAGCTCTGACCAATAGCTCTGGCCAATTGCTGGCGGAAGAGGGCAAGGGCTGAGCTGGAACTTGAGAAGGTTTTACAGGATAGTTGGATCTCACTGGAAACTGGCGCTCTCCAGCTGAGACTTCGTTCTTTGGCAGAGGCCAGGATTTGGGATTCAAGGATCTTGCCTGCAGGAACTCAGAGTGGACCCGCAGAGATAGGCGGATCTCTGGGATGGGCCTGGGACTCCAGCAGAGGACTGGAGGCGGGGTCAGAGACCAAGCCGTTGGAAATTACAGGTGGTCCCGCGTGGATAGTCAGGTCTCCTTTGTTCAGAGTTGCTCTGAGAAGTCTCCGAAGTAGGGTGGACTATTAGCTCCACTCTCTGTCCCAGTGCTCAACCAGAGCGACAGGACCGTGGGTGGGGTAGGGCACAGGGTAGGGGGGGTAGGCTGGCGGTGGGGATGAGTGGGGGTGTATCAGAGCTCCAAGGGTGCTCTCAAAATTTATTTTTTTAAAGCAAAAATATTTCTGTTTGGAGCCTGCTGAGGACTGGGGGCTGTGTGTGGGGGAGTCCATTCCGGCAAACCAGCCCAACCAGAGACTGCCAGTTCCATTGTCCCTACACCACCCACTGGAAGAGGAGAGCCATCAGAGTATTGGACCTACTTGTAATCACGGGAAGAGAACCTTGTCCCATACCCACCAGGACAGGGAGAGACCCCACTGTTACTCACTGGAAGAAGGGATGGGTAAACGACAGTTTATAAACATGGTCAACAACAGAAAGATAAATATGAAGCCACCATCCACACCAGCAATACCAACACAGATGATGCAGAGGAGAATGACCCTAACTTCATAAAGATGACAGAGACTCTAAAAGAGGAAATGAAAAAATCCTTTAAAGAAATTGAAGAAAAGACAAACCAAAAATTGCAAGAAACAATTCAAACAGTGCAAGGTTTGAAAGCTGAAAAAAGACAATTAACACACACACACACACACACACACACACACACACAATCTGAGGGAATACTAGAAATGGAAAATCTGGGTAAATGATCAGGAACTACAGATGCAAGTATAACCAACAAAATACAAAAGATGGAAAAGAGAGTCTCAGGTGTTGAAGATACACTAGGAGAAATAGATTCATCTACCAAAGAAAAATCTAAAGTCCAACAAATCTCTAACACAAATATACAGGAAATGGGACACTGTAACAAGGCAAAACCTAAGAAAAATAGATATAGAAGAAGGTGAAGAAACCCAACTCAAAGGTGCAGAAAATATATTCAACAAAATTATAGAAGAAAACTTTCCCAACCTAAAGAAAACATGCCAATGAAATTACAAGAAAATTACAGAACACCAAACAGAGTGGACTACAAAAATAAATCCCTTTGCCATATAATAATCAAAACACCAAACACACAGAATTAAAAAATATTAAGAGCAGCAAAGAAAAAAGGCCAAGTAACATATAAAGACAAACCCATCAGAATTACACCTGACTTCTCCATGGAAACTCTGAAAGCCTAAGTTCCTAGATAGATATTCTACCAACACTAAGAGACCATGGATGCTAGTCCAGACTACATACCCAGCAAACTTTCAATTACTATAAATGGAGAAACCAAGATACTCCATGACAAAACCAGATTTAAACAATACATATCAAGAAAGTTAACTACGTCCACAAAAATATGGGCAATAGATAATCCTACTTTACCAACAGTCAAAAGAAAAATAGAGGGTAATCCACACACAATACCATCACCAACAAATCCAAAACAAACAAGAATTAAAAATCAATGATCATTAATATACCTTAATATTAATGATCTTAACTTGCTTATGAAAAGACATAGGCTAACAGAATTGATACGAAGACAGAACCCATCTTTCTTTTGCATACAAGAAACACACCTCAATTTCAAACACAGATATTACCTCAGAATTAAGGGTCTTGAACAAAACTCAGGGGCACAGACACTGAGATGGACAATAAATGGAGCTCCTGAAATTGAAAAGCTTCTGTAAGGCAAAGGACAGAAACAACAAGACAAATTGGCAGACCACAAAATGAGAAAAGATATTCACCAACCCCACATCTGACAAATCTCCAAAATACCCAAAGAACTCAAGAAGCTAGTTACCAAACACCAAATAATCCAATTAAAAAGTGAGGCACAGAACTAAATAGAGAATTCTCAAAAGAGGAATCTAAAATGTCTGAAAGGCACTTAATAAAGTGCCCAACAAACATCCTTAGCTACCAGGGAAATGCAAATCAAAACAACTCTGAGGTATTATCTTACTCCTGTCAGAATAGCTAAAATCAAAAATACCAAAGACAGTTTATGATGGAGATGATATAGAGAAAGGGGAATACTCCTCCACTGCTGGTGGGACAGCCAACTTGTACACCACTTTGGAAATTAGTATGGTAGTTCCTCAGGAAAATGGGAATCACTCTACCACAAGATTCAGCAATTGCACTCTTAGGCATATACCCAAAAGATGCACATTCATACATCTGTTCAACTGTGTTCATAGCAGCATTAATTGTAATAGCCAGGAAGCAACCTAGATGCCCCTTAACTGAACAATGGATGGAGAAAATATGATACATTTATGTAAGGAGTAAGGTTTTTCCGCCCACCGCTGGTCTTGTCCTGCCGCCGTGCCAGCCCCAATAAACACACTGAGACTCTGTATTTGATATAATGCTGTTGGCCAGGTACTAGTTTCTTGTCGGCTATCTCTGTCTTAAGTATTGACCCATTTCTGTTAATCTACATTTTTCCATGTGGTCTTACCAGAGAGCCGGCTGGAGTCCTGCTCTCTCCAGACCCTCCATCTTGACTCCTCTTTACTACTTCCTCCAATCCTCCTTGTCTTCTAGTCCTGCCTGTCTTGCTTTCCTATTGGCAACAGTGCTTTATTCATTAGTCAGTATGAGAAACATATTTACAGAACGACATCTCCCATCACATTTACACAATGGAGTACTACTCAGCAGGAAAAAAAATGGAATCTTGAAATTCACAGGCCAATAGATGGAACTAGAAGAAACCATCCTGAGTGAGGTAATCCAGTTACAAAAAGACAAATATGGTATGTATTCAATCATATATGCGTTTTAGACAGAGCAAAGGATTACCAGCCTACAATCCACACCTATAGGAAACAAGGAGGACACTAAGAGAGACATATATGGTCCCCCAGAGAAAGGGAAAGGCACAAGATCTCCTGAGAAAGTTGTGAGCATGTGGGGAGGGGAGAGAAAGTTAGGAGAAAGAAAAAGGTAGAAGAGGAGGGAAGAAGAGAACATTAGAGAGCAGGAAAATTGAGTTAGGGAAGAATAAAAAAGAACCAGAAAAGAGATACCATAATAGAGGGAGCAATTATAGGTTTAAAGAGAAATTTCACACTAGGAAAGTGTCCAGAGTTCTACAAGGATGCCAACTAATGGTCTAAGCAACAGTGGAGAGGCTACCTTAAATGCCCTTCCTTGATAATAAGATTAATGACTACTCTATATGCCACCATCAAGCCTTCATCTAGCAGCTGATAGAAGCAGAAGTAGACACCCACAGCTAAACACTGAAGAAAACCATAGGAACAGCTGACCTGGAAAGGGGAAGCTCATGGACCCCAAGACTGATAGGTGGGAAACTAGCATAGGACCCAGCCAGACCCCCTGTACATGGGTTTAGGAGTTCTGGGCAGTCTATGAGGCCTCTGGTAGTGGATAAGTATTTATACCTAGTATAAAAATGGACTTTGGGAGCCCATTCCACATAGAGAGATACTCTCTCAGTCTAGACACATGGGGGAGGTACTAAGCCCTTCTCCAAATGATATGACAGACTTTGATCATCCCCCATGGAAGGCCTTACCCTCACCAGGGAACAGAAAGGGGGTGGGATAGGGGTTGGGGGAAATATGGGAGGAGGGGAGGGGTGAGGGAACTGAGATTGACAAGTAAAACAAGCTTGTTTCAAATGTAAATAAAAAATACTATAAAAATAAATGTTGCTTTTCTGCTCTCTGCTGGTCTATAGGACAATGTGGGCGAGTTCATGGACCTGTATGTGCTGAGGAAATGCTCCATGAGCAACTGTATCATTGGTGCTTAGGGCCACACATCCATCCAGATGAATGTGGATGACGTTGACAGGTGTACAGGCCAGTTTAATGGCCAGTTTAAAACTATGCTGTCTGTGGGGCCATCCACAGGATGGGTGAGTCATATGATTCTATTCGCCGACTGGCTAAGGCTGATGCAATTACCTCAAAGAACTTTTGACCAGAAGAGATGGGAGAATATTTGCCACAAATAAAAGTGAGAAAGTAAAAATAAATAAATGTTAAAAAAGAAATTAACAAAGCAAATAACTCAATTATTGAGAACATATGGCCTGATTTATAAATTTATAGTGTTATAGAATTTCAAGAAATATTATTGTTCATCAAAACAATGATGGTGTCTTTTTAAATCTCCTTTTCTCCTTCCATTCTATGACTTAAATATAGGTCATTTTAAAAAAGATTATCACAGCTGGGTATTGTACCTAACTGTAATCACAGCACTTGGTACACAGTAAGAGGCAATCTCTTTGAGTTTGAGGCCAGTTTGGTTGACAAACAAGTTACAGAACAGCCATGATTATGTAGTGTCATCCTGTTTCCAAAAATAAAAGGCATATGTCAAATTATGGAACATTTCCTAATATAATCTGACTGGAATCTTACTGTTTCAACAAAAACTTAGACTTGGTGCTTAAAGAAATTTCTGAGCCCAGATCTTCAGGAAATGAGGAAGAGTGCTGGATGCCACTCTCCAGACAGAATTGATGACCTGGGGCTGATGTGGTTCATTGAAGAAACTGCGACCACCTGTTTCAGAAAAGTGGCCCCAGATAGGCTGTGCTGTTTTTATTCATACAGTTTCAATGGTTTTCTTGAACAATTTTACAATCAAGTTTTACTTGCTGTTTCTAAAAATAATTATAATAATTATGTTTGTTCTTTTGCTTCTTTCCATTTCTGTCTCCCAACTTTCCTACCAGTAATCACTACTTATGTGAACTATAGTTCTAATGTTAGAAGCATAAACAGCATTGCAAGCCACAAAGGAAGTTTTCTAAATAGAAACAACTACAGGTAGAACACTGTGTTCAACTGGCAGCACTTGTAGTTACAGTGTCATGCAGGGTGAAAGACAGTTTTGTCTCTACTGGTTAAGATTTACTTCTTCTAGTATCTGAAGTCTCACAATAAACTCACCAGATGAAGCTGAGTCAATTCATTCTACCTTCTGTTCTAGTCTATCTCCTCTAGGGCTATACCAATTGTTTTTGTTTTTGTTTTGTTTTGTTTTATCCTATATGGAACAAAACTAATTATCTGAATCCCTTGCAGGAGAGAAAGCAACTGAGGATGTGACTGGGTTTAGAGATGGGAAAATGTCATTATGTGGCTTGGTTACATTATGTAGTTTTCATATCATTTCCTGATGGGAGATGCCATTCTGTAAATATGTTTCTCTTATTGGTTAATGAATAAAGCCCTGTTGGCAAGACAGGTGGGACTAGGAGATGAGGAGGATTCTGGGAGATTTAGTTGAGGAGAGTCAAGATGTAGAGATTTAAGAGAGAAGAGGTCTGGACCCTCTCTCCGGTAAGATAAGATCATGTAGAAACACTTAGATTAATAGAAATGGGTTAATATTTAAGACAGAGCTAGCCAATAAGAAATGATAGTAACAGGCCAACAGCTTTATATCTAATACAGCATCACTATATGTTATCGAGCTGACACTGCTGTGGGACCAGGGCTGGTGGGAAAAACTGCACATAACCATTTCCCTTCTATTTAAACCTGTTAGGACCCAAGGATGAGTTAGTTACCTTATATCTTCACTAGTGTTCCAATTAGTCACACTGAATAAAATTTTCCAATTATTATTATCAATTTCCTTTTCTTTTATATTGTTCTATATTTTTATTTTAAAGAATAGTCTCACTATTCATCTATGTCTGGTCTGGAACTGACTATATGGACTAGGCTCTCTAGAACATCAGAGCAATTTGTATACCTGCCTTCAGAGTACCTGAAGTATAGGTAGGCAAGTCACAACAACTAACTTGGATCTTCTTTTTCTGTCGTTTATTTTTTGTTGTACCCCACATCTAGGAGACAACAATGACCAGGTCCTGCCATGCTTATTTGTCCATACTTGTAGGGAAGCATGTGGATTAAGAAATAGCAGATAGAAAAATTAAAGTTACTAACAAAAAGACAGAAACATTGGATAGAGTTGGGAGGGCACCTGGTGAATACCAGGAACTATAGCAAATTTATTATTCATAGCTCTTTTATACCCCTATCAAAAGGGGAGAAGGCAAAAAAGACTTCTAAGATACAAAAAACAAGCAAGTATAATTACCTTCTCAATCTCCAAAACATCAAGTAACAACACTCTAAACCATATATCCTATTGTCAAGGTAAGACATCTGTTAATTTTTTTTTACTCCTTAGGCCAAATATCCTGTTGTTTATCCTTGAAAGAACAAGAGTGGGTTTGAATTCTCTGACCTTAAGTCGAGATGAAGCAGAGACATTTTTACGACCCCAGACATCTCCTCTTTCTCAATTTAATTATAATTCTGCTATAGGACAGATGACTGTGTCTATCTTAGGTTGTCTTTTTCCACCTTCCAGTCTTACCTGTTGTTAGTACACACATTTCACCATGCATATCCTGTCTTAGGTTGGCTGTGAGCAAAAAAATCATACCCATCTTTGACTACCAGCCTCTTTTATAAAAGGTTAGGGGGAGTGCATAGCTTGATGCCATGCACACCTCTGAGGCAACTCTTCATTGAGAGTCCATTAATGAGACAGGCAGGGACTTTTAAGTCTATCACTGTTAAAGAGAAGCCCTGTGTTCTACAGAGGAAGCCTGCCAATGTGCCATAAGGGTAAGATTCCATCCAGTTAAAGCTTCAATTTATGGAAGAAATAGGCAAAAAGTGATTTCTAGTGTTGGCAAGCAACTTCATACAGAAGAACCTGTTGTAACTCTGAGGGTCTGTCACAATTTAGAAGCCGAATTTGGGGGCATAACCTGTGCAAAATGTAAAGTTCATGGAGTCTTCCTCTGTGGTTTCAGCTCAGCACTGTTGCAGACACCTATGTTCAACAGAATCAGTTCCCAAAATAAGGAGACTCTGAGAGTTTGTTACACAAAGCTGAGAAAACGAAGTCTGTGTTATATTTTCAGACCCTAGTGTGTTGAGATACCCAAGCTATGAGACATCCTTTAAAAGGAAATGAGTAAACTGTTTAAAGCCAGGGAAACACAAACAAACAACAGAAAATATAAGTAGCAAAGGAGAGACATGTATGAAAAATTGTGGGGATAGAGCTCTTTAAGCCCTTTGAAAATGAAGCCCCATGTATCTGAGACAGAGATATAGGATCTGGTGTTTGTCCTTCTGGGTTGCAGTCTTGCCTTTGTCCAATCTGCCCTCAGTGTTTTCACATTCCTCTTTTCTTTTTCTTTTAATTTTTTATTCTCTCACACAATACATCCTCTTATACAGTACAGTTTTCCCTCCCTCCATTTCCCCCAGTCCCCTCCTCTGTTTCCCTCTCCCCCAGATGCCCTCCTCCTCCGTTTCCCCCTCATAAAAGCCCAGATCTCCTGGGGATATCAACCAAACATGCCATAACATGTTACAATAAATCTAGGTACAATCTTCCTATCAAAGCTTGTTGAGGCAATCCAGTAGAAGATAAAAGGTCCCAAGAAAGGTAAAAGAGTCAGAGACAACACCCCCCCACACACACACAATGTTAGGAGTCCTACAAAAACACCAAGCTACACAACTTCAACAGATATGCACGGTACCTGGCACAGACCCATGCAGGCTCCATGGTTGCCACTTCAGTCTCCAGGGGCCCCTACAGCCCTGATTATTTGATTCTATGGGTTGGTGTCCTGCTTTCAGGAGGGAATTTTTTCAGCTATGATTGTTTTGAAAATATTTTCTGCCCTAAGAGCTGGGGTTTTTCTCATTCTGTTCCTATTATTCCTAGGTTTGGTTTTGTCATAGTGTTCCTGATTTCCTTAATATTTCAGGAATGTTTTAGATTTAACACTTTCTTCGATCAATATATCAATTCTTGTATCTCATTTTCAATGCCTGAGATTCTCTTTACCAGCTCTCCTATTCTTTTGCAGAAGCTTGCCTCTGTGGTTCTTATTTGCTTACCTAGATTTTTCGTTTCCAGAATTCTGTTTTGGTTTTTTGAGATAGACCTGGAACTCTTCTTTGAAGACTAGGCTGGCCTCTAACTCACAGAGATCTGCCTGCCTCTGCCTCCCAAGTGCTGCACCACTACTTCCCAGATAGTTTTGCCTTTTTATTGCTTCTATTTCCATTTTCAGGTCTTGAACAGTTTTGTTCATTTCCTTTAACTGCTTGTTTCCTTTTCTTGGCTTTATTTAAAGGATTAATTCATTTCCTTTTAGGGGACCATATCATCCTCATATAGTTGATTTTAAACTCTCTTCCTTGTGTTTCAGTTGTGTTGAAATATTCAGGGCTCACTGTAGTAGGATAGCTGGGCTCTGGTGATAACATTGCCCTGGCTATTATTTATTGTGTTCTTAAACTTATGTCTAGGTATCTCCATTTGGGATGATTATGGGTCTACATGCCTATTTTTTAGTTTGTCTTTGTTTGATGGATATTTTCCCCTTGGTTTCTTTGTACTTTCTGGTCTTCTGATGTAACATGAGGTTTTCTTGGCCCAGCAGGGTTCCACTGCCCTTGAGCCCCCAAATAAACACACAGATACTATAGCCTTTGGCTATGGTTTGTTATTGGTTAGCTTTGTCTTAATTTAACCCATTTCTATTAATCTGAGTATTTCCATGTGGTCTTCTCTTACTGGAGAAAGGTCTGGAAACCTTTTACTCCTCTGGCAACCTACATGGTGACTGCTGAATGTATCCACAGAGAAGAGAGCAATTTCCTGTTTGTCCCTGCTTATATTCTGATTCTTCCCAGTTATGTCACTTTCTGGGATCACATGAAGACTCTGCTCTGCCTACACTTCCCTGAATCCTCCTTGCCTCCTAGTCCCATCTATCACCCTGTCTCATTAGCCACAGTGCTTTATTCATCAACCAATAAGAGAAACATATACAGAAGATATCCCTATCATTCTAGTCTGTGTGGCCTAAAGTTGAACAGAGGTTCTTTCCAACCCAAGTTGGGGGTTGGAAACTTGGCAGCAGGAGTAGCCTCTCTTCCAGCAGGGAGTCTCTGTCCAAGTTGTGGACTGATAAAAGAAAAAAAGAGTAGGGGCTGGGGATAGTGTGGAACTGCACCAAGGTCATGGGGGGGTGCGTCCCGTGGCAGGTGACCTATATGGACTCCAACAGCAACTTTGTCTTTTGTTCCAGCTGGCTATCTCCACCCAAGCTGGGAACTAGGACACAGTGACTAGAAGTGGGCTTGGGGATAGTGTTTAGGTGTGTACTGAAAGAGTAGAGGAGGTCCATGGGTGGGCAGCCTACGTGGGCTTCTGATGGCTGGCATGGCTTCTGGCCAACAAAAAGTCTTCACTTAAGTTTACCAACTTGTTCTTCTGGCTGGTTTGTCCTACTCTTGAGCAGAGGCTATACACTGAGCTGGGGTGGGGACATGACTACAGGGCAGTGGCTCAGTCATTGGTTGGTAGGGCATTGTGTCTGTGGGAACCAAGGGAGTGGGGAAGTTCCTTTGGCTAGTGGCCTACCTGTGCTTCTGTCTTGGGTGGCCTTCACATGAGCATGGGATGTCTGCTTGAGTTGGGGGCTACAAGACAGTCACATCCCTCTATTTCTGAATGGGAATATTTTCTGTGCCATTGTATGGTAGAAAGGCTTAATTTATTTCTTGATTTTACAAGATGTTGCAGTCAAGAGATTGTTTTGAGTGTCAGAAGGGACTTTGGAGATTCCAACAGTTAGACTCAATGAATTTTCATTTCTTTTTTATTGTTGTCATTTCGCTTTCTTTTTATTTATTCTCTTCTAATACAATACATACTGACTACAGCCTCCATTCATTCACTTCTCTCAACCCCCACACTTTCCCATTCCCCTAAGTCCACTGCTACTCTCTTTCCCTTCAGAAAAAACAAGTCTCCCAGGGATATGAACCAAACACATCATAATAAGATGTAATAAAACTAGGCACAAACAACTCAGTAAGGAAGAAAGTTCTCAAGAGCAGGAAAAATAAGAGTCAGAGACACTCCTACTCCCATTATTAGAAGTCTCTCAAAAACACCAAGGCAAACAACCACAACATGTATGGAAAGGACCTGGCACAGACCCATGCAGGCTCCACAATTGCTGCTTCAGTCTCTCTAAGCCCTTATGATCCCTGCTTAGCTGATTCTGTGGGCTATATTCTCCTGGTGTCCTTGAGCCCTCTGCCTCCTACAACACCCTCCCTCAACTTCTGCAGGGTTCCCAGAGATCCAGCTAATATTTTTAAAATTAATTAATTTATTATTTTACATGTTGATCCCAGTTCCCCCTCCCTCTCTCCCTCTCTCCCTCCTTTCCTCTCTTCCTCCCTCCCTCCTTCCGTCTTACCCTCTCTGTCCCCTCACATGCACCCTGACCACCCTCCGCTCCCCCCTGACCCCAATTCCAAATGTAGGGCAATGCCATTCAGGTGGGGTCATGTAAATCTGTCATCTGAAGTAGGGTCTAGGACTTCTCTCCTGTCTCTAGGTTAAGGCAGTATCCCTCCATGGGGGATGTGTCCTCAAGGTCCTTTTGTGCACCAGGAATACGTCCTGGTTCCACTGTCTGAGGTCCCTTAGACTGCTTAGTCCTTTTGGCTGAGACCCATATTCAGGGGGGACTGAGTCAGTCCCATGCTGGATTCCCAGCTATCAGTCTGGGGGCCTGTCAGTTCCTCCTTGTTCAGGTAAGCTGTCTGTGTGTTTCTGCAACCTGGGCTTGTCCTGTCCCTCTACATCTGGATTCTAGTTCGACTCAGTGTTTAGGCATGGGTGTTTGCTTCTGTTTCCAACAGGTACTAGATGAAGGCTCCATAATGGTGGATAAGTTAGTTGTTGATCTCACTATCCAGGAAGGACATTTATGTTAGCCTTTCCACAGTTTTTATGGTAGTCTTTCCATGGTTGCTCCAGGTAATATTTGAGTGAGGATCTCTGCATCAGTTCTAATTAGCTGCTGGAAGAAGCCTCTCTGATGACAGCTGGGTTAGGCACCAATATATAATTATAGGAGAATATAGTTAGGAATCATTTCATTGAATTTTCTTCTTTGTGGTCAATTGTATTTGGTTCTATCCTAGTTCTCTGAGCCATCAAACTTCCAGTTCCTTCTTATCCAGGCAGTGTTGGCCATGAGCTCCTTCTTTTGGCTTAGCATTCAAGTTAGACCAGTTATTGATTGGCCACTACACAAGCTCTGAATATTGGCCCAGAATATCCTGCAGACTGGACAAACATAGGTTGAATATTTTGTGGTTAGGTTGTTGTCCTTGTCCCACCATTAGAAGCCTTAAGTGATTACAGAGGATGGTCAGTTCAGGCTCTGTATTCTCAATTACTTGGAGTCTTCACTAGTGTCACCCTTATAGCTTCCAAGAAGTTTATACTGTACTTCATTTCCATATTGGCCCCTAAAAGCTCCCCCATTCCAGTCATCTCTCCCTGTATTTTCTCCCTTTCCCCCTCCCTTACATGATTCTTCCTGTTCTAGTCCCCTATTCCACCCTCAAAATCTGTTCTTCCCTTCCCAGGGAGATCCATGCATCCCCCTACATCTGTCCTTGTTACATAGACTCTCTGGATCTGTAGATTGTACTGTGATTATTCTTTACTTACCAGTCAATAACCACTTATAAGCAAGTACACATCATGTTTGTCTATGTAGTTCCGGGTTGCTGCACTCAGGATAACAAAGAAATCAATAAATGAGTCATCAACAAACTAAATAATCCAGTATAGAATGTGTTACAGATATAAACAGAAAATTCTTAAAAGAGAAATCTCAAATCTATAAAAATCACTTAAAGAAATGTCCAACATCCAAAGCCATCATAGATAGGCAAATCAAAGCTACTTTGAGATTTCATTTTAAACCTGTCAGTATGTCTAAGATCAATAACACACGTGACTGCTCATGCTGACAAGGATGTGGAGAAATGGGAATACTCCTCCACTGCTGGTGGGAGTGTAAACTTGTACAGTTATTTTGGAGATCAGTATAACAGTTCCTCAGATAATTGGGAATCCATCTACCTCAAGACCCAATTATACCACTCTTGGGGATATGCCCAAGATGCTCTTCAAGTCTGCCACCAATTGTTCAAATATGTTCATAGCAGTTTTACTCATAATAGCCAGAAACTGATACATTTGAGAGAGATTGTTCCTGGTTTTGTTTTTCATAATTTAACAAATTCCCTTAAGATGTTTTTTGTTATGCAGTCTTGCTTGCACACCATAATTAGTCAGGGATACATCTGAACTCACGATCCTCATGTTTCAGTCTCCTAAGTATAATTCCATGGACAGATGGTGTACCCAGAACATGTTTGTCAACCAGTTTCAACAATGTGGATGTTAAAATGCTTAGTAGAAAAGAATATAAGAAACATTAAATATCTCATGTACATATCCAAATCAGCACTGTCATCTATCTGGTAGAGATGTAATAAAGTAGGATACCAAGCAGTCAACTATATAGTTCACAACATAGCTTGATGTGTTATAAATATGTATATATTATACAAGTTTCATGTATCTTCGTGAATCCATTGGTTATCTACTTGACACTTCATCTTAAAGTATTGCCTTCTAAGCTAATTAGCAAGAGATGTCAGATAACATAAAGGCAATGTGACTGTTTTTTTAATTTGTTTTTTTTTTTTTTTTGTGTGTGTGTGTATGATGTGATTATGGGTTTTTAGGCCATGACAGATATATAGAGACAGGTAGACAACTTTGTGGGATCTACTCTTGCCCATTTTCATATGGTGATCAAGATGAGGTAACCAGTCTTGCTCACAACAGTCATTTCCCAGTGTGCTGTCTCATTGCTGCTCAAATAAGATTAGTTGAAACATTACACCAGCAAAATACTGTCTTTTTTTCAGATTGTAAACATATTTTCATTTAAAGATAGAGGAAAACAGGAAAATTTGCAAAATAAATTCTATTTTCAATTGAAAGTGATACACTGCTATCACTTATGTTGTTTTGAGGAATGTGTTGGTGGTATTCTGGGGACTAAACACATGTTCATAACACCTTTCCAGAACCTCAAATGAATGCCAGAGAATAGTATCATTTTGTAAGCATGGTGACCTGACTTCAATCTCTGGGAGACCCATATTACTCCTACAAATTTTTCTCTCATTTCTTCACTTTGGAAGTGGCATATACACACCCTCATACCAGCACATACAAAAATAACTTTTAGACACAAATAAATGCCATTGAGTTTACTTGCAACCAGATAACTTTCTGAGCTTCATCTCTAGAACTCATGTGGGAAAAATGAATAATAGACCCCTATAAGCTGTCATCTCACTGCCACATACACATGCTGGCACAGCTATATACATGTAAACATAATTCAAATATTTTTAAATGGATGAGATTAACAAAGCAAACAGTCCAATTATTGAAAATATATGAAATGTTTTGTCAATTTAAATTATTATTATAAAATGTCAAGAAATATTAATGTCCATCAAAATATTAATGGTTCCTTTTAAAATCTTATTTTATCATTTAATTCTTTGATTCAAAGATAGGTCATTTTAAAAACAGTTGAGCTTAGAGGTGCATGTGTATAATCCCAGTACTTTGGGGACAATGTCAGTTGTCAGTCCAGTCTTTCTGAGATTGAGATCAGCTTGGTCCACATAGTGAATTCCAGGACAGCCATGGTGATGTAGAGATATCCTGGTTAAAAAAAAAATCCAAAGAGAAAGCAAGTTACAAATTATGGAACTGGCTGGTAAACAAAACCTTTTTTTATCTTTAGTCACATTATGAAAACTTTGTTAACAACAAAAACTTGCAGCAATGTGGAGAGTCCATTCACAGAAATGTAGAAAGACTTTGAGTCCCTTGACAACATTCTAGCAGGGTCTTTCATCACCTTCAAGTGACAGGACATAGGAGGAATAACTGGGCATCTTCATTTTTTACATTATAATGACATATTTGATATCTGAAGACTTTGTTCAATAGTACTGTTCCTCTTGAGTACCCAAGTTTGGTTCCTACTACCCACATCAATTGGCTCAGAACTACTTGTATTTCCAGGTCCAGGATATGTGATTCATTTCTCAGACCTCCTAGGGCCCCAGATACCCCGCCTGCAGGGCAGTCAATGATGAACCGGGAAACACCTAGGGGAATTGAGAAACAAAGGATAAGAAGAACGACAGCAAGTCCATATTCTGATCAAGCTGCCAAATTTTATTTTCTCAGGAGAGGCTTATATAGGGCCATAGGCAGGATGAGAGCAGGGTTTGCAAGTGGGCAGGATGAAAGGGTCAGTAGAAGGAATGCCCTGAACTAATCTTTAACTGGCTGTAAAACTGTAGTAGGAGAAATATCCTGAGCTATTCTTTAATTGGCTGTAAAGCCACAACAGGAAGAATAATATCCTGAGCTATTTTTTTTTTTAACTGGATGTAAAGCTGCAACAGGAAGAATATCCTGAGCTATTCTTTAACTGGTTGTAAAACTGCAAGCCTGTATCTAGGAATGTTCTGCTGAACATTCAGCTTACTCCTTAAGAGGCAGTAATTTTCTATCTCAGAGGCTTGAGGTAGTGAGGATGGTCCCCAACACCCAGATATGCAAATGGTGAAAAGACAGATATAAACGTGATTCTGTGTTTAAAAAAAAATCTTTTCTGACATACCCACCCACCCACACCAAGAGCCAGCCCTTCCCCTACCTTGTGCCCTACCCTGCTCATTGTCAGACCACTCTGGTTGAGCACTGGGACAGAGGGTGGAGCCAACAAATCTGCCACCTTTGGGGAACTTCCTGGAGATGTTCTGAGCACACTAGACCTGCCTATCCATGCAGGACCACCTGGAATTCCCACCTGGCTGATCTCTGACCCCCACTGTCAATCCTCTACTGGAGTTCCAGCCCATCCCAGAGATCCACCTTTCCCATCTGGGCCACTCCAAGTTCCTGTGGGCTAGATCCTTGACCCCTATCACTGGGCCTCTGCTAAAGAGGCCTCAGTTGGTGAGTGCCAGGCCCCAGCTAGATCCGTCTATCAGCATGTGGAGCATCCTGAGTCCCAGGCTTCGGGATCTTTGACCCCCATCACTAGTCTCCTGCTGGAGCCTGATCTTTGACCCCCCATTGCTGGGCTCCTGCATGAGGAGAGACCTCCTAGAGAGCTTGGACCACCCAGAGCTACAGACATCGAACCTCTGGCCCACCTAAGCACATCTGGGAAGTACAATAGAGAGAGAGAGAGAGAGAGAGAGAGAGAGAGAGAGAGAGAGAGAGAGACCCCACCCACTTACTGGAAGAAGCAATGGGAAGACTGCAATACAAGAAAACACCTACAGTAGAAAGAAAAGCATGACACCCCCAGAATCTGGGGACTCTACATCAAGTAGACCTGAACACCCCAAAGCAGATGAAGCAGAAGAGAACGACTTAAAAATTATCTTCATAAAAATGATAAAGGCCCTCAAAGATGATGTGAGAAAATCCTGAAAAGAAATGGAAGAAAAAACAAACAAAAAATTGGAAGAAATGAACAAATTTCTTAAGGAAAATACAGAAAGCCAAGAAAAAACAATTAACCAGGTGAAAGAAATGGTTCAAGACTTGAAAACTGAAATAGAGAAAATAAAGGCAACATAAACTGAAGGAATGCTGGAAATAGAAAAACTGGGCAAAAAGTCGGGAGAAAACAGAGGATAGTCACATAAGAGAATTAACAGAGCAACTGAAAAATCTTAGAACAGAGAGAAGCGAACTCACCCCGTAGGAGTAGACGCCAGGAAATAATCAACTTGAGGGCTAAAATAAACAAAATAGAAACCAGGAAAACAATACAAAAAATCAACACAATGAAGAGTTGGTTTTTTGAGAAAATCAACAAGATAGACAAACCTTTATCCAAATTAATGAAAAAGCAGAGAGAGAACATGCAAATTAACAAAATCAGAAACGAAAAGGGAAACATAATGTAAGATATTGAAGAGATATGGAGAGAGAGGACAGCCGTTATCTTGTTCCTGATTTTAGAGGAATTGGTTTAAGTTTCTCTCCATTCAGTTTGATGTTGGCAGTTGGTTTGCTGTATATTGCTCTTATTATTTTTAGGTATGTTCCTGTTATCCCTGATCTCTCCAAGACCTTTATCATGAAAGGGTGTTGAATTTTGTCAAAGGCATTTTCAGCATCTAGGGAGATAATCATATGGTTTTTTCTTTTTCAGTTTGTTTATATGGTGGATGACATTGATAGATTTTCATATGTTAAACCATCCCTGCATTCCAGGGATGAAGCCTACTCTGTCATGGTGGATGATTTCTCTAATATATTCTTGAATTCGGTTTGCCAGTATTTTATTGAGTATTTTTGCATCAATGTTCATCAGGTATATTGGTCTGTAGTTTTCTTTCTTAGTTGTGTCTTTGTGAGGCTTGAGTACCAAGGTTATTGTGGCCTCATAGAAAGAGTTTGGCAATGAACCTTTGGAAGAGTTTGAGGAGCAGTGGTATTAGTTCTTCCTTGAATGTCTGGTAGAATTCTGCACTAAATCCATCTGGCCCTGGACTTTTTTGGGTTGGAAGGCTTTGGATGACTGCTTCTATTTCATTGAGGGTTATAGGTCTATGTAAGTTGTTTGTTTGTTCTTGATTTAATTTTGGTAAGTGATAGTTATCCAGAAATGTGTTTATTTCCTTTGGATTTTCAGTTTTTGTGGAATACAGGTTTTCAAAGTATGAACTGAAAATTGTCTGGATTTCCTCTGTGTCCATTGTTATGTTCCGCTTTTTGTTTCTGATTTTGTTTATTTGCATGTTCTCTCTGCTTTTTTGTCAGTTTGGGTAAAGGTTTGTCTATCTTGTTGATTTTCTTAAAAAAACCAACTCTTTGCATGTGACTATCCTCTGTTTTCTTCATATGGGCACTTAGTGCAATGAACTTCCCTCGTAGCACTGCTTTCAAGGTGTCTCATAATTTCGGGTATGCTGTGTCCTCATTCTTGTTGAATATTAGAAAGCCCTTAATTTCTTTCTCTATTTCTTCTTTGACCCAGGTGTGGTGCAATTGCACATTATTCGGTTTCCATGAGTTTGCAGGTTTTCTGCTATTTGTGTTGTTGTTGAATTCCAATTTTAATGCATGGTGCTCTGTTAAGGTACAGGGGACTATTCCTATTTTCTTGTATGTGTTGAGGGTTGTTATGCCACCTAGTACATGGTCGATTTTAGAGAAGGTTCCATGTGGAGCAGAGAAGAAGGTATATTCTTTTGTGTTTGGATGGAATGTTCTATGGATGTCTGTTAAACCCAGTTGAGACATAACTTCTGTTAGTTCTTTTGTTTCTTTGTTGAGTTTCTGATTTGTGGTCCTGTCTAGTGTTGAGAGTGGTGTATTGAAGTCTCCCACTATAAGTGTGTGAGATTTTATATGAGCTGTGAGTTTTAGTAGCGTTTCTTTTATGAATGTGGGTGCCTTTGTATTAGGGACATAGATGTTCAGAACTGAGACTTTGTGTTGATGGATTTCTCCTGCGATGAATACGAAATGACTGTCTTCATCTTTTTTGATTGATTTTCATTTGAAGTCTAGCTTGTTAGATATTATGATAGCCATGCCTGCTTGCTTCTTGGTTCCATTTGATTGGAAGATCTTTTCCCAACCCTTTACCCTGAGGTAATGTCTATCTTTGAAGCATAGATGTGTTTCTTGTATGCAGCAGAAGGATGGATTCTGTCTTCGTATCCATTCTGTTAGCCTGTGTCTTTTTATAGGTGAGTTAAGACCATTAATGTTGAGGGTGAGTAAGGACCATTGATTGTTGATGCTTGTTTGTTTTAGTTTTGTTGTTGGCAGTGGTATTGTGAATATATTTGTCCTGCTTCACCCTTGGTTTCTGGTGTAGTTAGATTATCTGTTGCCTACATTTTTGTGGGCGTAGTTACCTTCCTTGGGTTGGAGTTTTCCTTCCAATACTGTCTGTAGGGCTGAATTTGTAGATATGTATTGGGAAAATCTGGTTTTGTCACTAAATATCTTGTTTTCTCCATCTATAGTGATTGAGAGTTTTGCTGGGTATAGTAGCCTGGGCTGGCATCCATGTTCTCTTAATACTTATAGAACATCTACCCATGACCTTCTGGCCTTGAAGGTTTCCATGGAGAATCAGGTGTAATTTTGATAGGTCTGCCTTTATATGTTACCTGTCCTTTTTCCTTCACTGCTCTTAATATTCTTTGTTTATTCTGTATGCTAGGTATTTTGATTATTATATGTCTAGTGGTCTTTTTTCTTTGGTCCAGCCTATTTGGGGTTTGGTATGCTTCTTGTACTTTCATGGGCATGTCCTTCTTCAGATTTGGAAAGTTTTCCTCGATGATTTTGTTGAATATGTTTTCGGCACCTTTGAGCTGGGCTTCCTCACCTTCATCTATGCCTATTATTCTTAGGTTTGGCCTTTTCATGGTGTCCCACATTTCCTGGATGTTTTGTGTTAAGGATTTATCACTTTCTTTGGTCGATGAGTCTATTTCTTCTAGTTTATCTTCTGTGCCTGAGATTCTCTCTTCCATCTCTTGAATTCTGTTGGTTATGCTTGCATCTCTAGTTCCCGATTTTTTGTCCAGTTTTTCTTTTTCCAGCATTCCTTTGGTTTGTGTTGCCTTTATTTTCTCTATTTCAGTTTTCAAGTCTTGAACTGTTTCCGTCACCGGCTTAATTGCTTTTTCTTGGTTTTCTGTACTTTCCTTAAGAAATTCGTTTCTTCCAGTTTTTGTTTGTTTTTTCTTCCATTTCTTTAAGGGATTTTCTCACATCTTCTTTGAGGGCCTCTATCCTTTTTATCATGCTAATTTTTAAGTCATTACCTTCTGCTTCCTCTGCTTTTTTGTTGTGTTCCATTCTAGTTGGTGTAGATTCCCTAGATTCTGGTGGTGTCATGCTTGTCTTTCTGTTGTTAGGTGTTTTATTGTATTGCCTCCTTCCCATAGCTTCTTCTAGTAGGTGTTGGTGGGGTCTCCCCCTCTCTCTATGTATGGTACTTCCCCGGTGGGCTTATGTGGGTCAGAGGTTCAATATATGTAGCCCAGGGGCCCAGGGATGGGGTCAGCCATGAGCATCCAGTAGAAGATGCCTGCAGAAACTCAGAGTGGTCCCGCAGAAATAGGCAGATCTCTGGGTGGGGCCCAGGACACCAATAGAGGACCAGCGGTCGGGGTCTGAGTGCAAGCATGTAGAAATTACAGGAATCCCGTGTGGATAGGTAGGTCTCCTGTTTTCAGAGTCGCCCTGAGAAGTCCCCCAAAGTTGTGTGGACTGTTGGCTCCACCCTCTGTCCCAGTGCTCAACCAGAGCGTGGGACAGTGGGCAGGGTAGGGCACAGGGTAGGGGGGGCAGGCTCGCAGTGTGGATGGGTGGGGTGTACTAGAGCTCCAAAGGTGCTCTCGATCTGGGGCCAACCCAGGGAGTTCGGGAGGGGGGGAAGTTGTAGGGGAGAGGCTGCCCTAATTGGGCCTAGACTTACCTCTAGCCAATGGCTTGTGGAAGAGGACAAAGGCTGGGCTGATACTAGGGATATTTCTGCACTGATAGTCGGATCTCACTGGTACCTGGTACTCTCCACCTGAGGCCTCTTTCTTTAGCAGAGGCCCTGCTTTGGGGGTCAAGGATCCTGCTGGCAGTAACTCAGAGTAGACCAGCAGAGATAGACAGATCTCTGGGAGCAGCCAGGGACTCCAACAGAGGACTGGAGGTGGGGGTCGGAGACCAAGCACATGGAAATTAAGGGTGGTCCTGCGTGTATAGGCAGGTCTCCTGTGTTCAGTGTTGCTCTGAGAAGTCCCCGCAAATTTTTGTTCTTATTTTCTTCCACTTCTTTAATTTTTTTTTTTGTTTGTCTCTTCTTCCATTTCCTTAAGGGAGTTTTTCATTTTCTCTTTAAGGGCCTCTATCATCTTCATCTCTGTTGGGATATTCAATTCCTGTTGTTGTAGAACCCCTATTATTCTTTATGCTCTTGAATATGTTCTTTATACTGTCATCTATCCATCTCTTCCTCCAGAGGGAGCAGGTGGGGCCTGTGATGTGGGGGTTCTCTCTCCCTCCAATTGGTACAGGTGATACCTGTAACTTTGGTAGTTGATCTTACACTCCCAGTGGGTTCAGCACCAAGGTTCTGATGATGGCAAATACTGTGTTGAATGGTTTAGAGCTGTGCCCATGTCTCTGGGGATTCAGTGAGTAGGATAGGGTGATGTGCCCCAGTTAATGTCCTCCACAGGGAGGACCGGGGGAGGGGCGGTTGGAGCAGGAAAAGGCCTATCACTCACCTTTCCTGGTGGGTATGGGGGCAAAGGTCATGATGGCAACAGATGCAGTGCTGGATGTTTTGCGCTTGCCCCCAGGTCTTTGCGGTTCTGGTGCCCCAGTCAAGAGCTTCCAACCAGAGAGCACAGGGACAAGAGAAGGCCAGGGGCCCACTTCTCCAAGTAGGTGTGGGGCTAAGTCTCTGATGGTGGCAGATGCAGTGCTGGGTGGTTTGAGTCTGCCCCCAGGTCTCTGGGGATTGGGTCGGTGGGTTGGGATAATGCCCTGATAATTCTCCTTGACCAATTGTCCTGTTTGTACACATAATAAAGAAACAATACATTCTATAGCTTCCTCCCATGATGCTTTCTTTTGTATCCACTGGCCTCTTTTGCTTTTCTTGTGTATCATGAGAAATGACCAATTGTATGTTTTATTCATTGAAGTTTCAGATGCCACTCTCAATGCTGATGTTATTGTCTGTTTAGGTAGTAGGATTACTGAGTGAGTGAGAAATCATGAAGGTGGAAACATATAAAAAGACAAGTATACTAGGATCATCAGGCTTCAGGTGTATGCATTTCTGCCTATTTCTTGACCTAGAAAATGCCATACATGGACTTAATAATACTAGTAAGTAACAAAAACCATAAAATATCTGGTGCCTATGACAAAAGTCTGCTCTTTATATTGAATATATGTGTTACTGTGCCATGCTCATGTAGTTCTCTTACCTTTCTAATAATAATAATAGTACGTAACATGTAGAAATTGACCATGACACTTATGAATAAAAGCAAATAATAGCATGGTAAAATAACTCCAAGGGTGTACTGCTATGTATACATTATTGGTAAACAATAACTCTTTGATTGGACCTAAGATCTACTGAAGAAGAGAAATTCATGCCTGGCTGCAGACCTAGCCAAATGGCAGATGTAATGAAGTCAAGGGTGATGCGAGTTGTCATCCTGTAAATATGTTTCTCTTACTGGTTAATGAATAAAGCACTGTTGGCAAATAGGAAGGCAAAATAAGTGGGACTAAGAGACAGAGGATTCTGGGAGAGGTAGTGGAGAGGAGTCAAGATGTAGGACATGAGAGAAGAGGTGTGGACCCTCTCTCTGGTAAGATAAGACCAAGTAGAAATACTTTGATAGAAATGAGTTAATATTTAAGACAGAGCTAGTCAATAAGAAATGCTAGTAACTGGCCACCAATTTCATAATTAATAAGGTATCTTTCTGTGTTATTTGAGGGACAAGATTGGCAGGAAAGTACTCATAACACAAGAGTCTTGGAGAAAAACCTAAAACTGCAACTTTACTAAACCATCACAATCCCTATTTGCATTCTAAATATTTGTCCTTAAACTCAGATAAGTGTATTTCTCATCTCTCATCTAGGAAAATTCTCATTTCAACAGAAAGATAACATTATGTAAAATCACAGCTAATAAAAATGCAGATTGATATGTCTACAACACAAATTTTTTAATCTATAGTTTAGAGACCATTATAGAAAAGGGGGCATAACAGGATTTCTGAATCTTCTTTGAATCCCCCATGACAGCGCCCCTTACCAGCAGGAAGTAGTTTGGAAAGAACAACGCCCAAATTCCCAAATATTGTCTATAAATGTTTGTTTTCATTTAAATGGACTTGATTATATAAAATAAAATAAAAAATATGAAAAAAAGAAAAGGGGGCATAAATTTTGTATTAGCCAAAGTAAAAGGAAATGTGCTATAAAACTGTATCTCTTAGAAGTGTGAGAAGCTACACACATAAAGTCTCAACAACATGGCTGCCTAAATATGAGATGAACAAGGACAACATCAATATACAGGTTAACATCAAAGAGGAAAAGCTCATGAGGCCTTAATCCTACACAAAGCACCACAGGACACTAAGAAATACTGAAAGAGGGAGAAATAGTTCTCTCCAATTGTTATCTAGTATCAAATGGTCAGCCCTTAAAACACATACATATAAATAAGATTATATATACTAAGTTGCTTGTACTTACATTTTTAGAAATCTAGGTACATGTACACATATATACACATCTGTACATAACAACAGTTAATGAAAATAGGCTAGGAATTTGGAAGAAAATAAGGAAGGATATCATTGCCATGAGAACCAGCCTACAGCATCATGGGGCTTGAGGAGAATCCAAGGAGTCATAGGACATGGACAAACAACAGACACGCAGGAACTTTTCTGAAGGCTAAAACTTCATTCTTCATTTATTATTCTTTCTGCTGCTTGCTATACTCTATTATTCTGATGATTTCATCCTATCTTGAACTCTTCTTTCTAGATCTTCCATTCTATGTCTTTTGAGGTGTTTTCCTTCTAACTTTATTTTTTTCCTTACATCTTATACACCTCAGTAAAACATTTCAAGCATTATAAAAGTTACAATGTAATTACATTCTATTTTTCCAAGTGAATGATTAGAAGACAAGTAAAAACAGCATGGTTTCCATATCCCTTACATAATAAAACATTTTACATATTGCATGTGAAAAATAAGCTGTTCTAGAATGCAAGTACATTCAACCCAAGCAACTTCTTATAGATTAACAGAGTGTAAGCAAGCAAGATATTTTTCTCATCTAGTTCTTTTGCTGGCAGGCTGCAATTTTCAGTTACAAAGTAAGAACCAATCATTTTGTTATTTATCTCAAATGGTAATCTTATAGGAATTACAAATCTAAACTTTTACATATGAAAAACAATCAGTCAGCTCTACTTTAAACCTTTAGGGTGGATATCCACTCGGTGACAGTTGTTAATATCAGGAAGTGGAGTACAGATGTGAGCAACTTGATTTAGTCATCATCTTTAATCACCAATCAATTCTAGCAAGAAAAGTGCATTAGCTAATAGTAATTGGGCAGCTTTGTTCTTGTTACCTCATCTTATTATGAGTCCCTCACTCAACTATGTACCTTTTTAAAACTTTAGATTGTTTTCTTGGGTTTTTCACCATGAAGCTATTCACAAAAAACATCTGAATTTAAACTTGTTACTTTACAAACTCTGTTGCAGCTATAATGCATAGGTTCTGAAACCTGTAAACATATCTCCCATCACTAAAATTAAAATTATTTAAGTTATCTGGGCTTCTGGTACTCAATTGTTTTTCTTAATCATTAACTTAAGCCACAGTCTATGCACCTCCTTAGTAAAATCATGTGTTCTAGCTGGATAACACTTCCCTGTTTTATTTCCTCTATAGTCTGTGCTTTATCAGAGGCAGGGGCAACATTTTATCCTATCTTTACCTATGTTATTTTTTTTTCATTAAGCTAACTTCTATCATAATCCCTTACTATATTCATTAAAAACCATCAATCATTAAAATTCTATTGAAACCGACATTATTATTGTTTAAAATCATTTCTTCAGTTAAACAGTACAGCTTAGAAGGAAATCATCTCCACAAAACCCCACAGGTAAAAATGCCTAGTAGAATGGGATATTTCTATGAGATAACCATTCTACACTAAGGGGAGTGGAGGTCTCCCCATGCTATTCACACAATGCCAGATACCACAGAAAATAGCAATGGCAACCATGCAAAGACACAGCAGTAGCAATACGCATTCTGGGACCAGGCTCTAAGGGTCTTGACTGTTCAAGATTCATCAATCAGAGATTTGCTTCCTGGTTTGGGGGGGTGGGTAATCCCCCGAAGTCAATTGCCACCTGTTGGTCTGACATGGCCACTAACATCAGAATACATGGGAAGGCATGGAAGGAAAAAAGAAGTGGGATAAATGATAAATTTATGTTTATTCTAAAAAATTGAAATATTCTTACATCCCAATATGTGTCCTAACAACATTTTAATTAATTTCAACTAACATTTCATATGCATTAATTGCAATTATTTTACTTCAGTTGCATACAGGAAACTCAGGTTCACTGTTTTAGTCATGTCTTACTATAGTGAACTTTGAATAGATGAAATATAGTACACACATTGACTTTCATGCTATGTAACTTTGGGAAAGATCTATCTAGTTTATGTAGATGTTATAGAATTAAAAGAAAGATCTTTGAAGCGAAGTTATTGGTTATAAATATGACTTGTTAAAAAGTCGAAAAATAGGCAGAGCCCCTGGAAACAGATGAAACACTATTTACTCAGACTATCTGATGGGCTGTTTTAGTTATTCCTTTTTTATATGAGAATTAAGTAATGCTGTGATGGAATATTTTCTGATCTTTACAAAGTGTTTCATGAGCATCAAATATTATTGTCTTGAAAACTCACTGAGTATGTGAATATTTGATAGTATTGATATCCCAAGTATCATTTTATACATTCATAAAACATGTGGAGTTTGAGTTCTTGTTACTTGAATAATTTTATACTCCTGTACATTATGTCACCAAAAAAACACTATAGTCACCCAATTCTTGGTAGATTTTTTTAAAACCAATCTTCATTTATCAATATTGATTTTTTTTGTGTCTAAAAACATGTTTTGTAAATGATCTAATGTGTGTCTAATGCCTTTTAAGGAGCCCATGCATAACACATATTGTCCATGAAATGCTCTGGTTTTCAACAACAAGGGCCTTTGTCTGTCGGTGAAACATAGTGACTTCAAATGTTCTATCTTGTTGGCTACTGGCTCCATGAGAACATGATTTTGCTTGGTATTTACTCCTTGGGAGTACTTTCCCAAATTATCATGCTTGTCATATTACACAAGTAAGAAATTCCAGATAATTTAAAAATGGAAAATATTTGTTGAACTTTCAGCTATAGTTACCATTAATATGTTTAAAAATATTTACCATCAATTCTTATGTTGTATCACTAATATTAAATTATACCAATAACATATTTCTTAAAGAAGCATACTATTGCTATGAAATTTGAGTACTTTGCACTTATACTATCTATACAGGAGTGAATTTTACAGTGTAACAGTTTCAGGAGAAAGTTCATAAATCAAATGTAACTCACTTAATATAATTATACATAGACAGATGACAGATAGGAAGATAAATATATGATAGATACATAGATATCAACAATTAATGAAACAGAGGTAACAAATATGAAAAAAGAAGAATGCACATATTTGATTGCTTGAAGGGAGGAAAGAAAAGGGAAAGTTGTGTAATAATCTCAAACAATAAAAATAATTACAAAAAGTGAATAAATTTAACAGGTGTAATTAAATGAAAATAAGCACAATTTGGTCACATTATTTTTGGTTTCTTATTGTTTAATTTCCTCATCCTATCCATAGTGAAATGATAATGATCATAACTGGATAGTAGAGAGAATGTAGATTTTAAAATTGGAGTATATAATTTACATTTGGAAAAAATAGTTTCTGGAGTTGTGTGATGTTGATTGCTTCAAAGAATCTAGAATGAGACTGGTGTCAGTGAGGTGAGTCTCAAATGGGGTGAAAGGCTAAGTGTGTAAAAATATGCTTTATCCTATGGAAATGTAATAACATCCAGTGAGAATTTCAAAACTATGAATGTGTGTGTGTGTGTATTATGAGTGAATACCACCCAAACAGAGGAATAATCCAAATCCTATACACAACAAAAATTTTCTTCTTTCTTCTATTAATTATAGCCATTCCTTAGAGACTGGGAGAACACTAACCAATTTGGGTAATGAGCCCTATGAGTACATTTTATGGGCCATAGAAAGACAATAACCGGACTTGCTAGTCATTCTACTCACCAGTTCAGTTAGTTATGAATATCCATGTCTCTTCAGCTACAGCCTTCTGCATTGAGGAGTACTTCTTTCTAATCCTATCTATCTTTAGGACAGATATTGACTACTCACTGGGCATAGGATATAGGGGGATCTTCATATCTACACTTCATTTTTATGGCCCAGCAAGGAGGAAGTCCAGCCAAGTAAGTACTTATGGAGATTTTTATATTGGTAGAAACAGGGTAATTACTTGTTATCATGAAACTCATGGGTAGAAGAATGCCAAAATAAAACAACTACAGTTACTAAGACTTATATTATTATTCTTAGTTGTGGTGAGGTTAAAGGAAACTTACTCAGAAATTCTATTGTGCCTACAATATTCTACTTCCCCCAGATGTTCAACCTACAGAAAATAAAATGAGATTTTTTTGAACCATTTGTTAAGCAGCACAAATGTTACTATAAGCAGAACAGAGCTATCTTACCATCATTTTTTTATTGGACCTTAATTGAAGTGATAAGCTATATGCTCATTCTTTATTCCATGGGTTAAATTTTCCAGTAGTGAAAAGTAGCCACATTGCTACAGACTTTTTACAGGACATAAAGGATTATAATCGTTTTTAACTACCCAAGTGTGTTAAGAAGAAATATAATCATAGTCCTCATAACTGAGGTTGTTTTTAAAAATAAAAATGAATAAAAAAATGTTTACAGTGGTTTGTCTCTTTTTGAAACAAGATTGTTTGTGTACTGGGGGATATTTTCAGGTCCTTTGAAGATTAAAATAGTCCCTGCGATTTTACTATGTAAAGAGATTCCTTGATTTCTATTTCATTTTTCTTGGATATCTTCTCAAATTTCCAAAGAAAGCAAAGACTTACACCAGCACAGACATGGCAGGAAAGTCACTCACAGATCACAGAAAGAGCAATAAGGTTACAATTATGCACAGTTGTTTCCACCACTTTATCTCAGCTTTTCACATCTTATTTATCATTGTATCAGCATTTAAAAAGTCTCAGAGATACACTTTAAGTTCTGGGCTAGATTAATACTTAAGATACTAATCAGACTTATAGAATAGACCTGATCCATCCTGATAAGTTGAGACTTTGGGAAATCTCGTTAAACATTTCATTGTGTGAAACATATTTAGAGATAGTCATGGCAATTTATTTTTGTGTACTTTTAGATGCACTTACAATTTTGTACTACAAGGAAGACTCTTTAACATAGTTGGAACAAAAGGAACACCATAATAGAAACTTGTGTTGTATTTTAGACATTGAAACTGTCTTTCCATATATCACAGCAGGTGCATATTCTCTGTGGCTTCAGCACAGTCCTTCTCTCCTATCTTTACTTTCATCTTTTCAGGAATCAGAATAACCCATGATGGTGATTATATCCTGGGAATCTAGGAATTACATCTGCACTCATCAGTTACTAAAATTGTAGAACTTTGCTTAGAAGAAAAAGGAAAAGGAGACATTACAGTAACAATACAAGAAAATGGAAACACATTGTTAAGCTACATTTTCTTTCCACTCTGAAAGTTTTGTACATGCAAAAATGTGTTTTTAGCAGTTCCATTCCTATTTTCATACTCTTCAATTTCTTCACAAATATTCATCTGATTTGCATACACACTTCACACACTTTAAAAATGTTCTCAGTTTACTAGTGCTGCCAGTGTGTGAGTTTAGGGTAGTCCATTACAGAATCAGCAGCCTAAATATTTTCTGGAATAATATGAATACCTAAATTCCTATGGGTTAGTTCAGTTCTCAAAAATGACCAGAGAAGCTTCTTTTACAGTTGGTAATGGTTAATATATGAAATAATGATGGCTCAAAGTACAGAGAATACAAGACTTGGGGTGCTCAGGTCTAAATAAACTACATTTCTTAACAGGTTTTAGCTCATTTAAACTGTGGTCTCTATAAAGTTGGGATTTCTATAGTGATGGGATTCTTTATTTTTCCAATATCCTGCAATGATCATTATTTACTAAATTCCAGATATCTCTTATTCACCACACATGCTAGCAAAGTAGCTTTTATTCTTACTGTTGTCACTGATGAAAGAGATAAAAAAGTTTAGAGATATTCTAATCAGCATGAGATTTCTGATGCAGGTCTGAGATACTTATGCTATGCCTCTAATCCTAAGACAATATGTCCTCTATTGAAGCTTAGTGGAACTACTGTTTACTATTAAAATGGCATTTCTTGTTTTGTAATAAAAACCCAATAGTTATGATTTTGCATCTCATGAATGAGAGGACATGGGTAGATATAATGACTTTCTTCAATCCAGAAAACAAATGTTGATTACTACTAGTAACTTTTTGTAATCATGTATTTTTCAACACAAGACAACTTCCACTAACTTATGTCTTACTTAGAAACCCTCACTCATGAGACATGGACAGGCATAAAAAATTTCAAAGAATTTAACAATACAAACCCCACTATCTATATGAGGTCTGCCACAGGTAATATTTGCTCCTTAAACTGTTTGTCTTAGGCAAAAGTAAATGACTAAAAGACTTACAAACTTATTTTAGTTAATTATGACACCTTACAGAAAATATGTTAAATATATGGTATTCAAACTTCTAGGCCAGCATGAACTGTAGATTCAAAAGTGTCTTGAAAACTTATGGGTTAAATGAAGTAGGGGGGAAGAAACAAGGGCCATCAAGCTTATATCACCTTCTTAGATGAAATAAAATATGTAAATTTTTAAAAAAATTTTCTTACTCAACATAAAATAGCATTGTGACACATTCAAACAAAGCATGTTAAATGGTTATCTTTCCCTCCATATCCTCAGGCTCTGCTAACTTTGTTTCCCTTGTAGCTTCCCAGGCAATACTTTCTTGATATTTATGGCACTCTCTATCCTTTTTCCTAATATATTATTTCCACATTTTGGTCTCCTTTCTAGAAGCACAGATTTTACCTATAGTTACACACATATGCCACGCGCGCGCGCGCGCGCGCACACACACACACACACACACACACACACACACACACACAGAGAGAGAGAGAGAGAGAGAGAGAGAGAGAGAGAGAGAGAGAGAGACTAGCTATGGAAGGTGAATCAAACATGAATGAAGGAAACAACAACAAACCATATATTTTGGCAAACTTCTATAAATAGTCAAAAGCCTAGATTGATAGTTAAGATGAATAACAGACTGGTTGAGGAGATTGTTGACATGGCACTGATTTAACCATCATAACTAATAAATCTTGGCCTCCATGACAGACCCTGCAAGAGGTAAATGTTCAGTTCTTAGGGATTGGAAGCCTACCTCAGGTAAAATAGAGCACAAGATTGATTGAATGTATAGGACCAGAAGGACAGAGACCATATGTGGCTGATATAGCAATAAATTTATGGGATCATGATCCATTGCAGCAATGGAATACACGGATTAACATTCCTCCAGTATCAGATTTAAATCATACGCGAACTCATGGTTGTAGAAAAAATATTATAAAGTATTATACAAGACAGACACCAAATATCCAGGCTGTACAAAAACAGAATACAAGTGTTAAAAAAAACAGAGGAACCAAAAGTCCAACCCTTAAAATGGCTATCAGATGAACTTGTCTGGGTAGGACAATGGCCTATGATCTCTGAGAATTCAGAGGCTTTTGGAAACCTGGTTCAGGAACAGCTAAATGCTGGACATATCAAGAAATCTACCAGCTCTTTGAATTCTCCTGTATTTGTTCTCAAAAAGAAATCTGGAAAATGGAGACTGCTTACAGATCTGAGAGCCATCAATAAAGTTATTCAGCCAAAGGGCTCTCTACAGCCTGGAATGCTCTTGCCTTCTTTGATACCTAAAAAATGGCCTATTATTGTTATTGATTTAAAAGATTGCTTCTTCACTATACCTTCACAAGAAAAAAATAAAGAAAAATTTGCCTTCATGGTACCTAATTACAATAATTCTCAGCCAGTTAAGAGATATCAATGGAAGGTTTCACCACAGGGAATGCTAAATAGCTCCACCCTGTGCCAATATTTTGTGCAAAAGCCTTAGGAAATAATTCATAATTTACTATTACATGGATGATATAATGTTAGCTAATTCTAAAGTAGAAATATTAGAAAAAATGTTTGAGGAAGTAAAGGAAGTTTTACCTTGTTGGGGATTACAAATTGCACCCCAAAAAAATACAAAGAGGAGATTCTATTGATTACTTGGGATATAAAATAGGTCTGCAGAAAATTAGACCATAAAAAATACAGATCAAGAGAGATCATTAGCAGACTCTTAATGTTTTTCAAAAATTACTAGGAGAGATTTCTCAACTACAAACCATTATTGGAGTAGAAGGGCATGATTTGAAAAACTTGAAAATGACCCTAAAAGGGGACAAGGACTTGAACAGTACACAAATACTATCAGGTGAAGCTGAAAAGGAATTAGGATGGGTAGAAAAGAGGATACTAGAGGCACATGTGGACCGTATGGATCCAAAACTAGACTGTATTCTGGTTATATTACCACCTAGAGAACGTCCTTCAGGGATTTTGATGCATGGGGAAGATATCATAAATCTTCCACATAAATGAATAAAAAACTAAAAACATACATAGAAAAGATCTCTGACTTGATTTTAAAAGGTAAATTAAGACTTCATCAACTGACAGGAAGGGAGCCAAAAGAAATTATAGTACCTTTAACAAATGAGGAAATTTCCTCCTTATGGAAAGATAATGAATATTGGCAGAGAGCTTGCAGTAACTTTTTGGGAATGATTAACAACAATTATCCCCAAAGTGAGAGAATCAAATTCATAAAGAAAACGATTTGGATCCTTACACACAGCGTAAGAAAAACACTAATCTCAGGAGTTCCTACCTTCTACACTGATGTAAACAAATCAGGCAAGGCAGGATATAAATCAGGAAATATAAGTAAAGTAGTTCAAAGCCCTTATAATTCTGTACAAAAGGTAGAATTGTACATCATTCTCATGCTACTTAATGGATTTTACAGAACCCCTCAACCCCTCAATATAGTTACTGACTCTCAATACACAGAGAGAGTCATCTTCACACATTGAGACTGCAGAATTTATTCCTGATGATATAGAATTAACTTCATTGTTTATACAATTACAAGATACTATCAGAAATAGGACTCATCATATATATATATATATATATATATATATATATATCTGACTCATCATATATATATATATATATATATATATCACATCAGATCCAATCTTGGTCTGCCAGGTCCTCTAGCACAAGGCAACAATGAAACTGATCAGTTATTAATAGTAAGTGTGCTAGAAGCCTTGGAGTTTCATAAGAAACACCATGTGAACAGCAAAGGTTTAAAAAAGGATTTTTCTATCACTTGGAAATAATAATAAGGAAATGTCCTACTTTCTTATTCTATTATCAAACTCCTTTACCACGAAGCAGTAACCCTAAAGGTATAAATAGGAATGAAATATGGCAAACGGATGTGTTTCATCTTGCAAAATATGGAAAATTAAAATACATGCACCACACTATAGACACATTTTCAGGATTCCAATGGACCACTTCCCTGAGCTCTGAAAAGGCTGATTCTGTTATCACACACATATTAAAGGTAATGGCCATTATGGGCATACCTGCACAAATAAAAACTGACAATGTTTCAGCATATGTCTGCAGCAAATTGAAACAGTTATTTTGAGTACTATCTATGAATTATGTGGAACAAATAATAAGACAGATGTGTTGTGCCTCCTATGAGCATGTTCTGAGATAGGAGTTCATGTGTAAGGGAACTATGAAGAGAATACCCACAGGGGAGCTTTTATAGAATAAGGCCAACATGAGAAGCAGGGAGGGAAGCCATTCAGTCATGAGAGTCCAGCCAAAGCCTGCCTCAGACTGATTTCAAGTACAGTCTGGGTCATTTCACCTGGAGTCAATGAAAGGAAGGAAAAAGAGGAACTCACAAGTCAGTGAGATCAGTGGTTCTCAACCTGTGGGTCACAAACCCTTTGGCAAACTCTATTTCCAAGAATATTTACATAGTAATACATAGCAGTAGCAAAATTATGAAGTAGCAATGAAATAATAAAATAATTGTATGGTTGGTGGGTCACTACAACATGAGAGCCTGTATTAAAGCCTCAGCATTAGGAAGGTTGAAAGCCACTAGAGACAGGGCAACTGTGAGCTAGAGTTCAATAGTCACCATAGCTTCTCCAGCCAGTAATGTTGCAGCACCAAAAGCATCTAGGGCATAGAGGACTTGCAGACTCTGCTTCTCAGCTTACACCCTCACAGGTGTGAAGATATTTCTTGTTGCAAGTTTCAAGCAGATCTTCCAAAGTCCACTGGGAAGCTCAGCTGGGATAAGCAAGCAGAACTTTAGCCCCAGTTCTCATCCTTTCTGTTTATTTTTCCTATTGAATTCCAGAGAAAGCTGTCACTGAGAAAACACATGTTATGTGAGAGCCTTGATGGCAGAGTCCTGGTCTCTGTCTTGTCTTGTCTGTCTTGCTCACTGAGAAGCTCCACAGTCTTGCAATTTTGGCATCTTGTCTCCTCTTCAAGGCTGAGATATTCAAAGAGATTGCTGCAGAGGAAAGGTTCAGGGCACTGTCCTTGTCTTCTATCCATTGTTCCTTGTTTGGTCTTCTGGTTAAACACTCACAAGTCAGGTATGTCCCTCCTTCATGCTTTGGCATGTGTTCTTGACCCTCCGCTCCTCCCCGTCTGTGAAGGGCAGCACCTCGATCACCATGGTGAGGCTGCTGAGCTGACTAGAGTTCTCCCCAGAAGCAAAGGCACAGCACATGAGACAACTTCTCAACTGTGTGTGAATCTTATGTCCCAAACTCTATCAGGTGCAGAAAATGTAAATGTAATTAAGGTCAGCAAAGTGCAGTAAGTGTGGATAGAAGTGCACAATTTTGTTACAAATATTTTTCCATAAGCAAACTGAGCAAAAAAATCAACTGAATCTGCAGAAACTCCTTTAAAAAGTTTTGAATTATTTTATAAACTATTTGTTTTGTTTGTTTGCTTGCTTGCTTGTTTTTTGTTTTTCGAGACAGGGTTTCTCTGTATTGCTTTGGAGCCTGTCCTGGAACTAGCTCTGTAGCTGGCCTCAAACTCACAGAGATCCACCTGCCTCTGCCTCTGCTTCCTGAGTGGTGCCTGGCTATAAACTATTTGGTTTTATAGGGATTTTTTCATATATCATTCATTTTTGTATCTAAACCCACACCCTTTCCCTTCTTCTCTCCCATCACCCTGTTCAGATCCTACCTTGCATTTGTAATTCCTAATATCCCATCACTGCTCTTTCATATTACATATGCCTTGGGAGGTTGACAGCTGTACATGAACTTAGACATATCTGAGAATGGGATATTTTAATTGAGAAAATCCCTCCAAAAATTTGGCCTCTTGCTGTGCCTGTTGGGTGATTTCTTGATCAATGGTTGATGTGAAAGATCCCTGATAACCTGGGATAGAGCTATGTCTGAGAAGATAGTGCTGGATGGTATGTGAAACAGACTAAGCAAACCATGAGGGACATGCCAGTAAGCAGTGATTCTTCATAACTTCTTCGGTCCTTACCTACAGATTTATAATGTGAGGTCCTTCTCTTACTTTCTTTTCATATTGGACTACAACTGTACACCAAAATAAACCCGCTACCGACAAAGCTGCTTTGAGTCATTGTGTTTCATCACAAAAATAAAATCTAACTATGAAAAATGTGTTCTACTATCCCTACAAGTAGGCACACACTAGCCTATGAATATAATAATAAGTATCTTGGACTAGCACTGTGACTTTATTGGGGGGTCAAATGAACCTTAAAAGGAGTCACCAAAACCATGAAAAAACTTACTTCATATGGTCTTAGGGAGTGAGACATCTTTTCCATATATGTCTCCAGGCAGATCTGCCCACATAAAGTAAGCTACATGATAACAATATTGTGCCAACTTCATTATGTATACCCTGAACAAATACAGGTGTATGTGAAATAGTGGACACCACCATACTGTACTTATGCACACCAACCACTCATGTGTAGAAAGCAGCTATTTTGTTGAAAGCAGCAGTATTGAGGGTAAAACAATATCTCATTAATTATAATTACTGGGTAAATGTAAAATGATATACTGTAAAATCATCAAATTCGGAGAAAAAAAAAAAAAAAAATCTGTACCATGGGAACTTAATCTGGATGTTGGTTTGTCCTTGGATATTCAGTTGTAATTGATGTGAATATGTTCCCATTGTGATAGTTAGAGGTATGTAAAAAACAACAACACAGAATGGTAATCCATAGGAAACTTGAGTGAACTGTATTGACTGATGTATATCATGTGCTATCTTTTGTATTAGTAAAACAATTATTATATATTATTTTCAATAAAATGCCATACTACACCATGGATCATTTAGAGGAGAAAGTTAAAATAAAAGAAAATACAGTGAGGACTTTTTGCAGTATGGTTTTACCTCAATAATAACAGCAGGAGTTAGGAAACTGCAATGTATTTTTGTTGTGAAGGTCTATCAGCTGATCTATGAAGCTGAACAAACTAAAGATACATTTTGATCCAAGCTTCTGAGCCAACCTACCAAGCAAACCAACTATTTTAGAGACAAAGCTCATGGGCTGGAGAAAACCAGACTTAACATTGATGGCAAATATCACAAACAAAATGCAGCTGTCAATCATGGTTTCATATTTAATGGAACTCAGAGTCATCACAGCTATGAAAACCCACACAATTGCTGTGGATTTACTGTTGGCAATGGCCAAAGACATTATTTGAGTTATGATCAGAGAAGAATTTGTTACACAATTGAGTGTAATTTTTGTATCTAACAATACTGTCTAAAGAGAAATAAATGACAAGTTTGTTGATATTCTTAATCAAGTAATCCAAGAAATTAAATCTGTTTGACTTCCAAAATTTACTATCCAGCTTGATAAATCTACAGAAATTGCAAACTGTTCAGTTACTGGTTTACATGAGGTATATTAACAATGGCAATTTAAAATTAAGTTTCCATTTTGCAAAATTCTTAAAACAACTTTGAGAGCTTGTTTGGAGGTTCTAGCAGGGGAGCGCAGCTACTTGTATACCCTTAACTGAAGACTGAGCCTCCCCTATTCAGAGAAGATTGTCTTCTTCAACCTAGCATGCAGCTTCGGGAGGGACACACATGGAGTGGTAAGGGAGGAAGTGGACACCCGCCTAGCCAGTTAGATCAGCCAAATCAACTATGGCAATCAATGGGGTGACAGATGTCATAGCCAGATCACCCAAAATAACTTTGACACATAATATGTTTGACACTGTTGGCTTATTTTGAAAGAGCGTAAGATCTCTTGGGGGAAGGCTCCTTATTTTTTCACAGATGGTGCTCTAGATAAGTGAGAACCTAGATATTTATTTCAATATTTGGTATTGAATGAGTACCAAAAAGTCATTAGAACTCACTGTATGAATCATTGGCAACCAGTAGCAATGAAGACATTCCCACAGAGTTACAAAAAGTAATAAAATGCATGTCAGGTATAAGTTCTGTGGGGGCAAGATACCTACAAAAAATATTCAGTGTCACCCTGGTTGGGCATTAACAAAACATTTTTTATTTATTTATTTTTTTAAATTTAATTTATTATTTTACAGGTCAATCCCAATTCCCTTTCCTTTCCTTCTTCCCTCCCTCCCTCCCTTCCTTGCTCCCTCACTTTTATCCACTCTGTCCTCCCACATGCACCATAACCACCCTCGCCTCCCATCCCCCCACCCCAATTTCATAGGTAGGGGGAATGCCATCCAGTTGGGGTCATGTAGATCTGACAGGTCATGTGAAGTAGGGACTAGGGCTTCTCTCCTGTCTTTAGGTTAAGGTTGTTATCCCTCCATGGGAGATGTGTTCGCAAGGTCCTTTTGTGCACCAGGGATACATCCTGGCTCCACTGTCTGAGGTCCCTTAAACTGCTCTGTCCTTCTGGCTGAGACACATATTCAGGGGGGTGCTGAATCAGTCCCATGCTGGCTTCCAAGCTATCAGTCTAGGGGCCCATTAGCTCCTCCTCCTTCAGGTCAGCTGTCTCTATGTGTTTCTGCCACCAGGTCTTGTCATCTCCAACTGCATCTGGGTTCTAGTTCAACTCAGTGTTTATGTATGGGTGTTTGCTCCTGTTTTCAACAGGTATTATATGAGGGCTCCAGGGATAAGTTAGTTGTTGATCTCACTATCCGGGAAGAGCATTTATGGTAGCCTTTCCACAGAAGCTCAAATTGTTAGTTGGCAGCAGTCTTGTAGTTCTCTAGACCTTTTTGCGTTCAATTTTATCGTCAAACCAATATTGGCTCCCTCTTTTATGCTCTCTCTCTCTCTGTCTCTGTCTCTCTCTCTCCCTCTCTCTCTCTCTCTCCTGTCTTCAATTCGTAACCGGACTCAATCTTTCTAGTCGCACGTGTTTTCCTTTCCTCAGCCTCGCTTTCTCCTACTTCTCTCTCCATTCACTGCCCCCCCCACTTCCCATGTGCTCTGGGGACTTGTCCCTTCCCTCTTCTGTGTGGGACTATATATGAATCTCTTAGAATACACCTTGAATCCTAGTTCCTCTGGTGGTGTGAATTATAGGCTGGTGATCCTTTGATCTAGGTCTAAAATCCATATATGAGTGAGTACATACTATGTTCCTCTTTTTGTGACTGGGTTACGTCATTCAGGATGGTTTCTTCAAGTGCCATCCACTTGCCTTCGAATTTCAAGATACCATTATTTTTTTTTCTGCAGAGTAGTATTCCATTGTGTAGATGCGCCAAATTTTCATTATCCATTCTTCAATTGAGGGGCATCTAGGTTGCTTCCAGGTTCTTGCTATTACAAATAATGCTGCTATGAACATAGTTGGACAGATGTCTTTGTTGCATAGATGTGGATCCTTTGGGTATATGCCTAAGAGGGGCATTGCAGGGTCCTGTGGTAAACTAATTCCCATTTTCCTGAGGAACTGCCATACTGATCTCCAAAATGGCTGTATGAGTTTGCACTGCCACCAGCAGTGGAGGAGTGTTCCCCTTTCTCCACATCCTCTCCAACATAAGTTGTCATTGGTGTTTCTAATTTAGCCATTCTGCCAGAAATAAGATGGTATCTCAAAGTTGTTTTGATTTGCATTTCCCTGATAGCTAAGGATGTTGAGCACTTTCTTAAGTGTCTTTCAGCCTTTTTGATCTCCTCTATTGAGAATTCTTTCTTCAGTTCTGTATCCCATTTTTTAATAGGGTTATTTGGTGTTTTGTTGACTAGTTTCTTGAGTTCTTTGTATATTTTGGAGATGAGCCCTTTGTCGGATATAGGATTAGTGAAAATCTTTTCCCAGTCTGTGGGCTGCCGTTTGGTCTTGTCCACTGTGCCCTTTGCCTTACAGAAGCTTCTAAGTTTGAAGATAACCCAATTATTAATTGTTGCTCTCAGTGTCTGTGCCACTGGATTTATATTCAGGAAACTCTCTCCTGTACCAATTGTTCAAGGGTACCTCCTACCTTCTCTTCTAAGAGGTTCAATGTGGCTGGATTGATGTTGAGGTCTTTGATCCATTTGGACTTGAGTTTTGTGCATGGCAACAGACATGGATCTTTCTGCAGTCTTCTACACACCCTCATCCAATTGTGCCAGCACCATTTGTTGAAGATGCTGTATAATTTTAGCTGTTTCGTCGAAAATCATTTTCAATTTGATTCCATTGGTCTACCTGTCCATTTTTATGCCAATACCAGGCTGTTTTCAGAACTATAGCTCTGTAGTAGAGCTTAAAGTCAGGAATGGTGATGCCTCCTGAAGTTCTTTTATTGTATAGGCTTGTTTTGGCTATCCTGGATCTTTTGTTTTTCCATATAAGGTTGATTATTATCCTTTCAGGGTCGGTGAAGAATTGTGGTGGGATTTTAATGGGGATTGCATTGAATCTGTAGATTGCTTTTGGCAAGATTGCCATTTTTACTATGTTTATCCTACCTATCCAAGAGCATGGGAGATCTTTCCATTTTCTGGTATCGTCTTTAATTTCTTTCTTTAGAGCCACAACGTTCTTATTATATAGGTCTTTTACTTGTTTGGTAAGCATTACACCAAGATACTTTTTGTTGCTTGTGGCTATTGTAAAGGGTGATGTTTCTCTGATTTCTTTCTCTGTCACTTTGTCGTCTGAAAAAAGTAGGGCTACTGACTTTTTTGAGTTTATCTTGTATCCTGCTAGTTTGCTGAAGGTGTTTATCAGGTGAAGGAGTTCCCTGGTAGAGTTTATTGGGTCGCTTATGTAAACTATCATATCATCTGCAAATAGAGACAGTTTGACTTGTTCATTTCCAATTTGGATCCCTTTGATCTCCTGTTGTCTTATAGCATTAGCTAGAACTTCTAGTAAGATATTGAAGACATATGGAGAGAGAGGGCAGCCATTATCTTGCTCCTGAATATAGAGGAATTGGCTTAAGTTTCTCTCCATTCAGTTTGACGTTGGCAGTTGGTTTGCTGTATATTGCTCTTATTATGTTTAGGTATGTTCCTGTTATCCCTGATCTCTCCAAGACCTTTATCATGAAAGGGTGTTGAATTTTGTCGAAGGCATTTTCAGCATCTAGGGAGATAATCATATGGTTTTTCTTTTTCAGTTTGTTTGTATAGTGGATGACATTGATAGATTTTCATATGTTAAACCATCCCTGCATTCCAGGGAAGAAGCCTACTCTGTCATGGTGGATGATTTCTCTGATGTATTCTTGAATTCAGTTTGCCAGTATTTTATTGAGTATTTTTGCATCCATATTCATTAGGGATATTGGTTGTAGTTTTCTTTCTTAGTTATGTCTTTGTGAGGCTTGAGTGCCAAAGTTATTTTGGCTTCATATAAATAGTTTGGCAATGAACCTTCTGTTTCTATTTTATGGAAGTGTTTGAGGAGTAGTCGTATTAGTTCTTCCTTGAATGTCTGGTAGAATTCTGCGCTGAATCCATCTGGCCCTGGTTTTTTTGTGTTGGAAGGCTTTCGATGACTGCTTCTATTTCATTGCGGGTTATATGTCTATGTAAATTGTTTGTCTGTTCTTGATTTAATATTGTTAAGTGATAATTATCCAGAAATTTGTCCATTTCCTTTGAATTTTCAATTTTTGTGGAATTCGGATTTTCAAAGTATGACCTGAAAATTGTCTGGATTTCCTCTGTGTCCGTTGTTATGTTCCCTTTTTCTTTTCTGATTTTGTTCATTTGCATGTTCTCTCTGTGTTTTTTCCTTAATTTGAATAAAGGTTTGTGTATCTTGTTGATTTTCTCAAAAAATCAAGTCTTTGTTGCATTGATTTTTTGTATTGTTTTCCTGGTTTCTATTTTGTTGATTTCAGACCTCAACTTGATTATTTTTGGTGCCTACTCCTATGGGATGAGTTTGCTTCTCTCTGTCTAAGGCTTTCAGTTGTGCTGTTAATTCTCTTATGTGACTATCCTCTGTTTTCTTCATATGGGCACTCAATGCAATGAACTTCCCTCGTAGCACTGCTTTCAAGGTGTCCCATAACTTCAGGTATGTTGTGTCCTCTTTTTCATTGAATATTAGAAAGCCCTTAATTTCTTTCTTTATTTCTTCTTTGACCCAGGAGTGGTGCAATTACATATTGTTCAGTTTACAATAGTTTGCAGGTTTTCTGCTATTTGTGTTGTTGTTGAATTCCAATTTTAATACATGGTGCTCTGTTAAGGTATAGAGGTCTATTCCTATTTTCTTGTGTGTGTTGAGGTTTGCTATGCCACCTAGTATGTGGTCGATTTTAGAGAAGGTTCCATGTGGAGCAGAGAAGAAGGTATATTCTTTTGTGTTTGGATGGAATGTTCTATAGATGTCTGTTAAACCCAGTTGAGACATAACTTCTGTTAGTTCTTTTGTTTCTTTTTTGAGTTTCTGATTGGTGGTCCTGTCTAGTGTTGAGAGTGGTGCATTGAAGTCTCCCACTATAAGTGTGTGAGATATTATATGAGCTGTGAGTTTTAGTAGTGTTCTTTTATGAATGTGAGTGCCTTTGTATTAGGGACATAGATGTTTAGAACTGAGACTTTATATTGATGGATTTCTCCTGCGATGAATACGAAATGACCATCTTCATCTCTTTTGATTAATTTTCATTTGAAGTCTAGCTTGTTAGATATTATGATGCCATGCCTGCTTGCTTCTTGGTTCCATTTGATTGGAAGATCTTTTCCCAACCCTTTACCCTGAGGCAATGTCTATCTTTGAAGCTTAGATGTGTTTCTTGTATGCAGCAGAAGGATGGATTCTGTCTTCGTATCCATTCTGTTAGCCTGTGTCTTTTTATAGGTGAGTTAAGACCATTAATGTTGAGGGTGAGTAAGGGCCATTGATTGTTGATGCTTGCTTGTTTTAGGTTTGTTATTGGCAGTGGTATTGTGAATAGATTTTTTTCTGCTTCACCCTTGGTTTCTGGTGTAGTTAGATTATCTGTTACCTACATATTTGTGGGTGTGTTACCTTCCTTTGGTTGGAGTTTTCCTTCCAAGACTTTCTGTAGGGCTGGATTTGTAGGTCGATACGTATTGGGAAAATCTGGATTTGTCATTTAAATATCTTGTTTTCTTCATCTATTGTAATTGAGAGTTTTGATGGGTATAGTAGCCTAGGCTGGCATCCGCGTTCTCTTAATAATTGTTGAACCAGGACCTCTGGCCTTGAGGGTTTTCTTGGAGAAGTCAGGTGTAATTTGGTAGGTCTGCCTTTATATGTTACCTGTCCTTCCTTCACTGCTCTTAATATTCTTTCTTTATTCTGTAATTTAGGTATTTTGATTATTGTATGTTGAGGGGTCTTTTTTCTTTGGTCCAGCCTATTTGAGGTTCAGCAAGCTTCTTGTACTTTCATGGGCATGTCCTTCTTCAGATTTGGAAAGTTTTCCTCGATGATTTTGTTGAATATGTTTTTGGCACCTTTGAGCTGGGCTTCCTCACCTTCCTCTATGCCTATTATTCTTAGGTTTGGCCTTTTCGCGGTGTCCCACATTTCCTGGATGTTTTGTGTTAAGGATTTGTTGGATTTATGTTTTTTTTTTTTTTTTTTGGTCGATGAGTCTATTTCTTCTAGTTTATCTTCTGTGCCTGAGATTCTCTCTTCCATCTCTTGAATTCTATTGGTTATGCTTGTGTCCGTAGTTACCGATTTTTTGCCCAGCTTTTCAATTTCCAGCATTTCTTCCATTTGTGTTGCCTTTATTTTCTCTATTTCAGTTTTCAAGTCTTGAACCGTTTCCTTCACCTGCTTAATTGTTTTTTTCTTGGCTTTCTGAACTTTCTTTACTTTCCTTAAGGAAATTGTTCATTTCTTCCACGTTTTTGTTTGTTTTTTTCTTCCATTTCTTTATAGGATTTTCTCACATCTTTTTTGAGGGCCTCTATCATTTTTATGATGGTATGTTTTAAGTCATTCCCTTATGCTTCCTATGCTTTGTTGTTTTGTTTCATTCTAGTTGGGGTAGATTCCCTAGATTCTGGTGGTGTCATGCTTGTCTTTCTGATGTTATGTGTTTTCTTGTATTGCCTTCTTCTCATAGCTTCTTCCAGTAGGTGTTGGTGGGGTCTCCCCCTCTCTCTATGGTACTTCCCCGGTGGGCTTATGTGGGTCAGTAATTCAATATCTGTAGCTCTGTGTGGTCAAAGCTCTATAGGATGTCTCTCCGCAGACAGGGACCCAGGGATAGTGTCAGGACTGAGGATCCAGTTTAAGATGCCTCTAGCCAATGGCTCTAGCTAATGGCTGGTGGAAGAGGCCAAAGGCTGAGCTGTAACTTGGGAAGTTTTTGCAGGATAATCTGATCTCACTGAAAAGTGGAACTCTCCAGTTTAGGCCTGTTTTTTTAGTAGAGGCCCTGCTTTGGCGGTCAGGGATCTTGCAGGCGGGAACTCAGAGTGGACCCACGGAGATAAGGGGATCTCTGGGAGGGGCCCAGGACTCCATCAGAGGACTGGAGGGGGGATCAGAGACAAAGCACGTGGAAATTAGGGTGGTTCCGTGTGCATAGGCAGGTCCTATTTGTTCAGAGTTGCTCCAAGAAGTCTCAAAAGTAGGGTGGACTGTTGGTGCCACTGTCTGTCCCAGTGCTCAACCAGAGTGGCAGAACAGTGGGCAGGGTAGGGCACAGGGTGGGAGGGGCAGGCTTGCAGTGGGGATGGTTGTGGATGTATCAGAGCTCCAAGGATGCTCTGGATGGGGACAGGGCACAGGAGAAGTGGGATCAGGGGCCAACCCAGGGAGTTCGGGGGTTGGGGGAGAGGTTGTAGGGGAGAGGATGCCCCAATTGGGACCAGACTCACCTCTAGCCAATGTCTGGCAGAAGAGGACAAAGGCTGAGCTATAACTTGGGAAGTTTTTGCAGGATAGTTGGATTTCACTGTAACTCTCCAGCTGAGGCCTCTTTTTTTTTTTTTTTTAGCAGAGGCCCTGCTTTGGGGGTCAGGGATCTTGCTGACACGCTCTTTGTCTTTTCTTGATTTAATTTTGGTAAGTGATAGTTATCCAGAAATTTGTCCATTTCCTTTGAATTTTCAATTTTTTTGGAATATAGGTTTTTAAAGTATGACCTGAAAATTATTTGGATTTCCACTGTGTCCATTATGTTCCCCTTTTCGTTTCTGATTTTGTTAATTTGCATGTTCTCTCTCTGCTATTTTGTTAGTTTGGATAAAGGTTTGTCTAGCTTGTTGATTTTCTCAAAAAAACCCAACTCTTTGTTGCATTGATTTTTTTTTTTTTTTTGTATTGTTTTCTTGGTTTCTATTTTGTTGATTTCAGACCTCAAGTTGATTATTTCCTGGCGTCTACTCCTAAGGGGTGAGTTCACTTCTCTCTTTTCTATGGCTTTCGGTTGCACTGTTAATTCGCTTATGTGACTATCCTCTGTTTTCTTCATATGGGCACTCAATGAAATGAACTTCCCTCGTAGCACTGCTTTCAAGGTGTCCCATAAGTTCGGGTATGTTGTGTCCTCATTCTCATTGAATATTAGAAAGTCCTTAATTTCTTTCTTTCTTTCTTCTTTGACCCAGGAGTGGTGCAATTTCACATTGTTCAGTTTCCATGAATCTGCAGGTTTTCTGCTATTTGTGTTGTTGTTGAATTCCAATTTTAAAGCATGGTGGTCTGATAAGGTACAGGGGACTATTCCTATTCTCTTGTATCTGTTGAGGTTTGTTATGTCACCTAGTATGTGGTCGATTTTAGAGAAGGTTCCATGTGGAGCAGAGAAGAAGGTATATTCTTTTGTGTTTGAATGGAATGTTCTATAGATGTCTGTTAAATCCAGTTGAGACATAACTTCTGTTAGTTCTTTTGTTTCTTTGTTGAGTTTCTGATTGGTGGTCCTGTCTAGTGTTGAGAGTGGTGTATTGAAGTCTCCCACTATAAGTGTGTGAGATTTTATATGAGCTGTGAGTTTTAGTAGCGTTCTTTTATGAATGTGGGTGCCTTTGTATTAGGGACATAGATGTTTAGAACTGAGACTTTGTATTGATGGATTTCTCCCTCGATGAATACGAAATGACCATCTTCATCTCTTTTGATTAATTTTCGTTTGAAGTCTAACTTGTTAGATATTAGGATAGCCATGCCTGCTTGCTTCTTGGTTCCATTTGATTGGAAGATCTTTTCCCAACCCTTTACCCTGAGGTAATGTCTATCTTTGAAGCATAGATGTGTTTCTTGTATGCAGCAGAAGGATGGATTCTGTCTTCTTATCCATTCCATTTGCCTGTGTCTTTTTATAGTTGTGTTGAGAAGACCATTAATGTTAAGGGTAAGGAGCATTGGTTGTTGAGGCTTGTTTGTTTTAGGTTTGTTATTGGCAGTGGTATTGTGAATAGATTTTTTTCTGCTTCACCCTTGGTTTCTGGTGTAGTTAGATTATCTGTTGCCTACATTTTTGTGGGCATAGTTACCTTCCTTGGGTTGGAATTTTTCCTTCCAAGTCTTTCTGTAGGGCTGGATTTGTAGATAACGTATTAGGAAATCTGGTTTTGTCATTAAATATCGTGTTTTCTCCATCTATTGTCATTGAGAGTTTTGCTGGATATAGTAGCCTAGGCTGGCATCTGCGTTCTCTTAATAATTGTTGAACCAGGACCTTCTGGCCTTGAGGGTTTCCTTGGAGAAGTCAGGTGTAATTTTGATAGGTCTGCCTTTATATGTTACCTGTCCTTTTTCCTTTGCTGCTCTTAATATTCTTTCTTTATTCTGTATTTTAGATATTTTGATTATTATATGTTGAGGGGTCTTTTTTCTTTGGTCCAGCCTATTTGAGGTTCAGCAAGCTTCTTGTACTTTCATGGGCATGTCCTTCTTCAGATTTGGAAAGTTTTCCTCGATGATTTTGTTGAATATGTTTTTGGCACCTTTGAGCTGGGCTTCCTCACCTTCCTCTATGCCTATTTTCCTTAGGTTGGCCTTTTCGCGGTGTCCCACATTTCCTGGATGTTTTGTGTTAAGGATTTGTTGGATTTATGGTTTTCTTTGGTTGATGAGTCTATTTCTTCTAGTTTATCTTCTGTGCCTGAGATTCTCTCTTCCATCTCTTGAATTCTGTTGGTTATGCTTGCATCTGTAGTTCCTGATTTTTTGCCCAGTTTTTTTATTTCCAGCATTCCTTTGGTTTGTGTTGCCTTTATTTTCCTCTATTTCAGTTTTCAAGTCTTGAACCGTTTCCTTCACCTGCTTAATTGTTTTTTCTTGGCTTTCTGTACTTTTTTTACTTTCCTTAAGGAATTTGTTCATTTCTTCCACTTTTTTTTTGTTTTTTCTTCCATTTCTTTAAGGGATTTTCTCACATCTTTTTTGAGGGCCTCTATCCTTTTTATGATGGTAAGTTTTAATTCATTCCCTTCTGCTTCCTATGCTTTGTTGTTGTGTTTCATTCCAGTTGGGGTAGATTCTCTAGATTCTGATGGTGTCATGCTTGTCTTTCTGTTGTTAGGTGTTTTATTGTATTGCTGTCTTCTCATAGCTTCTTCCAGCTTATGTGGGTCAGAGGTTCAATATCTTTAGCTCTGGGCAGTCCAACCTTTATAGGAGGTCTCTGTGCAGACAGGGACCCGGAGACTTGGTCAGTGATGAGGATCCAGTAGAAGATGCCTGCAGAAACTCAGAGGGGTCCCACAGAGATAGGTGGGTCTCTGGGAGGGGCCCGGGACTTCAGCAGAGGACTGCAGGTGAGGGTCAGAGGCCAAGCAGGTGGGAATTACAGGTGGTCATGTGTGGATAAGCAGTTCTCCTGCGTTCAGATTCGCTCCGAGAATTCCCCCAAAGTAGTGCGGACTCTAGCCAATGGCTCTAACCAATTGCTGGCAGAAGAGGACAAAGGCTGAACTGATACTCAGGATGTTTCTGCACCCATAGTCTGATCTAACTGGGAGCTGGCACTCTCCATCTGAGGCCTCTTTCTTTAGCAGAGGCCCTGCTTTGGGGGTCAAGGATCTTGCTGGGGGGAACTCAGAGTGGACCGGCAGAGATAGGCGGATCTCTGGGAGGGGCCCAGAACTCCAGCAGAGGATTGGAGGTGGGAGTCAGAGACCAAGCAGGTGGAAATTACAAGTGGGCCCGCATGGATAGGCAGGTCTCCTTGTTCAGAGTTCCTCCAAGAAGTCCCCAAAGTAGTGTGGACTGTTGGCTCCACCATCTGTCCCAGTGTTCAACCAGAGTGGTGGGACAGTGGGCAGGGTAGGGCACTGGGTAGGGGGGGCAGGCTCGCGGTGGAGATGGGTGGGGGTGTATCAGAGCTCCAAGGGTTCTCTTAATGGGGACAGGACACAGGAGCAGCGGGATCAGGGGTCAACCCAGGGAGTTCGGGGGGGGGGGGGATAACAACACATTTTCATGTACAAATAGTTTGTGAAGGTTTACCATTGGGAGATTTTACTGTCATATAACAGAGATTCTACTTGAAATCATTAAACACATATTTTAATTAAAAACATTTTAAACTTATGCTATAAGAAGACATAAATCTACATTACTTTAGTAAAATATTGATTTCAGGCATTGAAAAACAGCCATAAGTTGGTTATTACTGAGGAATCATTTTTGATAACCTTTCAGATTCTTTCAAAGTTACTAAATGTCTTGTATCTTAGTTGAAATTGAAATTGATGGCTAGACCCTTCCTGACACCAGAATCCTCCTGGGGGACCTGGAGCCAGAACAAAGCATTCAGCATCAGCTGCCATTTCTGTCTTTCCTCTCCACCCTCTGGGAGAGAATTGAGGACCGAGGGAATGCTGGAAATAGAAAAACTGGGCAATGATTGGGAACTATAGAAACAAGCATAACCAACAGAATAGAAGAGACTGAAGAGAGAATCTTAGGTGCTGAAGGTAAACGAGAGGAAATAGTCATTGACCAAAGAAAATCTTAAGTCTAACAAATCCTTAACACAAATTACCCAGGAAATATGGGACACTGTGAAAAGACTAAACCTAAGAATAATAGGCATAGAGGAAGGCAAAGAAGCCCAACTCAAAGATGCAGAAAACATGTACAACAATATCATAAAAGAAAACTTTCTCAACATGAAAAAGACATGACTATGAAAGTACAAGAAGCTTACCAAACACCAAATAGACTGAACAAAAAAATGTCCCCTTGTCACATAATAATCAAAACACCGAACATACAAAAATAAAGAAAGAATATTTAGAGCAGTGAAGGAAAAATGTCAAGTAACATATAAAGACAGACCTATCAGAATTACACCTGGCTTCTCAGTGGAGACTTTGAAAGCCAGAATATCCTGGATAGATGATCTATAAACACTAAGATACCATGGATGCCAGCCCAGATTACTATACCCAGTAAAACTCTCAATCACTATAGATGCAGAAAACAAGATATTCTATGACACAACCAGATTTACACAATATATCTCCACAAATCCAGCCCTATAGAAAGTACTGGAAGGAAAACTCCAACACAAGGAAGTTAACTACTCAAAACAAAACAACAACAACAACAACAACAACAACAACAACATAGGCAATAGATAATTCCATTTTTTAAAAAAAGTCATAAAGAAGGGGAAAATTTACTCACAATATGACCACCAAAAACAAATCTCTAACAAACAAGAAAAAATAATCAATGGTCATTAATATCCCTCAATATCAATGGTCTTAAATCATCTATAAAAAGAAACAGGTTAACAGAATTGATACAAAGAAAGTCAGAATCCTTTCTTCTGCTGCATACAAGAAACATACCTCAACTTCAAAGATAGACATTACCTCAGAATAAGGGTTGGAAAAAGCCTTTTCAATCAAATGGCCCTAAGTACCAAGCTGGTATAGCTATCCTAATATCTAACAAATTAGATTTCAAACTAAAATCAATCAAAAGAGATGAAGAAGGTCATTTCATATTCATGACAGGAAAATTCCATCAAGATGAAGTCTAAATTCTATGCCCCCAAATTAAAGATACCCACATTGTAAAAAAAAAAAAATTACTAAAATTCAAATCACACATTAAACCACACACACTTATAGTGGGAGACTTCCAACACCCCATTCTTACCACTGGACAGGACTACCAGACAGAAACTTAACAAAGAAATAACAGAAGTTATGACCCAATTGGGTTTAACAGACAATTTTAGAACATTCCATCCAAACACAAAAGAATATACCTTCTTCTCAGCACCACATGGAACCTTCTCTAAAATCAAACAAATACTTAGTAATAAATCAAACCTCAACAGATACAAAACAAATGGAATAACCCCTTGTATCGTATCAGATCACCATGGCTTAAAATTACAATTCAGCAACAACACAAATTGCAGAAGCCCTATAAACTCATGGAAATTGAATGATGCTCAACTGCATCATTTCTAGATAAAGGAAGAAATAAAGTAAGAAGTCAAGGGCTTCCTAGAGTTCAATGAAAATGAAGGCACAAAATACTCAAATCTATGGGACACTCTGAAAGCAGTGCTAAGAGGAAAGTTTGTAGCATTGAGTGCCCACATGAAGAAACTGGAAAATAGTCATACTAGAGAATTAATAGCACAACTTAAAGCTCTAGAAAAAAATCAAGCAAACTCACCTAGGAGGAGTAGACACCAGGAAATAATCAAATTGAGTGCTGAAATCAATGAAGTAGAAACAAAGAAAACAATAAAAAGATTCAATGAAGCAAAAAGTTAATTCTTTGACAAAATCAACAAGATAGACAAATCTTTATACAAACTAACTAAAAGGCAAAGAGAGAACATGCAAATTAACATAATCTGAAATGAAAAGGGAGATGTAACAACAGACAGTGAAGAAATCCAGAGAATTATCAGGTCATACTTTGAAAACCTATACTACACAAAATTAGAGAAATTAAAAGAAATGAACAATTTTCTGGATAGATATCATTTACCAAAATTAAATGAAGAACAGAAAGGAATTTACATAGACTGATAACTCCTAACAAAATAGAAGCAATCAACAAAATCTCCAAACCAAAAAAAGTTCATGTCCAGATGGTTTCAGTATAGAATTCTACCACAAATTCAAATAAGAGCTAATAACAATACTCCTCAAGTTGTTCCACACAATAGAAGCAGAGAATCATTTCCAAGCCTTTTTACCAGGCTACAATTACTTTGGTACACAAACCACACAAAAATACAATTAAGGTAGAGAACTACAGACCAATCCCTCCAAAAAACATCAATCCAAAAATACTCAATAAAATACTGGCAAATTGAACCCAAGAACACATCACAAAATCATCCACCATGATCAAATAGGCTTCATCCCAGAGATGCATGGATGGTTCAGCATATGAAAGTCCATCAATGTAATCCACCATATAAACAAACTGAAAAATAAAAAATACCTGATCATCTAATTAGATGCTGAAAAAACCTTTGACAAATTCAATAGCCCTTCATGATAAAAGTCTTTGAGAGATCAGTTATAAAAGGAACACACCTTAGCATAATAAAGGCAATATATAGCAAACCAACAGTCAACATCAAATTAAATGGACAGAAATTCAATGTGATTCACCTAAAATCAGAAACAAAATAAGGTTATTCACTCTCTCCCTATCTCTTCAATACAACACTTGTAGTCCTTGCTAGAGCAAGAAGAAAACAAAAGGAGATCAGGGGGGATACAAATTGGCAAGGAAAGGGGAACATAACAACGGACACAGAGGAAATCCAAACAATTTTCAGTTCATATTTTGAAAATCTGTATTCAAAAAAAATTGAAAATTCAAAGGAAATGGACACATTTCTGGATAACTATCACTCACCAAAATTAAATCAAGAACAGACAAACAACTTAAATAGACCTATAACCCTCAATGAAATAGAAGCAGTCATCCAAAGCCTTCCAACCAAAAAAAGTTCAGGCCAGATGGATTCATTTCAGAATTCTACCAGACATTCAAGGAAGAACTAATACTACTACTCCTCAAACTGTTCCACAAAATATAAACAGAAGGTTCATTGCCAAACTCTTTTTATGAGGCCACAATGACCTTTGTACTCAAGCCTCACAAAGACACAATTAAGAAAGAAAACTACACACCAATATCCCTGATGAATATGGATGCAAAAATACTCAATAAAATACTGGCAAACTGAATTCAAGAATATATTAGAGAAATCATTCACCATGACCAAGTACACTTCATCCCTGGATTGCAGGGATGGTTTAACATACAAAAATCTATCAACGTGATCCACCATATAAACAAACTGAAAAAGAAAAACCATATGATTGTCTCCCTAGATGCTGAAAAAGCCTTCAACAAAATACAACACCCTTTCATGATAAAGGTCTTGGAGAGATCAGGGATAACAGGAACATACCTAAACATAATAAGAGCAATATACAGCGAACCAACTGCCAACATCAAACTGAATGGAGAGAAACTTAAGCCAATTCCTCTAATATCAGGAACAAGGCAAGGCTGCCCTCTCCATATCTCTTAAATATTGTACTTGAAGTTCTAGCTAAAGCTATAAGACAACAAAAGGAGATCAATGGGATCCAAATTGGATGAAATCAAACAGTCTCTATTTGCAGATGATATGATAGTTTACAGAAGAGACCAAATAAACTCTACCAGAGAACTCCTACAGCTGATGAACAACTTCAGTAAACTGGCAGGATACAAGATAAACTCAAAAACATCAGTAGCCCTACTTTTTTCAGATGACAAAGAGACAGAGATAGAAATCAGAGAAACATCACCCTTTACAATATCCACAAGCAACATAAAGTATCTTGGTGTAACGCTTACCAAACAAGTAAAAGACCTATATAATAAGAACTTTTTGGCTCTAAAGGAAGAAATTAAAGAAGACACCAGAAAATGGAAAGATCTCCCATGCTCTTGGATAGGTAGGATAAACATAGTAAAAATGGCAATCTAGCCAAAAGCAATCTACAGATTCAATGCAATCCCCATCAAAATTCCAGCACAATTCTTTGCAAACCTTGAAAGGATGGTACCTAACTTTATATGGAAAAACAAAAGACCCAGGACAGCCAAAACAACCCTATAAAATAAAAGAACGTCAGGGGGCATCACTATTCCTGACTTTAAGCTCTACTACAGAGCTATAGTTCTGAAAACAGCCTGGTATTGGCATAAGAATAGATAGGTAGACCAATGGAATCGAACTGAAAATCCTGATATTTACCCACACACCTATGAACACCTGATTTTTGATAAAACCACTAAAATTATACAAAGGGATGAGGATAGCATTTTCAACAAATGGTGGTGGCACAATTGGATGAGTGTGTGTAGAAGACTGCAGATAGACCCATGTCTGTCCCCATGCACAAAATTCAAGTCCAAATGGATCAAAGACCTCAACATGAATCCAGCCACATTGAACCTCTTTGAAGAGAAAGTAGGAAGTACCCTTGAACAAATTGGTATAGGAGACCACTTCCTGAACATAATTCCAGGGGCACAGACACTGAGAGAAACAACTAATAAATGGGACCTCTTCAATCTTAGACGCTCCTGTAAGTCAAAGGACACAGTCGACAAGTCCAAATGGCAGCCCACAGACTGGGAAAAGATTTTCACCAATCCTATATCTGACAAAGGCCTAATCTCCAAAATATACATAGAACTCAAGAAACTAGTCAACAAAACACCAAATAACCCTATTAAAAAATGGGGTACAGAACTGAAGAAAGAATTCTCAATAGAGGAAATCAAGAAGGCTGAAAGACACTTAAGAAAGTGCTCCACATCCTTAGCTATCAGGGAAATGCAAATCAAAACAACTTTGAGGTACCATCTTACTCCTGCCAGAATGGCTAAAATTAGAAACACCAGTGATGAGTTATGTTGGAGAGGATGTGGAGAAATGGGAACACTCCTCCACTGACAGTGGGAGTGCAAACTCTTCAATTCCTAACCGGACTCAATCTTCCTAGTCACACGTGTTTTCCTTTCCTCAGCCTTGCTTTCTCCTACTTCTCTCTCCATTCACTGCCCTCCCCCCACTTCCCCTGTGCTCTCGGGGACTTGTCCCTTCCCTCTTCTGTGTGGGACTTTATATGAATCTCTTAGAATACACCTTGTATCCTAGTTCCTCTGGTGGTGTGAATTATAGGCTGGTGATCCTTTGCTCTAGGTCTAAAATCCATACATAAGCAAGTACATATTATGTTCCTCTTTTTGTGACTGGGTTACCTCATTCAGGATGGTTTCTTCAAGTGCCATCCCCTTGCCTGCGAATTTCAAGATTCCATTGTTTTTTTGTTTTTTTTTTTTTTTTTTTTTTTTTTTTTTCCTGCAGAGTAGTATTCCATTGTGTAAATGTGCCACGTCTTCTTTATCCATTATTCAGTTGAGGGGCATCTAGGTTGTTTCCAGGTTCTTGCTATTACAAATAATGCTGCTATGAACATAGTTGAGCAGATGTTTTTGTTTTATGGATGTGGATCATTTGGGTATATGCCTAAGAGGGGCATTGCCAGGTTCTGTGGTAAACTAATTCCCATTTTCCTGAGGAACTGCCATACTGATCTCCAAAATGGCTGTACAAGTTTGCACTCCCACCAGCAGTGGAGGAGTGTTCCCCTTTCTCCACATCCTCTCCTGCATAAGTTGTCATTGGTGTTTCTAATTTTAGCCATTCTGGCAGGAGCAAGATGGTATCTCAAAGTTGTTTTGATTTGCATTTCCATGTTAGCTAAGGATGTTTGTGGGAGAGAGGGAGGGAATGAAGGAGGGAGAGGGAACTGGGATCGACATGTAAAATAAAATAAAAAAAAAGACTTAAAAAAATAAGAAACTAGTAACTGGCCAACAGAATTATATCCAAAGAAAAAAAAAAAAAAAAAAAAAAAAGAACACTGGTACTGGAGTTACAGGTAGCTATAATTTTCCATGTGGATGGTGGATGAGGGAGTTGAATCTGGGCCTGTACAAAAATAACAAGTGTACCTAATTTCTAAGCATACTTACAGCCTCTTAATTTTAATAATTAAATGCATATGGTTTCAATAAACTATATTGAATCATTCCTTCATAAATCGGTCAATGTGCATTTCAGTTTGCAATTATAAAAATATAAGTACATTTCTTTATTCTACTCTCTTTGTGTTGATTTGTTTTTTAGTGTTTTAAAAAGTTCAGAGTGAAATGTTTGGATGGTATGGTTAATTTTGGATCACATGTTTTACTTTGAAGATACTACAATGCACACAACATTTCAAATTTTATTTATTATTCACAAGAACTGCATTAAGGTTAAAGGTTTTCTACTTCTTCAACAATACTTTACAATTTTAGCAAGTCTTGTAATTTCATAATTGAGTATTGTGTAATAAAGAACAGCAAAAGTCTGAGTATCTTAAGGTTGACATTGAGATGTGAGACAGGAAACAGATACAATTGCTTCATGATGGAGTTTCTTGAAATAAAATGAAAGTAGAGAACAGACCACTGAATTTCTTATTGGACTTATTAGGATTTTATATGCTATTGAGAACAAATGCCATATTTGTGTATTGTGATGCCAGATAATTTTTTAAATAATTATTTTTATTTATTCCTTCACATCTTCACACATATACAGAATTCTTCCTCATTTCCATTCCTCCAGATCATCTTGTCCTTTTCATGCCATCACATTCTCTTTTTATTGTAGCCCTTTAGACTGATGAGTACTATTCATATGCACACGGATGGATAGGGACTATCAAATGGAACATGGACAGTTATCCGCAAGCACACCCAAAAAGAAAGATGACTACCTCTATCCCAACAGACACCAAATGTCAGTACTTCCCCAAATGTGGTAGAAGCTTAGTGTTTCCCTGTCTTGTACATCTTAGAATGTTGATTAACTTAATTTTTTGTAGACCTTATGTAGGTAATCACAACTTCTTTGAGTTCATACATATAATTGATTAACTTAATTTTTCATAGACCTTATGTAGGTGATCACAACTTCTTTGAGTTCATACATATAATAAATATGTCATGTCCAGAATAGCTTTCCACAGGAATCTATCCCATGCCTAGTTTTTCAATTTTGCCAATCTCTATTCTGCAATGTTAACATGGATATCAATGTTGATGTCCCATTTGGGGCTGAATAAGACAGTCATTATTCTCAGGACTTCAATCAAGTATAAGGCTCTTATTAAGAACATAAAAAATTCTCTGACCATGAGTAAGAAAATCTAGGCATATAAAATACATAAACATTTAGAATGAGGTTTGACAGAATGATCAGTTAGCAAGAAAAACAGTAGTGGATTTTCTTAATATATATGATTTCTCCGTGTGTGTGTGTGTGTGTGTGTGTGTGTGTGTGTGTGTGTGTGTGTGTTTTATCACATTTACAATATATGATTTCTCTCTCTCTCTCTCTCTCTCTCTCTCTCTGTGTGTGTGTGTGTGTATGTTTTACCACATTTACAATACTTGATTTCTCTATGTCTACAACTCAAGTGAATACAGATGTTTTTGACATCCCAGTAGACTCAGAAGTTTGAGAAAGTAGTCTATGTTGTATACAAAACTAGCCGTGATTCAGACAAAGGCATATAGGACAAAAACAGCTCATTAAAGGATCACATACAGAGAAAATAAGTTGATGGTGTTTGCTTTCAATGATAGGACAATAACAGAAAATAAAGAGGGATTAGATGTCAGATAATATTGAAACATGAAATAAGAGGCTAAATGAACAATACAATAAAATACTGCATTACTATTGTATGAGGGGTAAAATATTTGGCATGCCATTCATTGAAATGCAGTAGGAAAAAGTGAAGCTTCCTGTTTGAAGAGTTGAGAGATAGAAAAACCAGATATTAACATGCTGAATCCTACTAGCTTAGTTCCACTTAAGTAAGTCCCTACTCTAATACTGTTTAATTTTCCTAGCATTCAATGAAATTATGAAGTTATTTGGAATTTATAGGTATAAAGCACAACATAGAGCACTATTTCAATTAAATATCTACACATATAAGCATTTTATTTGTGATTGCCTTTTAACAAATATCCCAGATTTTAATCTCTTCCACAGTTGGTTTTCATAGAATATATACCATCATTCCTCATGTCTTCGTGTTTTTATATTCCAATGTGTACTTGTAATTGACTGTTATATAATTAAATTTGTGTAATATTTTAGTGAAAAATAAACTCATTCACAGTACCATTCTCCTCATTAGATTTTTCTTCAAATTTTGAAAACCATTTCTGAACCTGATACTTTCATTTCAATACCTCTCAATATTTCCCCATCCTAAGGCATATCAAATCTTCCTACTTTCACTAAAATGATATTCTCCATAGACATCATCTTTATGTGCTTACTCATATGAAAAATTATTAAGGGTATTTCTGCTTTTATTTTTCATTCATTTACTTTATTTATATTAGAAACAATCTATTTTACATATCAATCCCAGTTCCCTGTCCCTCCCATCCTCCCCTGCCTCCCACTGATCCCCCCATCCTATCCACTCCCCAGGGAGGGTGAAGTCTTCCATGAGGATTATCAAAGTCTGTCAAGTCACTTGGGGCAGGGCCTAGGCCCTCCCACTTGTATCTAGGCTAAGAGAGTATCCTTCCATGGGGAATGGGCTCCTGAAGTCCATTTGTGCTTTAGTGATAAAAATTAGTTCTACTACCAGAGGCCCTATAGCCTGTCCAGGCCTCCTAGATGGCACCACGTTCAGGGGCCTGGTTCATTCAATATTGGTTCCCCAGATGTCAGACTGGGGTCTGTGAGCTTCCACATTTTTAGGTCAGCTATTTCTGTGGGTTTCCCCAGCATGGTCATGACCCCTTTGTTCATCACTCCTACCTCTCTACAATTGGATTCCAGGAGTTCAGCATTTCTGTTTTCAAACTCTTTGTATTTCAAACTCAATACAATATCAGTATCCATTGCATTATTTAACTTGATATGTGGCATTTCTTCTGCATTATTTTTATATGAAATAGCATTATTATAATATTAAGTATGGTCTTAGGAGAAAAGGCTTACTTTTGAAATAAAATTGTGTTTATGAGAGTCAATATTTAGCACAGTACTCTAGGGATCCCAGGCAGATTTCTTGAAGACAATTAAATGAATATTTGTTTAAACTCCAGGGAAATAAGCTTGTTAAGTTGGATGTTGGAATATGGCAATTAAAGGAAAGTAATGAGAACAGACTAATTTGCTTTTAATCACACTTGGCAGAACATAATTTCCTATGTGATGTGAAATTAAGCATTTAAAGACTAGGAAGCAGAAGTAGACACTCACAGCTAAACACTGAGAACTCTTGGAATCCAGTTGCAGAGAGGGAGGACTGATGAGCAAAGGAGTCAAGACCAGGCTGGAGAAACCCACAGAAACTGCTGGCCTAAACAAGGGGCAGCTCATGAACCCCAGTCTGATAGCTGGGAAATCAACACAGGACTGACCCAGACTCCCTGAAAGTGGGTGTCAGTTCGGAGGACTGGGCAATGTATGGGGCCTCTGGTAGTGAATCAGTATTAATCCCTAGTATATGAATGGACTTTGGGAGCCCATTTCTCACAAAGGGATATTCTCTCAACCTAGACACATGGGAGAGGGCCTGGGCCCTGCTCCAAATGATATGACAGACTTCCCCATGGAAGGCCTCACCTCCCTGGGGAGCAGAAAGGGGATGTGATAGGGGTTGGTGGGAGTGACAAGGGAGAGAGGACGGTGAGGAAACTGGGACTGACATGTAAAACAAATTGTTTCAAATTTAAATAAAAATTATTTAAAAAGACACTAGAGTGATGACATAAGAGTTTATTCATTGAAGTGCTCTGAACATTCACTCCCAAAATCTTTTAAAATTTAAACAAGCTCTTAGTATTCCCAATGCAAACATTTTACAACTTCTAAGGAAATTATAACTTCCAGTGGCAGTATATCTCTGTACTTTCTGGGGAACTGTTGATATGAAAGAAAAGGCCAAGATAAACAATTATTTTTATTTATTTTTTTTATCCAAGTCCATTTAAATGAAAACAAACATTTATAGACAATATTTGGGAATTTAGGGCGCCGTTCTTTCCAAACTACTTCCTGCTGGTAAGGGGCACTGTTATGGGGGATTCTAAGAAGATGCAGAAATCCTGGCTGTTATTTTAATGATGTTTCCAGAGACCTATAAATGCAATGATCAAGTCAGAGAATATCAAACTTGAAAAATGAAAGGGAAATAGTTTAAAATTCAAGTTTTAAATTCAGGAAAAAAGAGTGTGTTTGAAGGTGTTGTATCCAGTTGAGTAAGATCAGAATCAGCAATAGTTAATCAAGTCATTCATTTCAGGCATCAGTCACAAATCTACTAAGCCAGAAACTGCATGCCCTAGCCTCTACTACATTTATTTTACAGTTGCCAAGAAATCTTATTTGTGGACAGACGAGAGAACACACACTCTCAGGACTGTTAAAGTGGATGATGGACACACTGCACATTCACTGATTTCAAAACTCTTTGTATCCAAAAGCTTATTTGTACCTTCAAGATACAATGATTTATCTATGTTAAAAATGTATAGTATTTCTGGCCTCTTTCTTTTTTGCATCTTTTGCAAAAGGGTTCTTGCCAAATTTCAGGCTTATTAATTCATGATTATTAATGGTCATATCTTAATGATTATTTAATCGAATGTCATCTCCCATTTTAAAATCAAATCATTTATAATTATAAACATCATTATTTTTCCAGTTTCTACTGTACAAACTACTCTTTCCATTCTATCCACACACCAATATTTGAAGTTTAGCTTAAAACACATAGTAGATTTTCATTTTTTCTACACTGGACTGAGATGTACATATCAATTAATGAATTGATATAAACTAATACAGATAATTGCACTGTGTTTAAGTTCTCAGAAGAACCGTGCCTGATATGAGGTGCATTGTGCTGCATATCTGGTCTTTCAGGAACTTAAGGGTTTCCCGTGCTTGACTGAGATTTAGTTAGAACAACCTCTGTATCTAACTGTTGTTTGATTGGATGATAAGCAGCTTCAAAGACATGAGCAGTACTTCTCTTTCCCTCAAGTTCCTGGCATCCAATTTAACTTCACAGAATACTCATTGAAAATTTTTCAGATCTTGTAACTTTAATTAAGACATCTCCACACTTTCCTTGATTCTTGCTACCTGCATTTACATGCTATGTCTAATATTTGCTGTGTAGAAAATGAGTTTTTAATGGAAAGGAATTGTGTTGAAATAAAAATAAATTAGTAATAACATAAATTTCCCTATGGATTTTGGAAACCATAACATATACACAAAGGAACTATAAACTTAAAAATCAAATTTATTGACAAGATATCATAAATATCATGAGATAAAAAAAATCCCCAAAATGCCATTAGGTTCTTTTTTTTCTTGGCCATCTATTTCCAAATCTGGAGCCTGCCCTTAAGAGTGTTTTATATACTAATTGATACACCACTGGATCAATTTTTTTTTATTTTGTTTTGTTGTTTGTTTTTTGAGACAGTGTTTCTCTGTATTGGTTTGGAGACTGCCCTGGAAATAGCTCTGTAGGCCAGGCTGGCCTTGAACTCACAAAAATCCACCTGCCTCTGCCTGTCAAGTGCTGGGATTAAAGGCGTGCCCAGCATATATCATGTTTTTATTTCTGAGCCTGAATTTGGTCACTTGAGAAAAATTTTTAGTTCCACTAATTTTACTACAAAATTCATGATAATAATTTTTTATGAACAGCTGAGTAAGTGTATCATATTTTCTTTACCCATTTTTCAGTCTCTGAGATACATCTAGGTTATTTCCAGTTTCTGGCTATTTTGGAAAAAGGCACGTGAACATAATTGTGCTAGTAGTATACTTGTGATAGGATGGAGTGCTTTTGGGGTATATGCCCAAGAGTGTCACAGCTGGGTCTTGAAGGAGAATGGCTTCCAATTTTCTGAGAGACCATAATATTTCCAGTGTGACTGTACAAGTTTCACTCCCACCAGTTGTAGAGTAGTATTCTCCTTGCTTCACATCTTTGCAGGCATGAGCTTTAACTTGTGTTATTCACATTAGCCATTCTTACAGGTATAAAATGGAATCTCAAAGTAGTTTTGATTTGTAATTCCCTTTCTTTAAGTTTTTCTCACCATTTGACATTCATATAATGAGACCTCTCTGTTTAGATCTGTACTCCATTTTCTAATTTGATTATTTGGTTTTGTTATGGCTACTTTCTAGAGTTCTATATAAATACTGTGTATTATCCCTCTGTCAAATCTGGAATTGGTGAAAATATTTTTCCATTTTGTAGGACACCATTTTGTCTTTTGACATTATCCTTTGCCTTATAGAAGCTTTTTTGTTTCATTAGGTTCCATTTATTCATTGTTGATCTTAGTGACAATAGTATAAGTGTTCTGTTTAGGGACTTTCTTGTGTCAGTGCATTCAAGGCTATTCCCCCAATTTCTCTTCTAGCATGTTCAGTGTATCTGGATTAATGTTGAGGTCTTCCATCTATTTGGACTTGACTCTTTTGCAGGGTAGAGGGATGTTCATCTTCCATGAGTTTGGAATCTTTCTGTTTTTTCTGTTATTGTTGAGATTCCAGCTTCAATCAGGGTAGTCTGACAGATTATGGGGATAATTGCAATTTTCTTCTATCTGTTGAGACTTGCTTTGTGACAAGTATGGGATCAATTCTGGAGAAAGTTCAATGAGATCTTGAGAAAAAGGTATATTCTTTTGTTCTATACATATATGCTAAGTCTATCTGTTTATAAAGTCTGCTGGCTCCAGCATTTCTCTTCTTAGTTTTTGTCTGGATAATGTATTTGGTGGTGAGAGTGGGAAACTGAAGTCTTCAGCTATCAGTGTGTGATAGTTAGTGTTTTATGCTTTAGTAATGTTTCTTTGACAACATGGGTGCCCTTGCATTTGGGCCATACATATTAATAATTGATGCATTACCTTGATGTACTTTTACTTTGATGCATATGATGTCTCCTTTTCTGTACCTATTAATTAATTTTGGTTTGAAATCTATTTTCAAATGAAAATGGCTACACCAGCTTTATTTAAATTAAAAACAATCTGATTTACTCACCCTTCCACTCCCTCACCATCTCCCCATCCCACTCCATCCACTCCTCAGAGAGGGTGAGGCCTCCTATGGGGGATCATCAAAGTCTGTCACATCATTTGGGGAAGGACTGAGGCCCTCCTGCCTGTATCTAGGCTGAGAAAGTATCCCTCCATAGCGAATGGGCTCCCAAAGCCCGTTCATGCACTAGGGATAAATACTGGTTCTATTGCCAGTGGCCCCATAGACTGTCCAAGCCTTGAAACCGATGCCCACATTCAGGGGGCCTAGATTGTTATTATATAGGTTCCTCAGCTGTCGGTCTGGAGTCAGTGAGCTTGCTCTTGCTCAGGTGAGCTGTTTTTGTGGGTTTCCCCAACTTGGTCTTTGCTCATCACTCCTCCTTCTCTACAACTTGACTACAGGAATTCATCTCAATGCTTAGCTGAGAATCTCCACTTCTGCTTCAATCAGATACTGAGTGAAGGCTCTATGATGGCATTTAAGGTAGTCATAAATCTTATGAAACCATGATTGACAGCTGCATTTTGTTTGTGATATTTGCCATCAATGTTAAGTCTGGTTTTCTCCAGCCCATGAGCTTTGTCTCTAAAATAGTTGGTTTGCTTGGTAGGTTGGCTCAGAAGCTTGGATCAAAATGTATCTTTAGTTTGTTCAGCTTCATAGATCAGCTGATAGACCTTCACAACAAAAATACATTGCAGTTTCCTAACTCCTGCTGTTATTATTGAGGTAAAACCATACTGCAAAAAGTCCTCACTGTATTTTCTTTTATTTTAACTTTCTCCTCTAAATGATCCATGGTGTAGTATGGCATTTTATTGAAAATAATATATAATAATTGTTTTACTAATACAAAAGATAGCACATGATATACATCAGTCAATACAGTTCACTCAAGTTTCCTATGGATTACCATTCTGTGTTGTTGTTTTTTACATACCTCTAACTATCACAATGGGAACATATTCACATCAATTACAACTGAATATCCAAGGACAAACCAACATCCAGATTAAGTTCCCATGGTACAGATTTTTTTTTTTTTTTTGCAGAATTTGATGATTTTACAGTATATCATTTTACATTTACCCAGTAATTATAATTAATGAGATATTGTTTTACCCTCAATACTGCTGCTTTCAACAAAATAGCTGCTTTCTACACATGAGTGGTTGGTGTGCATAAGTACAGTATGGTGGTGTCCACTATTTCACATACACCTGTATTTGTTCAGGGTATACATAATGAAGTTGGCACAATATTGTTATCATGTAGCTTACTTTATGTGGGCAGATCTGCCTGGAGACATATATGGAAAAGATGTCTCACTCCCTAAGACCATATGAAGTAAGTTTTTTCATGGTTTTGGTGACTCCTTTTAAGGTTCATTTGACCCCCCAATAAAGTCACAGTGCTAGTCCAAGATACTTATTATTATATTCATAGGCTAGTGTGTGCCTACTTGTAGGGATAGTAGAACACATTTTTCATAGTTAGATTTTATTTTTGTGATGAAACACAATGACTCAAAGCAGCTTTGTCGGTAGCGGGTTTATTTTGGTGTACAGTTGTAGTCCAATATGAAAAGAAAGTAAGAGAAGGACCTCACATTATAAATCTGTAGGTAAGGACCGAAGAAGTTATGAAGAATCACTGCTTACTGGCATGTCCCTCATGGTTTGCTTAGTCTGTTTCACATACCATCCAGCACTATCTTCTCAGACATAGCTCTATCCCAGGTTATCAGGGATCTTTCACATCAACCATTGATCAAGAAATCACCCAACAGGCACAGCAAGAGGCCAAATTTTTGGAGGGATTTTCTCAATTAAAATATCCCATTCTCAGATATGTCTAAGTTCATGTACAGCTGTCAACCTCCCAAGGCATATGTAATATGAAAGAGCAGTGATGGGATATTAGGAATTACAAATGCAAGGTAGGATCTGAACAGGGTGATGGGAGAGAAGAAGGGAAAGGGTGTGGGTTTAGATACAAAAATGAATGATATATGAAAAAATCCCTATAAAACCAAATAGTTTATAGCCAGGCACCACTCAGGAAGCAGAGGCAGAGGCAGGTGGATCTCTGTGAGTTTGAGGCCAGCTACAGAGCTAGTTCCAGGACAGGCTCCAAAGCAATACAGAGAAACCCTGTCTCGAAAAACAAAAAACAAGCAAGCAAGCAAACAAACAAAACAAATAGTTTATAAAATAATTCAAAACTTTTTAAAGGAGTTTCTGCAGATTCAGTTGATTTTTTTGCTCAGTTTGCTTATGGAAAAATATTTGTAACAAAATTGTGCACTTCTATCCACACTTACTGCACTTTGCTGACCTTAATTACATTTACATTTTCTGCACCTGATAGAGTTTGGGACATAAGATTCACACACAGTTGAGAAGTTGTCTCATGTGCTGTGCCTTTGCTTCTGGGGAGAACTCTAGTCAGCTCAGCAGCCTCACCATGGTGATCGAGGTGCTGCCCTTCACAGACGGGGAGGAGCGGAGGGTCAAGAACACATGCCAAAGCATGAAGGAGGGACATACCTGACTTGTGAGTGTTTAACCAGAAGACCAAACAAGGAACAATGGATAGAAGACAAGGACAGTGCCCTGAACCTTTCCTCTGCAGCAATCTCTTTGAATATCTCAGCCTTGAAGAGGAGACAAGATGCCAAAATTGCAAGACTGTGGAGCTTCTCAGTGAGCAAGACAGACAAGACAAGACAGACCAGGACTCTGCCATCAAGGCTCTCACATAACATGTGTTTTCTCAGTGACAGCTTTCTCTGGAATTCAATAGGAAAAATAAACAGAAAGGATGAGAACTGGGGCTAAAGTTCTGCTTGCTTATCCCAGCTGAGCTTCCCAGTGGACTTTGGAAGATCTGCTTGAAACTTGCAACAAGAAATATCTTCACACCTGTGAGGGTGTAAGCTGAGAAGCAGAGTCTGCAAGTCCTCTATGCCCTAGATGCTTTTGGTGCTGCAACATTACTGGCTGGAGAAGCTATGGTGACTATTGAACTCTAGCTCACAGTTGCCCTGTCTCTAGTGGCTTTCAACCTTCCTAATGCTGAGGCTTTAATACAGGCTCTCATGTTGTAGTGACCCACCAACCATACAATTATTTTATTATTTCATTGCTACTTCATAATTTTGCTACTGCTATGTATTACTATGTAAATATTCTTGGAAATAGAGTTTGCCAAAGGGTTTGTGACCCACAGGTTGAGAACCACTGATCTCACTGACTTGTGAGTTCCTCTTTTTCCTTCCTTTCATTGACTCCAGGTGAAATGACCCAGACTGTACTTGAAATCAGTCTGAGGCAGGCTTTGGCTGGACTCTCATGACTGAATGGCTTCCCTCCCTGCTTCTCATGTTGGCCTTATTCTATAAAAGCTCCCCTGTGGGTATTCTCTTCATAGTTCCCTTACACATGAACTCCTATCTCAGAACATGCTCATAGGAGGCACAACACATCTGTCTTATTATTTGTTCCACATAATTCATAGATAGTACTCAAAATAACTGTTTCAATTTGCTGCAGACATATGCTGAAACATTGTCAGTTTTTATTTGTGCAGGTATGCCCATAATGGCCATTACCTTTAATATGTGTGTGATAACAGAATCAGCCTTTTCAGAGCTCAGGGAAGTGGTCCATTGGAATCCTGAAAATGTGTCTATAGTGTGGTGCATGTATTTTAATTTTCCATATTTTGCAAGATGAAACACATCCGTTTGCCATATTTCATTCCTATTTATACCTTTAGGGTTACTGCTTCGTGGTAAAGGAGTTTGATAATAGAATAAGAAAGTAGGACATTTCCTTATTATTATTTCCAAGTGATAGAAAAATCCTTTTTTAAACCTTTGCTGTTCACATGGTGTTTCTTATGAAACTCCAAGGCTTCTAGCACACTTACTATTAATAACTGATCAGTTTCATTGTTGCCTTGTGCTAGAGGACCTGGCAGACCAAGATTGGATCTGATGTGATATATATATATATATATATATATATATATATATATATATATATATGATGAGTCAGATATATATATATATATATATATATATATATATATGATGAGTCCTATTTCTGATAGTATCTTGTAATTGTATAAACAATGAAGTTAATTCTATATCATCAGGAATAAATTCTGCAGTCTCAATGTGTAAGATGACTCTCTCTGTGTATTGAGAGTCAGTAACTATATTGAGGGGTTGAGGGGTTCTGTAAAATCCATTAAGTAGCATGAGAATGATGTACAATTCTACCTTTTGTACAGAATTATAAGGGCTTTGAACTACTTTACTTATATTTCCTGATTTATATCCTGCCTTGCCTGATTTGTTTACATCAGTGTAGAAGGTAGGAACTCCTGAGATTAGTGTTTTTCTTACGCTGTGTGTAAGGATCCAAATCGTTTTCTTTATGAATTTGATTCTCTCACTTTGGGGATAATTGTTGTTAATCATTCCCAAAAAGTTACTGCAAGCTCTCTGCCAATATTCATTATCTTTCCATAAGGAGGAAATTTCCTCATTTGTTAAAGGTACTATAATTTCTTTTGGCTCCCTTCCTGTCAGTTGATGAAGTCTTAATTTACCTTTTAAAATCAAGTCAGAGATCTTTTCTATGTATGTTTTTAGTTTTTTATTCATTTATGTGGAAGATTTATGATATCTTCCCCATGCATCAAAATCCCTGAAGGACGTTCTCTAGGTGGTAATATAACCAGAATACAGTCTAGTTTTGGATCCATACGGTCCACATGTGCCTCTAGTATCCTCTTTTCTACCCATCCTAATTCCTTTTCAGCTTCACCTGATAGTATTTGTGTACTGTTCAAGTCCTTGTCCCCTTTTAGGGTCATTTTCAAGTTTTTCAAATCATGCCCTTCTACTCCAATAATGGTTTGTAGTTGAGAAATCTCTCCTAGTAATTTTTGAAAAACATTAAGAGTCTGCTAATGATCTCTCTTGATCTGTATTTTTTATGGTCTAATTTTCTGCAGACCTATTTTATATCCCAAGTAATCAATAGAATCTCCTCTTTGTATTTTTTTGGGGTGCAATTTGTAATCCCCAACAAGGTAAAACTTCCTTTACTTCCTCAAACATTTTTTCTAATATTTCTACTTTAGAATTAGCTAACATTATATCATCCATGTAATAGTAAATTATGAATTATTTCCTAAGGCTTTTGCACAAAATATTGGCACAGGGTGGAGCTATTTAGCATTCCCTGTGGTGAAACCTTCCATTGATATCTCTTAACTGGCTGAGAATTATTGTAATTAGGTACCATGAAGGCAAATTTTTCTTTATTTTTTTCTTGTGAAGGTATAGTGAAGAAGCAATCTTTTAAATCAATAACAATAATAGGCCATTTTTTAGGTATCAAAGAAGGCAAGAGCATTCCAGGCTGTAGAGAGCCCTTTGGCTGAATAACTTTATTGATGGCTCTCAGATCTGTAAGCAGTCTCCATTTTCCAGATTTCTTTTTGAGAACAAATACAGGAGAATTCAAAGAGCTGGTAGATTTCTTGATATGTCCAGCATTTAGCTGTTCCTGAACCAGGTTTCCAAAAGCCTCTGAATTCTCAGAGATCATAGGCCATTGTCCTACCCAGACAAGTTCATCTGATAGCCATTTTAAGGGTTGGACTTTTGGTTCCTCTGTTTTTTTTAACACTTGTATTCTGTTTTTGTACAGCCTGGATATTTGGTGTCTGTCTTGTATAATACTTTATAATATTTTTTCTACAACCATGAGTTCGCGTATGATTTAAATCTGATACTGGAGGAATGTTAATCCGTGTATTCCATTGCTGCAATGGATCATGATCCCATAAATTTATTGCTATATCAGCCACATATGGTCTCTGTCCTTCTGGTCCTATACATTCAATCAATCTTGTGCTCTATTTTACCTGAGGTAGGCTTCCAATCCCTAAGAACTGAACATTTACCTCTTGCAGGGTCTGTCATGGAGGCCAAGATTTATTAGTTATGATGGTTAAATCAGTGCCATGTCAACAATCTCCTCAACCAGTCTGTTATTCATCTTAACTATCAATCTAGGCTTTTGACTATTTATAGAAGTTTGCCAAAATATATGGTTTGTTGTTGTTTCCTTCATTCATGTTTGATTCACCTTCCATAGCTAGTCTCTCTCTCTCTCTCTCTCTCTCTCTCTCTCTCTCTCTCTCTCTCTCTCTCTGTGTGTGTGTGTGTGTGTGTGTGTGTGTGTGTGTGTGTGTGTGTGTGTGCGCGTGCGCGCGCGTGGCATATGTGTGTAACTATAGGTAAAATCTGTGCTTCTAGAAAGGAGACCAAAATGTGGAAATAATATATTAGGAAAAAGGATAGAGAGTGCCATAAATATCAAGAAAGTATTGCCTGGGAAGCTACAAGGGAAACAAAGTTAGCAGAGCCTGAGGATATGGAGGGAAAGATAACCATTTAACATGCTTTGTTTGAATGTGTCACAATGCTATTTTATGTTGAGTAAGAAAATTTTTTTTAAAAATTTACATATTTTATTTCATCTAAGAAGGTGATATAAGCTTGATGGCCCTTGTTTCTTCCCCCTACTTCATTTAACCCATAAGTTTTCAAGACACTTTTGAATCTACAGTTCATGCTGGCCTAGAAGTTTGAATACCATATATTTAACATATTTTCTGTAAGGTGTCATAATTAACTAAAATAAGTTTGTAAGTCTTTTAGTCATTTACTTTTGCCTAAGACAAACAGTTTAAGGAGCAAATATTACCTGTGGCAGACCTCATATAGATAGTGGGGTTTGTATTGTTAAATTCTTTGAAATTTTTTATGCCTATCCATGTCTCATGAGTGAGGGTTTCTAAGTAAGACATAAGTTAGTGGAAGTTGTCTTGTGTTGAAAAATACATGATTACAAAAAGTTACTAGTAGTAATCAACATTTATTTTCTGGATTGAAGAAAGTCATTATATCTACCCATGTCCTCTCATTCATGAGATGCAAAATCATAACTATTGGGTTTTTATTACAAAACAAGAAATGCCATTTTAATAGTAAACAGTAGTTCCACTAAGCTTCAATAGAGGACATATTGTCTTAGGATTAGAGGCATAGCATAAGTATCTCAGACCTGCATCAGAAATCTCATGCTGATTAGAATATCTCTAAACTTTTTTATCTCTTTCATCAGTGACAACAGTAAGAATAAAAGCTACTTTGCTAGCATGTGTGGTGAATAAGAGATATCTGGAATTTAGTAAATAATGATCATTGCAGGATATTGGAAAAATAAAGAATCCCATCACTATAGAAATCCCAACTTTATAGAGACCACAGTTTAAATGAGCTAAAACCTGTTAAGAAATGTAGTTTATTTAGACCTGAGCACCCCAAGTCTTGTATTCTCTGTACTTTGAGCCATCATTATTTCATATATTAACCATTACCAACTGTAAAAGAAGCTTCTCTGGTCATTTTTGAGAACTGAACTAACCCATAGGAATTTAGGTATTCATATTATTCCAGAAAATATTTAGGCTGCTGATTCTGTAATGGACTACCCTAAACTCACACACTGGCAGCACTAGTAAACTGAGAACATTTTTAAAGTGTGTGAAGTGTGTATGCAAATCAGATGAATATTTGTGAAGAAATTGAAGAGTATGAAAATAGGAATGGAACTGCTAAAAACACATTTTTGCATGTACAAAACTTTCAGAGTGGAAAGAAAATGTAGCTTAACAATGTGTTTCCATTTTCTTGTATTGTTACTGTAATGTCTCCTTTTCCTTTTTCTTCTAAGCAAAGTTCTACAATTTTAGTAACTGATGAGTGCAGATGTAATTCCTAGATTCCCAGGATATAATCACCATCATGGGTTATTCTGATTCCTGAAAAGATGAAAGTAAAGATAGGAGAGAAGGACTGTGCTGAAGCCACAGAGAATATGCACCTGCTGTGATATATGGAAAGACAGTTTCAATGTCTAAAATACAACACAAGTTTCTATTATGGTGTTCCTTTTGTTCCAACTATGTTAAAGAGTCTTCCTTGTAGTACAAAATTGTAAGTGCATCTAAAAGTACACAAAAATAAATTGCCATGACTATCTCTAAATATGTTTCACACAATGAAATGTTTAACGAGATTTCCCAAAGTCTCAACTTATCAGGATGGATCAGGTCTATTCTATAAGTCTGATTAGTATCTTAAGTATTAATCTAGCCCAGAACTTAAAGTGTATCTCTGAGACTTTTTAAATGCTGATACAATGATAAATAAGATGTGAAAAGCTGAGATAAAGTGGTGGAAACAACTGTGCATAATTGTAACCTTATTGCTCTTTCTGTGATCTGTGAGTGACTTTCCTGCCATGTCTGTGCTGGTGTAAGTCTTTGCTTTCTTTGGAAATTTGAGAAGATATCCAAGAAAAATGAAATAGAAATCAAGGAATCTCTTTACATAGTAAAATCGCAGGGACTATTTTAATCTTCAAAGGACCTGAAAATATCCCCCAGTACACAAACAATCTTGTTTCAAAAAGAGACAAACCACTGTAAACATTTTTTTATTCATTTTTATTTTTAAAAACAACCTCAGTTATGAGGACTATGATTATATTTCTTCTTAACACACTTGGGTAGTTAAAAACGATTATAATCCTTTATGTCCTGTAAAAAGTCTGTAGCAATGTGGCTACTTTTCACTACTGGAAAATTTAACCCATGGAATAAAGAATGAGCATATAGCTTATCACTTCAATTAAGGTCCAATAAAAAAATGATGGTAAGATAGCTCTGTTCTGCTTATAGTAACATTTGTGCTGCTTAACAAATGGTTCAAAAAAATCTCATTTTATTTTCTGTAGGTTGAACATCTGGGGGAAGTAGAATATTGTAGGCACAATAGAATTTCTGAGTAAGTTTCCTTTAACCTCACCACAACTAAGAATAATAATATAAGTCTTAGTAACTGTAGTTGTTTTATTTTGGCATTCTTCTACCCATGAGTTTCATGATAACAAGTAATTACCCTGTTTCTACCAATATAAAAATCTCCATAAGTACTTACTTGGCTGGACTTCCTCCTTGCTGGGCCATAAAAATGAAGTGTAGATATGAAGATCCCCCTATATCCTATGCCCAGTGAGTAGTCAATATCTGTCCTAAAGATAGATAGGATTAGAAAGAAGTACTCCTCAATGCAGAAGGCTGTAGCTGAAGAGACATGGATATTCATAACTAACTGAACTGGTGAGTAGAATGACTAGCAAGTCCGGTTATTGTCTTTCTATGGCCCATAAAATGTACTCATAGGGCTCATTACCCAAATTGGTTAGTGTTCTCCCAGTCTCTAAGGAATGGCTATAATTAATAGAAGAAAGAAGAAAATTTTTGTTGTGTATAGGATTTGGATTATTCCTCTGTTTGGGTGGTATTCACTCATAATACACACACACACACATTCATAGTTTTGAAATTCTCACTGGATGTTATTACATTTCCATAGGATAAAGCATATTTTTACACACTTAGCCTTTCACCCCATTTGAGACTCACCTCACTGACACCAGTCTCATTCTAGATTCTTTGAAGCAATCAACATCACACAACTCCAGAAACTATTTTTTCCAAATGTAAATTATATACTCCAATTTTAAAATCTACATTCTCTCTACTATCCAGTTATGATCATTATCATTTCACTATGGATAGGATGAGGAAATTAAACAATAAGAAACCAAAAATAATGTGACCAAATTGTGCTTATTTTCATTTAATTACACCTGTTAAATTTATTCACTTTTTGTAATTATTTTTATTGTTTGAGATTATTACACAACTTTCCCTTTTCTTTCCTCCCTTCAAGCAATCAAATATGTGCATTCTTCTTTTTTCATATTTGTTACCTCTGTTTCATTAATTGTTGATATCTATGTATCTATCATATATTTATCTTCCTATCTGTCATCTGTCTATGTATAATTATATTAAGTGAGTTACATTTGATTTATGAACTTTCTCCTGAAACTGTTACACTGTAAAATTCACTCCTGTATAGATAGTATAAGTGCAAAGTACTCAAATTTCATAGCAATAGTATGCTTCTTTAAGAAATATGTTATTGGTATAATTTAATATTAGTGATACAACATAAGAATTGATGGTAAATATTTTTAAACATATTAATGGTAACTATAGCTGAAAGTTCAACAAATATTTTCCATTTTTAAATTATCTGGAATTTCTTACTTGTGTAATATGACAAGCATGATAATTTGGGAAAGTACTCCCAAGGAGTAAATACCAAGCAAAATCATGTTCTCATGGAGCCAGTAGCCAACAAGATAGAACATTTGAAGTCACTATGTTTCACCGACAGACAAAGGCCCTTGTTGTTGAAAACCAGAGCATTTCATGGACAATATGTGTTATGCATGGGCTCCTTAAAAGGCATTAGACACACATTAGATCATTTACAAAACATGTTTTTAGACACACAAAAAAATCAATATTGATAAATGAAGATTGGTTTTAAAAAAATCTACCAAGAATTGGGTGACTATAGTGTTTTTTTGGTGACATAATGTACAGGAGTATAAAATTATTCAAGTAACAAGAACTCAAACTCCACATGTTTTATGAATGTATAAAATGATACTTGGGATATCAATACTATCAAATATTCACATACTCAGTGAGTTTTCAAGACAATAATATTTGATGCTCATGAAACACTTTGTAAAGATCAGAAAATATTCCATCACAGCATTACTTAATTCTCATATAAAAAAGGAATAACTAAAACAGCCCATCAGATAGTCTGAGTAAATAGTGTTTCATCTGTTTCCAGGGGCTCTGCCTATTTTTCGACTTTTTAACAAGTCATATTTATAACCAATAACTTCGCTTCAAAGATCTTTCTTTTAATTCTATAACATCTACATAAACTAGATAGATCTTTCCCAAAGTTACATAGCATGAAAGTCAATGTGTGTACTATATTTCATCTATTCAAAGTTCACTATAGTAAGACATGACTAAAACAGTGAACCTGAGTTTCCTGTATGCAACTGAAGTAAAATAATTGCAATTAATGCATATGAAATGTTAGTTGAAATTAATTAAAATGTTGTTAGGACACATATTGGGATGTAAGAATATTTCAATTTTTTAGAATAAACATAAATTTATCATTTATCCCACTTCTTTTTTCCTTCCATGCCTTCCCATGTATTCTGATGTTAGTGGCCATGTCAGACCAACAGGTGGCAATTGACTTCGGGGGATTACCCACCCCCCCAAACCAGGAAGCAAATCTCTGATTGATGAATCTTGAACAGTCAAGACCCTTAGAGCCTGGTCCCAGAATGCGTATTGCTACTGCTGTGTCTTTGCATGGTTGCCATTGCTATTTTCTGTGGTATCTGGCATTGTGTGAATAGCATGGGGAGACCTCCACTCCCCTTAGTGTAGAATGGTTATCTCATAGAAATATCCCATTCTACTAGGCATTTTTACCTGTGGGGTTTTGTGGAGATGATTTCCTTCTAAGCTGTACTGTTTAACTGAAGAAATGATTTTAAACAATAATAATGTCGGTTTCAATAGAATTTTAATGATTGATGGTTTTTAATGAATATAGTAAGGGATTATGATAGAAGTTAGCTTAGAATAAAAAAAAAATAACATAGGTAAAGATAGGATAAAATGTTGCCCCTGCCTCTGATAAAGCACAGACTATAGAGGAAATAAAACAGGGAAGTGTTATCCAGCTAGAACACATGATTTTACTAAGGAGGTGCATAGACTGTGGCTTAAGTTAATGATTAAGAAAAACAATTGAGTACCAGAAGCCCAGATAACTTAAATAATTTTAATTTTAGTGATGGGAGATATGTTTACAGGTTTCAGAACCTATGCATTATAGCTGCAACAGAGTTTGTAAAGTAACAAGTTTAAATTCAGATGTTTTTTGTGAATAGCTTCATGGTGAAAAACCCAAGAAAACAATCTAAAGTTTTAAAAAGGTACATAGTTGAGTGAGGGACTCATAATAAGATGAGGTAACAAGAACAAAGCTGCCCAATTACTATTAGCTAATGCACTTTTCTTGCTAGAATTGATTGGTGATTAAAGATGATGACTAAATCAAGTTGCTCACATCTGTACTCCACTTCCTGATATTAACAACTGTCACCGAGTGGATATCCACCCTAAAGGTTTAAAGTAGAGCTGACTGATTGTTTTTCATATGTAAAAGTTTAGATTTGTAATTCCTATAAGATTACCATTTGAGATAAATAACAAAATGATTGGTTCTTACTTTGTAACTGAAAATTGCAGCCTGCCAGCAAAAGAACTAGATGAGAAAAATATCTTGCTTGCTTACACTCTGTTAATCTATAAGAAGTTGCTTGGGTTGAATGTACTTGCATTCTAGAACAGCTTATTTTTCACATGCAATATGTAAAATGTTTTATTATGTAAGGGATATGGAAACCATGCTGTTTTTACTTGTCTTCTAATCATTCACTTGGAAAAATAGAATGTAATTACATTGTAACTTTTATAATGCTTGAAATGTTTTACTGAGGTGTATAAGATGTAAGGAAAAAAATAAAGTTAGAAGGAAAACACCTCAAAAGACATAGAATGGAAGATCTAGAAAGAAGAGTTCAAGATAGGATGAAATCATCAGAATAATAGAGTATAGCAAGCAGCAGAAAGAATAATAAATGAAGAATGAAGTTTTAGCCTTCAGAAAAGTTCCTGCGTGTCTGTTGTTTGTCCATGTCCTATGACTCCTTGGATTCTCCTCAAGCCCCATGATGCTGTAGGCTGGTTCTCATGGCAATGATATCCTTCCTTATTTTCTTCCAAATTCCTAGCCTATTTTCATTAACTGTTGTTATGTACAGATGTGTATATATGTGTACATGTACCTAGATTTCTAAAAATGTAAGTACAAGCAACTTAGTATATATAATCTTATTTATATGTATGTGTTTTAAGGGCTGACCATTTGATACTAGATAACAATTGGAGAGAACTATTTCTCCCTCTTTCAGTATTTCTTAGTGTCCTGTGGTGCTTTGTGTAGGATTAAGGCCTCATGAGCTTTTCCTCTTTGATGTTAACCTGTATATTGATGTTGTCCTTGTTCATCTCATATTTAGGCAGCCATGTTGTTGAGACTTTATGTGTGTAGCTTCTCACACTTCTAAGAGATACAGTTTTATAGCACATTTCCTTTTACTTTGGCTAATACAAAATTTATGCCCCCTTTTCTTTTTTTTCATATTTTTTATTTTATTTTATATAATCAAGTCCATTTAAATGAAAACAAACATTTATAGACAATATTTGGGAATTTGGGCGTTGTTCTTTCCAAACTACTTCCTGCTGGTAAGGGGCGCTGTCATGGGGGATTCAAAGAAGATTCAGAAATCCTGTTATGCCCCCTTTTCTATAATGGTCTCTAAACTATAGATTAAAAAATTTGTGTTGTAGACATATCAATCTGCATTTTTATTAGCTGTGATTTTACATAATGTTATCTTTCTGTTGAAATGAGAATTTTCCTAGATGAGAGATGAGAAATACACTTATCTGAGTTTAAGGACAAATATTTAGAATGCAAATAGGGATTGTGATGGTTTAGTAAAGTTGCAGTTTTAGGTTTTTCTCCAAGACTCTTGTGTTATGAGTACTTTCCTGCCAATCTTGTCCCTCAAATAACACAGAAAGATACCTTATTAATTATGAAATTGGTGGCCAGTTACTAGCATTTCTTATTGACTAGCTCTGTCTTAAATATTAACTCATTTCTATCAAAGTATTTCTACTTGGTCTTATCTTACCAGAGAGAGGGTCCACACCTCTTCTCTCATGTCCTACATCTTGACTCCTCTCCACTACCTCTCCCAGAATCCTCTGTCTCTTAGTCCCACTTATTTTGCCTTCCTATTTGCCAACAGTGCTTTATTCATTAACCAGTAAGAGAAACATATTTACAGGATGACAACTCGCATCACCCTTGACTTCATTACATCTGCCATTTGGCTAGGTCTGCAGCCAGGCATGAATTTCTCTTCTTCAGTAGATCTTAGGTCCAATCAAAGAGTTATTGTTTACCAATAATGTATACATAGCAGTACACCCTTGGAGTTATTTTACCATGCTATTATTTGCTTTTATTCATAAGTGTCATGGTCAATTTCTACATGTTACGTACTATTATTATTATTAGAAAGGTAAGAGAACTACATGAGCATGGCACAGTAACACATATATTCAATATAAAGAGCAGACTTTTGTCATAGGCACCAGATATTTTATGGTTTTTGTTACTTACTAGTATTATTAAGTCCATGTATGGCATTTTCTAGGTCAAGAAATAGGCAGAAATGCATACACCTGAAGCCTGATGATCCTAGTATACTTGTCTTTTTATATGTTTCCACCTTCATGATTTCTCACTCACTCAGTAATCCTACTACCTAAACAGACAATAACATCAGCATTGAGAGTGGCATCTGAAACTTCAATGAATAAAACATACAATTGGTCATTTCTCATGATACACAAGAAAAGCAAAAGAGGCCAGTGGATACAAAAGAAAGCATCATGGGAGGAAGCTATAGAATGTATTGTTTCTTTATTATGTGTACAAACAGGACAATTGGTCAAGGAGAATTATCAGGGCATTATCCCAACCCACCGACCCAATCCCCAGAGACCTGGGGGCAGACTCAAACCACCCAGCACTGCATCTGCCACCATCAGAGACTTAGCCCCACACCTACTTGGAGAAGTGGGCCCCTGGCCTTCTCTTGTCCCTGTGCTCTCTGGTTGGAAGCTCTTGACTGGGGCACCAGAACCGCAAAGACCTGGGGGCAAGCGCAAAACATCCAGCACTGCATCTGTTGCCATCATGACCTTTGCCCCCATACCCACCAGGAAAGGTGAGTGATAGGCCTTTTCCTGCTCCAACCGCCCCCTCCCCCGGTCCTCCCTGTGGAGGACATTAACTGGGGCACATCACCCTATCCTACTCACTGAATCCCCAGAGACATGGGCACAGCTCTAAACCATTCAACACAGTATTTGCCATCATCAGAACCTTGGTGCTGAACCCACTGGGAGTGTAAGATCAACTACCAAAGTTACAGGTATCACCTGTACCAATTGGAGGGAGAGAGAACCCCCACATCACAGGCCCCACCTGCTCCCTCTGGAGGAAGAGATGGATAGATGACAGTATAAAGAACATATTCAAGAGCATAAAGAATAATAGGGGTTCTACAACAACAGGAATTGAATATCCCAACAGAGATGAAGATGATAGAGGCCCTTAAAGAGAAAATGAAAAACTCCCTTAAGGAAATGGAAGAAGAGACAAACAAAAAAAAAATTAAAGAAGTGGAAGAAAATAAGAACAAAAATTTGCGGGGACTTCTCAGAGCAACACTGAACACAGGAGACCTGCCTATACACGCAGGACCACCCTTAATTTCCATGTGCTTGGTCTCCAACCCCCACCTCCAGTCCTCTGTTGGAGTCCCTGGCTGCTCCCAGAGATCTGTCTATCTCTGCTGGTCTACTCTGAGTTACTGCCAGCAGGATCCTTGACCCCCAAAGCAGGGCCTCTGCTAAAGAAAGAGGCCTCAGGTGGAGAGTACCAGGTACCAGTGAGATCCGACTATCAGTGCAGAAATATCCCTAGTATCAGCCCAGCCTTTGTCCTCTTCCACAAGCCATTGGCTAGAGGTAAGTCTAGGCCCAATTAGGGCAGCCTCTCCCCTACAACTTCCCCCCCCTCCCGAACTCCCTGGGTTGGCCCCAGATCGAGAGCACCTTTGGAGCTCTAGTACACCCCACCCATCCACACTGCGAGCCTGCCCCCCCTACCCTGTGCCCTACCCTGCCCACTGTCCCACGCTCTGGTTGAGCACTGGGACAGAGGGTGGAGCCAACAGTCCACACAACTTTGGGGGACTTCTCAGGGCGACTCTGAAAACAGGAGACCTACCTATCCACACGGGATTCCTGTAATTTCTACATGCTTGCACTCAGACCCCGACCGCTGGTCCTCTATTGGTGTCCTGGGCCCCACCCAGAGATCTGCCTATTTCTGCGGGACCACTCTGAGTTTCTGCAGGCATCTTCTACTGGATGCTCATGGCTGACCCCATCCCTGGGCCCCTGGGCTACATATATTGAACCTCTGACCCACATAAGCCCACCGGGGAAGTACCATACATAGAGAGAGGGGGAGACCCCACCAACACCTACTAGAAGAAGCTATGGGAAGGAGGCAATACAATAAAACACCTAACAACAGAAAGACAAGCATGACACCACCAGAATCTAGGGAATCTACACCAACTAGAATGGAACACAACAAAAAAGCAGAGGAAGCAGAAGGTAATGACTTAAAAATTAGCATGATAAAAAGGATAGAGGCCCTCAAAGAAGATGTGAGAAAATCCCTTAAAGAAATGGAAGAAAAAACAAACAAAAACTGGAAGAAACGAATTTCTTAAGGAAAGTACAGAAAACCAAGAAAAAGCAATTAAGCCGGTGACGGAAACGGTTCAAGACTTGAAAACTGAAATAGAGAAAATAAAGGCAACACAAACCAAAGGAATGCTGGAAAAAGAAAAACTGGACAAAAAATCGGGAACTAGAGATGCAAGCATAACCAACAGAATTCAAGAGATGGAAGAGAGAATCTCAGGCACAGAAGATAAACTAGAAGAAATAGACTCATCGACCAAAGAAAGTGATAAATCCTTAACACAAAACATCCAGGAAATGTGGGACACCATGAAAAGGCCAAACCTAAGAATAATAGGCATAGATGAAGGTGAGGAAGCCCAGCTCAAAGGTGCCGAAAACATATTCAACAAAATCATCGAGGAAAACTTTCCAAATCTGAAGAAGGACATGCCCATGAAAGTACAAGAAGCATACCAAACCCCAAATAGGCTGGACCAAAGAAAAAAGACCACTAGACATATAATAATCAAAATACCTAGCATACAGAATAAACAAAGAATATTAAGAGCAGTGAAGGAAAAAGGACAGGTAACATATAAAGGCAGACCTATCAAAATTACACCTGATTCTCCATGGAAACCTTCAAGGCCAGAAGGTCATGGGTAGATGTTCTATAAGTATTAAGAGAACATGGATGCCAGCCCAGGCTACTATACCCAGCAAAACTCTCAATCACTATAGATGGAGAAAACAAGATATTTAGTGACAAAACCAGATTTTCCCAATACATATCTACAAATTCAGCCCTACAGACAGTATTGGAAGGAAAACTCCAACCCAAGGAAGGTAACTACGCCCACAAAAATGTAGGCAACAGATAATCTAACTACACCAGAAACCAAGGGTGAAGCAGGACAAATATATTCACAATACCACTGCCAACAACAAAACTAAAACAAACAAGCATCAACAATCAATGGTCCTTACTCACCCTCAACATTAATGGTCTTAACTCACCTATAAAAAGACACAGGCTAACAGAATGGATACGAAGACAGAATCCATCCTTCTGCTGCATACAAGAAACACATCTATGCTTCAAAGATAGACATTACCTCAGGGTAAAGGGTTGGGGAAAAGATCTTCCAATCAAATGGAACCAAGAAGCAAGCAGGCATGGCTATCATAATATCTAACAAGCTAGACTTCAAATGAAAATCAATCAAAAAAGATGAAGACAGTCATTTCGTATTCATCGCAGGAGAAATCCATCAACACAAAGTCTCAGTTCTGAACATCTATGTCCCTAATACAAAGGCACCCACATTCATAAAAGAAACGCTACTAAAACTCACAGCTCATATAAAATCTCACACACTTATAGTGGGAGACTTCAATACACCACTCTCAACACTAGACAGGACCACAAATCAGAAACTCAACAAAGAAACAAAAGAACTAACAGAAGTTATGTCTCAACTGGGTTTAACAGACATCCATAGAACATTCCATCCAAACACAAAAGAATATACCTTCTTCTCTGCTCCACATGGAACCTTCTCTAAAATCGACCATGTACTAGGTGGCATAACAACCCTCAACACATACAAGAAAATAGGAATAGTCCCCTGTACCTTAACAGAGCACCATGCATTAAAATTGGAATTCAACAACAACACAAATAGCAGAAAACCTGCAAACTCATGGAAACCGAATAATGTGCAATTGCACCACACCTGGGTCAAAGAAGAAATAGAGAAAGAAATTAAGGGCTTTCTAATATTCAACAAGAATGAGGACACAGCATACCCGAAATTATGAGACACCTTGAAAGCAGTGCTACGAGGGAAGTTCATTGCACTAAGTGCCCATATGAAGAAAACAGAGGATAGTCACATGCAAAGAGTTGGTTTTTTTAAGAAAATCAACAAGATAGACAAACCTTTACCCAAACTGACAAAAAAGCAGAGAGAACATGCAAATAAACAAAATCAGAAACAAAAAGCGGAACATAACAATGGACACAGAGGAAATCCAGACAATTTTCAGTTCATACTTTGAAAACCTGTATTCCACAAAAACTGAAAATCCAAAGGAAATAAACACATTTCTGGATAACTATCACTTACCAAAATTAAATCAAGAACAAACAAACAACTTACATAGACCTATAACCCTCAATGAAATAGAAGCAGTCATCCAAAGCCTTCCAACCCAAAAAAGTCCAGGGCCAGATGGATTTAGTGCAGAATTCTACCAGACATTCAAGGAAGAACTAATACCACTGCTCCTCAAACTCTTCCAAAGGTTCATTGCCAAACTCTTTCTATGAGGCCACAATAACCTTGGTACTCAAGCCTCACAAAGACACAACTAAGAAAGAAAACTACAGACCAATATACCTGATGAACATTGATGCAAAAATACTCAATAAAATACTGGCAAACCGAATTCAAGAATATATTAGAGAAATCATCCACCATGACAGAGTAGGCTTCATCCCTGGAATGCAGGGATGGTTTAACATATGAAAATCTATCAATGTCATCCACCATATAAACAAACTGAAAAAGAAAAACCATATGATTATCTCCCTAGATGCTGAAAATGCCTTTGACAAAATTCAACACCCTTTCATGATAAAGGTCTTGGAGAGATCAGGGATAACAGGAACATACCTAAAAATAATAAGAGCAATATACAGCAAACCAACTGCCAACATCAAACTGAATGGAGAGAAACTTAAACCAATTCCTCTAAAATCAGGAACAAGATAACGGCTGTCCTCTCTCTCCATATCTCTTCAATATCTTACATTATGTTTCCCTTTTCGTTTCTGATTTTGTTAATTTGCATGTTCTCTCTCTGCTTTTTCATTAATTTGGATAAAGGTTTGTCTATCTTGTTGATTTTCTCAAAAAACCAACTCTTCATTGTGTTGATTTTTTGTATTGTTTTCCTGGTTTCTATTTTGTTTATTTTAGCCCTCAAGTTGATTATTTCCTGGCGTCTACTCCTACGGGGTGAGTTCGCTTCTCTCTGTTCTAAGATTTTTCAGTTGCTCTGTTAATTCTCTTATGTGACTATCCTCTGTTTTCTCCCGACTTTTTGCCCAGTTTTTCTATTTCCAGCATTCCTTCAGTTTATGTTGCCTTTATTTTCTCTATTTCAGTTTTCAAGTCTTGAACCATTTCTTTCACCTGGTTAATTGTTTTTTCTTGGCTTTCTGTATTTTCCTTAAGAAATTTGTTCATTTCTTCCAATTTTTTGTTTGTTTTTTCTTCCATTTCTTTTCAGGATTTTCTCACATCATCTTTGAGGGCCTTTATCATTTTTATGAAGATAATTTTTAAGTCGTTCTCTTCTGCTTCATCTGCTTTGGGGTGTTCAGGTCTACTTGATGTAGAGTCCCCAGATTCTGGGGGTGTCATGCTTCTCTTTCTACTGTAGGTGTTTTCTTGTATTGCAGTCTTCCCATTGCTTCTTCCAGTAAGTGGGTGGGGTCTCTCTCTCTCTCTCTCTCTCTCTCTCTCTCTCTCTCTCTCTCTCTCTCTTGTACTTCCCAGATGTGCTTAGGTGGGCCAGAGGTTCGATGTCTGTAGCTCTGGGTGGTCCAAGCTCTCTAGGAGGTCTCTCCTCATGCAGGAGCCCAGCAATGGGGGGTCAAAGATCAGGCTCCAGCAGGAGACTAGTGATGGGGGTCAAAGATCCCGAAGCCTGGGACTCAGGATGCTCCACATGCTGATAGACGGATCTAGCTGGGGCCTGGCACTCACCAACTGAGGCCTCTTTAGCAGAGGCCCAGTGATAGGGGTCAAGGATCTAGCCCACAGGAACTTGGAGTGGCCCAGATGGGAAAGGTGGATCTCTGGGATGGGCTGGAACTCCAGTAGAGGATTGACAGTGGGGGTCAGAGATCAGCCAGGTGGGAATTCCAGGTGGTCCTGCATGGATAGGCAGGTCTAGTGTGCTCAGAACATCTCCAGGAAGTTCCCCAAAGGTGGCAGATTTGTTGGCTCCACCCTCTGTCCCAGTGCTCAACCAGAGTGGTCTGACAATGAGCAGGGTAGGGCACAAGGTAGGGGAAGGGCTGGCTCTTGGTGTGGGTGGGTGGGTATGTCAGAAAAGATTTTTTTTTAAACACAGAATCACGTTTATATCTGTCTTTTCACCATTTGCATATCTGGGTGTTGGGGACCATCCTCACTACCTCAAGCCTCTGAGATAGAAAATTACTGCCTCTTAAGGAGTAAGCTGAATGTTCAGCAGAACATTCCTAGATACAGGCTTGCAGTTTTACAACCAGTTAAAGAATAGCTCAGGATATTCTTCCTGTTGCAGCTTTACATCCAGTTAAAAAAAAAATAGCTCAGGATATTATTCTTCCTGTTGTGGCTTTACAGCCAATTAAAGAATAGCTCAGGATATTTCTCCTACTACAGTTTTACAGCCAGTTAAAGATTAGTTCAGGGCATTCCTTCTACTGACCCTTTCATCCTGCCCACTTGCAAACCCTGCTCTCATCCTGCCTATGGCCCTATATAAGCCTCTCCTGAGAAAATAAAATTTGGCAGCTTGATCAGAATATGGACTTGCTGTCGTTCTTCTTATCCTTTGTTTCTCAATTCCCCTAGGTGTTTCCCGGTTCATCATTGACTGCCCTGCAGGCGGGGTATCTGGGGCCCTAGGAGGTCTGAGAAATGAATCACATATCCTGGACCTGGAAATACAAGTAGTTCTGAGCCAATTGATGTGGGTAGTAGGAACCAAACTTGGGTACTCAAGAGGAACAGTACTATTGAACAAAGTCTTCAGATATCAAATATGTCATTATAATGTAAAAAATGAAGATGCCCAGTTATTCCTCCTATGTCCTGTCACTTGAAGGTGATGAAAGACCCTGCTAGAATGTTGTCAAGGGACTCAAAGTCTTTCTACATTTCTGTGAATGGACTCTCCACATTGCTGCAAGTTTTTGTTGTTAACAAAGTTTTCATAATGTGACTAAAGATAAAAAAAGGTTTTGTTTACCAGCCAGTTCCATAATTTGTAACTTGCTTTCTCTTTGGATTTTTTTTTAACCAGGATATCTCTACATCACCATGGCTGTCCTGGAATTCACTATGTGGACCAAGCTGATCTCAATCTCAGAAAGACTGGACTGACAACTGACATTGTCCCCAAAGTACTGGGATTATACACATGCACCTCTAAGCTCAACTGTTTTTAAAATGACCTATCTTTGAATCAAAGAATTAAATGATAAAATAAGATTTTAAAAGGAACCATTAATATTTTGATGGACATTAATATTTCTTGACATTTTATAATAATAATTTAAATTGACAAAACATTTCATATATTTTCAATAATTGGACTGTTTGCTTTGTTAATCTCATCCATTTAAAAATATTTGAATTATGTTTACATGTATATAGCTGTGCCAGCATGTGTATGTGGCAGTGAGATGACAGCTTATAGGGGTCTATTATTCATTTTTCCCACATGAGTTCTAGAGATGAAGCTCAGAAAGTTATCTGGTTGCAAGTAAACTCAATGGCATTTATTTGTGTCTAAAAGTTATTTTTGTATGTGCTGGTATGAGGGTGTGTATATGCCACTTCCAAAGTGAAGAAATGAGAGAAAAATTTGTAGGAGTAATATGGGTCTCCCAGAGATTGAAGTCAGGTCACCATGCTTACAAAATGATACTATTCTCTGGCATTCATTTGAGGTTCTGGAAAGGTGTTATGAACATGTGTTTAGTCCCCAGAATACCACCAACACATTCCTCAAAACAACATAAGTGATAGCAGTGTATCACTTTCAATTGAAAATAGAATTTATTTTGCAAATTTTCCTGTTTTCCTCTATCTTTAAATGAAAATATGTTTACAATCTGAAAAAAAGACAGTATTTTGCTGGTGTAATGTTTCAACTAATCTTATTTGAGCAGCAATGAGACAGCACACTGGGAAATGACTGTTGTGAGCAAGACTGGTTACCTCATCTTGATCACCATATGAAAATGGGCAAGAGTAGATCCCACAAAGTTGTCTACCTGTCTCTATATATCTGTCATGGCCTAAAAACCCATAATCACATCATACACACACACACAAAAAAAAAAAAAAACAAATTAAAAAAACAGTCACATTGCCTTTATGTTATCTGACATCTCTTGCTAATTAGCTTAGAAGGCAATACTTTAAGATGAAGTGTCAAGTAGATAACCAATGGATTCACGAAGATACATGAAACTTGTATAATATATACATATTTATAACACATCAAGCTATGTTGTGAACTATATAGTTGACTGCTTGGTATCCTACTTTATTACATCTCTACCAGATAGATGACAGTGCTGATTTGGATATGTACATGAAATATTTAATGTTTCTTATATTCTTTTCTACTAAGCATTTTAACATCCACATTGTTGAAACTGGTTGACAAACATGTTCTGGGTACACCATCTGTCCATGGAATTGTACTTAGGAGACTGAAACATGAGGATCGTGAGTTCAGATGTATCCCTGACTAATTATGGTGTGCAAGCAAGACTGCATAACAAAAAACATCTTAAGGGAATTTGTTAAATTATGAAAAACAAAACCAGGAACAATCTCTCTCAAATGTATCAGTTTCTGGCTATTATGAGTAAAACTGCTATGAACATATTTGAACAATTGGTGGCAGACTTGAAGAGCATCTTGGGCATATCCCCAAGAGTGGTATAATTGGGTCTTGAGGTAGATGGATTCCCAATTATCTGAGGAACTGTTATACTGATCTCCAAAATAACTGTACAAGTTTACACTCCCACCAGCAGTGGAGGAGTATTCCCATTTCTCCACATCCTTGTCAGCATGAGCAGTCACGTGTGTTATTGATCTTAGACATACTGACAGGTTTAAAATGAAATCTCAAAGTAGCTTTGATTTGCCTATCTATGATGGCTTTGGATGTTGGACATTTCTTTAAGTGATTTTTATAGATTTGAGATTTCTCTTTTAAGAATTTTCTGTTTATATCTGTAACACATTCTATACTGGATTATTTAGTTTGTTGATGACTCATTTATTGATTTCTTTGTTATCCTGAGTGCAGCAACCCGGAACTACATAGACAAACATGATGTGTACTTGCTTATAAGTGGTTATTGACTGGTAAGTAAAGAATAATCACAGTACAATCTACAGATCCAGAGAGTCTATGTAACAAGGACAGATGTAGGGGGATGCATGGATCTCCCTGGGAAGGGAAGAACAGATTTTGAGGGTGGAATAGGGGACTAGAACAGGAAGAATCATGTAAGGGAGGGGGAAAGGGAGAAAATACAGGGAGAGATGACTGGAATGGGGGAGCTTTTAGGGGCCAATATGGAAATGAAGTACAGTATAAACTTCTTGGAAGCTATAAGGGTGACACTAGTGAAGACTCCAAGTAATTGAGAATACAGAGCCTGAACTGACCATCCTCTGTAATCACTTAAGGCTTCTAATGGTGGGACAAGGACAACAACCTAACCACAAAATATTCAACCTATGTTTGTCCAGTCTGCAGGATATTCTGGGCCAATATTCAGAGCTTGTGTAGTGGCCAATCAATAACTGGTCTAACTTGAATGCTAAGCCAAAAGAAGGAGCTCATGGCCAACACTGCCTGGATAAGAAGGAACTGGAAGTTTGATGGCTCAGAGAACTAGGATAGAACCAAATACAATTGACCACAAAGAAGAAAATTCAATGAAATGATTCCTAACTATATTCTCCTATAATTATATATTGGTGCCTAACCCAGCTGTCATCAGAGAGGCTTCTTCCAGCAGCTAATTAGAACTGATGCAGAGATCCTCACTCAAATATTACCTGGAGCAACCATGGAAAGACTACCATAAAAACTGTGGAAAGGCTAACATAAATGTCCTTCCTGGATAGTGAGATCAACAACTAACTTATCCACCATTATGGAGCCTTCATCTAGTACCTGTTGGAAACAGAAGCAAACACCCATGCCTAAACACTGAGTCGAACTAGAATCCAGATGTAGAGGGACAGGACAAGCCCAGGTTGCAGAAACACACAGACAGCTTACCTGAACAAGGAGGAACTGACAGGCCCCCAGACTGATAGCTGGGAATCCAGCATGGGACTGACTCAGTCCCCCCTGAATATGGGTCTCAGCCAAAAGGACTAAGCAGTCTAAGGGACCTCAGACAGTGGAACCAGGACGTATTCCTGGTGCACAAAAGGACCTTGAGGACACATCCCCCATGGAGGGATACTGCCTTAACCTAGAGACAGGAGAGAAGTCCTAGACCCTACTTCAGATGACAGATTTACATGACCCCACCTGAATGGCATTGCCCTACATTTGGAATTGGGGTCAGGGGGGAGCGGAGGGTGGTCAGGGTGCATGTGAGGGGACAGAGAGGGTAAGACGGAAGGAGGGAGGGAGGAAGAGAGGAAAGGAGGGAGAGAGGGAGAGAGGGAGGGGGAACTGGGATCAACATGTAAAATAATAAATTAATTAATTTTAAAAATATTAGCTGGATCTCTGGGAACCCTGCAGAAGTTGAGGGAGGGTGTTGTAGGAGGCAGAGGGCTCAAGGACACCAGGAGAATATAGCCCACAGAATCAGCTAAGCAGGGATCATAAGGGCTTAGAGAGACTGAAGCAGCAATTGTGGAGCCTGCATGGGTCTGTGCCAGGTCCTTTCCATACATGTTGTGGTTGTTTGCCTTGGTGTTTTTGAGAGACTTCTAATAATGGGAGTAGGAGTGTCTCTGACTCTTATTTTTCCTGCTCTTGAGAACTTTCTTCCTTACTGAGTTGTTTGTGCCTAGTTTTATTACATCTTATTATGATGTGTTTGGTTCATATCCCTGGGAGACTTGTTTTTTCTGAAGGGAAAGAGAGTAGCAGTGGACTTAGGGGAATGGGAAAGTGTGGGGGTTGAGAGAAGTGAATGAATGGAGGCTGTAGTCAGTATGTATTGTATTAGAAGAGAATAAATAAAAAGAAAGCGAAATGACAACAATAAAAAAGAAATGAAAATTCATTGAGTCTAACTGTTGGAATCTCCAAAGTCCCTTCTGACACTCAAAACAATCTCTTGACTGCAACATCTTGTAAAATCAAGAAATAAATTAAGCCTTTCTACCATACAATGGCACAGAAAATATTCCCATTCAGAAATAGAGGGATGTGACTGTCTTGTAGCCCCCAACTCAAGCAGACATCCCATGCTCATGTGAAGGCCACCCAAGACAGAAGCACAGGTAGGCCACTAGCCAAAGGAACTTCCCCACTCCCTTGGTTCCCACAGACACAATGCCCTACCAACCAATGACTGAGCCACTGCCCTGTAGTCATGTCCCCACCCCAGCTCAGTGTATAGCCTCTGCTCAAGAGTAGGACAAACCAGCCAGAAGAACAAGTTGGTAAACTTAAGTGAAGACTTTTTGTTGGCCAGAAGCCATGCCAGCCATCAGAAGCCCACGTAGGCTGCCCACCCATGGACCTCCTCTACTCTTTCAGTACACACCTAAACACTATCCCCAAGCCCACTTCTAGTCACTGTGTCCTAGTTCCCAGCTTGGGTGGAGATAGCCAGCTGGAACAAAAGACAAAGTTGCTGTTGGAGTCCATATAGGTCACCTGCCACGGGACGCACCCCCCCCATGACCTTGGTGCAGTTCCACACTATCCCCAGCCCCTACTCTTTTTTTCTTTTATCAGTCCACAACTTGGACAGAGACTCCCTGCTGGAAGAGAGGCTACTCCTGCTGCCAAGTTTCCAACCCCCAACTTGGGTTGGAAAGAACCTCTGTTCAACTTTAGGCCACACAGACTAGAATGATAGGGATATCTTCTGTATATGTTTCTCTTATTGGTTGATGAATAAAGCACTGTGGCTAATGAGACAGGGTGATAGATGGGACTAGGAGGCAAGGAGGATTCAGGGAAGTGTAGGCAGAGCAGAGTCTTCATGTGATCCCAGAAAGTGACATAACTGGGAAGAATCAGAATATAAGCAGGGACAAACAGGAAATTGCTCTCTTCTCTGTGGATACATTCAGCAGTCACCATGTAGGTTGCCAGAGGAGTAAAAGGTTTCCAGACCTTTCTCCAGTAAGAGAAGACCACATGGAAATACTCAGATTAATAGAAATGGGTTAAATTAAGACAAAGCTAACCAATAACAAACCATAGCCAAAGGCTATAGTATCTGTGTGTTTATTTGGGGGCTCAAGGGCAGTGGAACCCTGCTGGGCCAAGAAAACCTCATGTTACATCAGAAGACCAGAAAGTACAAAGAAACCAAGGGGAAAATATCCATCAAACAAAGACAAACTAAAAAATAGGCATGTAGACCCATAATCATCCCAAATGGAGATACCTAGACATAAGTTTAAGAACACAATAAATAATAGCCAGGGCAATGTTATCACCAGAGCCCAGCTATCCTACTACAGTGAGCCCTGAATATTTCAACACAACTGAAACACAAGGAAGAGAGTTTAAAATCAACTATATGAGGATGATATGGTCCCCTAAAAAGGAAATGAATTAATCCTTTAAATAAAGCCAAGAAAAGGAAACAAGCAGTTAAAGGAAATGAACAAAACTGTTCAAGACCTGAAAATGGAAATAGAAGCAATAAAAAGGCAAAACTATCTGGGAAGTAGTGGTGCAGCACTTGGGAGGCAGAGGCAGGCAGATCTCTGTGAGTTAGAGGCCAGCCTAGTCTTCAAAGAAGAGTTCCAGGTCTATCTCAAAAAACCAAAACAGAATTCTGGAAACGAAAAATCTAGGTAAGCAAATAAGAACCACAGAGGCAAGCTTCTGCAAAAGAATAGGAGAGCTGGTAAAGAGAATCTCAGGCATTGAAAATGAGATACAAGAATTGATATATTGATCGAAGAAAGTGTTAAATCTAAAACATTCCTGAAATATTAAGGAAATCAGGAACACTATGACAAAACCAAACCTAGGAATAATAGGAACAGAATGAGAAAAACCCCAGCTCTTAGGGCAGAAAATATTTTCAAAACAATCATAGCTGAAAAAATTCCCTCCTGAAAGCAGGACACCAACCCATAGAATCAAATAATCAGGGCTGTAGGGGCCCCTGGAGACTGAAGTGGCAACCATGGAGCCTGCATGGGTCTGTGCCAGGTACCGTGCATATCTGTTGAAGTTGTGTAGCTTGGTGTTTTTGTAGGACTCCTAACATTGTGTGTGTGGGGGGGGGGGTGTTGTCTCTGACTCTTTTACCTTTCTTGGGACCTTTTATCTTCTACTGGATTGCCTCAACAAGCTTTGATAGGAAGATTGTACCTAGATTTATTGTAACATGTTATGGCATGTTTGGTTGATATCCCCAGGAGATCTGGGCTTTTATGAGGGGAAACGGAGGAGGAGGGCATCTGGGGGAGAGGGAAACAGAGGAGGGGACTGGGGGAAATGGAGGGAGGGAAAACTGTACTGTATAAGAGGATGTATTGTGTGAGAGAATAAAAAATTAAAAGAAAAAGAAAAGAGGAATGTGAAAACACTGAGGGCAGATTGGACAAAGGCAAGACTGCAACCCAGAAGGACAAACACCAGATCCTATATCTCTGTCTCAGATACATGGGGCTTCATTTTCAAAGGGCTTAAAGAGCTCTATCCCCACAATTTTTCATACATGTCTCTCCTTTGCTACTTATATTTTCTGTTGTTTGTTTGTGTTTCCCTGGCTTTAAACAGTTTACTCATTTCCTTTTAAAGGATGTCTCATAGCTTGGGTATCTCAACACACTAGGGTCTGAAAATATAACACAGACTTCGTTTTCTCAGCTTTGTGTAACAAACTCTCAGAGTCTCCTTATTTTGGGAACTGATTCTGTTGAACATAGGTGTCTGCAACAGTGCTGAGCTGAAACCACAGAGGAAGACTCCATGAACTTTACATTTTGCACAGGTTATGCCCCCAAATTCGGCTTCTAAATTGTGACAGACCCTCAGAGTTACAACAGGTTCTTCTGTATGAAGTTGCTTGCCAACACTAGAAATCACTTTTTGCCTATTTCTTCCATAAATTGAAGCTTTAACTGGATGGAATCTTACCCTTATGGCACATTGGCAGGCTTCCTCTGTAGAACACAGGGCTTCTCTTTAACAGTGATAGACTTAAAAGTCCCTGCCTGTCTCATTAATGGACTCTCAATGAAGAGTTGCCTCAGAGGTGTGCATGGCATCAAGCTATGCACTCCCCCCTAACCTTTTATAAAAGAGGCTGGTAGTCAAAGATGGGTATGATTTTTTTGCTCACAGCCAACCTAAGACAGGATATGCATGGTGAAATGTGTGTACTAACAACAGGTAAGACTGGAAGGTGGAAAAAGACAACCTAAGATAGACACAGTCATCTGTCCTATAGCAGAATTATAATTAAATTGAGAAAGAGGAGATGTCTGGGGTCGTAAAAATGTCTCTGCTTCATCTCGACTTAAGGTCAGAGAATTCAAACCCACTCTTGTTCTTTCAAGGATAAACAACAGGATATTTGGCCTAAGGAGTAAAAAAAATTAACAGATGTCTTACCTTGACAATAGGATATATGGTTTAGAGTGTTGTTACTTGATGTTTTGGAGATTGAGAAGGTAATTATACTTGCTTGTTTTTTGTATCTTAGAAGTCTTTTTTGCCTTCTCCCCTTTTGATAGGGGTATAAAAGAGCTATGAATAATAAATTTGCTATAGTTCCTGGTATTCACCAGGTGCCCTCCCAACTCTATCCAATGTTTCTGTCTTTTTGTTAGTAACTTTAATTTTTCTATCTGCTATTTCTTAATCCACATGCTTCCCTACAAGTATGGACAAATAAGCATGGCAGGACCTGGTCATTGTTGTCTCCTAGATGTGGGGTACAACAAAAAATAAACGACAGAAAAAGAAGATCCAAGTTAGTTGTTGTGACTTGCCTACCTATACTTCAGGTACTCTGAAGGCAGGTATACAAATTGCTCTGATGTTCTAGAGAGCCTAGTCCATATAGTCAGTTCCAGACCAGACATAGATGAATAGTGAGACTATTCTTTAAAATAAAAATATAGAACAATATAAAAGAAAAGGAAATTGATAATAATAATTGGAAAATTTTATTCAGTGTGACTAATTGGAACACTAGTGAAGATATAAGGTAACTAACTCATCCTTGGGTCCTAACAGGTTTAAATAGAAGGGAAATGGTTATGTGCAGTTTTTCCCACCAGCCCTGGTCCCACAGCAGTGTCAGCTCGATAACATATAGTGATGCTGTATTAGATATAAAGCTGTTGGCCTGTTACTATCATTTCTTATTGGCTAGCTCTGTCTTAAATATTAACCCATTTCTATTAATCTAAGTGTTTCTACATGATCTTATCTTACCGGAGAGAGGGTCCAGACCTCTTCTCTCTTAAATCTCTACATCTTGACTCTCCTCAACTAAATCTCCCAGAATCCTCCTCATCTCCTAGTCCCACCTGTCTTGCCAACAGGGCTTTATTCATTAACCAATAAGAGAAACATATTTACAGAATGGCATCTCCCATCAGGAAATGATATGAAAACTACATAATGTAACCAAGCCACATAATGACATTTTCCCATCTCTAAACCCAGTCACATCCTCAGTTGCTTTCTCTCCTGCAAGGGATTCAGATAATTAGTTTTGTTCCATATAGGATAAAACAAAACAAAACAAAAACAAAAACAATTGGTATAGCCCTAGAGGAGATAGACTAGAACAGAAGGTAGAATGAATTGACTCAGCTTCATCTGGTGAGTTTATTGTGAGACTTCAGATACTAGAAGAAGTAAATCTTAACCAGTAGAGACAAAACTGTCTTTCACCCTGCATGACACTGTAACTACAAGTGCTGCCAGTTGAACACAGTGTTCTACCTGTAGTTGTTTCTATTTAGAAAACTTCCTTTGTGGCTTGCAATGCTGTTTATGCTTCTAACATTAGAACTATAGTTCACATAAGTAGTGATTACTGGTAGGAAAGTTGGGAGACAGAAATGGAAAGAAGCAAAAGAACAAACATAATTATTATAATTATTTTTAGAAACAGCAAGTAAAACTTGATTGTAAAATTGTTCAAGAAAACCATTGAAACTGTATGAATAAAAACAGCACAGCCTATCTGGGGCCACTTTTCTGAAACAGGTGGTCGCAGTTTCTTCAATGAACCACATCAGCCCCAGGTCATCAATTCTGTCTGGAGAGTGGCATCCAGCACTCTTCCTCATTTCCTGAAGATCTGGGCTCAGAAATTTCTTTAAGCACCAAGTCTAAGTTTTTGTTGAAACAGTAAGATTCCAGTCAGATTATATTAGGAAATGTTCCATAATTTGACATATGCCTTTTATTTTTGGAAACAGGATGACACTACATAATCATGGCTGTTCTGTAACTTGTTTGTCAACCAAACTGGCCTCAAACTCAAAGAGATTGCCTCTTACTGTGTACCAAGTGCTGTGATTACAGTTAGGTACAATACCCAGCTGTGATAATCTTTTTTAAAATGACCTATATTTAAGTCATAGAATGGAAGGAGAAAAGGAGATTTAAAAAGACACCATCATTGTTTTGATGAACAATAATATTTCTTGAAATTCTATAACACTATAAATTTATAAATCAGGCCATATGTTCTCAATAATTGAGTTATTTGCTTTGTTAATTTCTTTTTTAACATTTATTTATTTTTACTTTCTCACTTTTATTTGTGGCAAATATTCTCCCATCTCTTCTGGTCAAAAGTTCTTTGAGGTAATTGCATCAGCCTTAGCCAGTCGGCGAATAGAATCATATGACTCACCCATCCTGTGGATGGCCCCACAGACAGCATAGTTTTAAACTGGCCATTAAACTGGCCTGTACACCTGTCAACGTCATCCACATTCATCTGGATGGATGTGTGGCCCTAAGCACCAATGATACAGTTGCTCATGGAGCATTTCCTCAGCACATACAGGTCCATGAACTCGCCCACATTGTCCTATAGACCAGCAGAGAGCAGAAAAGCAACATTTATTTTTATAGTATTTTTTATTTACATTTGAAACAAGCTTGTTTTACTTGTCAATCTCAGTTCCCTCACCCTCCCCTCCTCCCATATTTCCCCCAACCCCTATCCCACCCCCTTTCTGTTCCCTGGTGAGGGTAAGGCCTTCCATGGGGGATGATCAAAGTCTGTCATATCATTTGGAGAAGGGCTTAGTACCTCCCCCATGTGTCTAGACTGAGAGAGTATCTCTCTATGTGGAATGGGCTCCCAAAGTCCATTTTTATACTAGGTATAAATACTTATCCACTACCAGAGGCCTCATAGACTGCCCAGAACTCCTAACACCCATGTACAGGGGGTCTGGCTGGGTCCTATGCTAGTTTCCCACCTATCAGTCTTGGGGTCCATGAGCTTCCCCTTTCCAGGTCAGCTGTTCCTATGGTTTTCTTCAGTGTTTAGCTGTGGGTGTCTACTTCTGCTTCTATCAGCTGCTAGATGAAGGCTTGATGGTGGCATATAGAGTAGTCATTAATCTTATTATCAAGGAAGGGCATTTAAGGTAGCCTCTCCACTGTTGCTTAGACCATTAGTTGGCATCCTTGTAGAACTCTGGACACTTTCCTAGTGTGAAATTTCTCTTTAAACCTATAATTGCTCCCTCTATTATGGTATCTCTTTTCTGGTTCTTTTTTATTCTTCCCTAACTCAATTTTCCTGCTCTCTAATGTTCTCTTCTTCCCTCCTCTTCTACCTTTTTCTTTCTCCTAACTTTCTCTCCCCTCCCCACATGCTCACAACTTTCTCAGGAGATCTTGTGCCTTTCCCTTTCTCTGGGGGACCATATATGTCTCTCTTAGTGTCCTCCTTGTTTCCTATAGGTGTGGATTGTAGGCTGGTAATCCTTTGCTCTGTCTAAAACGCATATATGATTGAATACATACCATATTTGTCTTTTTGTAACTGGATTACCTCACTCAGGATGGTTTCTTCTAGTTCCATCTATTGGCCTGTGAATTTCAAGATTCCATTTTTTTTTCCTGCTGAGTAGTACTCCATTGTGTAAATGTGATGGGAGATGTCGTTCTGTAAATATGTTTCTCATACTGACTAATGAATAAAGCACTGTTGCCAATAGGAAAGCAAGACAGGCAGGACTAGAAGACAAGGAGGATTGGAGGAAGTAGTAAAGAGGAGTCAAGATGGAGGGTCTGGAGAGAGCAGGACTCCAGCCGGCTCTCTGGTAAGACCACATGGAAAAATGTAGATTAACAGAAATGGGTTAATACTTAAGACAGAGATAGCCGACAAGAAACTAGTACCTGGCCAACAGCATTATATCAAATACAGAGTCTCAGTGTGTTTATTGGGGCTGGCACGGCGGCAGGACAAGACCAGCGGTGGGCGGAAAAACCTTACTCCTTACATAAATGTATCATATTTTCTCCATCCATTGTTCAGTTAAGGGGCATCTAGGTTGCTTCCTGGCTATTACAATTAATGCTGCTATGAACACAGTTGAACAGATGTATGAATGTGCATCTTTTGGGTATATGCCTAAGAGTGCAATTGCTGAATCTTGTGGTAGAGCGATTCCCATTTTCCTGAGGAACTACCATACTAATTTCCAAAGTGGTGTACAAGTTGGCTGTCCCACCAGCAGTGGAGGAGTATTCCCCTTTCTCTATATCATCTCCATCATAAACTGTCTTTGGTATTTTTGATTTTAGCTATTCTGACAGGAGTAAGATAATACCTCAGAGTTGTTTTGATTTGCATTTCCCTGGTAGCTAAGGATGTTTGTTGGGCACTTTATTAAGTGCCTTTCAGACATTTTAGATTCCTCTTTTGAGAATTCTCTATTTAGTTCTGTGCCTCACTTTTTAATTGGATTATTTGGTGTTTGGTAACTAGCTTCTTGAGTTCTTTGGGTATTTTGGAGATTTGTCAGATGTGGGGTTGGTGAATATCTTTTCTCATTTTGTGGTCTGCCAATTTGTCTTGTTGTTTCTGTCCTTTGCCTTACAGAAGCTTTTCAATTTCAGGAGCTCCATTTATTGTCCATCTCAGTGTCTGTGCCCCTGAGTTTTGTTCAAGACCCTTAATTCTGAGGTAATATCTGTGTTTGAAATTGAGGTGTGTTTCTTGTATGCAAAAGAAAGATGGGTTCTGTCTTCGTATCAATTCTGTTAGCCTATGTCTTTTCATAAGCAAGTTAAGATCATTAATATTAAGGTATATTAATGATCATTGATTTTTAATTCTTGTTTGTTTTGGATTTGTTGGTGATGGTATTGTGTGTGGATTACCCTCTATTTTTCTTTTGACTGTTGGTAAAGTAGGATTATCTATTGCCCATATTTTTGTGGACGTAGTTAACTTTCTTGATATGTATTGTTTAAATCTGGTTTTGTCATGGAGTATCTTGGTTTCTCCATTTATAGTAATTGAAAGTTTGCTGGGTATGTAGTCTGGACTAGCATCCATGGTCTCTTAGTGTTGGTAGAATATCTATCTAGGAACTTAGGCTTTCAGAGTTTCCATGGAGAAGTCAGGTGTAATTCTGATGGGTTTGTCTTTATATGTTACTTGGCCTTTTTTCTTTGCTGCTCTTAATATTTTTTAATTCTGTGTGTTTGGTGTTTTGATTATTATATGGCAAAGGGATTTATTTTTGTAGTCCACTCTGTTTGGTGTTCTGTAATTTTCTTGTAATTTCATTGGCATGTTTTCTTTAGGTTGGGAAAGTTTTCTTCTATAATTTTGTTGAATATATTTTCTGCACCTTTGAGTTGGGTTTCTTCACCTTCTTCTATATCTATTTTTCTTAGGTTTTGCCTTGTTACAGTGTCCCATTTCCTGTATATTTGTGTTAGAGATTTGTTGGACTTTAGATTTTTCTTTGGTAGATGAATCTATTTCTCCTAGTGTATCTTCAACACCTGAGACTCTCTTTTCCATCTTTTGTATTTTGTTGGTTATACTTGCATCTGTAGTTCCTGATCATTTACCCAGATTTTCCATTTCTAGTATTCCCTCAGATTGTGTGTGTGTGTGTGTGTGTGTGTGTGTGTGTGTGTTAATTGTCTTTTTTCAGCTTTCAAACCTTGCACTGTTTGAATTGTTTCTTGCAATTTTTGGTTTGTCTTTTCTTCAATTTCTTTAAAGGATTTTTTCATTTCCTCTTTTAGAGTCTCTGTCATCTTTATGAAGTTAGGGTCATTCTCCTCTGCATCATCTGTGTTGGTATTGCTGGTGTGGATGGTGGCTTCATATTTATCTTTCTGTTGTTGACCATGTTTATAAACTGTCATTTACCCATCCCTTCTTCCAGTGAGTAACAGTGGGGTCTCTCCCTGTCCTGGTGGGTATGGGACAAGGTTCTCTTCCCGTGATTACAAGTAGGTCCAATACTCTGATGGCTCTCCTCTTCCAGTGGGTGGTGTAGGGACAATGGAACTGGCAGTCTCTGGTTGGGCTGGTTTGCCGGAATGGACTCCCCCACACACAGCCCCCAGTCCTCAGCAGGCTCCAAACAGAAATATTTTTGCTTTAAAAAAATAAATTTTGAGAGCACCCTTGGAGCTCTGATACACCCCCACTCATCCCCACCGCCAGCCTACCCCCCCTACCCTGTGCCCTACCCCACCCACGGTCCTGTCGCTCTGGTTGAGCACAGGGACAGAGAGTGGAGCTAATAGTCCACCCTACTTTGGAGACTTCTCAGAGCAACTCTGAACAAAGGAGACCTGACTATCCACGCGGGACCACCGGTAATTTCCAACGGCTTGGTCTCTGACCCCGCCTCCAGTCCTCTGCTGGAGTCCCAGGCCCATCCCAGAGATCCGCCTATCTCTGCGGGTCCACTCTGAGTTCCTGCAGGCAAGATCCTTGAATCCCAAATCCTGGCCTCTGCCAAAGAACGAAGTCTCAGCTGGAGAGCGCCAGTTTCCAGTGAGATCCAACTATCCTGTAAAACCTTCTCAAGTTCCAGCTCAGCCCTTGCCCTCTTCCGCCAGCAATTGGCCAGAGCTATTGGTCAGAGCTATTGGCCAGAGGACCACTGGGAGTACCTGCTGGCATCTTCTTCTGGATCCTCATCCTTGACCCCATCCCTGGATCCCTGACTGCGGAGAAACCTCCTAGAGAGCTTGAACCACACAGAGCTACAGATATTGAATCTCAGATCCACATAAGCCCATCAGAGAAGTACCATAGAGAGAGGGGGGAGACCCCACCAACACCTACTGGAAGAAGCTATGGGAAGAAGGCAATACAAAAGAACACCTAACAACAGAAAGACAAACATGACATCACCAGAATCTAGGGAATTTACACCAACTAGAATGGAACACAACAACAAAGCAGAGGAAGCATAAGGGAATGACTTAAAAATTACCATCATAAAAATGATAGAGGCCCTCAAAGAAGATGTAAGAAAATCCCTTAAAGAAATGGAGGAAAAAACAAACAAAAAGTGGAAGGAATGAACAAATTCCTTAAGGAAAGTACAGAAAGCCAAGAAAAAACAATTAACCAGGTGAAAGAAATGGTTCAAGACTTGAAAACTGAAATAGAGAAAATAAAGGCAACATAAATGGAAGGAATGCTGGAAATTGAAAAGCTGGGCAAAAAATCGGCAACTACGGCCACAAGCATAACCAATAGAATTCAAGAGATGGAAGAGAGAATCTCAGGCACAGAAGATAAACTAGAAGAAATAGATTCATCGACCAAAGAAAATCATAAATCCAACAAATCCTTAACACAAAACATTCAGGAAATGTGGGACACCATGAAAAGGCCATAGACGAAGGTGAGGAAGCCCAGCTCAAAGGAGCCGAAAACATATTCAACAAAATCATCGAGGAACACTTTCCAAATCTGAAGAAGGACATGCCCATAAAAGTACAAGAAGCATACCAAACCCCAAATAGGCTGGACCAAAGAAAAAAGACCCCTCGACATATAATAATCAAAACACCTGTCATACAGAATAAAGAAAGAATATTAAGAGCAGTGAAGGAAAAAGGACAGGTAACATATGAAGGCAGACCTATCAAAATTACACCTGACTTCTCCATGGAAACCTTCAAGGCCAGAAGGTCCTGGATAGATGTTCTAAAAGTATTAAGAGAACATGGATGCCAGCCTACGCTACTATATCGACCAAAACTCTCAATCACTATAGATGGAGAGAACAAGATATTTAATGACAAAATCAGATTTTCCCAATACGTATCTACAAATCCAGCCCTACAGAAAGTATTGGAGGAAAACTCCAACCCAAGGAAGGTAACTACACCCACAAAAATGTAGGCAACAGAAAATCCAACTACACCAGAAACCAAGAAGCAGAACAAATATATTCACAATACCACTGCCAACAACAAACCTAAATCAAACAAGCATCAACAATCAATGGTCCTTACTCACCCTCAACATTAATGGTCTTAAATCACCTATAAAAAGACACAGGCTAACAGAATGGATACGAAGACAGAATCCATCCTTCTGCTGCATACAAGAAACACATCTTAGCCTCAAAGATAGACATTACCTCAGGGTAAAGGGTTGGGAAAAGATTTTCCAATCAAATGGAAATAAGAAGCAAGCAGGCGTAGCTATCCTAATATCTAACAAGTTAGACTTCAAACCGAAATTAGTCAAAAGAGATGAAGACGGTCATTTCATATTCATCACAGGAGAAATCCATCAACATCTATGACCCTAATACAAAGTCCCCCACATTTGTAAAAGAAACACTACTAAAACTCAAAGCTCATCTAAAATCTAACACACTTATAGTGGGAGACTTCAATACACCACTCTCAACACTAGACAGGACCACAAATCAGAAACTCAACAAAGAAACAAAAGAACTAACAGAAGTTATGTCTCAACTGGGGTTAACAGACATCTATAGAACATTCCATTCAAACACAAAAGAATATACCTTCTTCTCTGCTCCACATGGAACCTTCTCTAAAATCAACCACATACTAGGTGACATAACAAACCTCAACAGATACAAGAGAATAGGAATAGTCTCCTGTATCTTATCAGACCACCATGCTTTAAAATTGGAATTCAACAACAACACAAATAGCAGAAAACCTGCAAACTCATGGAAACTGAATAATGTGCAATTGCACCACTCCTGGATCAAAGAAGAAATAAAGAAATTAAAAACTTTCTAATATTCAACGAGAATGAGGATACAACATACCCAAACTTATGGGACACCTTGAAAGCAGTGCTATGAGAGAAGTTCATTGAACTGAGTGCCCTTATGAAGAAAACAGAGGATAGTCACATAAGAGAATTAACAGAGCAACTGAAAACCTTAGAACAGAGAGAAGCAAATTCACCCCGTAGGAGTAGACTCCAGGAAATAATCAACTTGAGGGCTGAAATCAACAAAATAGAAACCAGGAAAACAATACAAAAAATTAATTCAACAAAGAGATGGTTTTTTTTTTTTTTTTGAGAAAATCAACAAGATAGACAAACCTTTAGCCAAATTAACGAAAAAGCAGAGACAGAACATGTAAATTAACAAAATCAGAAAGGAAACAGGGAACATAAAAACAGACACAGAGGAAATCCAGACAATTTTCAGGTCATACTTTGAAAATCCGAATTCCACAAAAATTGAAAATTCAAAGGAAATGGACAAATTTCTGGATAATTATCACTTAACAATATTAAATCAAGAACAGACAAGCAATTTACATAGACCTACAACCCGCAATGAAATAGAAGCAGTCATCGAAAGCCTTCCAACCAAAAAAAGTCCAGGGCCAGATGGATTCAGCACAGAATTCTACCAGACATTCAAGGAAGAACTAATACCACTACTCCTCAAACTGTTCCACAAGATAGAAACAGAAGGTTCATTGCCAAACTCTTTTTATGAGGCCACAATAACTTTGGTACCCAAACCTCACAAAGACACAACTAAGAAAGAAAACTACAGACCAATATCCCTGATGAATATGGATGCAAAAATACTCAATAAAATACTGGCAAACCGAATTCAAGAATACATCAGAGAAATCATCCACCGTGACCAAGTAGGCTTCATCCCTGGAATGCAGGGATGGTTTAACATACGAAAATCTAACAACGTGATCCATCATATAAACAAACAGAAAAAGAAAAACCATATGATTATCTCCCTAGATGTGGAAAAAGCCTTCGACAAAATCCAATACCCTTTCATGATAAATGTCTTGGAGAGGTCAGGGATAACAGGAACATACCTAAACATAATAAGAGCAATATACAGCAAACCAACGGACAACATCAAACTGAATGGAGAGAAACTTAAGCCAATTCTTCTAAAATCAGGAACAAGACAAGGCTGCCCTCTCCATATCTCTTCAATATCTTACTAGAAGTTCTAGCTAATGCTATAACAACAAAAGGAGATCAAGGGGATCCAAATTTTAAAGGAAGAAGTCAAGTGTCTCTATTTGCAGATAAGATAGTTTACATAAGTGACCCAATAAACTCTACCAGAGAACTCCTACAGCTGATAAACACCTTCAGCAAATTAGCAGGATACAAGATAAACTCAAAAAAATCAGTAGCCCTACTTTTTTCAGACGACAAAGAGACAGAGAAAGAAATCAGAGAAACATCACCCTTTACAATAGCCACAAGCAACAAAAAGTATCTTGGTGTAATGCTTACCAAACAAGTAAAAGACCTATATAATAAGAACTTTGTGACTCTAAAGAAAGAAATTAAAGAAGATACTAGAAAATGGAATGATCTCCCATGCTCTTGGATAGGTAGGATAAACATAGTAAAAATGGCAATCTTGCCAAAAGCAATCTACAGATTCAATGCAATCCCCATTAAAATCCCACCACAATTCTTCACTGACCCTGAAAGGATAATAATCAACTTTATATGGAAAAACAAAAGACCCAGGATAGCCAAAACAACCCTATACAGTGAAAGAACTTCAGGAGGCATCACCATTCCTGACTTTAAGCTCTACTACAGAGCTATAGTTCTGAAAACAGTCTGGTATTGGCATAAAAATAGACAGGTAGACCAATGGAATCGAATTGAAAATCCTGATATTAACCCACGCACCAATGAATACCTGATTTTGACAAAACAGCTAAAATTTTACAATGGGGCAAGGACAGCATCTTCAACAAATGGTGCTGGCACAATTGGATGAGGGTGTATAGAAGACTACAGATAGACCCATGTCTGTCGCCATGCACAAAACTCAAGTCCAAATGGATCAAAGACCTCAACATCAATCCAGCCACATTGAACCTCTTAGAAGAGAAAGTAGGAGGAACCCTTGAACAAATTGTTATAGGAGACCGCTTCCTGAACATAACTCCAGGGGCACAGACACTGAAAGAAACAATTAATAAATGGGACCTCTTCAAACTCAGAAGCTTCTGTAAAGCAAAGGACACAGTAGACAAGACCAAACGGCAGCCCACAGACTGGGAAAAGATTTTCACCAATCCTATATCCGACAAAGGGCTCATCTCCAAAATATACAAAGAACTCAAGAAACTAGTCAACAAAACACCAAATGACCCTATTAAAAAATGGGGTACAGAACTGAAGAAAGACTTCTCAATAGAAGAAATGAAAAAGGCTGAAAGACACTTAAGAAAATGCTCCACATCCTTAGCTATCAGGGAAATGCAAATCAAAGCAACTTTGAGATACCATCTTACCCCTGCCAGAATGGCTAAAATTAGAAACACCAATGATGATTTATGCTGGAGAGGATGTGGAGAAAGGAGGACACTACTCCACTGCTGGTGGGAGTGCAAACTCATACAGCCATTTTGGAGATCAGTATGGCGGTTCCTCAGGAAAATGGGAATTAGTTTACCACAGGACCCGGCAATCCCCCTCTTAGGCATATACCCAAAGGATTCACATCCATGCACTATTTGTAATAGCAAGGACCTGGAAGCAACCTAGATGCCCCTCAATTGAAGAATGGTTAATGAATATGTGGCACATCTACACAATGGAATACTACTCTGCAGAAAAAAATAATGGTATCTTGAAATTCGCAGGCAAGTGGATGGCACTTGAAGAAACCATCCTGAATGAGGTAACCCATTCACAAAAAGAAGAACACAGTATGTACTCACTCATATATGGATTTTAGACCTAGATCAAAGGATCACCAGCCTATAATTCACACCACCAGAAGAACTAGGATTCAAGGTGTATTCTAAGAGATTCATATAAAGTCCCTCACAGAACCAGGAAGAGACAAGTCCCCCAGAGCACAGGGGAAGTGGGGGGGGGCAGCGAATGGAGAGAGAAGTAGAAGAAAATGAGGGGGAGGAAAGGAAAACATGTGCAACCAGGATGATTGAGCCTGGTTAGGAATAGAAGACAGGAAAGAGAGAGAGAGAGAGAGACAGAGACAGAGACAGAGACAGAGACAGAGAGAGGGAACATAAAAGAGGGAGCCAATATTGGTTTGAAGATAAAATTGAACACAAAGTAAGGTCTAGAGAACTACAAAACTGCTCCCAACTAACAATCTCAGCTTCCGTGGAAAGGCTATCATAAATGCCCTTCCTGGAGAGTGAGATCAACAACTACCTTCTCCATGGAGCCCTCAACTAATGCCTGTAGGAAACAGGATCAAACACCCATACATAAACACTGAGTCGAACTAGAACCCAGATGCAGATGGAGAGGACAAGACCAGGCGGCAGAAACACACAGAAACAGCTTACCTGAACAAGGAGGAGCTAAAGGGCCACCAGACTGATAGCTGGGAAGCCAGCATGGGACTGACTCAGGCCCCTCTGAATAAGGGTCTCAGCCAGAAGGACTGAGCAGTCTAAGAGACCTCAGACAGTGGAGCCAGGATATATCCCTGGTGCACAAAGGGACTTTGCGAACACATTTCCCATGGAGAGATAACTGCCTTAATCTAGAGACAGGAGAGAAGCCCTAGTCCCTACTTCACATGATCTGTAAGATCTACATGACCCCAACTGGATGGCATTCCCCTACATATGGAATTGAGGTGAGGGATGGGAGGGGAGGGTGGTTAGAGTGCATGTGAGAGTGCAGAGAGGGTAAAAGGAAGGGAAGGAGGGAGGGAAGGAGGGAAGGAGGGAGGGAAGGAGGGAAGGAGGGAGGGAAGGAGGAAAGGAATGAAAGGGAACTGGGATCAACATGTAAAATAATAAATTAAATTAAAAAAATGTTTTGACTCCAAAATTTAAGTTGAAGGACGAGTTACTGGGGAAAATGATTTCTATTTTTGTTTCCACAGAAAATGAAAAGATGTGGATTCCTTCCAGACTAATGTGGTTTGATCACGCCAGACTGCCTGAAACAGAGTATTAGGTGATCCTATATTCAAAACAGCTGGACAAAGCAGCCTTACAGACTACAGCCAGGATTTCTGAATCTTCTTCGAATCCCCCATGACAGCGCCCCTTACCAGCAGGAAGTAGTTTGGAAAGAACAACGCCCAAATTCCCAAATATTGTGTATAAATGTTTGTTTTCATTTAATTGGACTTTGTGAAGACAAGTTCATGCCCAGAAACAAGATCCTGGTACAAGAGGATTACATGATCTTACCTTCTTGTGAACCAGTATGCACATATACATACCTACATAAAGACACACTGAAATCACAAAATTAAAATGAATCATTAAGCAAATTTCCACTCATGAATATTTTTCTCCTGTAAGTGTTCATTCCTGTAATGCCTATGTAGTGGCATCTAAAGGCAGAGTTTTTCTTCATTGTGAATTTTCTCATGTAACAGAGACCAATAATGTAGGCTTGAAGTCAGAGAAACCAATCTTCAGTTGGTGGTATCACTGGGGAAAAAATGCTATCCTGCTGGAGAAAATATATCACTGGGGATGGTCTTGAGAGTTTATATCACACACCATTTCCAGTATCCACTTTATACTTCATGATGTAGGCTGAGGATGTGAGTTATAAACTTCCTACTTTAGCTGCCATGTCTGAAACTTGTTGCCAAGCCACTTTTGTGCTGATCCTGTATCCTCTGCAACCATAAGCCAGTTTAAACTCTTTCATAAGTAGTCTTAGATAGGATGCTTAATCACAGCAACAGAAATGGCACTAATATGCATCCAGAAAGTTTTGCACCTAGATTAGTTATTTCATGTAATTGATGAGACATGTAAAATCTAAATCTACCTTATAATTTAAATTCATATGGCTTTTGTCCATATAAGTTTGCAGGTGAAAATGAAGTAAAGAATGACATCATAATGAGTAAACAGATTGGTGACACTTGTCAATTTTTTTCTTCAGAATAAATAATCTTGTATAACTGTTGGCTAATGATCTTACCAAATTCATTGTACTAAGATGGCCTTTGATATGTTTTCTCTATGGTCTCAAATATTATTATATGAAAGTATTTTAACAGATTGATTAAACACTATGGGTTTTACTCTTGTATAAAGACTACCATTTATTTCATAACTTTACCACACTACTACATTTATAGGGCTTCTCTGAGGTACGATATTTTTTTGTCATGATATCAGACTACTGCTACATGCAAAGGCTTTACTTCATTGTTTACATTAACAGGGGTTCTCTCCAGCATGTCTTCATTTTTGTATTCCAAGATAACTCTGTTGTGAAATAGCTTTACCACATTCAGTGAAATTTTAGGGTTTCTCTCCAGTGTGTGTTCTTTTAAATATTCAAAATCTACAAAAGCTTTACAACATTGTGCACATTCATATGATTTCTCTCCAATATGTGTTCTATTATGCATTTGGAGACAGCTGAAATGTGCAGTGTTTAACATAGATTACACTCACAAGTGTTAGCATCAGTATGAAATTTTTCATATTGTTAAAGACTCTATAAAAAAGGCTTCACCATATCAAATACATAAAAAGGGTTTCTCTCCAGTATGAACTCTTTCGTGATGGAGAAGACTACAGAAATGTATGAAAGCTTCAGGTTATTAAATATATTCATATGGTATTCCTCAAGAATGAGGCCTTTCCCCAGCTAGATCCGCCTATCAGTGTGGAAACATCCTGAGTCTCAGCCTAGTCTTTGACCCCCATCGTCATTGACCCCCATTGCCAGGCCTCTGCTAGAGGTGAGTATGGGACCAAGGAGAGAGAGACAGAGAGAGAGAGAGGGAGGGAGAGAGAGAGAGAAAGAGAAAGAGAACATAAAAGAGGGAGCCATTATAGGATTGAAGAGAAAACTGAACCTAAAGAAATGTCCAAGACTGACTCCAATTAGCAATTTGAGCAACAGTGGAAAGGGTACCATAAATGCCCTTCCCTGATAATGAGATCAACAACTAACTTGTCCACCATCATGGAGCCCTCATCTAGTACCTGTTAGAAACAGAAGCAAACACCCACAACTAAACACTGAGATAAACTAGAATTCAGATGCAGAGAGGGAGGACAAGACCAGGTTGCAGAAACACATAGAGACAGTTGACCTGAACAAGGAGGAGCTAACGGGCCCCCAGACTGATAGCTGGGAATCCAGCATGGGACTGACTTATGGGACTGACTCAGATTCCCTGAACATGAGTCTCAGCTAGAAGGCCTGAGCAGTCTAAGTGACCTCAGACAGTGGAACCAGGATGTATCCCTGGTGCACAAAAGGATCTTGCAGACACACCCCCCCATGGAGGAATACTGCCTTAAACTAGAGACAGGAGAGAAGTCCTAGTCCCTAATTTAGATTACCCCTCCTGTATAGCATCACCCTACATGTGGAGTGGGGGAGGAATGGGAGGGAAGGGTGTTTGGGGTGCATGTAAAGGGGGAGAGAGGGAAAAAGGGAGGGAGGGATAGAGGGACGGAGGGAGAGGGAACTGGGATCAATATGTAAAATTTAAAAAAATATTTTCTATATGTACATGCTATTTTCAAAAAAGAATGGTATTTAAATTAGGTATATAAGTGTTGCCAGTGCATGCAATGTATGAGTGGTGGTCACAAGAGAGTGCCCGATCCCCTGTGCATATAGTTACAGACAGTTGCGAGCTGTCTTTTGAGTGCTGGGAATCAAAGTCAGGCCCTGTGGATGAGCAGCCAGTGCTCTTTGCTGCTGAGCTATCTATTAGCCTCATGAACATATCATTATAGTAGTAAGTGAATGACTGATCCTAAGCTCATCATTACATCATCCCTGATGACCCAGAAAAAAAGTCAGAAACCCATTTATCCATGATCCTTAAAGATGTTTCTGAGCCCAAATCTCCACAGAATTAGGGAATAGTGCAAAAATGATCAGAACTTTAGAAAATGGCTGCCTGCTTGACCAAAGCCACATTTGAGATGACTGGGGTCATCTCAAATGTGGTAAGTAGGCAGTAATATGAGCCCACAAGATCACCTGTCATGTGTACCCTTGCTGGAGTTTATGCCTCCTGTAAGCAGAGGAAAAGAAATTGCAAGCGTGAAGGCTGACTTGTCTGGACAGAATCATGTCTGCTTCCCTGATTCTACAAGACCCTCAGTTAGAAATCCCGAATGCTGTTAACCTCAGATGGCATCCTGGTTGTCAGAAGATCCTGAGTCTTAAAAGGAAGTCATCCTAAGCCTGGGACAAGTAGGCATTTTAAAAGAACTGTAGAGGTTGGAGAACTGTTAAGGGGGAGCTTGGCCTGTGAAAGCCAAAGGTTAAAATGGGCAGAGAGCAGTCCTGGGGTGTACCTGAGGACAAGCTGGCTCCCACTGTGCTCTCTGTATGATCGCACTGTGGCAGATCAGCCCCGTCCACATCTCCTTGCTGATAGTTTTTAGCAAATCCTCGAAGCTGTCAGTGCCCTGCAGGCTCCTACTTTTCAGTCCCAGTTGGACCTGATAGCTCCTCAGTCCCTGTCTGACATCCCTGTAATCTGCTTGCTGGGTTGGAATAAAGATATTTTACAGTGACACTTATATCTGTCACTTTGGCTAAAACTATCAGAGTAGTGGACCCCATGAAATTCTAATTTCTTGTGGCATTGAAGGGCCGAGTCCTTCAATGAGAATGTCTCTACTGAAGAAACATTTGCCCCTTATCTAACAGCTTTGCAGAAGAGACAAGAGCTGAGAAGGGAGAGGGTATGAGAAATAGGGAAAAAAATCATTATATGGCTTCATTGGATTATTTAGTTTTGCATATATTTTTACCTTCTATTCAAACCTGTTATGACTCCAAGGATGAATTGGTTACCTTACATTTGCATCATGTCAAACTGAATAAATATCATGTTTTCAGTAATAATTCCCTCTTCCTTCTTTCTCTTTCTCTCTCTCTCTCTCTCTCTCTCCCTCTCTCTCTCTCTCTCCCTCTCTCTCTCTTTCTTCCTTTCTTTCTCTCATTTTCTCTTTCTTCCTTTCTTTTAAAGAATTGTCTTACTATGATTCCCTGTCTGGCCCTGAACTCACTCTGTAGACTAGGCTGTCCTAGGACATCAAAGAGACCTGACCACCTTGCCTCCAAAGTGTTTGCATTATAGGTGCACATGCCACAATTGGATAAGGTAAGTGTTTTAATTCACCTGCTAAGGATGACTCGCTGAGTCTGGCTGGTTATGGTAGCCAGGACATAGTCTGTAGTACTAACTCTAGTAACAGAATAAATACAGCCCTCCTGATTTAAAGTTCACTGTCTTCCAACTATGAGCAATATTGTTTTTCTTTATCAGTGAGCCTGTTATAACTCATCAAAGGACCTACCAGAGTTCTATCCTTATTCTACAGATGGTGAAACCAGGCTCAAGAGATAAGTAGTTTTCAATTCAGTTAAGTGTAGCTCCTCATCTTACTCATCCTGTCATTCTAATGCCTCACTAAATGAAGTTGGAGCCACCCAAGCCCAGAATGGTGGCATAGCCCTGTAACCATGGTACTCAGAAAGTGGAGGCAGAAGTTTCAGAATTTTGAAGTCATCCAAGGTGAGAATGGTCAATGGGTTATGGCATGAGGCCCGTGGAACTAAGGGAGACTGACTGACTAGAACAGTGTCCACAGTCTTTCCTGCAGCCCCAGAGTCTCGGGGCCATGACACCAGCAAGTATTAGCTGAGGTACACCCCAGGTTTTGTATTCCAGATAATTTTTCCTGTCCAAGGCAGCCTAGGTCTCTTCAGAGTCAGACTCCTGTTGCTCATTAAAGAGTGGAATTCTGCAAGTGGGAGAATTAGCCTCAGGCAGAGATGAGATCCCTATTTGCTTATCCAGTTCAATGTGTTCTGCCCTGAAACTATATACACACAACCAACAGAAATGGACTCAGCAGATTTTGTTCATGTATTTGTGTATACTTCATCACACACACTTAACAGGAAAGAAAACGAAGGGAAGAATTTGGAAAAGGATGGAAAAGAGAACAAGGAAGGGGGACAGTGATGTAATATATTTTAATAAAGTACATGAAAATAAATTTTAAATTAGAAACCAGTCAGAGAGACATCTTAGCAGCTAAGAGCACTGGATATTGTTACAGAGGACACAGGTTCCATTCCTAGAAACCACCTCCTGGCTAATCATCGCTTGTTAACACCAGTCCAAAGGGTTCTGGTGCCCTCTTCTGGCCTCTACAGGTACTACACATACACTTGAAAGCAAACACCCATGTACAAAAAAATGAAATTAGAGCTTAAAAAATGGAATTCTCACTCAGGTCTTGCCTAAGGAACAGTGGAAAAAATATGAGGAGGACAAATTCTACCTTGAACACTATCTGAAAAACATTATTTGGGAAAGGAAAGAGAAAGAAGAATGGGAAAAGAAGTGATCTTGTAGTTGAGATCTGTGGATGAGCCTGGTCTCTGCATATTTTAAGAAGTTGTTTCAATCTGAATTACAATTTAAGAGTTATTTGCTCTGTAGATGCCTCGCTTTAAATAAATGTCTATTTTAACAACAAACAAAAAGTGGAAGTCTCGATGGGCAGTGGTGACACACACCAGCACTTGGGAGGCAGAGGCAGGCAGATCTCTGTGAGTTAGAGGCCAGCCTGGTCTACAAGAGCTAGTTCCAGGACAGGCTCCAAAGATACACAGAGAAACCCTGTCTCCAAACACCCAACGGGGAAAAATTGAATTCTCTGCAGTATTGTCACAGCTGAGACTGACAGCAGGCAGGCCTCTTAAAAATGAACTAATTCTGGTGCTGTATGAAAGCAACTATATCCCTCCTCTAAGCCAGGATGCTCAGAAGCAAAGTCAGCTATATGTTGAGGTTAGAATAGCTTAGCAAGTCTTTTCATCTAAGAAAAGCATCCACAGCTCTGATAGGTGACATTTCCTTGATGCTTTCTTGTGCTCTCTGCCCTTTATAGGTGTGAGAATTGTGGCAACAGCACACATTTTAAATGTGTTGATGCATCTTTTAAATGTAAAGCATAATGTATGATCTAAAAGATGATTTCATCTGCCTGAATGTCTAGACTTGCAATCTTCTGTCCCCATTTAAATTGTTCAGTGTATATCCTGGGCCCTAAAAGACACTTAAGGATGACAGCATATGTGGAATGCAAAATCTGTTCTAGGCTGCTTCCTCTTTTAGTATTGACCAAAACTGTATGCATTCGGTTATTAAAGAGATTCTTATTCACTAAAATTTTAAGTATTTAAAGTGAATTCTCCCTGGGAAAACATGTTAATTCTAGACAGCTGTATCTGCAGCCTTTTAGAAAAGTGTTTCTAAGACAAGTTCTCCTATGTGATCAATAACAATATTCATATAAAGATAAATTCATATAAAGATAAACATTTGCATCCCAGCATCTAACTGTCTTGGTTAACATACTATTTATCTCTGTGTTATTTTAGAGGTTGCTCTCTCCCTTAACTAAATTCTCCTTTCTGTGACTTACTAGCTCCTAAGGATTGGTAAATCCTTTATATCACTAATTCTATCTACTCTTCTGCATCACAGCGTAGTATAGAGTGCTACATGAGATGCTACATGACACCTAAATGTCTAATGTGAAGTGCAGAACTTCCAGGGATACTTGATAAACTAGGCCTCACTGAGTTTGGAAACCTGACTAGGCCTCGGAAAGTTTCTCTATGGCACTGAGCGAAAACAGAGCTCTTTCTCTGAATCTGGGAATATGCTTGGGATGGGTTATTTTATTTCCTTAGAACACATGGTGCTGTGGTTATCAGTCCCATGGCCACTGTAGACTTTGTAAGGTTCTTGAGGTACCCTGTGTTCCCCTTGTGCAACATCTTCTGGTAGTCTCTTCCTGGATCTGCATACTTCTTTTTAAAACCGACCCATTGATTTATATTAGCCAGAGAGCTATTACATCTTGTGCCAATCTCCAGTCAATGTGGGATAGGTCTGAGCTTAGTGTGGAAGCCAGGACTGAGACCCTCTGTGTTATGTCTCTCCCTCCCCCTCCCCCCGGAATTGTTCCTGTCACTCGGGCCTCGCTAGCCAATCAGGACCTCCAGAAGACCCATCAGTCAGATGGGAGGGTTCTTCCGCTGCCAGACTTGTGGCTCAGCCCCTCCCACTGCGGAAGTCGGAAGCTACCCTCTTGGCTGTCTCCTCGGCTGTGGGGATTGGGTGTGTGGATTAGGAAACGGTTCATTCCTGAGCGTGAGCGAGGGGCTGCTGTTCCCAGGCGCGGAGGAGTGGCCGGCCATGGTGAGCAAGGGGCCGCTGTCCCGACTGGGAGGAGCGGCCGGCTGAGCCGCGGGAGCCCGGTGTGGTGGGTCCTTCCCGGGGCTGGGTGGAAGCCAATGGCCAGACGCAGACTTCAGCGTGGCCCTGCCCGGCCCGTGTGGCCCTGCCCGGCACAGCGTGGTCCGTGTAAGCCTGTGGGGCTGGCGGCAGCCTCTGAATAACTCCTCTACACGGGCTGCGTCTGAGCAGGGCGTTGGGAGCGCGACCGTGCTTAGCAATATCCTTCGGGGTCACGGTGAAGTGCTGGCGCCGTGCTTGTACTGTCCCTATGAGAGCCCTGGTCTCTCTAGTATGCACTTTTTTTTTTTTTTTTTTTTTTTTTCTGCGAGACAAGTTTTCTCTGTTTAACAGCGCTGGCTGCTCTGGAACTCACTTTGTAGACCAGGCAGGCATGGATCCACCTGCCTCTGCCTCCCAAGTGCTGGGATTAAAGGCCTGTACCACCACCGCCCAGCACTTTTAACGTTAATATTTAGGATTAGGATCCGTCTGGAGTTAATTGTGTCGATTATAAATGGCATCTCGTGTGTAGAGTAGCACTCCACTACCCCACTGCCAAACTGTGATGTACAAGAGTAGACTTGATGGTATAAAATTGGTGGTTTAAGGATTTCCCAATTCTTAGGAGACATTAACTCACAAGTAGAATTTAGATAAGGGAGGGCTGACTTTCAAATACCTTAAAGATAAGTAGTTTGCAAACCAAGCCTGTTAGAGATTAGTATCATAATGTGTAAGTGTTTGATCCCCAGGATTAACCAGCCTTTAAGCTACATTCCCATAACAAAGGAGACAACCCTGATTTATCAGCAGCTCCCCCCCACCCCCATCAAAGAATAGGCCTCTGACATGCCGCTCAAGGGGCCATTACAGAGTCACAACCAACGTTAAGTCCTGGTGTGCCATAAAGGTACATTAATTCTAGAACAGCTGCATCTCCCGCCTTTTTGAAAGGCTGTTTTGAGTCAAGGTTTCCTGTGTTTATAAAGGTGAACTTGAACCCTGTCTGTAGCCCCACAGGGCATTGCCCTTGGTATACCCCTGACTAGCCACACTAAATTCCTAGATTACAAGTCTGTAGCACCACAGAGTTCTAAAATGACCAGTCTGAGTCACACAATGGACTGTCCATTGCAGTAACAGGAAAAGGGTTTGTGTGTGGAGCATGGCTTCTCCCTTCAGACTAGAAGAGAAGGAACAGTGTACTGTGTACACTGCAGGGAAAACAGACTAGACAATAGCTAGATCAGAGACTGAAGTTTGAGGCAGGCACTGAGCTGCAGGGGTGTCCATCATGAAGAAGGACCTGATGGGACAGGGTGAGTGACTTTCTGTGGAATTTCCCTGCATGTATAAATCCTTCAGTGTGAATAAAGACAGATAGAATTGGTGGGTGTACAGTTTAGGGAGGATAGCTTAAACTACTGAGTACTCAGTTTCCAGTTAGGGCACTCTCCTATGCAAATATGGGCAGTCCTGGGTGACACAGTTAAGTTGGATCAGAAGTTTGAGACACAGGCCACTAGCTGTAAATCTGTGTCAGCTTACAGCTCTCAGCAGCTAACATTTTACATGGGACAAAGTCATACAATGTGTTATTAATGCCATTCTCTCTACCAGGGAAGTGCCTACTCTGTTGTTTCAAAGTCAGTATAGCAGACTGTTCTTCCAGTTGTTTTTATCATTTTAAAAATGCAAAATTTTGATATTTTTTAAACTTCAATTTCTTAAAATGTATTATTGCTCTAAGCTCTATTTGTTTCAATTTTTCAGTGTTTGCTGGTCACTAAGAATTTCATTCCATTTTTTCTTAAGTGACATTTATTTGTTTATTTATATCAGTTTAGAGGAGTGGTTCTCAATGTGGGGTAGTGGAGGCAGCCTTTTGGAGGATCAAATAACCCTGCCACTGGAGTTGCCTAAGATCATTGGAAAACACAGATATTGACATTACAATTCATAGCAGTGGCAAAAGTATAGTTATGAAGTAGCAGTGTAAATAATTTTATAGTTAGGGGGTCACCATAACATGAGAAACTGTATTAAAGGGTTAACACATTAGGAAGTTTGAGGATCACTGGTTTAGATAATGTCTTCTGTAGCTCAGGCTTGCCTCACACTATGTAATTGAGAATTGCTTTGAACACCTAATCCTGTCTCTGCTGCCCATGGCTATGAAGATGCTTCAAGTCTGGGACTTGACTGGTCAGTGAGAAAGAAAAATAGACCAGTGAATGAGTGTTCAATCTGTCTGGATTTTATTGGGAGCTTACAAACGAAGAGGGACCTGTGTAAAATTTGGGGGTCTCTTTGGCTGCCTGGTACAGGGGCTTGGCAGTAATGGGAAAGTTAGGGATCCAGTGATGGAAGAGTTCCATCAGGACCAGAAATGAGAGAGTCAGATCCTTGGTGGCCAGAGGCTATAAATCCCACAGGACTTGGACTCTGTCAGAGGTGAGGGTCTTAGACCCCAGGATGAGTTGAATGCCCACACCACAGAGAGCATAGCTGAGCCTTAGATGGACAAACATGACATCCCAGGAAGCTAAGGTAGTCTAGAAGCAAAAACACAGGCAAGGAGGAGCTACAGAGAAGGGGGTCATCTACATATTAGAGGAGCATGCTAGGACTGGGGTCAAAGGTGGAAAGATTCCAAGCCAAGGCTTGGCCAGAGTAATGAGGTTTGTCCCTCAAACACTGATGGACAATAGTCCATGTAAGCTGTCTAGAGGACCAGTGAGAATCCTCCCAGATGAAGGCAAAGAGGAAGTATGAGTCAGAGTGTAAAGGCATAGTGAAAAAGATAATTTTCAGGTCCGGGACAGTAAAATGGGGGGTTGCAGGGAATATGTAAGAAAGGAGGTTGTGTGAGTTGTTAATTAACCACTGGATTTTTTGAAATAACTGCATCATTGATGAGGCACTGGAATGCTTACATGCAAGAAGAATGGGAGTGTTGTGGGGTGAGATGAGCAGAAGTGGAGGTCCCTGAGATAAAAGGTGGTCAATAATAGACCGAAGGCCTCTGTGATGGCTTTTAGAAATGGGAAACTGGGATCTGGAAGGGAAGGAGGAGGAGTCGTTATGGTGAACTAGACCTGGCTGATAGTGAATAGCAAACACTGTGGTAGAGATATCCCATACTTGGGGATCTACTGGAGTCAGGAGGGTAGGGACAGGACATTTTGGGGTAGGAACCTCTGAGGCTATTAAAGGGAGAAGATGGGAGTCAGGGGAGAGTATGGGGGTCAAGGTGAATGTGGCCTCAGAGCAGCTGAGAATATCATAACCAAGTAGATGTATAGGGCATGTAGATGTGACTAGAAAAGAATATGAGAAGAATCATCCTGTAAGAATGCAGGGAAATGACAGGGTCTCAAGTGGAAAGGAAGGGGGTCCCATCTACCCCAGTGCAGAAATTGGCAAGGGAACTGGGACCCGAGTGAGATATTAAAGCAGAATAGGTAGGTCCTGTGTCCACTAGAAAGGTGATAGACCTATCCACTACCTGGAACTTTATCCTAGGCTCAGCAAGGGCAATGGGAGAAGAGGTCACTATGTCTAGGTGCCATTGGTCCTCCACCAGGCTGCAGAGCTTGAGGCGGGAAGAGTCTAGGTTGCCAGTGTCAGTGAGGCTGGATCTCCATGGCATGGCATAGAGGATGAGCCCATGTGGGAGCATTCTGATCTCCAGGGCCAGGCTGTTGGCAGATGGGGCATGGCCTCATCAGTGACTGAGGATCTTGGCAGTACCTTGACCAGTGCTTCCTGGCCACATTTGAAGCAGGCTCCTGGTAGAGTTGACTTGGGCTGGGCTTAGGCTAGATGGAGCCTTGTAGAATTCCCTTGTGAGAGTGCTGATGGCCTCAAGGCAGCTGGCAAGCATGGAGAGACCGGGGAGACCAGACGCCTGCCGCACTCCCCGTAAGGAGACCACGTGGAAATACATAGAAATGGGTTAATAATTAAGACAGAGCTAGCCGATAAGAAACAAGTAACTGGCCAACAGAATTGTATCTAATACAGAGTCTCGGTGTGTTAATTGGGGTTGGCGCAGCGGAGGGCGGAAAAACCATACTCTTTACACAAGTATATTAAATCATGGTCTCTTATAAACAGTTTAGAAAAAATGCTGGATTTTCATCAGCTTTCTTTGTAATTTCTCAGAGCTTACCAAAATTAACTTGTCTGAGACCATGTCCATACCCTGAAGGAGGCAACAGACCATGAGGTACCTCCTCTGGCGGCTGTTCTGATCTGGCTGATAGTCTCAGTAGGGTTTTGTAACTGGCTCTGCCATGCCACAACAACTGTATTGTCTGATAGGTGAATTCAGTCTGCATGTTGTCTGGCTGCTGCCTGAACTCAACCCGTTCCTCAGCAGTGAGAGTGGGGAGGCCTGGATGACATAGAGGTTGTGCCAGGTCAGGTCATAGGCTTGGAACAGATGATCAAACTCCTTTATATAAACAGAAGGATTAACAGAAAAGGAACCCAACTACTTTTCTGTCTGTGAGAGATCCTGAAGGGAGAAGTGGGTGTAGACTCCAACAGTTCCATTGGTTCTAGACACCTCTCAGAGAGGGTAGAGGAGGACAGGAAGCCACTGAGACCTGGTACGAGAAGAGATCAGAGAGTATTCCAGAGGGGTATGCCAGTATATGGAAGGGGAGCAGGGTGTGGCATTGAATGATAGGGAGGAGCAGTAGGAGAGAGATGGGGAGAGGAAGGTGGGTGAAGAGGAGAAATTTGGTCCTCGACCTTTGTCCTGGAGAGGAAAAGAGGGGAAGAGTAGATAGATGAATAGATCATGTAGCTTTGTAGAAGGAGGATGGGTAGGCAGGGTTCAGAGGACTGGGGGAGGTCAGGGCAGAATGTTCAGGGTTCCAGTTCCCAGATAAACAGGAATCTGGAGGTACCTGAGCATTGATTTTTTTTTTTTTTTCAAAGAACCAATTCTTTGTTTCATTAATTCTTTGTAGTGTTTGTTCTCTGTTTTTTTATTTTATTGATTTTAGCCCTTACTTGGATCGTTTCTTGCTGTCTCCTTTCTGGTATGCTTACTTTGTAGTGGGAAATTTTGTACCTGGTGTAAACGCCGGAGTGATTGCTCACCTAGTCTTTGTAGTAATCTTTGAAAAGTGATGTAAGATTGTTTCCTTTGTTTTCATATGTGGAGTTAATCTCCTTGGTTTGGAATTTTTCCTTCTAGCACCTTCATGGGATATCTTATTTTCTCTATTTGTTATGAATGTAAATTTTCTGGGCATTGTAATCTGGACTGGGATCTGTGGCTTCTTAGAGTCTGCAGCACATGTGTCCAAAGCCCTTCTGACTTTTACAGTCTCCATTGAGAAGTCAGGTATAATTGTCATGGGTCTACCTTTGTATGTTTCTTGGTATTTTTCCTTTGCAGGTTTTAATATTCTTACTTGTATGTTTAGTGTTTTCATCATTATGTGGCAAGGGGACTTTCCTTTCTGTTCCAATCTTGTTGGTGTAGTTGGTGTTTTATATGCTTCCTGTACCTTGAAAGGTACCTCCTTATGTTAGGAAAATTTTCTTCTATGATTTTGTTGACAATATTTTCTGGACCTTTGAGCTGGGATCCTTCTCCTACCTTGATCTATGTTCATAGTTTCCCAGATTTCCTGGATACTTTGTGTCAGGGATTTTTTAGATTTGACATTTTCCTTGAGTGATGTATGAGACTTTCCCTCCCATGTCTGTATTCAGTTGGTAAAGCTTGCCTCTGCAGTTCTTTGTAGTCTTAAATGTTTCATTTCCAGGATTTCCTCACTTTGTGTTTTCTTTTTTGCTTCTATTTCCATTTGCAGGTCTTGTACATTATTTGTTTCCTTCAATTGTGTGTTTTTTATTGACTTTATTTAAGGGATTTATTGGTTTCCTGGATATATAGATATATAATTTTTGAGGGTTTTTTTTTATTTCCTCAATTGTTTTTGTTTTCCTTGATTTCTTTAAGGGATTTATTATCTCTTCTTTAAGGGAAATATATATGTATGTATGTATATATATGTATGTACACACACACACAAACACACACACATATACATACATACATATAAATAGTTGGTTTTAAGGTCTTTTTCTTGTACTTCACATATGTTGGAATATTCAGGACCTGATATGGTAGAATAGCTGGGCTCTGGTGGGGATATATTACCCTGGCTGTTATTTTCATAAGCTGGCATCTAGGCATCTCATTTTGGGGTGATTATAGATTTAGGTGCTGCTTTCTGGGTGTGTGTTGGTTGGGTGGCAATTTGGGGGTGGGGGTTGTTGTCTCTCTGGATTTTCAGAGTATGTGTTGGCTGAGCCTTGTCTTCTGTATAGCTTCCTTGGCTGGTGTGTTCATGGGGGGATGTTTTGCTGCTGTTGGAGGCTGGGGGAAAGGGAGGCCAGGGGAAGATTTCAGGGAGCCACAAGAGTGGAGAGAGGAAGCTGCCTCTAGGATTCTATTCTAGTTCAGGGGCAACTGTGAGAATTGTGTCTGTGGTGATAGTAGAGTAGATCTTTGGGCAGCCTACCTAGTCTTCTGGCAGGCATGACCTGTGGTAGAGCTGGGAGTGTCTGCCCAAGTTCAGGGCTGTGGCACAGATGTGGGGGTGGGAAGGGAATGGGTAGTAGGGATGGTCTGTGAGACCTATAGGTATGGATAGGGGAGGGGAAACTGTAATTTGTGTATTACAGCACTAGGAGCAAATCTTGAGTATTGTGTCTCTGGTAACAGTTGCAAATGTCCTTGGGCAGCAGCCTACCTCGTCTTGTACCCAATATCTTAATACTGAATCATCAGATTCACAGGCATCATTTTTATGTTCCTTTATTTAGATTTTTATTGTTGTTAATCTGTGAAAGACTTTCAATTGACTGGATAAAAAGTACTATGTAGGCTCAGCAGGTCACTCATCAAGTATTCTTGGGGTTGACCTGAGTTCAGAAACCAGCACCCAAGTCAGGAGGCTTAAAATCACCCACTACTCTAGATCCAGGGAATATGACATCTTCTCTGATGTCACCTGTATATACATGGAAGGCATTCTTTCTCACACACACAAACATACATATAAAGATGAACATAGATTTGTTTTCAAAAGTGCTTGTGACTTTTATAAAGCAATTAGAGCAAAACAAATTGCTTTAGGTGTACAATACAAATCATACATTAATTATTTCTTTAAAAATCTGTTACCATGCATTTGGTTTTTAAACATTTACATTTCCACACTCTGTTGCAAACTTAAATCCAATCTTCAATCATTGGGAACAAAGTAGTTTCTAAGTAATCCTAACAAACATCATTTTCTTTTTCATAATGGAATGGCATATTTTAGGTAGTTACAACTATTTTCTACAATGTTGAAACATCAGAAGCTTCAAGTAAATCTCCCCAATTTTGGTAAAACGGCCCTCCTTGATAAACTCATTGTCTGTTTTTGGCAAAGGAAAAAACCAGAGTGCATAGGGTGAGTGCTGGCCAGTGATTTCTTTGATTTTGATTTTTGGTTAAAATCTTATACTTCTTGTTTAAGGGACCATGTTAAATTTGTAATAAGTCTTTGTGTCTTCCTTTATCAGTGGTGCCCCCTGTGTTATGTGGTTTTGTTAATTATAGTCTAATTATATTGTTGTTTCTCTGGAAAATGACAAACCTTCATTTATTTTTGTATTCTAAAATTTTACTATATTATGCTGTGAATTCCTTGAGTTTTTGTTGGTTTTGGGACTTTCTGTGGAGAAACAATTTCAGCTTTATTTTTCTTGATGTTAAAGGCTTTCCTCTCTTCATGATGCATCCATCTTTTCCAGGTGTTACACTCATCAATGTTGGGTTTCTGCTGCTTTATGTGATTGCTACGATTAACACATTGGTTTTGGGCTTTTAAAACCTTCTCATATATTTCATATATTATTGTCTCTCTATCCTGTTTAGGTTCAGTTGTCAACATTTCGAGCCTACAGTCATCTGAGTGAGCCTCAATTGAGCATGTGCCCCTAGAAGAATGACTGGTTGCTATTTCTTTGAGAGATTGTGTTGATTGATGATTGATGAGAGAAGACTCTTCCAGTGAGGCTGATAATATTCCTAAGCAAGTGGGCCTGGGCTCAGTAAGAAAACTAGGTGATCAAGAGACAGTGACCAAACAAAAGAGAAAGTCGGGAAACAATGTTTGCCATTGTTTTTTGCCTTCATTTTCTAGCTCAAGTTTCTAGCCTAAGCTTTCAAAATTATGGACTATTATCTGGCAGAATCAGTCAAGTAAACCTGTTCATTACCTGAGATGTTTTTGGTTAGAGGATTTAATCACAGAATCAGAGAAGCAAAATATGGCACAACAAAAGAGATTTTGTTGCTAGGAAGAACCTGGGATTGTTGTCTTTTGAGAAATGTGGAAGATAACCAGACTTTAAATAGCAAAAGCCATAGAAAGCTGTACAGATAGCTTACTTGGCTGTTCTTGTAGGACCAGGAAGATGTGAATGTTGAGAGTAATGCAGACAGAGGATTTCATCAAAGGATGCAGAAATGACAGAGGTGGACCTCCTTTTTCAGTTTCCTTCTATACTGACTTTGTGATTACATTAGAACTTATATGTTATGGAATAAGTCTGGGAAGCACCAGAAATACATGAATATATTTTCAACGAAATATACATTTACAACACTATTACTATCACACTTTCTGTTGTGCACATGTATGGGATATTTTAGAATGCAGTTACCTATGATGATGTGAATGTCACCTTCACTCGGGAAGAGTGGGCTTTGCTGGATCCTTTCCAGAAGAATCTCTACAAAGATGTGATGCTAGAGACCTACAGGAACCTCACCGCTGTAGGTAAGACTGAATTTTCCTTCATTTTTTAAAATAGGAGACAACTGTTTCTTGGTTGTTGGTGTTTCTTCTATAATTTTGATTGAGAAAGGAAGAATGTGTTGCATAAAACTATATATAAAGTTCTAAGATTCATTGGAAATAATAACTTAAATTTTATATAATTTCCAGTAATATATCATGCATTTCCTTGTACTATATTTTAGGCTACAATTGGAAAGACCATAATATTGAAGAACATTATCAAAGTTCTAGAAGACATGGAAGGTAATTTTTATGTGCAAGTGGATGCGAATGTGCCTCTGAAAAATTTTAACGTGGCCTGGAAGTTTTAAGGGAAAGCAACAGAATAAATAAGCACAGCCTTTAGATTATTAATAATTACAAAATGCTCACAAAGTCATGTACTTCAATGTCAGGGGGCCAATTTGTATTTGTAAGTCATTCTTTTAAGAAAGAAGACAAGGAAACAATGCCTTTACAGACCGATATCACCATTTGAATCATAATCCTATGAGAACTATGCTATAAAACTGCCAATCAGTTTAGTTTCATACCACTCAGATGCTGCTAAAGGTATACACATTGAGTAGGTGGTAAGTACATGTCCAAAATCTTCTAATAACTCAATAGCCCATAGTAAAGCTGGTGTTGCTCATATACTTGTAGTGACTTTGCTAACTTTAATGAGAGGGGAAGTTTATGAGGTCCAAGAAGGGCCTATATCACATTTCTGTGAGGAATAGAAACTCAAACTGTGTGAATGCAATGTGGAAAACTTTTGTTATTCTTCCCTTACAAGGTACATCATATGTCACTCTGGATGCAAGTCATATGAACAAAGGGATATGGAAAAGAGTAATCTCTTTCCCAGAGCAATTAGAAGTTATGTATTAGTACTTACGATCTGATAAAACCTTAAGATCTGATTCCTCTCTGCAATTAGAATTGTAAAAAGGAGTTCTTGATCTAAATAGTAAAAATCCAGAGTCAGATATAGAGGACAATGCTGAGAGATCAGAGAGAAGGAGCAAGCCACAGCCAGCTTTACCTCCTTAGCCACTCAGCAGACAAGAGAGCAAGTTCCTGTTTATTTTTGCTCAAATCCTCTCTCTTAACTTCCTGTCTGTACCCAGCCATCTCACTTCCTGTTTCTGCCCAGCTATCTCACTTCCTATCTGTCTGTACAGACCTCTACGGTTAGCTAGTGGCAAGCTCCATCCTCTGATCTTCAGACAGACTTTATTTGTACAAGCAAGGTATCACCACACCTAATTGTAAAACTAATTCATTCAGATAAAAGAAATTATGAGTGTAATGTATGTGGTAAAGCTTTTACATGTGCCAATTATCTTTGCAGGCATGAAAGAAGTCTTACTGAAGAAAAACCATGTGAATATACTCAATGTGACAAAGCCCTTCCATCTCATAGTCATCTTCAAATGCATGAAATAATTCCTAGAGGAAGAAAACGCAATGAATGTAATCAGTGTGGTAGAACCTTTGCAAATCACAGTTATCTCCGAATACATAAAAGAACACATACAGGAGAGAAACCCTGTGAGTGTGATCAGTGTGGTAAAGCCTTTGCACATCTTAGCAGCCTCCAGAGACATAAAAGAACACATAGTGGAGAAAAACCCTACAGATGTAATCAATGTGATAAAGCCTTTTCACAACCTACTAGTCTCCAAATACATATAAGAACACATACAGGAGAGAAGCCCTATGTATGTTATCAGTGTGGTAAAGCCTTTTCACAGCACAATATTCTTCGTGTACATAAAAGAACACATACTGGAGAGAAACCCTACAAATGTAATGAATGTGGTGAAGGCTTTGCACGCCACAGTCACCTTCAAAAACATGAAAGAATTCATACTGGAGAGAAATTCTACAAATGTAATGAATGTGGTGAAGCCTTTGCACGTCACAATTATCTTCAAAGGCATAAAAGAATTCATACTAGAGAGAAACCATATGAATGCACTCAATGTGGTAAGACCTTTGCACAAAATAGTTACCTCCGAGTACATGAAAGAACACATACTGGAGAGAAACCCTATGAATGTAGTCAGTGTGGTAAAGCTTTTGCACGTAACGCTAGTCTCCGAATACATAAAAAAATACACAGTGGAGAGAAACCCTATAAATGTGATCAGTGTGATAAAGCCTTTTCAGAACACAGCTATCTCCGAATACATATAAGAAGACATACTGGAGAGAAACCCTACCAGTGTACTCAATGTGATAAAACATTTGCACATCACAGAAGTCTCCAAATACATAAAAGAACACATACTGAAGGAAACCCTGTGAATGCAAGTAATGTGGTCAAGCCTTTGCATGTGACAGTAGTCTTTGAAGTCATGACAAAAAATCATACTGGAGAGAATCCCTAAAAATGTAGTCAGTGTGGCAAAGTCATTCATTGCACTTTGTGGGTCTTTATACAAGAGTAAAACCTTTAGTGTGTAATCAGTATGTTACAGACTTTGCATCTAATAGTAATCTTTGAGATCCTGAAAGAACTTCTACAAAGGGAAACTGATTGCAAAAGATTTGGAGAGGAGGAAAAAAAAGGGGGGGGGGACTGATTGCAAAAGATTTGGAGAGGAGGAAAAAAAAAACTTTAGCCAAAACATTTATATTCAGCTAAACATTATTTTTTTTTATTCTGAAGAAAAAAAAAATCTGACAAGTATCAACAATCTATTTATTCAAGCGTGGCTGATGCACTTCTTTATTTGCTCCTGTAAACTTGTGGACAAAAACCCTATGAATTTAAACTATGGTCACCCTTGTAGATTTCTCACTTCAATTACATGAAATAATTCATACAGATGTAAGACTTCATGGATGTGGTGGCCCTATCCACTCCAAGTCTTCATAGTCTTTATTCTTTCATTCTTACCTTTTTTTTTTTTTTTTACAATTACTGTCAGTGACAGCACCATGCAGGACCCCATTTGGTTGACCTCACTTGGACCTTAAAGCTCCTCAGTCCCCACACTGTCATTCCTGTCACCTTTCTGCCTGTTAGGAATAAGGATATTCCAAAGAGACATCTCTCCCTTTGGTTAACAACTAAGGAAACAGTGGACCCCCATAAAATTCTGATTTCCCAGAAATCTCATTCTGGGCAAAGACTGAGTCCTCCAGAAGAAAACTTTTCTCCTAAAGACACATTTCTTATCTGAATTCCTTGCATTGAAAAAAGCTGAGAATAGGGGAGGGATTTATGGATGGAAAAAATTATCTTTTGCTGTCTATATAAACCTGTTCTCCAAGGATCAGTTGGTTACCTTATATCTTCACTGTTATAAATTGGTCACACTGAATAAATATGCTTTCAGTTTTTCTTAATAGGTTTTTTCTATTATTTCTTTTTTATTATGATTATTATTTTAAGGGAGTAGACTCACTGTGAATGTCTTGCTTGCCTGGAACTCACTCTATAGACTAGGCTGTCCTAGGACATCAGGGAGATCTATCCACCTTGCCTTCAGAGTGTCTGCATTACAGTGGACATGTCACAACAGGTTAACTTGGTTCTTTTAATTGGCCTAATAAAGATGAGTGGCTGAACCTGGCTGGTTATGGTAGCCATAAGACAGGCTCTGGTCCTAACTCCAGTAACAGAAGAAGGCTCTCATCAAATGCAGCCTTCCTGATTTAAAGTCCATTGTCTTCTACCTATGGGCAATATTATTTTTCTCTATCATTGAATCTGTTCTAATTCATCAAAAGACTAATTCAGAGTTCTGTCTTTATTCTACAGATAAAACCCAGGCTCACAGAGGTTAAGTGGTTTTTGAATACAGATAAGTGTAACTGCTCATCTTACTCATCCTGTCATTCTAACACCTCACTAAATAAAGCTAAAGCTACCTGAGCCAGGCATGGTGGCACAGGCCTGTAACCATGGTACTTAGAAAGTGGAGGCAGCATTTCAGAATTTCAAAGTCATCCAAAGAAAATGGTCAATGGGGTATGGTTGAAGGCCCACAGAACCCAGGGAGACTTTGATTGGCTTGGGCCAATGTCCATAGTCTTCCCTGAAGCACCGGCTGAAGTGCTCCATGGCACCAGCAAGTGTTAGCTGAGGTATTTGCCACTCAAAGTTTTCTGATTTTAATAATATCGTCCTGTCCAAGGCAGCCTAGGTTTTTTCAGGGTCAGACTCCTGTTGCTCATTAAAGAGTGGAATTCTGCAGGTGGGAGAATTAGCCTCAGGCAGGGATAAGATCCCTAATTGCTTGTCCAATTCAATGTGTTCAGCCCAGAAACCATATACACACAACCAACAGAAATGGGTTCGGCAGGAAAGGATGGAAAGAGAATAAGGAAGAACGTAATGTGATATTTTAATTAAAATATGAAAATAAATATTAAATAAAAATTGGCTAGAGAGACAGCAGTTAAGACAGTTGGTGATGTTCAGCCATCACAGGTTCCATTCCCAGAAGCCTGGTAACTCCTGTAACATTGCTCCCAAGGCATCTGATGCCCTCTTCTGTCCTCTGCAAGTACTGTGCACAGGCACATACAGGCAAACACCCTTATACATATAATAAACTCAAAGCTTAAAAGCTAAAATTTTACTGGCTGGAGAGATGGTTCAGCAGTTAAGATCACCAACTGCTCTTCCAGAGGACCTGGATCCAATTTCCAGTACCCACATGGCAAGTACAATTGTCTGTAATTCAAATTCCTGGGCACCTGACAGCCATGTCAAAATACCAATGCACATAAAATAAAAATGAGTAAATAAAAAGATTTGTTTAAAAAAGAAAATAGAATTCTCTGTGGTGATGTTACAACCCTGAGATAGACAGTGAAAGGCCGAAAATACAGTTTAACTCTCTGATGACCACTAAAAGTTAGAAATTTAGAAAAAGTCCATCAGCATGTATTTAAAAATCACCTAGCTGCATGCAAAGCTCAGGAAAAAAGAAAAACACATGAAATAGCTTGATCACAATGACTGGTTTCTGGATATTATTATTCATAATCACCTAGTTTCTGAAGAATGTTGTTATCCATAACAACAGTCTGGGAACTGTTGTGGGTCATCCTGTCCACAAAGAAAATTAATAACTAAAAGATGGAACTCATAGCAAAAAGGTAAAGACAGAAAACAAGAGCCTCTGCCAATAGATATAGATAACTCCCTGACTGGAAAGTACATTCTCCCAGCCACTCAAGGACAAGGCTACTGAGCCCACTGGTTCTTGAGAAAGAAAACCCCCCTAACCTTGCAGGTGTGCTAAATCTCTGTAACCTAGGAAACCTTACTAACCATTCCAAGTTTTGAACTATCCCATGACCTTGCTTTTAGGCCTAATGAAAATAACAGGCTAGCTTTGAAACTGGCCTTGTTAGCTTTGCTGTAAATCCTATAAAAGCTATCTCAATTCTGCCCTCCAGATCCTCAGTCCTCTACACCTGTGTGGTGTATGACTGTGTACCCCAATGCACTTGGAATAAAAAACTCCTCATGCTATTTGCATCAAGACCGCTTCTCATGAGTGATTTTGGGTGTCACCTTTCTTGCGTGGGAGTGTGAAGGTCCATGCTCTGCAGGTCTTACAACAGCAGTCAGTGCTAGGTAAAATGAACTCTTTTACTGCATGGAAGCAGCTGTGGCCTTCTTCTAAGCCAGCATGCTCAGAGGCAAAAGCAGCCTTATTCTGAGGTTTGCATGGCTTGGCAGTACTGTTCATCTAAAACAGCATCCATAGTGCTGATAAGGGACTTTTCCTTGATCATTTCAGTATTTGTGTTCTCTGTCCTTTGTATATGTTAGAATTATGACATTGATACATTTTTTAAATCTATGTTTTAGATCATATAATCTAAAAGATAGACTTGCAGTCTCTTGTCCCTATTTAACTTGTTCAAAGTATAACCTGGGACCTGAATCTAAAAGAGACTTACTATGGATGACAGCATGTGTGGATGCAAAGTCTGCACTAGGCTGGTTCTGTCACTAGCTGTTGTGGACTGTGATGAAATTATAACAGATGACAGCTAGATGTCCCACTAGATGATCAACTAATCTGATGGAAGAAATTTATAGGCAAGGCTTATGAAAATATTTCCTATAAATACTTAATTCCTGTGTATAAATTTACATGTGCAAAGATAGCTATGATATATCCCCAATACCTGTACTGTAATATGTAATCTCATGTGATATGTATATGTAATCTCATGATTACATCTCAATCTTATGGACACGTATATCTGTGAATGGTCAGGAAGATGATTCTCATTAAGCAGTATAATTTTGATATGTAGAAAATATACTAGGATATGCCTCATAACAAGAGCTAATATTCCACGAAGACTGTAAGACATGCTCTGTTTTGTTATCACTAGCTCAGACTAGCATTAAAAAAAAATTCATCTCAGTTCTAAGACAAGCCACATACAGTTAAATGATCCATAACCTCAAGAGCAAATTCAAAGTAGACTAAATATCTCTTTGAACAAACCATAAGTTAAAAACTGCAGATATGCACAAGGACAGAATTGCAGGAATCTAACCAAGGTTGTTAACAGAGAGGCCTACAACTACTATGCCAGCTTCTCTAGCCAGGCCTGGCTGATGATAGAGATCATCGGCTACTCCCTGTTAAATTTCTTAGCAATTAACACCCTACACAAACTTCCAACCTCAGTTTATGGTACAAAATTCAAGGCTCAGCTAACTAACTATTTAAGTCATAAAATTTAAATAGAGGACAGGAATAACAACCAATTAACCAAGTCCAGAGAGAAACAGCATTACATGGGAAAGGCTTCACAGATGGCCAGAACTACAGAATGCAGCCTGGCCTCACATCCTTAAGAAATTCCCTCCTGTAATTCCCTCCTTGTACTCTGGGGCTACACACAGCATAAGAAAATATATCCTTAGACTTTGGATGCTTCCAATGCCAGCCTTGATGAAGGTGCTGGAATGCCCAGGACTCTTTGCCCCTGCCTATGTGTTGCCGTGGTAAACAGCTATGTCCCTTAGCATTTACTCAAAGAATGCATTGTGACCCTGAGAAGGTAGTTTTGTAACCTTTTATATTACCAAAAGTTAAATATGTATATGTTTGTGAACAGGGAAGCTGAGAAGAATTGGAACTAAAGATTTAGAACTGGAGAATTGGAACCAGGTTGGGGGGGTGGCAAGAAATAAAAAGAACATGATCTTCAGATCATATATTTAAGTCTTTTTCCTTTAGATAAGAAATTTTCCTAAAGGCCTTGCTGCTCTAAGGTTCATGGATAAAGTGTTTCTTTCACTGGCTCTGGATTCAGAGTCAAGGTGCTCAGGGATTGGTTGGTGTCTGCTCAGGTTACACACAGGGCAGAAAGGCATTTTGAGATTTAAAGCTGCAGTGTCCTGGGAATGCTAACTTGAGCTAAAGATAAGAGATTTATGGCATCTCAGGAATGTTGACTTGAACCTAAATTAGGGAATTTACAACATTCCCAGTGTCTTAATGTCCTAGTGTTTAGCACTCTAACAGCATTAGACCAAGAAAAATCCAAAAGTTACAACTTCTGATTTCAGGATGTATGTATGTATGTATGTGTGTATATATAATCCTAGGTTAATTTAAACTGCTTTTCCTCTGCCTGGGAGAATGCAGGGCAAAAGTTCAAAACAGCTATCAGTCTTAATACACTCAGAAGAATAGATTATAAATACACAATTTACTCATTTCTTTGGGCTATTCACTAGTTTAGGTTTAGGACTCCTTTAAAATTCTCTTTAAGATGTCTCTGGAGAGATGGCTCAGAGGTTAAGAGCACTGATTGCTCTTCCAGAGGTCCTGAGTTCAATTCCCAGGACCACATGGTGGCTCACAACCATCTGTAATGAGATTTGGTGCCCTCTTCTGACATGCAGGCGGAACACTATTTATAATAAATAAATAAATAAATAAATAAACAAACAAACCAATCATTTAAAAAAAATGCCTTGTAAGATTACTTCTCAGGATAGGTAATAAAGTAATTGGCTCTTTTCTTTGTAACCACAGTTTGTAGCCTATCAACAAGAGTTGGGTATGAAATAATGCTCTGTCCTTGCTCATTTTATCTGTTACAAGTTTACTGAATTGCATATGAGTTGGCTGGATGACTGTTTTGCATCATTCACTTAGAAGTGGAATTTAGCCAGGCATCAGTGGCTCACATCTTTAATCTCCATGAGTTCGAGGCCAGTCTTGTTCCAGAACAACCTCCAAAGCAATACAGAGAAACCCTGTCTTGAAAAAATAGAAGAAGACAAAAAAGAAAAAAAAATATGAAATGTAACCTTTTTTTTATTTTTGTGACTCCTGTATTATTTGAAAGATTTTGTTGGGATATATGAGTGGTGAAAGGGGAGAATCAAGATAGAACAGCAAAAGAACAGAAAGAGAAGGAGCTAAAATGGGCTGGAAAGAAAACATCAAAAGCAAATATTAAGTTAGAAAGAACACAGAAGAGAGAACAGCATGAGAGAATAAAGAAGGGAACCATCAGGTAAGTGCTTGAGTGTCTTCCCAAATTCTCAGAGGAAAAAAGCTTAGCATGCTAACTCCATGAACTTCTTTCAAGACCCTGTGTTATTGGTGACTGGCTCTCAAGACAGGAGTTTTGATTTCCCAGGAGCCCACATTTAAGAGGTTAGATATACAAAAGGAACAGTGAATCTTTAATATGTTGGAATTTTTGAAAGAATAAAGGACTTTTAAAAGCTCAACTGTATTATATTGTGATCATATTAAATATTGGAGGTAATGTAAAAAGAAATGTTAAGATTGATGATGACATATTTACCTGTTGACAAAAATATCAATTGTGCTGGCTAGATTTTTTTTGGGGGGGGGGAACAATGCAGAAAATTCATACATAAGATTAGACTGTACAGAAGTGTGTAAGGCAATTTCTTAAATAATGAATGATGTGGGCCCTGTGACCAGGCAATCTCCCCTGCCAAACCTGGATGGAGAGAGATTATTTAATTATTTGCTATCAGCAATATTAAAAGCATGTCAAGAGGCTAGAAAAATGGCTCTGTATTGAAGAGCAGTGGCTGCTCTTTTACAGGACACAGGTTTGATTCCTAGCACCCACAAACTCACAACCAGGTGTAACTTCCATTCAGTGGGATCTAACCCACTTTTCTGGAGTCTGTAAGCACCAGGAATGCATGTAATACATAGACATACATGCAGGCAAAACAACCATATGCATAAAATAAAATTAATACAATAAACAAATATTTTCTCTCCAAAGTTGATTCATTCAGGCAGTTTTTTTTTTCAAACAAATGGGGTGGGGGGACAGAATGGAATTTATTAGAATTTAAACTGGTACCAGAGAAGTGGCTCATAATAGAAAGAATGTGAATTTATGGCTTTTTATGCCTTTAAACAGTTTTGTTAAACTGTTAAGTGAAGGTGTTTGCAAAACACTCAGTGCCATTGAGGATTGAAACTGAGGAGATGTTCTTGTCAAAAAGTAGAAGAGAAAAGCAGGGAGAAATTTTAAAACTAGTACATATGACTTTCTAAAACTTCTGTGTCTTTAAAATACAAAGTATGGTCATTGTAAGCACTCACCAATCAAAGACTTTCCATTTTATGGCATTTGTGACCAAAGAAAAGTGTGTACCTAGTAACTTCCTTCAGCACAGGTTGTGAGATTCACCTTCTCTGGGATGAACTGTGCCTGGATGATAGAAGAGGAAAAACTGACTCTTAGCGTCCACAATCCCATCTACACTGAAAAGCAAACTAACAGTTGCTTGCTTCTCTTCATAGGCATAAGAAAAAGATTCAGATAAAACATGTCATCCCACTGAGTTACCTATAGATGGGTGACTGTGTGGACCTAGTGGGCACAGACAACATCACTTCAGGCAAGTCCATCCTAATATGGCCCATGGGAAATTTTGTGGCCACCTTTTGGTAAGACTTACAGCTTGTACCTGTGTTCATAAAAGACTGAGTTTTTGGAAATAGTGGGTCAACATTATCTTCATAATACACAGGAAGAATATTTTTAAAAAATTGGACTCATGCTATCTTGCATGAGAAGATGTGGCCGTAATATATCCAGAATATCCTGAGTGCAATTATTGAATTCACAGGGCTGTATAGAATACACCTTTTTTGTTTGGACAGCATATACAATCTTCATACTTCTTTTCCTTCTGAAGAGTTCATCACAAGCACCTCACCCCGCTTTTCACTCTCCTCGTCCCTGTTGAAACCTCTAGTCTCACCACAGAGTTCTCTCAACTGGCACAAGTTCTTGCAAGATTATAAACATTCCAACGTCTGTGACTTTGCTCTTTACCTAGGCCAAGCATTTCCATAGACTCTGGGGAAGAAGATTATCTTCATGTCACTCTGAATATTTGCTTTCCCCTTGCTGCTGTCTGAAGATTATGCATCAGGATTGCTTAATGTTTCTCCCATATTGAATATGAGATGTAGTTCTAAATTTAGAAATGTATGAAGTGTTTCTTGAGAGAATTTCCATTAAACTATTCTTTTTGAAGAAATGAAATGTGGACATCATATTGAGAGTAGTTCACATTCAATTAAATATGTACCAGATACTTTCAGTAATACATACCACCAAGTACCATTGAAGTTTTCTGCTGTGCCACTTTTGTAATTTGTTGATATTAGATGTGTTGATTATTCATGTTCAGGTTAGAGGCCACAGGTATAGTCCACCCTTCTGATAAAACCAGTTGCAGGCAGAATATAATTGGGATGTGGGTGAGAAGCTAATGGTAAAAACATGAAATATGCCAGTCTTTAGACAAGAATCTAGCCAAAATTCCACAGAAACTTACAGAGAATTTCCACATGACTACAGGTTCAATCATGGATGTAGAATCATGGCAAAAGGGGAAAAAACTGTCCATGAATGTTCTTTACAGCAGGAAGTGGAAACAACACATATACTAAACTTATGGATGCTATGGCAAAAACTGGTGAGCTTACTAGTAATTAGCACTAGAAAACTTGACTTGAGACTCACAGAAATGAAGGACTAATTTTCCTTCTTTTCTCTCTGTGTGTGTGTGTGTGTGTGTGTGTGTGTGTGTGTGTGTGTGTGTTTCAAGACAGGCTTCCTCTGTGTAACAGTCCTGGCTGTCCCTGAACTTGTTTCGTAGACCCTGCTAGTATTGAACTCACAGAGATCTGTCTCTCAAGTTCTGGGATTCAAGGAGTACGCCACCACTGCATGGCTGAAGGACAAATTTTTCTAAGAACTAATGTCTCATATTTCAATTCAGTAATTCATATGAGAAATAAACCATGATCCTTTTCTCATAAACAGTGTTTTTTTTTCCCCTAGGTTGAGTCTTGTAATCAAAGGTTACACATCATACATGTGGTTTAGTGTGAATAATGGAACCTTTCTATCAGAATACCACCTCAATCTAGGAGGACATTGTGAGCATTTTTATACACATAAACTAAAACTTAAAGCATTTGTTGGCACAACCATGCTCACACAGATCTTGTCAAATAGTTAGTCAAGGTTTGAAATTCCCAACCAGCCTCTGCTCTGTAGTTCACTTCCACTCATATAAGGTTAGCAGTGAAATAACAGATTGACCAGAAGGTCAGCCATGTGAAAAATGTCACTTAGACCAGCACCCAAATCATGACAATTGGCTTATAATATTTTTATGAAAAAGTTTCTTAAAAATCTTAGCATAAATTTTTCAAGAGTCTAATTTTCCTCACTTTTTTTCCTTATTGCAGTCTGCAATCCAATGACAGCAGATTGCTCCATTTTTTAAAAAGGTGATTGATACACAGTTTCCAAATGTGCTATGGAGTTCTCAGGCTGTTGCTTTAGATTCTCCAGTTAATGTACATTTTTTTTCTAATTTTGAGGAAGTTCTGCTTGCCAAGCTCTTCAATTTCTTCTCCTGGAGAGTAAACTCTATCTCCAGATTTACTTTAAATTCCTGTCATTGCAGGTTACTCTATCATGCACACTCAAAACCTTTGCTGCTTCTGACTCCTGAAGCCAAACAGGTTTCTGCCTTCACTTGCAGAGAAAACATTTGGAAGTCTAAAAATCCTTCCAAATTCCACATATTTGGGCCATTATCTAAACAATGTCTTTGTGTCTGAAATATTTCAGAATGTTCCCTAATCTATAGTACATATTGCTGAACTGACACTTTGGCATTTAAAACTAGTGTGATATTGTTAAATTATTAGCAATGACTGGCTGAAAATAAGCTAGTAGCAAGTGTATTTAACTGTATTGTGTGTTTTTATTGCATTTAAACAGACCCATTAATGAAGCCAAGAACACTGATGATATTCACCAAGGACATCCCAAACTGTGGCAGTATATATGAATATAAGATGAAAAATGGCATTCCAAATTCATGGCTAAAAGAAAGACAGGCAGTTTGTAGAGTATTGGAATATGGGGACATACAGAGAGGGTGGAGGAGAGAGTGAATGAAAATTTAGGCAGTAATATGTGGGAAAGATATATGTTTATGCCATGAACACATTGGCTTTCATATGTGATATGTAGAAGGCAACATAATACAAGACTGAGCCATATTAGCTACTATGCCAAAACAGAAGAAAGTTTTGTTGTTAAATAACTGAAAGTTAGTCACATAATTCCAACAACATAGATTTCCAAACCAGGTATGCCTACTGGAATTTAGCTATTTCTACCCACCCCCCAAGTCCTTGTTGTTTTACACATAGACTCATGTTACTTCCATTATTCATTTACTTTAAAATAGTTTTGCCTAATTATGAATAATTCTAATCATAGAAGATTATTATAACCAAACTATAGGAAAAATATTAAGAATTGCATTTACTTTCCATATTCACCTGTTTGGTGGTATTTTCTCTCTCTAACTCTCTCCTCTCCTCTTTCTTGCTTTGTCTCTCACTAGAAATTTGCACACCTGCTTTTGAAGATACATAACCAAAACTCTTTATCCTCATGTCAATGTGAAATTCACAGGCATACAAATATCCTTCCATGTAATTTTTGTTTAGAAATTACCTTTAGCAGTTCCAAGGAGCAGGTCTGTAGGTGAAAGACATGTGGACAGGACACACCACCTTACTAGACTCTATAACCTCTACAACCCCCTCTTGCTGCTCAAACCCACTGACTCCATCATCGTCCCCTTGGCCAACCATCCACCACAATATCAGCAGCCCATATGGGCACAAGCACCACAAGAATAGGTGAGTGACTGTTTTCCCAAATAAACTGTTCCAGTCTCTAGCCCCTAAGCTCCATGCACCACCACCACCACCCTCCCCTGCCATCTCAGTATGAGCAAGGGAGCTAGGTCTGGCCCACAACTCTGATGGTATTCCACTGCTCTGGAGCAGTGCCCAGCAGCAGGTCAGTGGGTGAGAGATCTGCTGGCAGGCTATACCACCTCTGCAGCCACCCACTGGACTCTGCTCCCCCACAACCTACTCTGCCACCCAACCTTACCTAATCAAGCATCCTGCCCATGGACAGTCTTTCACTGCAATATCAGCAGAACCTATAGGTACAAGCATCACTCACATCAGTTGGAAGAGGCAGAAGACCACATACAGTCACAACCCACATCAGTTGGAAGAACAGACACAAATAAAGCTCATACCAGCTAGAAGAACTGGAGGATATAATGCATTTAGGCACCCAGACCCCCATAAACCTCAGTTGAGACAATCCTACTGGACCTGATGACCAGCCAATCACCAGAACCCTTGGTCTTCAGGCCAGAAAATGATAAAGGAAACAAACAATAAAGGAACAAAAGACCCATCTGACAAAGACATCACAAGAATCAATACCTATATCTATAATTATTACAAACCCAGATGGGTAAATGCAAACTAAGAGCGCATACAACAACATAAAGGGCAATATGATACCACCAAACCCAGAGGTCCTACAACTCCAAGACCAGAACACCCCAATGCAGAAGAAGCAGAAGAAAACAACCTTAAAAATAACTTTATAAAGATGATAGAGGCCCTTAAAGAGGAAACGAAAACTTCCCTTGAAGAAATCACAGAAAAGGCAAACAATAAATTGGAAGAAATCAAATAATGTCTTAAAGAAAGACAAGAAAAAACAAACAGGTGAAGGAAATAGTTCAAGACTTGAACACTGAAATAGAGATAATAAAGAAAATACAAACAGAGGGAATTCTAGAAATGGAAAAGCTGAGTAAGCAGGTGGGAACCACAGATGCAAGCATCACCAACAGAATATAAGAGATGGAAGAAAGAATCCCAGGTGCTGAAGATACGATAGAGGCAATAGATTAATAGATCAAATAAAATGTTCAATCAAAAAATTAACTCTTTGCACAAACATCCAGGAAATCTGGGACTTCATAAAAAGGCCAAACCTAAGAATAATAGGGATAGAAGAAGACGAATGCTTTGACTTCTCAATGGAGACTCTAAAAAGCAGAGGGTCCTGAAACAGACATTTTGCAGAAATGAAGAGACCATGGAGGCCAGCCTAGACTGCTAGCAAATCTTTCAATCACCATAGACAGAGAAAACAAGATATTCCATGACAAAACCAGATTTAAACAATACCTATCCACAAATCCAGCTCTACAGAAATTACTAGAAGCAAAAACTCTAACCCAAAGAAGTTAGCTACACCCATGAAAACACAGGCAATAGATAATCTCACACCAGCAAAACCCAAAGAAGAAAAACTCTACCACCACAACCACCAAAGCCAAAAAATAATAGGAATTAACTATCACTTGTTAGTATATCTCTTAATATCAATGGACTTAATTTACTAGTAAAAAGACACAAGGTAACAGAATAGAAATGAAAACAGGATCCATCCTTCTGGTGCATATAAGAAACACACCTGAACTTCAAAGACAGACATTACCTCAGAATAAAGGGTTGGAAAAAGATATTCTAATCAAATGGACCTAAGAAGCAAGCTGATGTAACTATCCTAATATCTAACAAAATGGACTTCAAATTAAAATTAATCAAAAGAAATGGAGTAGGCCATTTCATATTCATCACAGGAAAAACCCATCAAAATGAAGGCTCAATTATGAACATTTATGTCCCAAATACAAGGACACCCACATTTGTAAAAGAAAGATTACTAAAGCTTAAATCACATATCAAACCCCACACATTAATAATGGGAGTCTTCATCACCCCACTCTCACCACTGGACAGGTCTTCCAGACAGAAACATAACAGAGAAATAAGGTAACATGTTATAATGTAAATGGACTTACCAGATGTCAACAAAACATTCCATCCAAACATAAAAAAATATATAATTTTTCTCAGCATCTCATGGAACCTCTAAAACATATTCAGTTATATAGCAAACCTCAACAGATACAAAAAAAAAAATGGAATAACTTCTTGTATCTTATCAGATAACCATGGGTAAAAATTAGAATTCAGTAACAACACAAACTATAGAAAGCCTATAAACTCATGGAAATTGGACAACTCTCAACTGAGTTACCAATGGATCAAGGAAGAAAAAAGAAATTAAAGACTTTCTAGAATTCAATAAAAATGAAACCACAACATACCCAAACTTTTGAGGCATTATGAAAGCAGTGCTAAGAAAGTACATAGCACTAAGTAAATACCTAAGGAATTTGTAGAAATCTCACACTAGCAACTTAACAGCGCACCTGAGAGCTCTAGAACAAAAAGAAGCAAATTCACACCAGAGGAGTAGATGGCAGGAAATAATCAAAGTCAGAGTTGAAATCAATAAAATAAAAACAGAACAATACAAAGAAGCAATGAAGCAAAGTGTTAGTTCTTTGAGAAAATCAACACGATAAATATATGTCCAAACTAACCAAAAGGCAGAGAGAGAATATCTAAATTAATGAAAAGACATAGCAATGGACACTGAGAAAATTCAGAGAATCATCAGGTCATATTTTAAAAACCTATACTCTGGGAGGCTCAGGAGAAGCATCAGAGGGAGGTCTGAGACTCCATTCCGGGAGTGGAAAATGACCACCAAGTGAGACAACAGCAGCAGCTTCCAGCAATGGCTTCCAAAAGCTATCACAAGAAGTTCCTCTGGGAAAGAGCACCTGTGTCTCAGCATCAACTGCCATTTCTTGGTTGGAAATACCCCACTGCTACAGCAACCACTGGACCCTAACCCTCACCTACACATAGAGGAACAATCACCAGAGCCGTGGCCCCACCTCTAGTGGGAGGAGCATCCACCACAGCTGTACCCCACCTGCTCCTAAAGGAGTGACCACCTGAGCCTTGAACCCACTTCCAACAGGAGGAACAATCACTGGTTGCTTGCACCTGAAGGAGTAGTCAGTAGAGCCACATCCTCGGTTATACCAATTGGAGAAAGAGAGTCAGCGCCCCCCTGCCCCTAAACACAAGCTCCATTATACTGAATAGAGGAAGAGATTCATAAACAAGGTAAGAACTCACTCAACAATATAAAGATCAATATGACACCACTAGAAGCTAGTGGTGTCAAAACAGCAAGACCTGAACATCCCAACACAGATGAAACAAAGGAAAACAACCTTAAAAATAACTTTATGAGGATGTTTGAGGCCCTTAAAGAGGAAATGGAAGAAAACACAAACAAAAAATTGGAAGAAATCAGAAAATCTCTTAAAGCCAAGAAAAAGCAATCAAACAAGTGAAGGAAATGATTCAAGACTTGAAATTTGAAATAAAGGCAATAAAGAAAATACAAACTGATGGAATTCTGAAAATGGAAAATCTGGCTAAACAATCAGGAACCACAAATGCAAGCAAAAACAGCAGAATATAAGAGATGGAAGAGAGAATTTCAGGTGTTGAAGATACAATAGAGGAAATGGATTCAGCAGTCAAAGAAAATGTTAAATTTAACCAATTCTTAACACAAAACGTGCAGGAAATCTGGAGCACCTTGAAAAGACTGAACCAAAGAATATTAGGGATAGAAGAAGAAGAAATCCAACTCAAGGCACAGAAAATATATTCAACAAAATCATAGAAGAAAACTGTCCCAACCTAAAGAAGGACATGCCTATGAAAGCACAAGAGGCTTACAAAACACCAAATAGACTGGACCAAAAAAAAAAAAAAAAAAAACTTAAAGGTCCCCTTGTCACATAACAAAACATGAGACATATAGAATAAAGAAAATTCATAAGAAGTACAAAGGCGTAAGTCCAGGTAAAAAGCCAGAATTACACCTGGCTTCTCAAAGGAAACAATGAAAACCAGAAGGTCCTAGACAGAAATTATGCTGACAGTAAGGAACCACGGATGACAGCCCAGACTACTATACCCAACAATGCTTTCAATAACAATACATAGGGAAAACAAGATATCCCATCATAAAAACCAGATTTAAACAATACTTATCCACAAGCCCACCCCTACAGAAAGTACTAGAAGGAAAATGCCAACCCAAAGAAGTCAGCTACATTCACAAGCACACAGGCAGTAGATGAGCTTATAGCAGGAAATTGAACACACATCACCATCACCAACAACAAAAACAAAAGTAACAGGAACTAACAGGTCATTAACATGTATTAATATAAATGGTCTCAACTCACCTATAAAAAGACACAGGCTAATAGATTGGATACAAAAGGAGAATCCATCCTTCTGCTGCATATAAGAAACATACCTCAACCCCACAGACAAACATTACCTCAGTAAAGGGTTGAGGGAAAAAAAATACAATCAAGTGGACCTAAGAAACAAGCTTGTATGGCTATCTTAATATCTAACAAAATAGATTTCAAACTGAAATCAATCAAAAAAGATAAAGAAGTGCATTTCATATTCATCACAGGAAATATCTATCAAGAGAACATTCTGAACATCTGCCCTAAATACAAGGGCTCTTATATTTGTAAAAGAAGCATTACTAAAGCTTAAATCACAAATTAAGTCCCACACACTAATAGTGGGAGACCAATGGAATCAAATCAAAGACGCTGATATCCATCCACACACCTATGAACACCTGATTTTTGACAAAGCTAAAACTATAAAATAGAAAAAAGAAAGCATCTTCAACAAATGATGCTAGCATAACTCGATTCTGGCATGTAGAAGGCTACAAATAGATTTATATCTATCATCACACACAAAACAAGTTCAAGTGAATCAAACAACTCAACATCAATTCAGTTACATGTAACCTGATAGAGGGGAAAGTGAAAAGCAGCCTTTAACACACTGGCACTTCCTAAGTATAACACCTGTAGCACAGACACTGAGAACAACAATTAATAAATAGGACCTCCTGAAACTGAAAAGCTTCTGTAAGGCAAAGGACACAGTCAATAAGACAAAATCGCAGCCTACAGATTGGGGAAAGATGTTTACTAACCCCATATCTGACAGAGGGCTGATCTCCAAAATATATAAAGAAATCAGGAAACTATACATCAAAATACCAGATAATACAATTTTAAAATGGGTTGCAGATCTAAACAATTCACAACAGAAGAATCTCAAACAGCCAGAAGACATTTAAGGAATTGCTCAATATCCTTAGTCCTCATGGAAATGCAAATCAAAATGACTCTGAGCTTACTAAAATCAAAAACAACACCAAGAACAGTTTATGTTGGAGAGAATGTGGAGAAATGGGAACACTGCTCCACTGCTGGTAGGAGTGCAAACTTGTACAGCCACTTTGGAAATCAGTATAGCTGTTTCTCAGAAAATTAAAAATCCATCTACATCATGACCCAGCACTACCACTCTTAGGCATATACCCAAAGGATGCTCAATTATACCACAAGGACACTTGCTCAACTATGTTCACAACAGCATTATTCATGATAGCTCATTTGTCATGCTATGCTTCTATAAATTTAGTGATGGGAATTGGCAAGGGCCCTTCACCAGGCACCATCCCTGATTTAGGGAAAAGGAACCCCAGAGCATAATAAGTCCCTGACCATCTAGCAGATAGGCAATGGTTTACTTGTATGCCACAGAGAATTGAAAAGGGTTGTGAATGTTTGGACATAGGGGCTGTGTGGTAGTACTAAGCGTTGTGGTATTGCAGTCTTCAGAATCCAGAGTGACCACAAGGTGTGTTCCTGAGAAGTTAAAGCAGTCTGTAATACCAAAGAGAAAGAGATAGATGTGGGAGAGATAAGGGGTGGTAGTGATGTTTGGCTCAGAGAAATTTACTAGTGGCAAGGTAGGAAAGTCTAAAAAGAAAAACCAGTGAGTGAGGTCATAAATGGTAGTTGTGAGTTTTGACTTAGGAGGAAAGCACAACCAGCATTTTTCAAAGTGATTAGGCAAGGCATTATTCAATAGCTGACATGTAGAGATTACGTTTTTGAAACAAGAGATGGTATGACAGGGAGGTGGGATCAGTATTGTCAAAAGAGGGGGATGAGGAGGTGCTTCTTTGGAAGGGCTCTTAGTTACAGGAGAGCCAAAGGCAGGAGTTTTATCCAATCTGTACGAAGTTCTTAGGAGAGCTTGATAATGATATTTTTGAGAGAACAATTAGTTTGGTCAACTTTGCCTGAAGACTGATAATAGTATGGAATATGGAAATGCCATGGATGTTAAGGACTCTGGCTAAAATTTTCAGAATTTGAAAGGTAAATTTAGTTACTATCTGATTGAAGAGAGGTTGGAACTCCAAAACAGGGGATGGTCTTCCTAAAAAGATGATTAGAAACTGTCTGTGATCTTTTATTAGCAGTGAGAAAGGCTTCTACCCATCCTGAGAAGGTATCCACTAGGAAAAAAAGGTATCAGAAGCATTAAACTGTAGGCATGTGGGAGAAATCAGCTGCCAGTCTGATCCAGAGATCAGGATCCCCTGGTTTGATGAATGGGAAAGGGGGACTCGGATGTAAGGAAGTAGGATTAGAAGTTTGACAAACTTTACAAGAAATAGTGATAGTCTTTAGATAGGATAGATCCTCAGAGGTAGACTGTAGATAGGTTTTAATAATGTAGGACAAAGCCTGACTATTAGGGTGAGAGATCTGGTATAGATAGGATAAAATTTGTTGAATATCAGGAGATGGTGATGAAATTGTGGGCTATAAAATGAGAATGCCTTGTGGCTTGAGAAGGGACCTAGGCCTGAGAGTCGCAGCTCTGGCTGCATCATCAGCTTGGTTATTTCCCTTGGAAATAGGACTGTCCAAGTGAGTTGGGTAGAAATGTGTGTGTCTGGGTCAGTCCAAGTAAAAGCAAAGGTATTCTGTAACTGGGGGTCCAGAGAAATAGAAAATACGATGTCCTTTGTGTCACTGACAGAGAAATGAGAGGTTTCTGAGGCAATGATGGAGTGGAGAGGAGAGTTTAAGGATTAAGGACAACTAATGCTGAGTTGTTAACTTTGGAGATCCTGAACCAAATGGTAGGCGCCATTGTTTTTTTTTTTTTTTTTTTAACTGTAAGTATGGGACATTAAAGGGGGAAGAAGTGGGCTGCAGAAGACTGTTTCTTAGGCAGTCAGAGCAGAGGGGTTTAAGTCCCCTGAGACTTTGGAGTGAAAGTGGGTTGAGCCTCAGTTATATATGTGGTGGGGTTTTGTACTCAAACGATGAGAGGGGTGTAGTATTTTGCTATAGATGGGTTTTGAGTGTTTCATACCTGAGGATCTACCTGAGAGGTTGGTAATGGTAGAAGTGTATCAGGTTGTGTGGTTTGGAGAAGCAGAATGGCTGGTGAGCCTGGGGCCAAGTGGATAGGGGGAAGAAAAGAAATTAAGGCTCCCATTTTTGGCTAGAAGTTCCCTTCCCAGCAATGGGATGGGGCGGGCTGATATTCCTAGGAAGGAATGGACAAAGGGGTACCCTTAAAGATACAGCTAAGTGGTGGGGTTTGGTGAGCCTGATAAGGCTGTCCCCATATTCTGACAATAGAGGAACAAGGAGTGGTGGGTGCCCAGAACTGGAAAAGTGGCTCTGGTGCCCAGAAAGAAGGAGATGAATTGCCCTGATACTGTGATAACTACCTGAGACTCCCTGATGGAGATAGTGGTGGTCAGGCCAAGAGCCCAGGCCTCTTCAGTCATTCATGGCCAGACCAAGGAGGTCAGATGAAAGGTGATCTGGGGTTAATGTCCTCATGACACAAAGGACATGGGGGCAATCAACACTTCAATCCCTTATTGATGGCACCTTGGACATGGTCTGGGCAGTTTACAAGGGTTCTCACAGACCTGGGGCCAGTGACCTTCCTGACCACATTTGAAACAATGACACAGAAGGTCTTGGGCTTTAGGAGACCAGGGAGCCTGGGCTTTTGGTTTGGCCACTGGGAGATCTTAGCCATCATCAGGTATTTTTGTTTGGGGGCTTTTTTCATCTTGCCTATGGTATACCTTGAAGGCTACAGCTAGGACTTCTGCCTGTGGAGTCAGGGGCCCCTTTTCTAGACATTGAAGTTGGTTCTGATATCAATATAACTTTTGGAAAAACGAAGTCATAAGGAGTTATTAGAAAAGGGCCTTTGTAAGGTGGTCTAGGAATTGAAATGGATTTTCCTACTTTTCCTGGATGGCCCTTTGGACTTTTTTATAATTCACTGCTTTAAGAACAGCCTTATGGATACCAGGCAGGAGGCAAGTTAAAAATCACTTGCTAGCTAGGATGTTCCCTGGGGTATTGTATTCCCATTTAGGACCCTGCTCAGGGACTACCATAGCCCCGACTGGATTGGTGTCTTCAGTTTTGTGGATTCATCTGCATGGGCCCTAGCTTGCTCCCAGACTCGCCTACACTCCTCCAGGAGGAGATTTTGGCAAGAATCAGATAAACATCATGGTAGGCGAGGTTATATGATTGGGAATATATTGAATATCTAATTGCTATCCATAGAGCAAGGCCTTATAGGTGATAGTGGAGTACTGTGCTTTAATGCTACATACTCAGCCCTGATTGAGTGGGCAGCCTTTTGTTGAAGAGGGAGAAAGGAAAACCAGAGAGGTTAGAGAGAAAGAGAAGGGACTGCTGGTTGAGACTGATGGGGGCCAGTCCATTAGTGTGATAGAAAATAGCAAGGAATCATCTGGTTTGAACTTCATTGTTAGAAGTTGTTTTTCTTTGGTTGGTTTATTAAAAGATGGCATACCACATGGTCCCTTTAAGATACCTTAGCAAAAGGGTTTAGAGAACAAAACAAAAAGCCTATGCAATGAGTAGCGATAGTCCACATTGGGAATAGTCTGTCTCTTTATTTTGTTTTGCTCTCCTGTCTGTCACATAGCAAGTGGCTTGCCTGATATAGGACTGAGATTTTTGGAGGAAACCTTTTAAATAAGCATGCTTGGGTCTAGAGGAGGGTGACCCATACCCCATTTCCAGAGCCGGCTTTGAGTTGCAGTGGGACAGCATAAAACAATGGTTCAACACCACTCATACTTAGAGGAAACCTGAATCCCAGTAAAACTGAATCCAGTAAACTTAACCAAAAAGGCTTAAGATAGGAATTTTGAACCCTAGACAGAGGCAGAAGACACTGCAGGAAGGAGCTGAGAAATGTACCAGCCAGGGAGGACTGTATACCACAGCTGGCTTACTCCTTTACTTTCATCCCCTACCAGATCTAGCTTCTATCTCCCACTTTGCAAAAAACTTATAGATCCATCAGTAGTTACTTAAAAGACCAGGCATTTACACAGTATGTGTGGGGGGCAAAGACCAGACCAAAAAAAAAAAAAAACAAACAAAAACAAAAACAAAAACAAAAACAAAAAAACAGGCATATAGTGGAGAAAAGAGAAGGTTTGAATGTAGGGAAAGGGGGATCTCCTTCCATTTCCCTGATGGCTCTGACTAGTTATAAAGGTCCCAAATAATGTTGGGATCTAGCATGCCATCATGTGGCCATTTGGACTGATTATCAAAGGGGTATTTAGGCCAAATTGGATTGCAAAAGTAAGTTTAGGGTTCTTTAGTTTAAACTTCAGGTGTAGAGGCTGGAGGTTTTCTAAGAGGCATTCCAAGGGGGAATAATAGGGTATGGATGACACTGTTTCCATGGATGAGAAAGAAATGTCACTGCAGCCTGTAGTCTAGGGCATCCCCAGGACTCAGGGAAGACCACTGAATGAGGACCAAGCCATTCAGAGGTTCGTAACCCAAATCAACAGGGGTCAGGCTTAGCCCGCCTAAGCCAGAGGAGACTCAGCACCTGGTACCAGGGATTTCGTAAGAGGCCAGAAGTCACAGAGGAAAACAGAGCTCTAAGAGGGATCTCATCCACAGGAAAGGATCAGGAGTGGATCGAAGAAGCCACAAGGACCTAGAGGAGCTGTGGGATTATAGCCAGCTCCTGGGAGGAGATGGGAAAGACAGTCAGAAGGGGCCGTAATGACCCAGCTGGGCCTAATGAAACTGCAGGATTGCAGTTCCCAATGGTGATGGGATGGGGTCAGGTAAAGAGGACCAGCCATAGCCTTGAGGACTGTGGCTGGGGGAGCCTGGGCCTCTAAGAACACAAGAAGAATGCCAGACAACCAGTGGTCACTTCTTTGGACTCAAGGAAATGATTACAGGACAGAAGGGGAAACTTACACAATTGCTGCTGGTGGATGGGGTGCTGAGTGATCAGTGAGCTGGAAGTGTAGTCTGTTACAGATGGACAGGAGATGAGAGATATGATCCCAGTGAGGCTCAGACCACTGGGGGAGGGAGGGCACAGGCACCAGGAGAGCCTATCCAAGTCACGGCACCAAGAAACTCGGGAGCCAAAGAATACTAAGTGTTATGGCTCAGATGGAAAGATATCCTGGCACTCAGGAGCCAAGGAATATGACAGGTCATGATAAGCATAGCACCTTACAGCCCTGCTTCAGGGAAAGGCTTTCCCAGTGTATCAATCTTAGGTTAAATCTTAGTACCAAGGTGTATTTCTTTCACTGGCTGTGATTCCAGGGACAAAGTGCATTTCTTTAGCACTGGTTTCAGGGTCAGGGTACATTTCCTTGGTTCTGGTTGCAGAGCCAAAGTGTGTTCTCTAGCTCTGCTCAGGGTGTTTCTTTGGTTGACCCTTTCCCCTTACAAAGAGTCTTTGTAGAATGTTAGAGGCTACAAATTGCATAAAGCACTTTGTGGAAACTGATCTTTCCTACTCTAAACTACAAGTGAGCCAAATAAAAACTTAGCCTCAGAAAACTCAAGTGTGTATTCACTCAATTCCCATTGCATACAGCCATTGCAAACAAGTCATCTGTGTTTGTACAAAGGCTGGCAAATCAAACACAGAACTCACTGGAAGGCACTTATAAAACTTTCAAGCTTGGATAAATGGAATTTAATTGAATGGAAAATAAAGCAAAGCATGTTCCCATGGGAACCAGCATTTATCTGCTCAGGTAGTCTGAAGTCAGAGGCAACCAGTGCTGATGTTTTTAAATTGACCTTAAATGGTCCTACAAACATGGATGTAGTGGAGCTCACAGTTCTATTTCGGCCATCAAAGGAATACTTATAGCCTCTGTTTAACAAGAAAGACTAGCTGAAAGCATTTCTTGTAAATCAAGAGAGGCCCTGCTCCCTGAATATCCAGCCCTTGCTCCTGTGAGATGGCCACTCACAGCCTGTTGTAAGATGTGTTGCATCTTTGAGTGATTATATATAACTGCATTTTTATATAAGAGAACATTCAATGTCTAGGCACTTAACACAGTGAGTTCTTACTATGTACCATGGGCTTTTCAAGTGCTCTCTCAATGTGTCTTTTTAAACTTTATGCACAACAAGCTCTATTCTTAGTCAAGTTGGAGTAGTTCAAGTAGCCTCCCTGGATCTCGAAATTAGGATAACATGTTTTGTTTCCTGAGAATTCACCCAAATTTATACTAAATGACTTCGGACATTTAGTTTTTATACTTCCCCCTCACTTCCTACTAACAGGCAGGAGAAGTGTGTTTAATCCTAATTTGAGTGTTACACTCAGCAATAACATGTGAGGTGCTCTCTCTGTTCAGAAGATACCCAGCAGTAGCCTTCTCAGTTACAGGCAGCATCAACAGGTAGCCATCTTCAGGGGTTAGCCTAGCCCGGTGCATCACAAATATTTTCCTTCTCTTTAGCCTTTTCTACCAGAGAAACATTTACCATCTGGTGAAGTAATGGAGAGCCACTCTAGCTGTGGATCAAACAAAACGGTCAGTATCTCCAAAGCCTCTGAACAACCTGCCTTTCTCAGATGGATCCCTCACACTGGCCCATTCTCAGACCCCTCCACCTAGTGTCAGGGCTTCTTACCCTGCTTTACTTCCAAGCCCAGGTGCTTTCTCTGTGCCATCACAAATGATTTAAGCCCTGTGAGCTGCTTTAGTCATTGACCTGAGCTGCACATCACCTGTGGCCCACTGGTGTTTTTGTTATCTGTCCTACATCATCTCTTACATCCCATGCTTTAGACTCCCCATTTAGACATGATTTCTGAGCCATCCTTGACTTGCTGAGGGGTGCAGGAGTTGGAGCAGAAGAAAGCATAGGTAGCAGAAGTCCACCTTCTTTCCCTGCCCACAACCATACCGTGTGCCTCAGGTCCTATCTGCTCTCTGTCCCTTTCCTCTGAAATTCTAGCTTATTTAAACTATGCTCACCTCTCCTGGAAACCTGACTTCCCACCCCCATGCCTTACTTCATCATCTATGTATATAAATATTTTCATCTGAAAGAGACAGGAGATCTTTAAAAATAAAATCTCCGGTGGTTGCCCAAATAAAAAAGGTTTTTCTAAAAAAAAAAAAAAAAAAAAAAAAAAAATCTCCTGAGTTGGAAACACTGTCTACTATAACTACAGAGATGCATCAATCATGTTGCAATAATTGCATAGCACAGGGTTTCCTGGTAGGGTTGAGCTACCTGCCAGAAAATGGCAACAATCAGGCTATTGGAAGCAGACAATCAGGCATCATTTGTAATTATTTTTGACTGCATGTTCCTGGTCTAAGAATTGGATGCTAGCTCCACTAGAAAATGAAGACCTAAGACCAACAGTTTTTGTTTAAGTTGTTATGGTAAAGCATCGAAATGTTCTAAAACTAAAATATAGTTCAATTACTATATAACTAGATAACAGTTACAAATGATCCTGTTGATTAAGTCTGTATCTACTATAATAGACATAATACTGTTCTAATAAAATACCCCATTTCAAATAAAAATGTATAAGACTTTAAAAAAAAAAGAATTCGATGCTAGTCAGTCAGTTGTCATGGCAACCCCACATCACATAGCTATTGACACAAGGAGAAAAATTGGAGAAATTATGAGTGCAGTTACTATCACAGTCCCTGGAAAGGGGTAGCAGGTGACCTTGCTGAACAACAACCCATGAAATGCAGGAGCAAGAAAGAGTAGGAGCCCCCAAGGGTGAAATCTTACTCAACCTCATTGATAGTACAACGATGATTTTTGGTCACCTCACTCTCCTTGGATACCAGCTGAGCTCCCATGGCCAAGTAAAACAGAGGAAGTTTGAAGAAGGAAAAACAAGAAGCGCATGTGACAAGGAGGAAGTAGGGTCAGTTATCCAGTCAGCCAGCATGTGCTTAGGACGTACCAGTACATCAAAGGCCCTTCATGCTGCAAATATTTACCATCTTGTCTAGACCACTCAGCCAGCATCCACAGTGACATCTAACATGTCAGATGGATGGTGCAATCTTGAAGTAAACCTGGACAGATCAGAACTGGAAACAGCAAACATGAGCCAGGTTGGTGGACTTAATGGATCAAAACCTTTTGCCAAGACTGACCTGAGTGTGCCTGATTAGCCTGCTTTGGTGCATCTAACAAAATGAAGAGGTAAAATTATATTACTTTTGTTGTACAGTGTAGAAAACATAATCACAATGGAAGAGTAGGATGTCTTTTATGCCACTCAGCTCTGAAGGGATAGGACAAGACTAACTGCAGCTCAGGACTGACATCCACACTCAGCTCCACAGGCACAGGTGAATTTAAGTGTGACCATAAGGAAGGCATTCCATACTGTGGGTTCTGTATTTCCTTGTCTCTCCACTGAGGATAAGCATGGCTCTGAATCAGCAGCTCTCAACCTGTGGGTCATAACCCCTTGTGGGGTGAAATAACCCTTTCACACAGATCGCCTAAGACATCAGAAAATATGTATTTACTTTATGATTCATAAGAGTAGCAAAATTATACTTATGAAAGAGTAACAAAAATAATTTTATGGTTGGAGGTCATCAGTACATGAGGAACTGTATCAAAGGATCACAGCATTAGGAAGGCTGAAACCAACTGATCTAAACATTGGTAATGTTGGAAATGAAACTGTCCACAAGTCTTTCAAGGATAATTCCTGGTTTCGATTGGCTTCTTCCTTCACCTTTTCCAGGATTCCCTGGCTCTCAACTGCACAAATAATCCCACTGAGTGAGGTTAAGAGCTTGTTCTCTGAACATATGATTCTTAAATACCACTCTGGGAACACACCTAAAGGAAAAGAAGGCAGCATGTCTACAAGAGACCAGACCTCCCATTGTTAATTGCAGAACTATGCACAATAACCAAATTATGGAACCAGCTGAGACATCCATCAATGGGTGAATGAATAAAGAATAGTGGTACTTATATACATAAAAAAGCACTTATTTATAGCCACAAAAAGGAAGGAAGGAAGGAAGAATGAAAGAGAGACAGGAAAGAAGGAAGGAAGAGAAAGAAAGAAAGAGAGAGACTCTTTTGTGTCATCATAGATAAGTCTGGAGAACATTGTGTAAGTGAAGTAAGTTGAGCATGGGAATAAAATACTGTTGGTTTTCACTCATATTCAGAAGCTAAAACCTTGATCTCTTAGAAAAAAAGAGTAAAGTAACAGTTCACAGAGGCTGAGAAGGTAAGAGGGAAGGATAGAGTGAGGATGGTTAACAGATATAGCTGTTAGGAAGAATAAGTTCAAGCAGTCCATAGCACAGCATGGTAACTATGGACGACTATTTCTGCTTTTCAAAGTAGAAAATTATTTCGAGCTTTCCCAACACAAAGAAATAATAAGAGAAAATCAAGATAGCACTGGCAGCAGCCTGAGTGTCATGCTCTGGGCTTTTGGTGGTGGTTCCATCTCTCCGGAGAGTGAGCACTCTGGTGTCACTCCTCTGGCCTGGTGAGAAGGGGCTGAGGAAGAACTACCCCCAAAGAGAGGAGGCTGTGGGGATAGCAAGAGAGTGACACTCACGTCACGGCACCATTACTAGGATCATCAAGAAACAGATCCTAGAAGTACCAAAACAGCACTGAGGTCCAGACCAAAGTCCACAGAATGAAAAGACAACGCCCTGGGCCAGCACCCAGCTGGGAAGCAGGGAAGTAGATGGTGGAGATGGGAGAGAAAGAAGTGAATGAACAAACAGGTGGAGAAGTGGAAGGGGAGCTGTTTGTGGAGGGGAAACAGGAGATGCAAAGGCCACTGCTCTTCTTGCTCCGTGGTGAATTACACTGCCCATCTATAGAACCAATAACAAACACAAGTACTAATGGGCCTATGTCTTCCTGTTTTGAAAAAAAAATGACCACTCTTTGAGTTGCTGTGACTCCCAGAGCTGCTTCTTAGCCCAGAAAGAAGAGTAGTGTGTGCAGAATGGTGATTCCTCAACTGATGGACATGTCCTGCTGTGTTTACTTCTCATCATTGGCCTATCTTCTAATCTCTCTAGTTGGTTTCCATGGCAGTTCAACCATGAGACTGGACTATGTTGAATTACAGTTTTACTGTGCTGCATCTAACTTTGGCCAGAGATTTGTTTCTGTTGGAAGCTTTATGTTAGAGAAACACTCGAGGCCCTGTGCACCACCACTCAGAGTGGGCAGAAAGAAGACACCCAGAGACCCCCACCCAACACATGGCCTGTGCACAGCATGAACCACTACAATGTGCAAGTATGAGGTGGAGAGGTGGGAGGGAAATAGAAATAGAACAGTTTGGGAACTATGGACAGAGGCAGATCTGGAGAACCAAGCATAGAGAGGAATAGCCTGATATGAGTAGCTTGCAAAGACACCTGAGGCCATGGCGAAGTGCCAGCCCTTGCTAGCACTGAGGGTCATGCCTAGATCTGTGGCCATGGAGCATCAAGGTTTTATGTAGATGTCCATGGTTCCTGTCACTACCACAGGCCACATAGATGTCCCTGGCCTGGACTGTGGTGGCATGAGCTAGGGAAAGATGCCTCTCTCCCCTCACACCTTGAACCTCACCACCAATGGCAGGTGGGAGACCTGGTCTCAGGGACTTGAGAGTGGGAGAACTGGCCCTACCTCTCACTTGTAAGCTGGGTCACATCAGCCTCATTTTATGAAGCATAACTTTCTTGACACGTCTTTTTAGCTTCTTGCAAACTCTCTTGCCTTGCATGAGCAGGTGATAGTGGGGAAAGTTCAAGCTTTGGGTTATACCCCATCTTGTCTGCTTACTAGCTCTACACCCTGTCTCTGGGCCAGAGGATCCTTTCCCACTGAGCAAGGCCTTGTTTTCAAGTTCTCCTAGAATACAGGGGATCCAGTGCAGAGCTCCATCCCACACTTGCGTTTAAGGATGGTGCTGACGGATGTTTTCTATGGTGAAATGGTTGCAGACAAATCTCACAGCATTGTGTAAAATGATGCTGAATATTAGTTCTAGGAACTAATTTTCAGAAAGGAAATCTGAAATCTAGAATCAAAAAGGTTTTAACGTTTTTGTTATCACTGTCACTGAAAGATTGTGTATTAAGGGTCAAACTTTAGAGAAGACCAAATTACCAACTCTGTGTATCAGCATCAAGCTGGAAATGACTGTGTGAAGCTCACCCCATCTCCTGGAGTATTCTGGGTGGCTATTTAAAGAACAGCCTCTACAAAATGATGGATAAAGAAAATGTGGCACATTAACACATGGAGTATTACTCAGCTGTAAAAAAAAAAAAAAAAAAAAAAAAAAAACAATGAGATCAGAAATTTGCAGGATGGAACTAGAAGAAAAAATCATCCTGAGTGAGATAACCCAGACCCAGAAAGACAAACATGGTGTGTACTCACTCATAAATGTATATTAGGTGTAAAGGAAAACCATAATACAATCCAGAAGCCTAGAGAGGCAAGGTAACAAGGAGGGCCCAAAGAGGGATGTGTGGATTTCCCTGGGAAAGGGAAATAGAAGAAATCTCCTTCATAAACTGGTAACAGGGATGGGGTAGGTGATGTGTCAGGGTATAGGAACATGAGGATTTGGGTTGGGAAGGTTGGGAATGGGATAGAAGGGGAGAGTAATGAAAGAGAGATTTTGATAAGGTAGGGGCATTTGGGGGTTAGGGAGAAACCTGGTGCCAGGGAAACTATGGTTATATATTATTTATGATCTAATAAAGCTTGCCTGAAGATCAAATGTAAAGCTAACCACAGCCATAAAAGCTGGGAAGTGGTGACATACATCTTTAATCCTAGGACTCAAGAGACAAACACAGATAGATCTCTGTGAGTTCAAGGCCACCCAGGGCTGTGAGAATGAATCAGTCTAAAAGAGCAACAGACTCCTACAAGAAGTTATCTCAGCACTTGGGAGCTCACACCTTTAATCCCAGCACTAGAGAGGTATATAAGGCAGGAGCAGGTTCTCAAAGCTGGAGGTCAGCCTTAGCCTCCTTGAGGACAGGATCTGCCCAGCCTCAGTAGAGGTAAGAGCTCTCTGGTAGCTTGGCTGCTTTGCTTTTCTGATCTTCAACTTGAACCCCAATGTCTGTCTCTGGGTTTTTAATATTTGTGCTACAGGAAACTCCCAGGAATCCACAAGGATGACCCCACCTAAGACTCCTAGCAATAGTGGAGAGGGTGTCTAAACTGGCATTCTCCTGTTATCAGATTGGTGACCACCCTAATTGTCATCAGAAAACCTTTATCTAGTAACTGGTGGAAACAAATGTAGAGATCCAACTGCTGGTTCTGGAGTCCTGCTCAAAAAAGAGAGGGGGGGGGTTGTACAATCTAGGAAGGTCAACACCATGACATGGGGACCCATAGCGACAGCTGACCTGAGCTCATGGGAGCTCATAGACTCTGGACCAACAGCTAGGAAACCTGTATGGGACAGACCCAGGCCCTCTGCCTATGTGTGACAGTTGTGTAACTTGATCTGTCTGTGGGGTTCCTAGCAGTAGGATCAGGACCTATTCCTGGTGCTTAAACTGGCTTTGGGGAACTATTCCTTGTGCTGGGTTGCCTTGACCAGCCTTGGTGGAAGGGGAGGAGCTTGCTCCTGCTTCAACCTGATGTGTGATGCTATGTTACCACCCATGGGAGGTTGGCCCCTTTATGAAAGAGAAGAGGAGGAATGGTTGAGTGTGGTCAAGGAGATGGGAGGGAGAAGGGGAGAGGGGGAAGGGAACCTGTGATTTCAATGTAAAATAAATGAAAATGTTTAATTAATAACAAACAAACAAACAAACAAACAAACAAAAATCTGGGCAGGCCAGGCAGTAGTGGTGCATCCTAGAACTTAGGAGGCAGAGGCAGGTAGCTCTGTGAGAACAAGGCCAGCCTGGTCTACAGAGTGAGTTCCAGGACAACCAGGACTACACAGAGAAACCATGTCTAGAGAAAAGAAGAAGAGGAGGAGGAGAGGGAGGAGGAGAGGACAAGAAGGAGGAGAGCTGGTGCATATGAGCTTTTGAGGGAAAAAAAATCTCCAATGTAAAGTATTAATGAAGGGAATATGATACCCCCCATTGTGAATGTGTGTACATGAAGATTCAGAGTAGAGCATTAAGACATGGAATCCCTCCACTGACATGAGAGATGCTCTGCAGAGGAAGGGAAGGACACTTAGGAAGGGTTGAAGGACATTTTTACTTCACACTAAATACTATTGGATTTTACTTTTGGTGGAGTATGCATTGCTTCTATGATTTTAAATAAAACCAAATTCCAAAAGCTGTCTTGAAACTTTTTTGTTTTGTTTTTGAGACAGGGTCTCACCATGTAATCCTGTCTGGGATAGAATTCACTACGTAGATCTGGCTGGTGTCCAAATCACAGGATGTTGCCTGCCAGAATTAAAGGCATGAACCAATACACCCAACTTCTAGAAACTATTTTTAGAACAAACTCTATAATTTTGTGTGTTTTAAAAAAAAACCCTAAGTGAGGCTAATTTGAGCCTATCTTCTTGATGAAAACAACAAAATTGGTCAAAGCCTTACAGTGATGTCACGGAGTTACATCTTCCACACCTGTTATGCCAGTAGAGCCCTCACTGGCTGGATCAGTGTCTCCAAAGTGCCAAGGATCCTAGATATAGGGACAAGGATGAGGCTTTGGGCTTTTTAGACAAACCATAACAGCAAACCACAGCATAGCATGGCAACAACTCCTAGAACCTAAATGCATTTGAGCATGAAGGGCTTGAGGCACTGCTACCTGCCTTTCATCCTACGGAGAAGACTGGGACCCACGGGAGTGAAAATGAACAACTTATCACCAGTGTGAGACTCCTTTTGGATCTAAGACAATCCCCACCAGGTAACTGTCTTTCTAAATCGGGGCAGAGCCGCCATTGATCTGACCCCTATGGAGACAAGATGACTGCTCTACGGTGGTAAGGTGAGTGTAATGACGAATGCTAAGAATTGTACCACTTGAGAGATAGTGACAGGAGTTCAATGTCATCTTTGTCTGTATATCAACATGAGAGCTCATTTTATTAATAAATTAGCTATTTTGTTTTGTTTTTCAAGATAGGGTTTCCCTTGCTGTCCTGGAACTAGCTCTATAGACCAGAATGACATCGAACTCACAGAGATCTGCCTCCCAAGTGCTGGAATTAAAAGCGAGCACCACCACTGCCTGGCAATAAATTAACTAATTTTAAAAACCTTCCTAACAACAGGAATGACTAAAGTTAGACTTACTGGAGTGAAGAAACAAAGACTGCCCATAAGAAGAGTTAGCCACAGATACAGAAAATATCAGGCTATAGGGTGCTTGACTTGATGACTTATAGAAATAAGAGTGCAGCAGAGGATGGAGTAAAGAACTAGGAATGGACAGAATCTGAAAAACAAGACAGGTGTATACCATCTGATAAAAAGAAAAGCTAGCAATGATGTCTCTTGTCACCTTTGGTATTTACTGAGCTCACCTGGGTGATGGACTTCTTAGCTAGAACACATTTGAGCTTACTAGTAATCATGATGCCTGTGATGGGAAATGAGCATTTATTTCTGTGGTGATATCTTGCTTGCACAAATAAAGCCAGTCTGAAGGTCAGAGAATGGAGCTTGCCACTAACTGACCATAGAGGTCTGGAGGTCTGTACAGACAGACAGGAAGTGTGTTAGCCAGATGGAAACAGCACATAAGCAGGGAGAAACAGGAAATCACTCCCTTGTCTGCTGAAATGCTAAGGAGGTAAGGTGTGGTGGCTTGCTCCTTCTCTCTGATCTCTCAGCATTTTCCTCTATATCTGACTCCGAGTTTTTATTATATCATTTAAGAACTCCATTTACACATTTCCACTTAAGTTAAATGTCTGAAGGACAAAGCCCTCACTTCAACACTCCCCATGCACTTCTGCAGGTTTTGTAGAAGTCTTAACAAACAGCAGCCATAACGCTTGGCATGCCAGTGCATGTCTGCAATCCCAGCACATAGGACACTGATCCTGGCCTACGCATGAAGACCCTATGGCTAGTAATCAACTAGGCACTGTAAGTTTCCCTGCCTGTGTGAACAAGAATATTTGCACCACACATGGTAACATCTTCTCTTGTAGTTTTTGCTTTTAGGTCTAGGAAAGATAGTTTTCTTAGTTCAACTATTGAAGCACAGCACCCTTTCTCTCTTCTTTACCATTTCTTACATTTTACTAAAAGTAACTTTAGTAAGCATTACTGTGTCCTAAGGGATGAGTCCTCCCTTTGTGATTTGTTGCCGTTAACATTTTATAGATGAGAAAACTGAGCAGGAGATGTACAAGGTCTCCAAGAGAGTTGGATTAGCAGTGTGAGCCTGAGTGTAACTAGGCCCCAGTGCCCTCCACTTGGCCACAAAAGCCCCTGTTGCCCTTACCTCCCATTATCTCTTCCTCTTTGCTCTCTCACACTGTCACTATAAGTGCTCCCAGAAGCCTCTGCTTCCTTCAGGTCTGCAGTTTCTCAACTGTTGTGGTCCAACATTGACACTCTTTAAAGTACAGAACAGAGAAGAAATTGTCCTCTCTTCCTCCATTTACAGGATTGCATGTTTCTTCCAACAAAGCACACAGCCTCATCCCCCAGCTCCAGACAGCACAGCCAGCTTCAAAGTCCTGTCCCTGTCTGCCTCTTTCTACTCCCATTTCTAAGTGATTGATATAAAATCTGTGTTGGGCATGCTCCAAACTAGGTGAGCACCACTATTTTGGTGGCTATGTTTCTATTGTGAGAGAAAAAGCAAGAAGAGATTTGGTCAAGAGTGGTGAAGACAAGCAGAGACTTGTGCTGGTGGCATGGGGGAGACATTTTTTTCCTCTCATTATAAACATCATCAGACATAAGGGTACCCTAAGCATTACACAGCCCCAGTAAAACAGTGTGCACTTGTCTCCTAGTGCACTTGTCTTCTACTGCTGTGATAAGCACAGTGACCAGCAGCAACTTGAGGAGAAAAGGGTTTGTTTCAGCTTACAGGTTAGAGTCCAGTAGTGAGGGAAGCCAAGGCAGGAACTAAAGACAGAAACTTGTAGCAAAAACTACTGTTTAGTGCTCTCTCTCTCTCTCTCTCTCTCTCTCTCTCTCTCTCTCTCTGTGTGTGTGTGTGTGTGTGTGTGTGTGTGTGTGTGTTATACAGCTGAGACACACATGCCTAGGGATGGTACTACCCATGTTAGTCTGGGCCCTCTTACATCAATTGCTAAACAAAATAATCCCCCATTGATATGTCTTCAATTGAGCTTCCCTCTTACCAGGAGACTCTTGGTTATATCAAGTTGAAAGTAAACATTAATCAGGACAACTTGCTCTCTGATTCAGTTTTTAGGCAACCCTTGTATTCATCCTTCAAAACATTGCTACCCCTAAGCATCTCCTAAATAAAATTCTAAAGCAAACACCTAAGTCTATTGGTTTGTCCCTGGCTTTCTAGCAGGGTCCACTGTAAGGTGTAAGGACATGGTACCATGATTGTACGGATGTGGTGGTTCATACCTGTAATCTCAGCACTCAGAAGACTAAAGCTGAAGGATTTCTCTGAGTTTGAAGCTAACCTGAGCTACATAATGAGTTCCAAGACAACCTGAACTACATCTGTCTTAGTCAAAGTTCTATTGCTGTGAAGAGACAATATGACCATGGCAGCTCTTATAAAGGAAAATATTTAATTGAGGCTGGCTTGCAGGTTCAGAGGTTCAGTCTATTGTCATCATGGCAGAAAATATGGCAGCACACGGGCAGACATGGTGCTGGAGAAAGAGTCAAGAGTTCTACAACTGGATCTGCAGGCAGCAGGAGAGAGACATTGGGCCTGGCTTGAGTTTCTAAAACCTCCAAACCCACTCCTGGTGACAAACTTCCTCCAATAAGGCCACATCTACTCCAACAAGGCCAAACCTCCTAACGCTGTAACATCTCATCAACAAACAATGACAGTGAGGGATCCAAGTTCTAGTGGTCCCTAATGTCAGAGGCTGTCATTGCCAATCTTGCCAGTCAGGCTGCAGACCTATAAAGCCCTGCTCTCTAACAAATGTGCATCAGTACCTTTGTACATCATTATAACCATAGTCTGTGGACCTGTAGTCTTGTGGTCCTGGTTAAAGACACTGGCCCCACCCCGGCTACACTCCCAGGCCCATATCCCTTAAGGCCCAGGTGGCTTCCATGGGCAGAAGCCCTGGAATGCCCTGAAGCTATCTGCCTAGGGTAGGACTAATAAAAGCTGGTGTACTGCTCAGTTTAAAAAATGAAACAACCCACAAGGTGGGTAGTAACTACCCTTATGAAGAGATAGGCGCGTAGGAGCAACGATAAAGCTGTCGTGCTAGGGAAAGAAAAGAATAATTCCTCATCTCCCTTGCATTCTCCCTACTGATTCGAGCGCCAGACAGATACAGCTGGAGCTTCTCGGGAAGATAAGGGAGCTGGACAGAGAAGTTACTTTGGGATGGTTGGACATTTGGTGCCTTGCAGCAGTGTCCAGCCCTGTGTTAGATAGCATGCTGCGTTAGCCCAAGCCTGTGACCTTTAGAAATACTTCAGAGAATTTTTTAAAACAGATCCCAGGGCTCCATTCCAGCCATGCAGAAACAGAAAGCTCTGATACTTTCATAAGTCCTGCAGGTGATTCTGCTGAAGCTGATCCAGGTACTGGCTTTCAGAGACCACTGCAGTGGGAAGCAGAACACAAGTGTGCGATGTTCTCTTTCCTTAAGGAGCTCACCACATAAGCAGAGAGATAAGACTCATTTATACACAGTAAATTTAATTATCCCTTCAGCTGTGTTCAAATAGTGCTTCTATGCTTATCTTCATTATTGCTTTTGTCATGTTGAGTTGGAATTGTTTAGTAGTCTCTATCAGATTTCTGTGATTTTTCTGAAGGCAGGGACTATGTTCATCTATTTTGGGTAGGTTTATCATCTTATAGTTAATTAATGATCCATTCCTTTCTTGATTCAAGAAACACAAGGAGGCTGGGAATATAACTCAGTGGCTAGAATACTTGCCTGGTGTTTGTAAAGGCAGGACAGACACTGGGCATGGTGACACACACCTGTAATCCCTTTGGAGGTGAAGGTAGGAGAATCAAGAAGGAGATCCCAAGACTTAAAAGGTACAAAGAGAGAAACTGCTTTTGCAAGTTGTCCTGTGATACCTCTATACAGGCACTGTGATGTACACAGCCCCCACACACACACACACACAATCAATCAATCAATCATAAACCTTAAATGTGAATTTGGTCCTCCACTAAGATTCCAAACAAAGATTCATCCCCTCTGCACACCTAGGCAGGAACTGAATAGCAGAGAAGAGAATATTACAGAAGGAGGATAGACCTGGAGAAAGTCTCCATAGAGCTGACTGTGCCACTGTGCAGATTTTATGAAAGTTCACAACTGTCACATATATGCAGGATGAAGGGACTACTAAAGCACCCACACAGTACAGTGGCCCCATTGACCAGTGTACGGAGACCCCTTTGGGAGGACTATGAGTGGACACTGGTTCATTAGGATAATAACTCTCTGGAGCATCTCTAGAAATCAACAGGACCTTTATAAGGATGGCAAAAAGACCAAGTTTCACTTTTTCCAGTACCATGCACTAGAGGGCCCAAATGTCTTTTGTCAATACAAAACACAACACTCAACTCAAAGAGAATAAGGTGGTTTATTCCCAAGCCAAATATGGATGGCCATGCCCAGAAACAGATTCTGGTTGACCCCAAAAGGCACATTCCCAAGTAGAATTGGTTTCACAAAGTGTTTTAGTTATACAACAACAGAAAGTCACAAATCAAGGAAGTTTCCAGGACACTGGTGGAATCACTGGATAGATGGGTTGATTACAAAAGCTGAGATGAGGGGATCTTGCCTCTAGTTCTCAGGAGCTAACTGATAGCATGCTTGAGTTTTCTGCTTGGTAGAAACTAGTAGTCTAAGTTAATATGTCCAAAGAGGATTTACCTGATAGTCACAAAATGTTATGTTGGAGACAGAGGTGGTTGGTGAGTAGATACTGAGGAACTGAAGACATTCCAAGACAAGGATAGGCTAGAACTGTAGCTCTCCAGGAAAGTGTTTGCCTGGTATGCATAAGGCAGAGTACTCTCCTGGGGAAGATGAGAAAGCAAAATCAAACAGCTCCAGAGTGTGTGTGTGTGTGTGTGTGTGTGTGTGTGTGTGTGTGTGTGTGTGTGTGTGTGTGTGTGACACACTACATTTCTGACAACTTGATAATTCTTCCTTTCTTGCTTTTCAGATTTGCAGGCACACTCCAAAGAAGCCTGGTTTAGGAAGAGCCATCCCAGGCAGTTGAAAATTAATCTGCCCACTAGAGGGCAATGCAGACTAAGGACCGAGTTTTTTGTACAAATTCCAATGGGTGGCCCCCAAAGGCCATTTTGGATTCCCAAAGGCAGCACATCTTCCTATGTACAAAAAAAAACAAAAAACAAAAACAAAACAAAACAAAACAAACAAACAAACAACAAAAAAAAACAAAAACAAAAAACCTCTTACCGATGTCTCTGCACTTGTGTAACTAAGGCAATGTTAAAAACCAAAACCAGGAGGGTTTGCTGTCTACCCTGTTCACTGCTGGGGAAAGTTCTCACCATGTTTTTGTAGGCAACTCATGCAGTCCCTGGAGGAGACTGAAGCTTCCCATGGATGATTAATATTTAATTGATAATTAATATGTAAAAATGGTTGATTAAGAGCTGTGAGGTCATGGCAAAGTCTTTCTGGGGAACATCACCAAGCAGTAGGCTATTATCTATTGCTTGGGCTCAGACTGGATCAGGATTGAGGAAAGCTTGACCCCTTTACTGTTCACTTGTAAATATTCAAGTGAAAGAAGGAAGCAAAAGGGGTGGCTTGGTCTAGGCACAGATAATACTAATGTATCATCATTAATACTTGTTTCTTCATCTGAAGAAGGAACTTAAGGTTTACAACGCTGCTTTATTAGCACTACTCTTTTAATTCAGCACTGATTGAGCTCCTATGGTAGGCCAGCTCATTTTCTAAGCAATAGAAGTACCAAGGTTATTTGTTACGGCCTTGAGTGTATGGCCTGATACACACACATCACAAATAAAAGTTCAGGGAATTACAGCCTCTATCCTTCAACTAGAAAATGTTTAATTGCTCCCTTCTACTAACTAGGCAATATGTTCTTCCTTAGCATCAAGGAAGTGTCATATCCTACTTACATCTCTAGTACTTAGACAACTATTTATTACCCCATAAATGATTAGATGACTGGATGGATGGACAGACTCAGTGGTAGTTTGAATGAGAATGACCCTCTTAGGTTCATATATTTGAATATGTAGATTTCAGGTGGGTGGGGTGGGGTGGTTTAAGAGCTGTGGCCTTATTGGAGGTGTGTCACTTGATGTTTCAAGGAACTTGGTGTGCACTCACTTGCAATTTCTCTCTGCTTCATGCTTACAAATCAAGATGTGACCTCTGAACTGTCCCTTTACTGTGCCATCATAGACACCTACCCTCTGAAACCATGTTTCTTTTATAAGTTGCCACTGTCATGATGCTTTATCATAGCAATAGAAAAGTAACCCAGACAAAATTGCAAATGAATAGATGGCTGAGTAGATGAACAAATGTATAAATATGTCATCTTTTCTCCTTTTCCTTTGATTAGGAAGTGTTTTAGCTATTTTTCTCCTTGCTGTGACAAAAATGCCTGTCAAAAGTAACTTAAAGAAGGAAGGGCATATTTTGTCTCACAGTTTGATGTACACAGTCCATCATGGAGGGGAGGTAATGAAGACCAGTGTGTGGAGCTGACCATGGTGGGTTGCATCAAGAAGCAGAGACACAAATCCGGGTACGCACAGTGTCTCCTTTTATACAGTCCTGGCTCCCAGCCCACAGGACAGTACTGTCCACATTCAGGGTAAATACTCCCTCGTCAGTTACAATTCAAGTAACCCCTTGGAAGCAAACCCAGGTATCTCTCCAAAGTGGTTCCAAATCTAGTCAGGGTGCCAATGAAGTTCTTTGCTCTTTCAGGAAAAGGAAGGAAAAAAAAAAAAAAAAAAAAAAAAAACGACAAAGAAAGGACAAGATCTGAGCTACCAGAACCTATCTGGGAGATTCTAGCTCCTCCACCAAATATGAAATAGTGTGTGGCCTTGAAGAGAAACAGCCAAATCCTGACATAGTAATTCATGATGCATCCCAGCAATCAGGAGGCAGAGGCACAAATTCAAATCTAGACTGGTCTATATATAGTAAGTTTCAGACCATCCAAAGCTATGCTACAGGCCCTTAGGGGAAAGAGAGAGGGGAGAGAAGGAGAGAGGGAAGGAGAGAGAGAGAGAGAGAGAGAGAGAGAGAGAGAGAGAGAGAGAGAGAGAGAGAGAGAGAGAACCTTGAGGAGGGTGAGAGGGTCTTCCTTCTGAGCCTGGAGGGAAGCCCAGGCCTAAGCCTTTGAGCTAGTGAGCTAGACACATCCTGCATGCTAGAAATATCCAGGCTTGCACTGCCAAGGAGAAGACTGTGGGAGCCAGCCAGCTGCTCTCGAGAAAAGGAACAGCAGGCTGGATTCAGAGCTGGAGGAGTTTATTGGGTAACAAATAAATCCACAGCCTATGTCACTCAGAGCAGCCCAGGTCTGCTCAACTGGGGGATGTGGGGGCAAGAGTCACTCCCACCCCACACCCCCCTACCCACCCCACACCCCCGCCTTGACTGACTGATTAAGTTTTGTCCTGGTAGGAACAAGCAGGTTTTGTCTTCCTTATTGACCAATAATAACTGCCTATCTTTACAGTATTCCATGGAATGTTCTGGTACTGACACACTGCACTGGTCAGCTCAGCATACTTATATCACCCTTCATCTCAAGCATTTACCACTTCTTTATGATGAGAACTTCCAAAACTTTCCTTGTGGCTGCTTTGAATGTGTTCTCTGCAGCCATTCTGATAACACAGCTGCTGTGTTTGTGCTCATCTGATTGTGAGAGTACCCCCTTTATCCAGCCTCTCCCCAACCTCCAGTAATCACTATTCCACTCTCCATTCCAGCGAGTTTGACTTTTCTAGATCCCACATATGAGTGAGGTCATACGGCATTAGTCTTCTGTGTCTGGCTTATTTCACTTAACATAATGTCTTCCAGGCCCGTCCACATGACTGTAAATGACAGGATTATAATCTTTACCCTAGTTTTGAAACTAGCAAGTTTAAGATTATAAGAAGCCACTTTCTACCTCTGGGTTTTTTGCTTTGTTTCAGGGTGTGTGTGTGTGTGTGTGTGTGTGTGTGTGTGTGTGTGTGTGTGTGTGTATTGTTTCAGGGTGTGTGTGTGTGTGTGTGTGTGTGTGTGTGTGTGTGTGTGTGTGTGTGTACCTGAAGAGGACAGAAGACATCAGATTTCTTGAAGTTGAAATTGTAGGCATTTATGAGCACCCCAACATGGATGCAGAGATATGAACTCTGATCCTCATTATAGAGCAGAAAGTGTTCTTGGCCACTGAACCATGTCTCCATCTCCCGATTCTTTTTTATTTTTTTTGAGACAACATCTTTTATCTCAGACTGGCCTCAACTCTCAACATAGAGATGTCTCTGGACAGAAGATCCTTCTGCCTCCACTTTCTAAATGCTGGGATCACAGGACCACTGCCAGTTTCTGCTGTGCTGGGGATGGAATACAGGGCTTCAAGTGTGCTAGGTTAGTGCCAATGAGCCACATCTCTATCCTAGCAGTCATTTCAATCGACTAACCTTAAACTACTTGTCAGCCTATTACAAAGTGAATACAGCCAGGTGATGTGGTTCATGGCTGTAATCTCAGCACTTGGGAGACATAGAGGATTACTGCAAACTAAAGGCCAGCCAGGGCTTCATAGTAAGTTCCAGGTCAACCTGAGCTACAAAGGGAGACCTGTCACATATAAGTAAATAAGTAAGAAAAGCCTTTTTTTCTGAGAGTTCCCTGAGGTGTGAGGTGTGAGGCTTGCAGTTTAGAGGGCAAGGGATAGCAAAGTGTACACAGAAATAGGAAAATTTCATCTCAGAGTGAGAAATAAACAGATCACACTCTTACTCAACATCCTCCCATGGTCCATTTGTCCAGCCCTGAATTCCTCAGCCAGTATCTGAGAATCTTCCTTGGTTTGACTCAGTTTGGCTTCTCCACCACTCTCCTTTCATGGTGCTCTCTGCCCCTCTTGGCCATTGTGCCCATCAGTCTCTGTGCAGGCTCAGCATATCTCACCTTTTCCATGCAGTATGCTGAGAGGCAAGCCCAGTGCTGGAGCTTCCCACCTGCCCCAGGCTGCAGAGATCTCGCTCTGCTCTGAGTACAACACCTGGGGCCTCACTACACACGGGTTCACTCATTTCCTCTTAGCTATATATTACCTTCTTAGGGTAACTCAGACATCAAGCTGACTGCAACTGCTCGAGTGCCAAATGGACAAAAGTTTAAGTGTGTTTATGAATGTATGCATAGTCAAGGATAGGTATCTTGGGCTGGAGATGTAGCTTAATGGTTAAAAGCATTGGCTGCTCTTGCAGAGGAATCAGGTTCAATTCCAGCACCTACATGGTAGTTTATAACCATCTGTACTCCTGCTCTAGGGGGATCCATTGCCCTCTCTGTCTTCCAAGGGCACTAGGCATGAATGAGGTCCACAGACATGCATGCAAGCAAAATACCTATATACATAAAATAAAAGTCTTAAAAGACTTTCTGCCCAGCTATATCTATGTTTGTTAGGTTTATTGTTAGTGTTGTTTGGTTTTAGTTTTGATTTTAACTTTGAGACAGTCTCACTATGTAGCTCTGGCTGGCTTAGAATTTTCTATACAGACCAGGCTAACCTAAAACTTACAGAGATCTGCCTGCTTCTGCCTTCTGAGTGCTGGGGTTATGGGCATTCACCACTATACTTCACTGTATCTGTGTTGATCTATGCCCACACCTACATGCAAATGAGCTCAGATAATAATAAAAATAGACCTAGTTCTCATGTAGGTCCGCATATGTACATACAATAAGTGTACATGTTTATGAGACAGAGAGGAGAGCACACATGGGAACGGCTCCTCTCACTCCTTTGGAAAATTACTTCCCCCCCACCTTTCCTTCTATTTTTCTTTTCTTTTTTCTTTTCTTTTTCTTTTTTTTTTTTTTCCTTCTATACTAAGAAATGGAGTGGAAGGGATGGAGATATGGCACAGTGGTTAAGAGCACACATTGATTCACAGTTCACTTGTCAGGTAGCACATAGCTGATTATAACGTTATCTCCTAGAGATCCCATACCTTCCTCTGGCCTTAGCAAACATTGTATTCATAAACACAGAGGCGGGAAGATCTCTGAGTCTGAAGCTAGCCTGGTCTACAGAGGAAGTTCTAGGACATCCAGGGCTACACAAAGAATCCTTGTCTTGGAAACAATAAATAAATTAGAAAATACAGTCTAGACACTAAGGTGCACCTCCATGGCAAAATACCTGCTTATCACTGGGTTCAATTCCTGATCATCCAAAAAAGAAAAAAAAAAAAAGAGGTGGAGAGAATCCATGTCCCTTTACCCTGAGTTCTGGCTATCAATCACTGTGACTTGCTTTCACAATATAGTAGAGAAAATACAGCAGAAGGACCTGTCTTGGTTGATCTTCTCTTTCTATGAAGAGATATATATATGACCAAGGCAACTTACAAAAGAAAGCATTTAACTGGGGCCTTGTTTACAGTTTGAGAGGTGTAGCCCATGACCATCATGGGTGTATGTGTGGCAGCTGGTAGGCAGGCATGGAGCTGAAATAGTAGCTGAGAGCTTAAATCTTATTGCCAAGTTGGAGGCAGAGAGCATGAAGATTGTGCCTTGCCCATCCCTAGTGACACACCTCCTCCAACAAGGCCTTACCTCCTAACCTCCTAATCCTTCCCAAAATAGTTCCACCAACTAGAAATCAAGCATTCAAATATATGATCCTGTGGTTGTCACTCTTATATAAATCACTGGAAGGCCTCCTGTGGCTTCTTCATACTGGCCTCACATGACAGGCAGTCTCTGCTGTTGCTTCCTTAGTTAAAATCCTGATCTGCCATGTGGCAAAGAATGGCCCCAGCTTCTTGTAGATAAGCAACTATGAGAAAAGCCTTGGAAACCAGTGGGCACTGAGCAGATGCAGGAAGAAGGCATCTCAACCACCAGACCCAGCTCAGACATCACATGGCAACCACACCGTTGAGAATAGAGACAGCCACATTCCCACTGACATTTAGAGGTTTCTGGGGTCTCCTTGCTGATTTGTTGCTGTTGTTTGAGACAGGGTTTTTCTGTGTAGCTTTGAAGCCTGCCCTGGAACTCGTTCTGTAGACCAAGCTGGCCTTGAGCTCAGAAATCTGCCTCCCAAGTGCTGGGATTATAAACAACTGCCACCACCACCTGGCCTCGCTGGATCTTCTAGAGATAAACCTGGCCCCAACTGTTACCTATGAAAAAATTAAATCATTACTGTTTTCATAATTTATTCATTTTGAAATTTATGTGCATTTGTGTTTTGCCTGTATGTCTACCTATCTGTTCCCATGGAACTGGAGTCAAAGGCAGTTGTGAACTACTATGTGGGTGCAGGATTGAACCTAAGTCCTCTGGAAGAGCAGCCAGTGCTCTCAACTGCTGAGTCATCTCTCCAGCCCCTCATTGCAGTTTTAAGACATGACATTATTTTAATACCATTGACAAGAATAAAGATATCCTGAAGACACTTTTATCCCTCCCCAAATCAGGACTTTCTCGGATATCTTACAATGTGAGAGAGAAAACCCTGAAGCCTCAGGGCAGCCAGAGGAGAAACTTGTCTTCTAGAAAGAAATTTTACACAGCACTGACAACTTGTCATACCTCCTTGAAGAATAAACAGGAGCAATAAAATGATGGGTCAGGGAAGGGTAGGACCACACTTCAACACAGACTGCTTTGTTCTGCATACTTACAGGCCTCTGGTTCAGCCAAAGCCTCACAGGACCTCTTTGTCCATTTTTCTAAAATTGAGCAGTGATACATACCTGTAATCCCAGCACTCACAAGGTTGAAGTTGAGTCTGAGGCTATATTGGGCTACACAGTAAGAACCTATCTAAAACAAAACAAACATAAAGGTGAATAATCAGAATTACCAGTGGGACTATCTTAGCCCTCTCATTGGTCCCTTAGCAGATTCCTTTAAACACAGTTTACAACTGTCAGTTTGATAAAGATGGAGAGTTCTTCTAGGACAGAAGTCACCACACCATCCTAATGCTGGCAAGCCAGAAACAGGATTCCAGTGTGAGAGCTATATACTAGAGTCTGGCCACTTAGGCTATGCTGGGTCCTTGGTACTTGAATGCCTTATGGGTTTTGTTGGCAACCTATAATCTGCACAAAATGATGTCTAATGCATAGCTCTCAGAGGTGGTTGTGGAAAGAGACAACGTGCCATCTTGATGTACATCTTATTAGAACGAACAAGGATAAGATGATGCCTGCTCTGTCTGCCTTCCATCAGTGTTATCCTCTTTATGATGACAGCAATGGCCAGCTACTAAATGACTAATAGGTACTGGTCATTTCTATAGGGCTTGTAAGACAAAGTCCTAGTGTCTAGTCAGCATATTCACAGGATATGTAAGTGTTAAGTTTTGTGGAGCCAACTTGCAGTGTAGCAAGAATAAGAAAAATAAAAGATCCTTAAGGACTGGAGGAGAAGAAAGAGATTTGACTGAACTTAGCGAGTTTAAGCCTTGAAGTATTTGAGACAAAAAATTAAGGCCTTGCCTTATTAGCAGAGGGACTATCATGAGGGAATCGAGGATGTAGTAATAGTGGGTGTGTATGGAGGACTGTGAGTGAACACATAGACCTCTGGAGTCTGTGGCATAAATGGCAAGCGCGGGGTAGCCATACAGTGGCTGAGAAACCATCACTGATGTGAAGGAGAGATCCAAGGACCATCCATCTTTCTTTCTACAAGTTTGAAGCTACTTCATCCATACCAAGACAGGTAGACATGCATAATCATGCTCACACTGATATATGAGTGTTGTGTTTGTTATTGTCAGAAACCAACCTGATGCTGAGCATGGTGGTGCATGCCTTTAATCCCAGCTTTCTGGAGGCAGAGCCAGGTGGATCTCTGTGAGTTCAAAGCCAGCCTGCCATACAAATCGATTTCCAGGGTAGCCAGAGGTGTCTGACACAGGGAAACCCTGTCTCTTAAAACCAGAGAGAGAGAGAGAGAGAGAGAGAGAGAGAGAGAGAGAGAGAGAGAGAGAGAGAGAGAGGAGGAGGAGGAAGAGGAAGAGGAGGAAGAGAAATGAAAAGAGAAAACAGCCTGAGAGATTGTGGATTCCAGAGGTGGGTGGGAAGGGCCCCAGAGAAGATTGGTGAGACTCTAACTCTGAGGTAGACATTTAGTAAAACCACAGACTTGAAATAACAAAAGTTCATAAAAACAGCCCATTCATTCATTATGCAAGGAAATTGCTCATTTGTGGAGTTTGAATGATAGTGGAGAGCTTTGTAAAGCAAAAAGATGGTGCTTTATAACACCCTAGAAACACTGGCAAGTTCTCCACATAGAAAGGACACCTGTTGGGTGTCAACTAACTGACAAACCTAGTGAGTCATCCATGGGAGAAAGCAAGCCCTACCATTTCCTCTGCACCTACTTCCAGGAGTAGTGAGGAAGGGTATGCATAAAGAAGCCTTCTGGGAGAGCTACAGCACTTCTGAAACCACAGGGAAAGGACTTGCCAAAGAACCATTGGCCAAGAAAGACAGTTGGGATGATGTTGGTAGCCACAGATCTAGGGGAAGGAAGATTGCATCCATGCCCTGCCTTTATATAGAAATGGAGCCATCTGTTTATAATTTAAAGATTTCCCTGGGATCAAGATCGCTGTTGGTAAACAAACAACAACAACAATAATAATAAACCCACCTGGCTCTTGTCTTAACTTCTATTCTTCATATATATATATATATATATATATATATATATATATATATATTTTTTTTTTTTGGATACAGGGTTTTGTAGTGTGATATTCACTTTGTCTCCTTCTGTGGCACTGACCACACCCATTGGGGGGTGGAGCCAGGGGCAGAAGTGAGCTGGAGAACTAAGTCAGAGGAGGAGAGGGAGAGAGCTCTCTTGCAAGCCTCAGGGGAACAGGAGAACTTCCGGAGGAATTCTTGGAAGCAGGAACCTGTTGGTGTTCACCTGTCTATGTTGTGAGTTATTTCTCCCTGAATAAACATCTGTTCGGCCTAATTGTTTATCCTGATCCTTATTAAACCACGATAGGGTTTCTCTGTATTGCATTGGAGGCTGTCCTGGAACTAGCTCTGTAGACCAAGCTGGCCTCAAACTCACAAAGAGCTGCCTGCCTCTGCCTCCCAAGTATTGAGATAAAGATGTGTGCCACCAACTTCTATATTTTATTATCTACTTTCTTTTTGTTTATATTAAAATAGCTTTGGGATGATTAAATCATTAAAAAAACAAAAAAGCTTTTTACCACCATATATCATGGAACTCTAGTTTACATAGAATAAACAATTTAATATATAAATGCATTGGGAAATTTTAAATTAAATTCACACACATCTTTGAAATTCCAAATGAATGTTACCATATAAAAAACTTTTAATTAATAAATGAATTCACTGGATTTTGTTTGACTTTGTTTCTAAATTTTTAATTGAAAAGGAAAATGGAGCTAAACACATACCATTAATCCCAGGCAGATCTCTGCGAATTCCAGGCAAGACTGGTCTATACAGGACAGCCAGAGTGACAAAATAAGACCCTGTCTCAAACAGACAAATAACAGGAAATCGGGAAATTTTGTTTTTCTTTGCAAAATGTCTATCACACTGAGTGTAAGGATTCAGGCATTACGCTGGCCTGTCCCTGTCACCTGGCACAATGCACTCAGGCAGTACTCTGGTCAGCACAGGGTTCCATGAGTACTAGTCTGCAGGCAGGTATAAAGGACCCTTTAAAAGTCAGACCCTTGACCATTCATGCTCTCTTTTTCTTTCTCTTTTCTCCCTCTCTTCCTTTTCTCTCTCCCCCTCTCTCCTCTTCTGTTCCCGGTGCCTCTATGTCTCTTCCCTTCTCCCTCGCTCCCCTTTCTAAATAAATTCCTCATTTAAGCTCTGTTCCCTCCCACCTCGGTCACCCTCACCTGCTATGGAACTTGCTATGCTCTCCCACATGGTCCTTTACCTTGGGACCCCACTCACTTGGGACTCTCACTCGGGACCACCACTCATGCCCACCCCTTCTCCAGCTTTTATTCTTATAACTGTAACAGAAGAACAACACTAAGGAGTAAGTGTTTGACAGAAAAAACTCTGGAAGTTTCACCAGTTACTTTGGCAACACTGTGATCAACCCCAGCCCACCCCCACACCCCACACCCCGGAGAACTGAAGTGCAGGAATTATTTTGGCTCATGTTTCAGAAGCTTCTTCTTCATAGAAGAGAGGGTATAGCAGAGCACAGCAGCTCAAATCATGGCTGCCAGGAAGCAGAGAAAGGAAAAAAAAAGAAAGGCACAAAGTAGGATATAGATAGCCCCAAGACATACATACAAGCTCTCCCTCACCTACTTCCTCCATCTAGGCTCTACCTAGGATGGAGGGAAGGGCTGATCCTGGACTCATCTAATGTCTGTCTGGTGTCTGTCTTGGCCTCCATCATTACATGGCATCCTCCGTGTGTGCCATCTGTCCCTGTTTTCATGTGTCTTTTCCTCTTCTTATAAAGACTATAGCTGTATTGCTTAAGGACTCACCCTGTAGTGGGTTACTGAACTGTAGTTATGCCAGTCATCTAGTGAAAGTATTCCTGAGACTACTTTAATTGTCCAAACTATCTTAGTCACTTCAAAACTGGTCTCTGGTCACTTAGACCAGTCATAAATTCCTAAGGTAAACTGGTCTCTGGACCTAAAACAATTATGAGAACTGCCTAACCACTTAACTGCTATCTCTCTGCTTCTGTAAACAAAGCTTGCTTGCTGCAGATGTCTAGAGCTGCCTTTCTATATATGTCACAATCACAGTTTTGCCCTTAAAAACTTGAACAAACTGGATGTCGAGGTTGCTTCTTACTACTGTCTGACTGCAATAAAATAAAGACTCCATTCAACTTGTTCAGGCATCTTGGGAATTTTTCCAGTATGACCTCATCCTAACTTGTTTACAAAGGAGATTCTAAATCTGAAGAAATTTCCTAATCCACCATGGTGTTCTTAAATTCAATCCACCTAAGGGAAGCATGTCCTAAAGACTAAAGTGAATTGATCTAGTTACATGGCCAAGTAACAACAGAATTAGAACTAGAATTAGTTTTATACACACACACACACACACACACACACACACACACACACACACACACACACCATAACTCTGATTATATTTAAGATACCAACATCTTCAGAGAACACACATTGGATTCCAAGTCCAGGATAAAGGAAAGCAATGGCTTTGTTTTAGAAGCTTCCTGTGCTGGGCTAAGTTACAATGATGTGTTGGACTCTGGAAACATGGTCTGTAAGTTAAAGATAATAGTTACACTCAGAGAAATTAGTTAGAGTGAAGAGTTGTCATTCCTGGTACTCAACAGCATGTCCTCTGACTTCATCTTTCCCACAAGCCGTGGTCTATCTGCATCCAGAGACAATACTTCCTTTAGCACCAAGCTGCCTTCGATGAGAACTCACAGAGGAAATGGCACTTTGACAATCTCACCACCAAATGCCTGTGACTCATTTAAAGCTCAGGAGCACTTTGAAAATGTTCACTTAGACCAGGAATAGGATGACCACAAAAGACAGTTGTTTATCCAAAAGCTCAGTCTTTAAATATAGCTATCTTCTGGGACAAGGGAAGAACAGCCAAACTTACTCTAACTCACTGCTGTGGTTCCTGGCCAGTAAGAACTGACTGATGGCTCCAGAAGTCCATGCAGGCCCATGTGCAGATAAATGCAGAACAAATGTCTCTGAACTGAAGAAGTTCTGAGAATAGAAGAGGCAGCTCAGACCACAGGGTGAACATCTGAGAGCTTTAAGACCTGCGGCTAGATCTCACAGCAGTGATATTCCCCTGAAACCTTTTTCCCTTAAGTTGCTTCAACCAGCTATTCTGTTGTAGCAATGAGGGAAATCACTAATTAAATTTTGTACAACTGTTGGGACAAAAAGCACCAGCTACCCAGGTATGGGAAAATGGAAAAGTCATCGCAAAGCTGCAATGAGAAATGACAGTCTTGGAACAGGAGGATTTTTTTTTTTTCAAATCTCATCAAAGCTGTGTACTCCAAGGCTTGTAGAAGAACACACAGACACAATGATATTTGCAGAGCACAAGGCCTCAGAAACTGTCCATTCCCTGTGGTCCATCTGTCGGCCTGTGGCAAATCCATAAAGCCCAGATCATCAGTGCTGCCCACAGAGCATGATAGCAGCAGCCAGACCTCAGCCATGATGTCCCTGCAAACTAAAAGTGAGAGAAAGTATTTATCATCATGCTTATAAAAGCAAGTCCTCACATAATATACACTTCCCCGGGAGTGTTAAAGGTACTCAGCTCTAGAGCAGTTTCCTGAACTTGTTCTGTCTGGACTTTATTCTTCCCAATTTTACCCTTCCATATATTGCCACCTACTTCCTGTCTTTCAGAAAACCACTGGAGTCTCTGGGTACTTCCCAGTGCAGCTCTGGACTGCTTTCCTTTTCAGAGGCTGCTGTCGCTTCAGTGTGATTGAGGAGGCTGGGGAGGTAGCAGGTACTTGGGCTCTCACAAGAGGTTCCCGATTTCTTTCTGTTATGCAAACATTATATCTTCTCTAACCATGGTCCCAGGGAAGGCCCCACTTGGACTCACTTCTGTAGTGCTGTACAAGGTCATCTGTCTCACTGCCCATTAGCAGGCCCATGTGTACAAGGCCCATCCCAGCCATGATGCCCATGTATGAGCAGAAATGAGAGGAGTAGCCCAGGTCTCACTGAATGTTACCTAAAAGAATTTTTTAACAGGGCAGGGGAACTTGCTTAGTATTTGTGGCCCCTTTCATGGTACCTGAAGCTTTACTTCCTCTGTCTTTTGAACAGGTACAGTCATTTGTGGAAATCTACAATGATGCATCTGTCTCAGGCAGGTCAGTCCCCCATTATCAGTTTCTAATTCTTCACATGTGAAACAAGCTAAATAAGCTTACCCTACAACCACCACCACATACACATTTACACATTCCAGCCTGACTGAGCTGGGTGAGGTTTATTTCACTTCCCCAGCACCCATCTCTAACATGAATGGTTTTCATCCCATGAAGTCGATTCTCTCTCACTAGTGTAAGAATCCACAGCCTCTCCTTTAAGTAGCTTTATCTACCTCACTCTTTGATATTTGAAGGCTGGGGAAGAGTGGCTCCTGAAGCATACTGTGTTCACCTGCACACACTGTCCCAGCAGGTCCCCCCAGGTTCCTAGCAGCTGAAGTTAGAGACACAAATAGGTTTACAAAGATCTTTTGTCTTTTCAAATTAACTCGGGTTTAAAATGAGCCCAGAGGACAGAGGATTTGGGAGGTGAGCATCGTCTCTCACCATACAGGTTCCTCCTGTGTGATTGGCAAGGGGTTGAGTGGTTGAGAGTCACACATTCTAAGACAGGACCACAAAGTGAAAAGATCCACCCCAAACATCCTGGCCTCGGTATTCCTGAAAAAGAGGCTAGAATTCTATTCAATGGTCCTGAACTGAGCCTATGGTGGCCCAGATGACTATATGGGCAGAAGGAGGAAAAAAAAAAAAACAACAAAAAACAAGTCTACAATACCAGTCGAAAGGCCATACAGAGAAGGAGATGAAGGGGATAAGAACAGTCAGACATTATCTTTGCAATCATTCACCCATGGAACTGCATCTTACTAGCCCAGTCTCCCTTCCATATGTGCACAGAAGTTCCAGGACCAGAGGAAATGATGCTCTAATGACATTTGAGAACCAGCAACATGGTGAGCTCCTGACAGCTGGAAAGATGGTTAATCTGAGCATTGAACTGCAGCCAAAATGTAACAGAAAATCCACCACCAATCCTAAGTACTCTCCTTCTAGGAAAAACAGGCAGAATCTAAGCAACCCCACACACCCCTGTCCCTGCTTCCCAGAGAAAAACCCAAAATAGTGGATTGTTTTTCATCTTAATTAAACCTAAGTTTACATCCACCACTCTGACCAGAGAGGGAAATATACAAGGAAATGTTTGCCAACTTTCTCTTACCCAGCTCAGTTTTTAAGTCCTCCAATTGGGGTTGGGGCTTGGTGTTACAGCATGCACCTAGAATGAGAGAAATCCTGCATTGTACCCCAGAAAAATGCACATAACTTCAAATGCCAGGTGGCTTTAAAGAAGTATTTCATCACAAACTCAGAAGGCTAAAGTACTAAGTTGTGTTTGTCACACAAGGGCGGTTCAAAGCATAACTGAAATTTGAAGGCAGCTTTGGTTGAGCCCAGGGCCCAAGTTCATCCCAAGACTCTCCCTGGCCTCCAGCACCCACCCACCTCATCCCCACACTTGCTCTGCTGCCCTCTCTCCACTCAAACACATCTTGTTGATGGTGTGGTACATACATGTGATCCTAGAGCTTGGGAGACTTAGGCAGTAGGATAGAACAAGTTCAAAGTTAACCTAGGCTTCACAGTGGATTCCAGAACAGTCTGGGCTTAACAATAAGACCCTGTTTCAAAACAAAGCAAAGCCAAGCCTGGTGGCATAGCTGTAATCCCAGCAACTCAGGGCAGAAGACCAGAGACTGTGGAGGGAGTCTAAGGCCAACCTGGGCAACTTAATGAAGTCCTGTCTCAAAATAAGAAGTATTATAGGAGGACTGATGCCATAGCTCTCTCAAAAAGTACTTGCATAGCATGCTGTTATGAGTGACTGTTCTCCTCTGAGCCAAGCAAACTACCATATTGGGGAACTCATTTATGCCCCTTGCAAGACCATCTCAGCGGGGCTGGGTAATGGTTTATACCCCTGAATAGAGGCAGGGAGGTAAGGCACAAGATTCTTGCCTGAGTATCTAGCTACTCCATACTGGCCTGGGGGAAGGACTAGAGTATAGCAAGGCTGGGGAAGAATGGGAGGTGGGGCTCCATCTGTTGGACTAGAGAGGAAGCCCTCACCCACACTGGGTAAGGCTTTTCAGATGCTGTTGTTTGAGGGACAGTGCTCATATCCCCTATAAGTCTGACCTAGACTCAGTAGAAGCCCAATAAATTCATTGGTTCTCAAGAACCCAGCTTGTGGGACCTTGGGAGGAGGGGTAGACATTGCTTTGCATCTCCCCAGGGCAGCAATTTTAGCAACACATGCACAATGTCCTGGGGTCAGGCCACAGCATCCCACAAAACAAATTAAAACAAAACCTATCAACTGTATCACCTATTATCTCCACAAAGAACCTCCCTCCCCACCCCACCCCAGTCTTTATTATGGCCCCCTCCCATCTTTTGGAGACTACAAATAACCCAGCATGACCACCTGAGTAAGTCTTCATTTAAAGAAGCTGTTCATACCAAAGGGTTGAGGGAGGTGAGTGATCAAAGCAGGCCCTAGGCCTAACTTCAGCACCAAAACCAAGCATAAACACAGAATATCAGAAAACTACCCATACCCAAAGCTACCTTGGATTCCATTTTAATTCTTCTTTAATAGACACAACAACATCTATGTACTTCTGAAAAACTCATCTCAGGGAAAACACTGTCTTCCAAAATATTTCCTGTAAAAAAAAGAAAAAAGAAAAGAAGGAAGGAAGGGAGGGAGGAAGGGAGGAAGGGAGGAAGGGAGGAAGGAAGATCTACTGAACCAATTCACTTTGAAATCCCCCAGGCTCTGAGGCTGAGTGAGGACACTTTCCCACATTTCCATGCCAATTGAATCACGGAGAGATGGGACTTGGGAAGTGGGGTCCTGTTTCATCTCTTTCTGGGTTACTTTAAGCTGGAGTTCAACTGTAGCTGGAGCTTTGCCCAGAACTGGCCTGGCCACCTCAGCCTGAGGAACTCTGTGGAAAACAGAAGTTTTCTGACCCGATCTTTCTCTCTTAGTAGCAAACAGCCTGACAGAAAAAAGCTGTGTCACCCAAGACACCACTGCGGAAGACAACACTGACAGAACTCCTTGAACATAGAAATGCTAAGCTGGCGCCTACACAGTGCCTGCACCCCATGTCCCAGTGTCTTTAATTCATGAAGGTATTCTGCATGCTTTCAAAAGAAAAATGTAAACACCAGGCCAGAAACAAAACTTTTCTACAATGGTATATTGCCTCCAAGATATGCTAGGGCAATGGTGATACAACCCAGTAACTTGTTTGAGTTAAGGCCCACTCCATAACATGGAACCCATACCCGGCACTGCTTTGGTAACTAAGAATCTGACAGTAGATAGCCCAGGTGTTATGATAAAGCTTGTGGGGAGCAACCTTGCATGGATTTCATGGCAGGCGAAGGTGACTGATGCAGACAGAGCTTAAGTGAGAGGTTTTATTAGAAAGGTAAGAGAAGGAGAAAGGAAAGAGAAAAGGGGTAAAGAGACACAGACAGAGGACAGAAGAGAAGAGGGAGACAGGAAAAGTCCTGTCTACTCCAGGGGAACAGCGGGAAAAGAGAGTGAGGAGAGAGGAAGAGAGCTGGAAAAGAGAGTGGAAGTGGGCAGAGGTCTTTCTTTTAAAGGGGTCCTTTGCACCTGCGTGCAGAATGGTACTCATGGAACCCTGGGCTGACCAGGGCACTGCCTGAGTGCATCCTACCAGGTGACAGGGACAGACCAGCATAATTCCTGAAGCCCAAGAAAGAGAAGGCAGAAAGAATGTAAGAGGCAGAGGGGATGGAGGATGCCAGGAGAACAAGGCCTCTGAATCAACACGATCGATGCTCATGTGAGCTCACAGGCACTGAGGCAGCATGCACAGGGCCTGCCTGGGTCAGCACCAGGTCCTCCGCATGTGTTATGGTTTCCAAGTTACTGTTTTTATGGGATTCCTAAGTGTGCAAATGGGGGGGGGGGGGTTTCTCTGATTCTTGTGCCTTCTTGGGCTCTTTTCTTTCTGTTGTTTTGTCTTGTCCAACTTTGAGGTGATAACTTTTGTCTTGTCTTATATTGTTAAAAAATGACTAAGTGAAAACCTAGCCAACAAGTATAAATGACAACGGAAGTGTCATTTATACCTGTTGGAAGAGAAAAAAAAAACCAGTTTTCTACAAAGAAGTGACTCTGGGTGTATATTAACCACTCCAAGGCAGGCTTCATGATCAGGAGTAGTCGAACACATGCAATGGACTCCACAGTTGTGTGTGGCGTGTGTGGTCTGTGTGTTGTGTGGTGTGTGCTTTTTTTTTTTTTTTTTTTTTTTTGTCACAGGTTGGTGGCTTTTGTTTCATTTTGTTTAGGTTTTTGTTTTTTTTTGTATTTTTTCCTTTTTTGTATGTGGTTTTAATTTGTTTTCTTAGTTAGGGTTTTTGTGGGGTTTTTGTCTGTTTGTTTTTTGATAAAGAACTTAAACTTCAGTGGGTAAGGAAAGGATCTGGAAGGACTTAAGGGAAGGAAGTAACTAATTAAATATATTTCAATTTTTAGTTGTTTTAAATAATAAAGTATTATTAAAATTTAAAAGAAAAAAAGCTGTGTCACATTGTCAGTTTTATCCAGTATATCCTCAGAGAGACAGATCCTCAAGGAAGTCGGCAAATTCCTGGTATTTCCTTCAAGAAATTTAGGTTGTGTGAGATTTGGGCAACTGGCCTGGGGTGGATCAGGCAGGGACTGGGGTAAGCAGGGCCTCTTAGCTGTATAAAGTGGGGATCTGGCACCAGATTTGAAAAGTGAAGACATGATTACTGCAAGGTATGGTTGAGGAGAAAAATTTATCATAGATTTTTATTGTAGTACAGCCAGAGGCAACTGGAAGAGTTCAGAGCAGAGAGACACCATAGAAGACTAAGCATGGCAGGTAAACTAAACTGGGCCATGATGGAGGAAGAGATGGAGAGAATGAGAGAAGAGAGAGAGGAAAGAGGCGGGGGGGGGGGGGGGGGCAAGAGAGAGGCAGCCAAGAGAGCTCATGGCAGAACCGGCAGGGCTACATCAGGATCAAAAGGGAAACCCATGAGCTGGAGAAGTTTAAGGTAGGGGTGGGTGAGAAGAGCTGAGAGGAGCCAGGTTGCCAGCTAGGACTGTGGAACAGAGCCTAGAGGTGAGCATTTATTTGGTGTGCTAACAGGCACCATGGTTAGCCACTTGTCCAGTTTCTTTCTTTTGGAGCTAACGAACTAAAGGCAGGAATGTTTTTCTCCTCTCTCTAACACTGCAGCCTCCTCCTAACCTTGCCCTTGACCTTCCGTAGCCCTGGAAATGTGATTTTCCAATGGGCTGGTGGGCCTGAGTTTCTGGCCCTTGTGTTCATGGAGTGTCTCTCTCTCTCCCACTGATTTGGGGTGTGAGGTCCCAAAGCAGCCTGACATGACAGCTCTACTGGTGACCTTTACTGGCTTGGTTCCCGTTTCCTGTCCCAAGCATGCTTGTTCAGTGGGAAAAACTAAGCCTGCAAACAGCAACCTAAGGACAACAGCTGCAGAAGCCATCCTAGCCAAGGAGCCACCAGGGGACAACCTGGCTGTTGGCTGTAGAGAGCTCCCCTGCAGACTTGGAAGCCCTTGCATCTGGGGAAGTTCTGACTTCATTTGCTCTGGGGACCTTGACTTCCTGTTCCAAGGACATCTCTTCCAAACAGGCCTCTTTACTTAAGGCAGGTGCTATCCAGCCAAGGGTCCTTTTCCACCACTACCCCCACAAAAAGCTCAGCAGCTGACTGAGCTGGCCTGCTCCAGCATTAATTTTGAGTGCTCTCCATCCCCCCACCCCACCCTATCAGGTTAATGCCCAAACAAACACTGCTAATAAAGAGGTGTCTCTCCTCCTCTGCCCAAAGCAACTGAGATTGGAACCAAATTTGCACCTTGAGGCCCATCTGCTGTTTCTCACCCCCCCCCCACACACACACACTTTCGGGCAGAGGATGGCCAGCTGGGCCAGACCTCTGGAGATCCTTCCAAAGAATCACTGAAGTGCGAACCCCTCCCCCCACTTAAGGGCTGATGGGGACCATCTGTGCCTCAACTCTGGGAATTGGGCAAGCAGTGCCCTGGGGCCTCCAGGGGCCTCCAACCTGTAAGGAAATTCTGCCAAGCTCTCAGCAAAGCCCTGACATTAAAAATAACTGGTAATTTCCCTGCCTTTCCCACCTGCCTGAGCTGCAGAGCAAGTGCCAAGCCAGGCAGATTTCCTAGGACGTGCCCTGAGGAAAAGCAATTGCTTAGTGGGGTGGGTAGTGGGGTGGGGGCTTGGGAGATACTCTGGCTACCAGTTATGTAGCCCCCTTTGATAAGAATCAAAGCAGAAGGGGAAAGAGCAGAAACCAGGGACCACTTTCGGGACAGAGGGATGGCAGCTGAAAGTGAGGGACACACAGCAAAAAAAAAAAAAAGGGCGGGGTGGGGGAAGGAATACCACAAAATTCTAGAGAAAAGTGTAAATCTTTGAATTAGTCACTTTCTCACTGTCATGACAAACTCTCTGACAGATGCAACCTAAAAGTGGAGTGGTTTGTCTGGGCACCTGATTTGAAGGTTGGGAAACTGCTGTAACTGGAGCAGTTCAGTCTGCAATGTTAGGAGCTTGCAATGTAGATGGTAATAGCTTAGAGTATCAGGATGCTGAAAGCCAAACCTGCACCTGATTCCAATACCTTAATAACCTATATCAGTCAGCTTCTGTTGGTGAGCCCATTGTCCCAAAGGCTTCACACCTTCCCAAAACAGTGCTACCAGCTAGGAACTAAGTGTTAAAACAGGGGAGGCTATGGAGGATTTTTACATTCGAACCATAATGTCCTGTGGCTCCTTTAGTTGAGGCATGCCCATAGCCCACAGGCCACATAAGCTAAAGATAGCTAGGAATGCAGTCTAATTCAAAGTCATAAATCTATGCAAAACAATATGGATGGTTTTTGGGGTGTGTATGACTTGTTGTAACTCAACTGTGTGAACTTCATAGAAAACAATGTCTCGCCTGAATGTCAAAAGGTTGGACGTGGCTGGAAACCTTTTGTGTTAACAGAGCCTCAGAGTTCAAAAATGAAGATGCCATAATAGTCATATGTAGTGCACCATGGCAGGTTCAAAGTAGGAAGCTGTCCCTCTTCCTCTTCTCCTCCTCCCAGTCTCCTCCATGGTCATTCATTTGGTAACTCCACAAACTGAAGTGGTATAGGTAAAGCTGATAGCAGTTACTGGACACTTTCCATCACCATGACAAGTAGCCACGAACACAAGTTAAGAGAAGGATTTGCCTTGGCTCACCATTTCAGAGGTTTCTTTGGTCCATAATATTAGGGAGAGTATGGTAAAGGACAACAGTGTTCCTCATGGTACAGGAAGCAGAAAGGCAAAATATCTGCACTTACAGGCTCTATCCTTTATCCCCTTTCATTCTATCCAGGCCCCCAAACAATCAGGTGCTGGCCATATCCAGGGAAGGTTTTCGTCACTTAGCTAATTGTCTCTGTCCTCCACAGACCAAAGGAAAGTATGCTTCACAAGTCTCCTAGGTATTTTTCAATCCCATAAAAGCATTAGGTGCTTATTATTTGTCTTGGTCATTGTTCTGTTACCGTGAAGAGAGGCCATGAGTAAGCAAAGGCAACTTTTATGAAAGAGAGCATTTAATTGGGAACTTGATCACAGTTTCAGAAACTAATCCATTATCATCATGGCAGGGATGACAATGCAAGCAGACATGGTCCTGGAGAAGTAGGTGAGAATTCTACCTTCTGACCCCCAGGCAGCAGGAAGAGAGAGAGTCTGGGTCTGGCATGAGCTTTTGAGTTAAACCTACTCCCAGTGGCACACCTCCTCCAACAAGGCCACACCTCCCAATCTTTCTAATTCTACCAGTGTCCCATTCGCTGGTGACTAATTACTCAAATATGTGAGCCTATGGGGACCATCCTTTTTCAACCAGCACATTTGGAAAGAATGAGGACCCCAGGACCAGTGTGAAGAGAGTATGTGTCTATAAGCCTAGCACCAGATGGAGAGCAGGAGGTGGTGTGCAGAGATAGGGGGATGCCATGTTCCTCTGACTAATCAGTTTAGCGTTAAAGGACATAAACAAATAAGCTTCCTCTCCTCAAGTTGTTTTCCTCAAGTACTTGTTACAAGGTCAGAACATTGACTAACACACCTAAACTCTGAGCACCTTTCACAGCCTCCCAGACAGGAATCTCAAGTCTTAACTCACAGGTGCTAGCCCATGAGGTGGCCTCAAGTCACAAAGTCACAGCCAAGGTCTTTTCCTGAAAGCAAGTGGCAGAGCCTGTAAAGCAGGTGCACAGGGCCAGGGGGCCTCAGCCTGACAGACAAAAAGAGCAGATGGGAGAGTGATGGCTCTTAGCATTGAAGGCCCTTGAACACATCAGGACCTATGGAGATTCTGACTCAGTGAGACAAATGTCAGGAATGAGCTAAGCCTCCCTGAAGGGACTGTGGCCTTTCATCCATTTTGGAGTGAAAATACTTCCATATTTGTTTGAAAATAATTTGTTTAGATGAGGCAGGTAAACCTGCATCCACCTTCAGTGTTTTTACATGCTTAAACCAAATTTCCCCTTCTTCCTTCCTTCCTTCCTTTCTTTCTTCCTTCCTTCCTTCCTTTCCTTCTTCCTTCCTTCTTTCCTTCCTTTCTTTCCTTCTTCCTTCCTTTCTCTCTCTTTCCTCCTTCCTTTCCTTCTTTCCTCCTTCCTTCCTCTCCTTTCCTCCTTCCTTACTTCCTTCCTTTCTTTCTCTCTTTATTTCTTTTCATATTTTTCAAGACAGGATTTCTCTGTGTAACAGCTCTGGCTGACCTGAAACTTATTCTGTTGACCAGACTAGCCCCAAACACACAGAGATATGCCTGCCTCTGCCTCCTGAGTGCTGAGAATAAAGGTGTGTGCCATCACTGCCCAGCTCCCCTTACTTTTTTTTTTAATAGCCCATCTCTATGACAGCCACAACTGTGCCTTTGGCATTGCTGCTACTGTTCTGAATTCTTAAATCCATCAAAATAAGGTTCTGAGGTATCTTCTCTGGGACGTGTCTCCAGCCATAAGTTTCTCAGGCATCTCCATTTCTAACATTGACTTAGACTCCTTTCCTTGGTGTATTTGTATTCTCTACCACATTCTGAATGTAGGGCATGTCCTTAAGACTGCTGATTTTCTAATAGCTGGTCGTGTCAGAAATTATTTTTGATTTTGAGAGTCGATAAGCGGTGTTCCTCGGTGGCACTTTCTTTAGCTCCTGCCTCCAGGTTCCAGCTTTGAATTTTTCCCCTGACATTCCCTGATGAGTAAGAAGAAATAAACTCTTTCCTCCCCAAGTTGTTCTTTGTCCTGGTGTTTCATTACATCAATAAAAACCCTGAGACAAGCTGGGCAATGGTAGTGCCTGCCTTTAATCCCAGCATTCGGGAGCCAGAGGCAGGCTGATCTCTGTGAGTTAAAGCCCCCCCCCCCCAAAAGCAAACAAAACAAAAAACCCTGAGACAATATTCAATATTCTTTATTTATATTGATTTTAACTATGTATACTTCTGTGTAGGTATGGATGTGTCTGTGTGTATATGTGCCTTGTATTGCATGAATGTGAGTATGTGGGTGTGTGCACCAGTTTGTGGACAATGTGGCAGACAAAGTGGGATCTCTGGTATCTCCTTTTATTGCTCTCTATCTTATTGCCTTGAGACAGGGTTTCTCACTGAGTCATAAGCATACACTGTGCTAGACTGGCTAGTCAGCTAGTTATCGGGATCCGCCTGTTTTTATTCCCTAATGCTGGAGTTACAGATGTTTGTAGCCATGTTTAGATTTTTATGTACTGAGGATTCAAACTCAATTCTCATACTTGCAAAATACTCTTAACTGCTGAGCCATTTTCCCAGACCCTGTTGTAAACATTTTAATTTTGTCATAAAGAAGTATTTTCTAAGATATGTCAGCAGTATTTGCTGCTTTTATAGTGGACCCTAGTTCAGCACTTAGAATTCATATGATAGTTCACAACTACCTTATATTTTCAGTTCCAGGAGATTCAACACCATCATCTGAAATTCTTCTTTTGTTATTATTGGGTGTTTTGTTTCATTTTTATGTAATATCTTGAGTATCCCAAGGTGGCTTTAAATTAACTATATAGGCAGGTGTCACCCTGGAATTGCAGCCATTTTCTCTCAACAAATTCTACATTGTTTTTTCCAGTAATACACATGGAAAAACACAAAATTCTTATCACTATAAAAGTCCAAGAATAGTAAAAGGACAATAAATTCCTATACTAATGTGGCAGTTTGATTAAGTATGGCCCCCATAGACTCATGTATTTGAATGCTTAGCTATAGGGAATGGCACTATTAGGAGATGTGGCCTTGTTGGAGTAGGTATGGGCTTGCTGGAGGAAGTGTATCACTATTGGGGGGTGGGCTTTGATGTCTCATATGCTCAAACTGCCCAGTGTGAGACACAGCTCAATTCCTTTGCCTGTGGGTCAAAATGTAGAACCCTCAGCTTCTTCTCTAGCAACATGTCTGCCTGCATGTTGCCTTGCTTCTTGCCGTGATGATAATGGACTAAACCTCTCTAACTGTAAACCAGCCCCAATTAAATGTTTTCCTTTATAACTGTTGCCATGGTCATGGTGTTTCTTCACAGCCTAAGACAGAAGTTGATACCAGGAACTGGGTATTATTATGATAAGCCTGACCATGTTTTTGTTTGGAGGTTTTGTACATTGGGACTCTGGGTCACAAAAGCAGTTGAACACTTTAAGTGGGACGTAATTCCTACTAAGGAGCATGGAAGACAGTGGCACTGAGGATGATTTGAAATGTGTGGGTCTGACTCTAGATGTTTCAGAGGAGAATAAGTTTAGTATGTTGCCCAGAGTTCATTCTTGTGATATTTGGTGATGAATCTGGTTGCTTTTGCCCTTGTCCAAAGAGTCTACCTGAAGCTAAAGTGAAAAGATTTGGATTAATTCCATTGGCAGAGAAAATCTCAAAAACAGTTTAGTTATGTGGTTATTAGTGTTAACTCCAGTGAAGATTTATAAGGAAAAGGTGCAAGCTAAGCAAGGAAAAGCAAAAAGTGTACATTTCAAAAGAAAAGGAGTACAAGGAAGTTAAGTCCTTTGTTCAAGGAGAAAAACAGATTAGAAAAGAGAATAAAGGGTGTGGTGACCTCAGGGCAAGATCCCACCCAACTAAATTTCCAATTTGTGAAAAGAAATTAAAGAAAAGTTTAGAGTTGGGTGTGGTTGTGCACACCTTTAATCCCAGCACCCCAGAGGCAGAGGATGGCATATCTTTGAGTTTGAGGCCAGAATGGTCTACATGTGTTTCAGGACAGTCAAACTTAGGTAGTGAAGGAAACCATCAAAAACAGAAAGTTTGTGAAGATGTAATTGAATGAGGGGGCCATGTTCCAGCCCCAGAAAACTGCAGAACTTGACAACTTCAGCCATGTGGTTCTCACTTTAGAATCAAAGATAGAAAAAAGGGGTTAGAAATCTCTTTTCTCTGACTAAGGAAAGCTGCTGAAGCCAGGTGTGTGTCAGGAATGTCCCTCAATAGAAAGGCCATTGTGTGAAATGGTGAAGGTGAAGCCTGGATTGCCTTGCAGCTCCAGTGTGTTGGAGATGCCAGAATCATGGCATACCTGCTGAGGAGAGATGCTAACGGGGACTGGAACCAATCCAAGAGAAAGAAGTGTGTTGCTGTTAACAAAGCTGAAAGGAATTGGAGATCTGAAGAGCGTTTTGATATCAGACATGGAGATGAAGAGTTTGGAGCTTGCCCAGCTGGTTTTTGGTCTTGCTTTTGTTCATTATTTCCTTACTACACATCCTTCCGAATGTTTTGGAATGGTAATGTGTGCCATTTTGTGTTGGAAGTATGTGATCTATTTTTTTGGTGGGGGGGGGTGGTTCAAGACATGGTTTCTCTTTATTGACTTGGAGCCTGTCCTGGAACTCACTCTATAAACCAGGCTGGCCTCGAACTCACCGAGGTCCACCTGCCTCTGACTCCCGAGTGCTGGGATTAAAGGCATGTGCCACCAACATCTGACTATTTTTTTATTTTTATTTTATAGGACATTACAATTAACAGATTACATGAGTCTCAGAAGACATTTTGAACTTTGAACTTTTAAACAGGATTGAAGATGTTATAGGCTATGGGGGCTTTGAAGTTGGATTGAATGCATTTTTTTACATTATGCTATGACTCCAAGTCTTTGGATTCAGGGATTGGAGTGTAGTGGTTTGAATAGGTATGACCTCATAGACTCATGTGCCCAAATGCTTGGCCTATAGGGAGTGGCACTATTAGGAGGTGTTTGGCCTATAGGGGGTGGCATTATTAGGAGGCCCTTATTGAAGAAGGTGTGGCTTGTCACTGTAGGGGCAGGCTTTGAGGTCCTATTTGCTCAAGCTTCACCCAGTGTGAGACACAGTTCTCTTCCTGGTGCCTGTGGATCAAGGGGTAGAACTCTCAGCCTCTTCTCTAGCACCATGTCTCTCTTCCATAGTCAGTCCCCACATCTTAATTATTGCCATAGAACCCTGAGAGTATAGCTTCAGCTAGACCATCTAGCCAGCTCAAGTTTGGGAAACTCTGCTTTTCAAGTGCTGAGATCCTAATCTCTAGTCAAAAGTAGGAATCCAAACTCTGGTCTTGGAACTAGGGCAGCAAGCCCTTTTCCTACTGAGCCATTTCCTAAGACCCTCAACTCTTTCTGCCATGACCTTCCACTGCATTCTAGCTGACTCATTCCTAGTTAGTATTCGTGAAGCACAATTTCCCAGATTCTCCCACCCATTCCCCAAGACTTTCATGCTCTGTTCTAGCTTTATGAAATATTTTTCTCGTATCAAATATTTTAACATAAACAGGTTGTCTATCTTTTAAAAAGCCCCATGATGCGACTATCCATTCACAGAAATGCTCATATTACTTGTTGGAAAAAAAAAAAATCTCCTTTCTCTTACAATTCAGTCAGAATTCCATTTCTTTTGTTGTTGTTGTTGTTTTGTTGTTGTTTTCTTTTTTCTTCTTTGGTTTTTGGAGATAGGGTTTCTCTATATTGCTTTGGAACCTGTCCTAGAACTAGCTCTGTAGACCAGGCTGGCCTCAAACTCACGAGATCCGCAGGCCTCTGCCTCCCACATGCTAGGATCAAAGGCATGCGCCACCACCGCCCGGCCAGAATTCCATTTATTATATGTATCCTTATGTATCGTCTATTACAACCATCACTATGAGCCCCTGGACCAGAGTCTGTACCTGTTGCCTCTGTGTCCCAGTGAGCATTTAGAGTGCTGATCTTCAGGTAAGGATGGGCAATGTGGGGATACATGAATGAATGATTTGTTGAGAGGACATGACTGGTGATGAATGATCCATAGTCTTTGTTTTCCTGTGGTTTTACATAAGATGCATTATCCTATATAATCTGAAACTACTACAAGCAAAAATATAATCAATAGGAATGTTAAGTAGTTCAACATTATACATATTCTACCACATCTTAATGAAAACTACCATTTAGTAAATTACATTGCATTCCTAAATCCACATTTATTAAAAAATAAAAAAACAAAGGTTTCTCATTCATTCAATAAAAATGTTATCAGCTAATTATTTGTGAGAAAACCAAAGGTACTAATTATTTAGATTTGGTCAATTCCTGTTGTAATCATGTGTCAAAATATCACACTGTATCCCTGGAAGATGTGCAATTATTACAGAAGGTTTTACTGCTCTTGCAGGGGACTTTAGTTCTCAACACTACATGGGGCAGTTCACAATCACCTGTCCCTCCAGATTCAGATCTGACACTCTTCTGGATCCCAATAATAAAAGTAAATTACTTTTAGAAATCAAAATGTAGAGCTGTTGATGTAGGTCAGTGGTAGAGTGTTTCCCTACAACATTCAAGGCCTTGAGTCTAGTTCCTAGGTAAAAATATTAGAAAGGACATGCTGGCTGGCATTTGGAGCCGCTCAAAGTCTAAACAAAAGATGTAAGGACAGAACTTTTTTTATTTATTAATTTATCTATCTAGCTATTTATTTATGTATTTATTTATTTATTTGGCGTTAGACTCTTTACTAGATGTTATTTAAGGCAGGTGCCCAGGTTCTGCCTCAGGAACATGGATTTCCTCCCTCTATAGATCACAGCGAATGGGTTTCTTCAGAAAGGTCTGAGGGGCTGATGCCTCTGAGCCTCAGGGTCAGAAGCAGAACTGGAAGGACTCAGAGACATGCTGCTTCCATGGTTCCAGGCTGGGCAGCAGGGATGAGAGGCCCATGACGTGCCAGGTCTCTCTGACAGATACCTTGGAGGTTTGGTAGAAAAGCAGCTACACACCTGCCTCCGCCAGGAGGCCAATCACAGTGGGCTGCATCACAGGGTTGGGGGGCTGAGCCCGGAACATGAGCAGGGGCTGGCCCCTACGTGGTGGCACCTCTGGCCTGAAGACAGCTCCATTGAATACCTGCAGCATCGGTGTGGTGCTCCGGACCAAGCCCACAGCTTGGTAGGGGGCATATGCCAGGGCCACAGTCAGGAGGCATTCCCCACTGCCCTGCTCCCCTGGGACCACAGGGCTGTGGAAGGTGGTGACACTGAGGACAGCCTCTTTCACCAGTAGCTTAGGCAACAATGACTGCCTGGCTCAGGCAGGTCCCAACGTTCTTCAGTGATGTTCCTTGCCTCACCACCTGCATGGTCCCTTTAGGGGAGCCAGCCCAGGCATGCATTAGTGTGCCAGCGCTTCTGTCAGACCAATCCAAGGCTTGGTGTGTGGAGAGAAGACACTGGTAAGGGCCTGCACATTTACGACCCCTGTTAGAGACTTCCCCCTTTGCCATGTCCACAAACTGGACTGCAATTTTCTCTCCACAGTGCTCTGGGCCTCCTTAGTGCTGGCACTCAGGTAGGGACAGCTGATGACATTCTCGTGGTTCTCTAAGGCCCTGTCCCATGGTGGCCATTGCTGGAGCAGGCCTCGAGATCAGTTGCTCTGTGTGGGCAGACATATTGAATTAAGCCAGGGATCTGCAGGCAGGGGTAGCCGGGATTTTGTTTTTAAAGCTCTAATTCTCATCCTGTAACACTGAATCTACATTAAAGAAGCAGAGAGAGGTGAAGAGAAAGTAGGGACAGACTATATATAAAACTTCAAGCCCCATCACCACTCAGTCACTCATTCTCTCCAGCAAGGCTCCACTTCTTGAAGGTCCTAGAGCCTTTTCCAAAAGTCACCTTCAAACACATAAACTCATAGGGATACTTACATTCAAACCAGAACAAGATGGCTTAAGGACAATAAATAACACCTTCATTGGAACACAGCATCTGACCACTGGGCAGTAAGAATAAATAATTAAGTAAATAAAATCACAATGTTCCACAGGGCAAGTTCCAACACTGAAGAAGGTCATGGTCTAGTTACCATGCCTGGATCAATACAAAAGAAAGATGAATAATCATGAAAGCTTAGCCACCAATGAACGTACATCCTCAGGTATAAACACAAATGTGCATGTCACTTTACTTCATTGTAAAATAGTACATAGGTATGAACCGAAAGAGTCGTTTATTGTGTGGGATTATTCACTATAGAAAACTGGCAATAACCACATCAACAAAACCCTACATTTCTGAGCCATTTGCCAAGTCTTAGGAAGATTGTTCACTGTTGATACAGACAATTTTATCTGTATCCCTTTGTTACTGTCCCACCCACAAAGCTGAACAATGATGAATTGAGCGTCCTTGCCATTGCCTCCCCACCCAGCAGAGAGGGAGACCATTAAGCATTTTACCTTTTTGATACAGGGTTTGTAGAGCTGTTGCAAGGAGGAGGAAAGTGCTCAGTGGGTTGAAAACAGAATGTGAACTGGGTTGAAAACAGAATGAACTGAGAACCAAAATAAATAAATAAATAAATAAATAAATAAATAAATAAATAAATAAAATCATGGTTCTGGGTTTTCACAAGAACCACTGTGGGAAGCAAGGATTGTATTAAGCAAGGAGTCCTACTATCAGAGCATCTGTAAGACAAGGTTGGCAGAAGGGTATAAACTGAGCTCTTGAAATGCAAAACTGAAGCCCCAGCTCTTGGGTTACATACCCCAGACATCTAATGGGGAGACATTTGCTCTTTTCCCAGCCCCTTTATTTGGCTAGTGGAACACATGCTAACCCCAGAAGGAGGAAGACTGCCTGAAAGTGCTCTGGGGGACCACTTAGGAGACTCACTGAGGGATGCTTTAACTTGTCAAACACCTCCCTGAAAGGGGCCTTATAGTTTTGACTTTACACTGAAGGTGGCACACAGGCCAGACTGGGCCTGTGAAATCCCCACTGACCAGAGGTCTGTGGCCAAAAGCTGTGGGTTTGGGCAGGAAAGGGGGCTTAGTGGGCAAATGTGCTTGCTGCCAAGCCTGATGACCTGAGATTGATCCTGGGGCCCACATGGTGGAAAAAGAGACCTCACTCGCCACCCAAGGTGTCCTCTGAATTCTGTATGGTGTGTGTGTGTGTGTGTCTGTGTGTGTGTGTGTGTGTGTGTGTGTGCGCGTGCGCGCTCCCATGCTTAAATGTGGAAAGTAAATAAAGGTGTTTTTTTTTTTTTTAAATTAAGCTGTGAATTGGAACAAAATGTTACTGGGAGACTAGTTCCCTGCCCTCCCCTGCCTTTATTTACACTTACAGATCCAGTGCCTGGGCTGATGACACAAAAGCGTCAACATCAACTGTGACTCAGAAGCCCTGTGAATGCAGTGACCCTGGTGGGCTGTGGAGCAGGAATGTTTATTTCATTTCCCTTCCTTCCGTACTCAGCTGTGCTCTCAGGAAAGGAAAGGGAAGGAAGGAATTGCATGCTGCCTATCCAGGCCAGAAACATGGGCCAAACACTGCCCAAGCCCTGTGCGCTGAGAGCAATCAAAGGAAATGCTAGCTGCCCTTCTCTGGGTATGGGACACTCCCTGAGGATCTTATGCACTGCCACCCACCCCCACCCCCACCTCCTCCCCATTTCCTTAAACAAAGCTGCTGGATTTCCTTAAACTTCATCTGTATGTTCATACAGTGTGGGACAGGGATTGAGAGTACCAAAAAGTAATTATGACCAATGAGCTACCACACATGTATTAAAGAAGTTTTTGGTTTTTTGTTTTGTTTTTTTCAGTAGTTGTTTGTTTAGGATTTTGGAGATAAGATGCCACTCTGGAGCCCAGGCAAGTCTGAAATTCACTATGTAGCTTATTCTGCTCTCAAATTAATGACTACGTTCCTGCCTCAGCCATGCGAGTGCTGGGATTACAGGTGTGGCAGCATTTTAATGAGTTTTAAATGACCCTAGAATGGACTGCCATTTTCCAGATTTGAATCATTTGTGCAGAATATATGGGTATCCTGTCCAAATGTAATTTCTCAGGAAGAAGGAGAGTGGAAGAATAGAAACTGCCTATCTCTGTTACCTATCAGGTGCTGCCTGGAGCTCTCTGTGGATCCCAGGCTGGCCTCAAACTCATTTATCTGCCTGCCTCTGCTTCCCTAGTGCTAGGATGTGCCACTCAGCCTGGCTCAGAAAATATTTTCAACAAAACCATGGAAGAAAATTTTCCTAACCTAAAGAAGGAGATACCTATATAGATACAAAGCCAGAAGGTAGTAGCACACACCTTTAATTCAGCACTTGGAAGACAGAGGCAGGTGGATTTCTGTGAGTTCAAGGCCAGCCTGGTCTACAGAGCTAGTCCAGGGCAGTCAGAGCTACACAAATAAACTCTACCTCAAAAAACCACACACACACACACACACACACACACACACACACACACACACACACACACTAACACAATTGACAAAATAACAGTAATTATCAACTATTGGTCATTGATATCTCTAATTGTCAGTAGACGTAATTCCCCAATAAAATGACAGACTAACAGAATGGATGTGAAAATAGGATTCATCCTTCTGCTGCATACAAGAAACACACAACAACATCAAGGGTAGACATTACTTCAGAGTATAGGGTTGGAAAAAGAGAGGGACCCAAGAAGCAAGGTAGGGTAGATATTCTAATATCTAGGAAAGTAGAGTTCCAACCAAAATTAATCAAGAGATGAAGAAGGAATTTCATCTTCATCACAGGAAAAATCCACCAAGATGATGTGTTGATTTTTTACATCTATGCCCTGAACCCAAGAGCATGCACGTTTATAAAGGAGATATCACTAAAACTTAAAACACGCGTGTTGACTCTCACACATTGATAGTGGTAGACTTCAATACCCCACTCACACCAATGGACAAATCATCCAGACAAAAACTAAACAGAGAAATACTGTATCTAACAGAAGTTATAAAACAAATGGACCAAAAATCTATGTACAGAATGTGTCACTGGAACACTAAAGAATATAACCTCTCAGTACCCCACAGAACTTTCACAAAAATTGACCACATACTCAGTAACAAAGAAAGTTTCAACAGATACAACAAACTGGAAATAAACCCCTGCAGCCTATCAGACCACCATGAATTAAAGCTTGGTTTCAGCAGCAACAGAAACAACAGAAAGCCAACAAACTCATAGAAACTGATCAACTCTCTACTGATTACTGAGTCAAGAGAGAAAGAAATTAAAGAATTCCTAGAATTCAATGAAAATGAATCTACAGTATACACAAATATGGAAAACAATGAAAGCAGTGCTAAGAGAAAAATTCTTACTACTAAGTGCCAAGCTTATGCAAAGAGTAGATGGCAGGAAATAATCTAGAAAGTGAGACTTGGTTCTTTGAGAAAATCAACAATATAGACAAACCCTTACTCAAACTAACTAAAAGACACAGCCTATCCAAATTAACAAAGTCAGAATTGAAAAGGGGAACATAGCATCAGACATTGCTGAAATCCAAATAAACACTTGGTCATACTTTAAAAAGCCTTAAAAAAAAGAAAGAAAGAAAGATCATTTTCTGGATAGATACCACTTAGCAAAGTTAAATCAAGACCAGATAAGCAATGCAAATAGACCCATAACCTCTAAGGAAATAGAAGCAGTTTCCCAACAAAAATAAGCCTGGGCCAGATGGTTTTAGTGCAATATTTCACAAATTATTTCACAAAATAAAAACAGAAAGAACATTGCCAAATTTATTTTATGAGGCCACAATCATCCTGATACTCAAATCACACAAAGATTCAACAAAGAAAGAGAATTACAGACTAATTTCTCTTATGAACACAGATGCAAAAATATTCAACAAAATACTTGCAAACTGAATCTAAGTAAATATCAAAAAGATCATCTACCATAATCAAGTGGGCTTCATCTAAGTGATATAGAGATGTTCAACAAACAAAAATTATTCAATGTAATCTACATATAAACAAACTGAAAGAAAAAAACCCATATGATCATCTTACTAGATGCCAAAAAGCCTTTGACAAAATCCAATACCCCTTCATGATAAAAGTCTTGGAGAGATTAAGGATACAAGGGATATACCTAAGCAGAGTAAAGGCAACCTACAGCAAGCCTACAGTCAACATCAAATTAAATGGAGAGAAACTCAAACCAATTCCATTAAAATCATGAACAAGACAAGGCTGTCTACTTTCTCCATAGCTACTCAATATAGTACTTGAAGTTTTAACTAAAGCAAAAAGACAATTGAGGTAGATCAAGGGTATACACATTGGAAAGGAAGCAAACAAAGTATCTTTACTTGCAGATGACAAGAGAGTCTACATAGGCCACTCCAAAATTCTACAAGGGAGCAGATGATAAACACCTTTAATGAGGTGGCTGGATACAAGATAAACTAAAAAACAAAACAAAACAAAAAATCAATAGGCCTCCAATATACAAATGATAAGTGGACTGAGAAAGCAATGAAGGAGACAACACCTTTCACCACAGCCCCAAATAATATAAAAAATATAAAATATAAAGTAAAAGACTTATATGACAAAAACTCCAAGTCTTTGAAGAAAGAAATTGAAGAAGATATCAGAAGATGGAAAGATCTCCCAAACTCTTGGATTGGCAGGATTAACATAGTAAAAATGGCCTTCCTACCAAAAGCAATACTCAATTTCCTATGGAAAATCAAAAAAGCCAGGATAGCTAAAACACTCTGTACAATAAAAGAAATTCCAGAGATATCACCATCCCTGATTTCAGGCTGTACAACAGATCTATGGTACTAATAACCCACATTATATTGGCATAAAAACCAAACAGGTTGATCAATGCAATTGTTTCAAAGACCCCGATGTAAATCCACATACTTATGTGAAAGGTATGTATCCCGATATTAGGTTTCTCCACCAACAAGCAAATCAAACAAAGCTGAATTAAGAATTAAAAGTCATGTTTAATGAGCAAATGTTCCCAATTGGACTTCTGGCTCCCGGAGAGAAGACTGGGAGAAGGAACTGGAAAACCACATGGCCTTTCCTTAAGAGGTTGTCTAAGTACCCTGTAGGCATGCATAGTCTTGAGCATCACTGGGGGAGGAGCAGCCATTTCTTGGGCTTTCTGAGACTAGGCATGGTTTAGGGGTGGGGTGAGGCAGAGTGTCACCCAAACATCATGGACATTTGATTTCTTATAAAGAAGCCATAAATACATAATGGGGAAAAGAAAGCATCTTCAACAAATGATGCTGTTCTAACTGTAGAAAAATGCACGTAGAAAAATGAAAATAGATTCTTAGCTATTACCCTGCACAAAACTCAAGTCCAGATGATTCAAAGACCTCAGCATAATACTAGAATCACTGGACCTGACTGAAGAGAAAGTAGGAAATAGCTTTGAATGCATCAGCACAGGAGACAAGCAGAACACTAAGACTGACAATCAATAAATGGGACCTCATGAAACTGAAAAGCTTCTGTATGGCAAATAATACAGTCAGTAGGACAAAATAACATCCTGCAGAGTAGGAAAGCATTTTCACTAACTCCACATCCAACAGAGGGCTAATGATATCCAAACTATATAAAGAACCCAAGAAACTAGATATCAATGAACCGAATAATCTTAAAAAAAAAAAAAATGGGGTAGAGATCTAAACAGAGTTCTCAAGAAGAACAGATGGGGAGATAAGGGTGGAGAGAGTGAATACAGGGAGAGGTGACTGGCATAGGGAGGCATTTGGGGAGCCATGTAGAAACCTAGTGTAATGGAAACTTTCTAAAACCTATGAGGGTGACCCTAGTGAGGACTCCTAGTAATGGAGGAAATGGAGCCTGAGCCATCCATCTTCTGTAACTGGGCAATGTTACCAGTGGTGCAACTGGGACACCAACCCAGCCACAAAACCTTTGGCTAACAGCCTTTCCTGCCTGCAAGATGTGCTAGGGCAATGGTGGCTCAGAACTTGCAGGAGCAGCCAAGCCACGAAAGGGATTTCATGTCTGATATTGCCTGGATCCCAGGGACAGGAGCCAGAAGGCCCAGAGACCAGAAATGACTGACTACATTCATAAATCAGTGCCTAGCCTAATCATCATCAGAGAGGCTTCCAGCAGCTGATGGGAGCAGATGCAGTGACCCACAGCCAAACATCAGGAGGAGCTCAGGGAATGCCATAGAAGAGGGTAAAGAAGGATTGTAGGAGCCAGATGGGTTGAGGAAAGCAGGAGAATATGGCCCACAAAATCAGCTCATTGGGGCTCACGGAGACTGAAGCAGCATTCATGGATCCTGTGTGAGTCTGTGAGTCTTCATGGATCCTGTGTTGGTGGGTGTTCTATATACATGCTGTGGTTGTATAGTTTGGGGTTTTTGTAAGACTAGCAGTGGGAGTAGGGGTGCCTCTGACTCTTTTGCCTGTTCTTGGAACCCTTTTCTTCCTAGTTAGTTGCCTAGCCCAGGCTAAATATGAGGGTTTGTATCTGGTATTAATGCATCTCTTTAGTTTTATTTGGTTTATATCCCTAGGAGGCCTGTTCTTTTCTGAAGAGAAATGGAGGAACACTGAGCCACCTCTCTAGCCCCTTCACACAGTTTGAAAAGGTGTCAAAAGTTTGTCTGAATGATTGATTGAAACATGTGTCAAAAAATGGCCTACTGAAGAGGAGTTGTTAAGGCCTGATACGCCCTGGCTTAATGTTGATGATGAGATTTTAAGGCTCAGGGAAATTGCAATGCTAGAGTGGGTACATTGTGCCCTACAGTCTCAGTCCTTCACAATGGGAAGGCACAGAAAACTGCCCTTCAGTCATCCTCCTATAACGTGCAAAATGGGGAGAGGGCACCAGCACATTTGAAGAGTTTTGTTGTTGTAGTGAGATAGTCCTTCTGTGGCACTGACCACGCCCATTGGGGGGTGGAGCCATGGGCGGAAGTGACCTGTGGAAGGAGGTCGGAGGGGGCCAGGAAAGGAGCTTTTTCTGGCGTGACTTGGACAGGAGAGGATCGGGTTGAATTTCCTGGTGTTCATCTGTCTAGGTTGTAAGTTATTTCTCCCTGAATAAACATCTATTCGGCCTATTTGTTTATCCTGATCCTTATTTACCGCAATATGTTGTCACCCTTCTCTATGTGCTGGACCTTAGGTTTGGAGATGCTGATGCTCAGTTATATGGATAAAATTCAATAGGTTTAACTGGGACCTGTGGTAGCAGAGGCCAGGAGGCAGCTCTGACTTGCCAAAGGGAAGATGATTATAGTTATGTAATGGGTTGTATAGACAAAGCAATGTCCAAAATGGCCTCAATGGTCAACAAAGGTGAAGTGATTTTATGATGGACTGACTCCTATGGGGCTTTGATACTGACTAATCAATCATGATGTTTCCAGGCATAAAATAGAAAAGTCCACTGAATTTTTGTTTGATCAGTATAAATGGAAAAATTCTCAAACAAATGAAAGGCTACATGGAATCATGACAAAAGGGAATCTCAACCTGTGAATCAATTGCCAGACTTGAGCCAGTTTGCAGATCCAGAACCCCTTGAATGAAGAGGTGCCAGGTTCCCATGAAAGACCTTCATAAAATACCTAAAACTTTTACTGTTAACCTTTTCCAAGTCCATCTCTAAAGGAACATCTAGCCTTTCTTTCTCACAAGGTAAGCATACATTGTGTGTGTGTGTGGGGGGGGTGGTTTAAGGTTTCTATTGCTGTGAAGAGATACTATGACCACAGAAGCTCTTATAAAGAAAAACATTTTACTGTGGCTCACTTATAGTTCAGAGGTTCAGTCCATTATCATCATGGTAGGACATGGCTGCTGGCAGGCAGACATGTTCTGGAGAAATAACTGAGAGTCCCACCTCTTGCAGGGAGCAGGAAGTGGTCTCAGTGTCACACTGAGCAAAGCTTGAGCAAAAGAAATCTCAAAGCCCGCTCCAACAGTGATACAATTTCAAATAGTGTCATTCCTTTGGGGGGCTGTCTTCTTTCAATTCACCGCAAGAGGAAAGGAAGCAATTAGACTTTCTGGAGGTCTGTTGGATACTAGTTCTGAGTTAACACTGGTTCTGGGAGACCACAAGAAATACTGTGGCCTTTTAGCTAAAGTAGGGGCTTATGGAAATTAAGTGGTCAGTGGAGTTTTGACTGAAGTCATACTCATACTAGGTCCAGTGGATCCCCCTACTCGTCCTGTGGTTTTATTTTCCCCATTCCAGAGTATATAATTGGGATAGATATATTTAGAAATTGACAGAATTCTCACATTTGTCCACTAACCTGTGGAGTGAGGGCTATTATGATTGGAAAGGCTAAATGGAAGTCTTTAGAGTTGCTGCTACAGAAGAAAATAATGAATCAAAAACAGTATCACATCCCTAGAGGAATTGCAGAGATTAGTGCCACCATCAAGGGCTTGAAAGATGCAGGGATGGAGGTTCCCACTACATCTCCCTTTAACTTTCCTGTCTGAACAGTGCCAGGGAACAAATGGATCATGGAGAATGACAGTTGACTATTGAAAATTCAATCAGGTAGTGACTCCAGTTGCAGCTTTTGTACCAGATGTGGTAACTCCAGCCGTACCATAACTTTTAGAGGGGATTTTTTTGTTTGTTTGTTTTGTTATAAAGCTGTTTGCCATTGGCTAAAATCCCTTATTGGCTAGCTCTGTCTTGATATTTAACCCATTTCTATTAATCCATATATTTCCACATGGTCTTATCTTACTGGGGAATTCCTTTGCCTGCTACATTGTGACTCCTCAGCATCTCTGTAGAGAAGAGAGCGATTTCCTGTTTGTCCCTGCTTATATTCTGATTCTGCCCAGCTAAATCACTCCCTGTCTGGCCAATCAGCCAATCAGTGTTTTATTCATTAATCAATAAGATAAACATATACAGAACAACATTTCTTATCATCGTATCTTTTCTATCTAAATAAAATATAGTAAAAGTATACATAACAAAACAGTTATTAAGCAAGAAGTATAATTACAATATTTAGTCTGTAAACATTTGACAAATTTAAAGAAATTATCCTATCATCTATCCTATCTTTGTGAGTATAAAATCTTATTTGTAACTTTTATTATATCTTTTATTATAACTAATGAAACCATAGCCATAACTATCTATCTTCAACTCCGTCGAAGACCACAGATTTCTGCGTCTTCTTAGGATTCCCCCATGACAGCGCCCTTTACCAGCAGGAAGTAGTTTGGAAAGAACGACGCCCAAATTCCCAAATATTGTTTAAATGGGGTTGGTTATAAATGGTTAATGATCACAACCAATATCTTTTTAAAGGTAAAAAGGGAATTATGGTATAGATATGAATACTTTGTTTTGGAATGGATTTTCATTTATTGATACAATTTAAGGTCAATGTTGTGATATGTATATTTCTCTTCTTGTTTATGTATTGTGTTTATATAGCTCATTTAAAAATGTAATGTATAATTTAGTACAGATTTTAGATAGTTACCTATAATAGTAAAAACTTATAGCTAGGTGAGTTAGGTTTTCTAGATATGTAGAGATGTATTTGAGATAGATAGGAATTCTTCAAACCTTTCAAAGACCTACAGAATATGGCATTTAAAATGGTTTAGGGTTTTTCTTGACAATGCGACATAATTGTTCCTGGCAAGACCACCTGTGTCAGAAAGGAAGATGGACATTGAAGAAACTTGTTGTAGAGTTTGCTTCCAATATGGCAAGACTAGCCATTTGGACAAGATACTGCTCTTGTCTGGACTGTTTGACTTTGTGCTATATAAACTGGATATACAGGACCTACAAAAAAGTGACTGCTGATTCAAGATGGACATTGCTATAGAGTTCCTGCTTCATGGAAGAGTCTGCGAGACAGTCTACAGGACACAAAAAAAAGTGACTGACAAACTGCCAATACAAGAAGACAGTTTAAAGTTTCCTGCTTTGCTGAAGAGTCTGCCAGACACACTATGGCCTATGGGCTAAAGATGAAAGATTACAAAAGAACTTCTGGTGACCAGACAGTGAGTTGTCTCAGTCATTTCTAGAGTTTATATATTATCCTTCTGTGGTCTTCAAAGGAGTTGAAGACAGATAGTTATGGTTATAGTTTTCCTTAGTTAGACTTAAAGATAAGTTACTTAGACTTTAGACACACAAAGATAAAATAGATGATGAAATATTTTCTTAAATCTTGCTAAATGTTAATGAACTAAATAGTGTTAACTGTGATTCTTATTTGATAACTGTTATGTGATATATTTTGCTATGTTAAGGTTAAAACCCTTCTTTTTATTTAAACAGAAAAGAGGAGATGATGGGAAATGCCATTATGTAGATATGTTTCTCATACTGGTTAATAATAAAGCACTGTTGGCCAATAGGAAAGGAAGATAGGCGGGACTAGGAGACAAGGAGGAAATAGGAGTAGTAAGTGAGGAGTCAAGATGGAGAGTCTGGAGAGAGCAGTCTGTGGCAGCCGGCTCCGGGTAAGAAGACCACGTGGAAATGCATAGATTAACACAAATGGGTTAATACTTAAGACAGAGCTAGCCGATAAGAAAGTAGTAACTGGCAAACAGTATAATATCAAATACAGAGTCTCTGTGTGTTATTTGGGGCTGGCGCAGCGACAGGACAAGACCGGGCGGCGGGCTGAAAAAAACCGTACTTCTTACAGATAATATATAAACTTTAGAATTGACAGAGACATCTTGCTGCCTAGACAGTAGCCCAAAATTCTTCTGTAATGTTGGAGCATCCATCTTCAGTCCATAGGCCACAGTGTGTCTGACAGACTTCTCAGTGAAGCAGGAACTTTTAAACCATCTGCCTGCATTGGCAGTTTGTTAGTCTTTTTTCTCTGTGTCCTGTAGAATAGTTAGATGGGCTCTTGATTGTCTCTTCCAGAAAACTTCACATTGATGTACTATATTGATGATGTTTTACTAATTGAACCAACTAAGTAGGATAAGATACAAGGGCAATAGAGGATAGAAAATAAATCTGACCAAAATTCAAAGGCCATGTACCTCAGTGAAATTCTTAGGAGCCCAGTCATATGGGGCTTGCAGGTAAAAGATAAGTTATTGTATCTGAGCTCCCCCAGCAAGAAAGAATAACAACCTTTAATGAGCCTACTGAGATTCTGGGGACCAAACACTTGGGTGTGTTACTCTGGCCCATATACTAAGTGACTTGGAAATCTGCTTGCTTCATTTGGAGTCTAGAACAGGAGGAGGCTCTTCAATAGGCCCAGGCTCCTATGCAGGCTGCTCTACCACTTGGACCGTGTGATCCAGCAGACCTGATGGTACTGGGAGTATCATTGGCAGGTAGGGATATTGTTTGAGCCCCTGTAGGTGATTCATAGAATAAACCTTTGAGAGTTTGGAATAAGCCTCTAGCATCATCTGTAACTATTCTCCCTTTGAAAGACAGCTGGTGACCTACTGGGCCTTAGTGGAAGCTGAATTTTTGACAATTGACCACTGAATTACCATGCAACCTGAGTTTCCCATTACAAGCTGGATGTCATCTTAACAACCAAATCATAAAATGGGACATGCACAGCAGCGGTCTGTTATCAAATGGAAGTGGTATGTATGTGATCAAGTCAGAGAAGGTTACATGAAGAAGTTGCTCAAATGCTTATGTTTGCCACTCCTGTTACAGTGCAGTCTGCTGTCATGCAACTATAGCTTTATGAAGTGTGTCCTATCACCAATCAGTTGACTGAGGAAGAGAAGACTAGGGCTCTGCATGTAATGCAGTCATGGCCCAAAAGTGGTGTATTACATCCTTTCAAGGACAAGCCTGAAAGACACTGGTGAGGGAAAACCTTCCCAGTGGGCAGAACTTTGGACAGTACACATGGTCATACATTTTGTTTGAAAGGAGACATGGCCAGATGTGAGACTGTTCACTGATTCATGAGCTGTAGGCAATGGGTTGGTGTTAGAGGCGCAGCACAAAGGAACTTGCACCCACAGATCTCCAAAGAAACCAGGAACACTAAGCACACAGGATTGTCTTTCCAATAGGAAAGATGAAAGAAAACAAAACAAACAAACAAACAAAACAAACCAAACAAACAAACAAACAAAAAACCTGCTTTTCCACCCAGAAAGCTGGAAATTGAAAGTGACTAACAGCCTAGCATTTGTGTTATCTGTTGGATCAGGCCATATTAAGCCTGTGCAACTAGTACCAAAGATGGCTGGTAATCTAAATGACTCTTACAGCCAGGGGATCCCCAAGCTCCCACAACCAGGACCAGAGACACCTAGTAGTCTAAATGACGCTTACATTATCTGTATTGCCAGAGGCTCCCCCAAATTCCCACAACCACTATCACAGGTAGCTAATAGCTCTATCTACACTATCTGTATGACCGAGTCAAGCCCAGACCCTTCCTTAGGCCCTTAAGCTAGTACAGATAGCCTATCTCTAGAACCTAGCTTCCTGGAAGAAATGGTGTGTGCCCTGAGTTGAGTTCTGATGTAATTTTATTGTCTTATACACCAGGGATTGTATTACACCAGAAATCTTTTTCTAAGTTATACTATGCTTAAATTTGTTGGGAACAAACTCTCCAAGTCTGATCCAGGTAGATAAAGTCAATCTAAACTGAGTTTTCATTCCCACCTTTTTACAGTTTGCTTCCTTTCATGGACACCTGTAGGGTCCCCTCAAACTGGCTGAATGGTCAGCGACTTGGAAAGAGCATGATTGGAAAATTCGTAAGAAAGACATCTGAGGAAGTATGTGGATAGATGTCTCCAAATCTATGTGAAGGCAAAGGATGTGACAATACTTGTGTCCCATGTAAATGCTCATCAAAAGGTGACTTGAGCTGAGGAGTTCAATAACCAAATAGATAGGATGACCTGTTTTGCGGACAGTAAATCTCTTTCCCCGTTATTCCTGTCATTGCCCAGTGGAGCCATCAACAAAGTGGCCATGATGACAGAGAAAAACATGCACAGGCTTGAAAACACTGACATTTGCTCACAAAGGCTGACCTGGCTACAACTGATGCTGGATGCCAGATCTGCAAACAGCAGAGACAAATGCCGAGTACCAAATATGGCATTTTGTGTGTGTGTGTGTGTGTGTGTGTGTGTGTGTGTGTGTGTGTAGAGAGAAAGAAAGAGGGAGAGAGAGAAATTCATTCTGTAAGTCCTATTACTCTAGCGAACCCAAAACACACATCATTATAAACAAGCATGATATTTTTAATATATATGTTTATATACTATGCACACACAAAATTGTGTCCTTGCTATTATAAGTATCTAGAATGCATGCCGGGTGTTGGTGGTACACGCCTTTAATCCCAGCACTCAGGAGGCAGAGGTAGGCAGATCTCTGTGAGTTCGAGACCAGCCTTGTCTACAAAGCTAGTTCCAGGACAGTCTCCAAAGCAATACAGAGAAACCCTGTCTCAAAAAACCAAAATAAATAAATAAATATCTAGAATGCACATTGTACATGTATGTTGCCCTTTATTAGAGTTAGTAACTTTTTTCAAAAGATTTATCAGGAGAAAAAGTAGCAATTGCCAACTGAATATGCATCAAAACCATATAGAATACTTGCTAAAACACAGACTGACAGTTCCAGTGTGAGGCTCCTCCCTGAGACTGCATTTGTGACAAATATCCATTACTTTGAAAATCGCTGAATAGCTAGGATGGGTGGCATAGATCAATAATCTCAGCCCTTGAAAGACAGAGGCAGGAGGATCAAGAGTTCAGTGGCAACTTCAGCAGCATAGTGAGTTTGAAGGCAGTTTGAACTCCATGAAACCTTGCCTTTAAAAATTTTATATTTTTTAAAGAAAATCTCTGGATAAACATAGAGCCTTTTCTTATCAAAATTTTGTTATATGTATTTATTTATTGTGTGTTTGTATTGCTATAACATTCAAGTGGTAGTCAGAAGGCAAATTGTAGGAATCAGTTCTCTCCTTCCATTATGTGGGTCCCGAGGAGTACTTTTACCCTTTTAAACATTTTGCTGGCCCTCTCACAGCCATTTCTATCCTTGTATAATAAAGTAGTTTCTCCCTTACCTATTTTTGTTACCCACAGCCAACTATAGTCCAAGTTAAATTACCAGGAAAATTCCAGAAATAGGTAATTCGTAATTTTCAAATTGCACCTTAAGTAACAAGATAAAATTTCATGCCTTCTCATTCCATCCTGACCAGAACATAAAACATCTCATACTATGTACTCTGCTATATGTATTACCTTCCCATAAGTTATTAGATAGCCTTCTTGGTTATCCAATAGACTGCTGTGATATTACAATAATTGTGTGTTGGCAACCCTCTATATCAATCTTCACACTGTATCCTAACATCTGCACCACTTAGTCCCATTACATAACAGGAATTACACTACTTTAACTTCTCACAAGAAAGTACAGTATGAGAAAATATTGGGACTGGGAATGTAGCTCAGTTGATAGCATGCTTGTCCTGGATTCAGGACCCAGTACAACATAAAACCGGGAATAGTGGTGCACAAAAACCTATAATCCCAGTACTTGGGGAATGGAGCCAGGAAGATCAAAAGTTCAAGGTTATATTGTTACATGGTGAGTTCAAAGGCAGCCTGAGCCATTTGAGACCCTGTCTTATAGCCATATGATACCCTGTCTTAGTGGAGGGTTGGGGGAGACTAAAGTCACATAACTTTTATTATAGTGTGTTTTTATAATTGCCTTATTAAATCATTAGTTATTGTCAATTTTTTTCTGTGTATAATTTGTAAGTTAAACTTTATCATAAGTATATGTTTACAGGAAAGCATTATAAAATGTATACAATATACATATTTATAACTTCAATCATCCACTGGGGATCTTGGAACAGATTCCCTGTGGATAAGGGCTAATAGTGTGTTTTAATTTCGTACTTAGAGATAGATCCTCATCTGCCCTCCTGATCACAAAAAGTTTTTTGTAATGACTCTAATGTAGCTAAGAATATGAACGCCAGTACCAGTCACAATGTCCACGGGGATCATGGATTTGTACACCTCCAGCCTCTCAGAGAACAACCCTCTGAGTATTCCTTCTTAGTCGGCCACAAAGGATAGATTTAGAAACAAGAAGAGAGGGTACATGGCAGGCAAATTCTACCACACATTTGGAGAGTGTCTTTGTTGGTGCACAAGGCATTCCTGTTACAACATGCATCAAGTAGATTAAAGGCAGTAAATCTCCACCAGCTCAAGTGACAAGTATCAGGGACTGTGATTCTTGCTTCTGGCACACACAGGAAGAGAAAGAGGAGATACCAGGTTCAAAATAGAGACATAAAGGGATGAAGCTCAGGAAACATAATACAAGTGGTTCGAGAGTCAGTGTCCAATATAAGTGAAGAGCTAGTTGCAGAGTCAGGCACTTTCAGTGAGTTCCAGCCTGCACACTCACACCCATCCTGCCAGAGTTCCTTAGGCATTTGGTGACTATGCTGGTTTTAACACAATGTCACAGTCTCATCTGTAGCTGATTAGATCAGGGACAGTGTCTAATCTAAATAGCTAGGGCTATGCAGTTGCAAGATTCTGGGTAGTGGTGACTGACTTAATCATTTTTTCTGTGCTTTTAAAATGAGCAAATGCAGCTGACAGCACAGAGCAGACTACAAAGACACAAAGAAAAGATAACAGGTAGGAACCATGGGGAGAGGGAAGGAGGAAGGGAGGGAGGGAGGGAGGAAAAGGGAATGGAGGGAAGGAGAGACAAAAGGAGGGAGAGAGAGACTACAGACAGAAGAAGGACATCTGTAGGAAAACGAAAGGGAAGAGGGGATATCTCAGTAGCAGATGGGTCCCCAGCATCATTGTCCTTTTTGCAGCTTCTGTGGTCACCTCCTCATTTACAAATAACAGTTCTTTCTCTGAGATCTCACAGTGAAGTTTTTCTGGTCCTAATGAATAAACTACTAGGAACTGAGATAACCCCACTGTGTTCCTAATGCTTGCAAATTTATCTTTGTTAGCAGAAACAAAAACAAGAAAGAGAAATAATATAGTAAAACAAAGAAAGAGACTGGAGAAGAGATTGTTAGAGCCCAGAATTTCGGGCCAAAGCCCAAAAGGTAAAATTGAATTTGAGCAAGTTCTGAATTGCTGCATTTCCCTTCAAAAACAAAAAGCAGGTCTGACTAATATATCAAATAGTTTAGCTGACCTTGGGGTACCAGAAGCCAGCTTCCTGTGATTGAACACTTGGTGTGGTTTTGCAGTCTTGGGGAGATGGGGCCTAACTATTGGAATTGCATCCCTGATTTTTTGGGGGGTGGGGGTAGAGCTCAGTCACTATCACCTTGCTTCTGGTCTACTGAACTAAGAGGAAGAAGGCTGGAAAGTCCCCACAGCAGACCCTCACAGGGAAGGTACCCACCACAATGATTTCACCATCTTGACAGAGTGTACATCCTAAAACTATGAGCCAAATAAATATTTCCTTCCTAAAATCACCTTAGTCAGGTATTTCATCATGGCAATACAACAAGTAAGTACCCCAGATATCCTAAAAGTACAACATGAGGGCGGGATGTGGTGGGACATGCCTGGAAGCCTAACAGTTTGGAAGTAGGAAGATCAGTGCACATCAGAGACCAACCTGATCAAAAGAGTGAGTTCCAAGTCAACAAGGAATTCAAGGGGGAACCCTGTCTCAAAACAAACAAACAAACCCAAAAATAAGCATGAAAACCCAGCATGACATAGGACCCAAGCATGAAGGCTGCCTATTGGCAAGAACACAGATCCAGTACCTTCTCTAATACCATTTGTGGATATGCATGATACTAAAACAGTGCTTTACTTAAGTCATCATCTCTCCTGGATCATTGATTGTGGGAGTCCCATGAAGACATGGACAAATAAATTCACCTTGTACACTACTCTGCTTGGAGCACCTAGCATACCACTGAGCAGCTAGTGAATGAATGAATGAAGGATGCACATCACACAGTGATGACATGTACAGGGATGTGAATCCGAGGAAAAGCCTCAAGTAGACTGAATTGGGGCTCTGAGATATCTACAGAAAGAAGGTTTATTGGGGTTGTGCAAAGGAACAGAAGACCAAACACTTGGCAAAGCCTTGAGTTCACCCATCAGTTCTTGGTAGGCCCATCCTTTAGGCCTGGAACCACTATTACATCATTTCTGAACTGTACTGCCCCTTTACTAATAAACCACTGAATATACATTACAGAAACAAATTTCAAGATATGCCCCCCCCCCACACACCTTTAGTTTCCTTGCCTCTTTCCTCAGGCATGTTGAGACAGAGTCTTGCTAAGTTACCCAGGCACTTGACCTTGCAGTCCCTTTACCTTAGACTACAAGGTACCTGATATTACAGCCTAACACTGCTTGGCCCTTCAAGATCTTTGCTTCTATTTGCCTGAACTCCCTAGAACTTAGAATGATTTGTCTCAGAGAGAAGCAAGTTATTTGTTAACACAAACCTTCCAGACAAGTTGGATAACTACCTGCTGTGTGTGCTGTGGTGAGAATTCTTGCATGGTTGAGACATTGGTCAGGATGACATGGTGCTACATCAGTTTCTAGGATGCTGTGTGCTTCAGTTTAAGTGTCAAAAATGGGGGAAGTGTGGTGTGACAGACATGTTTTCTGCCTTGTTCTGTGGATCACTGCTTTGGTGGAATTTCTTTCTTCTGTTTTCTCATCTCTAAGGGGGTGAGGATGGGAGTGGGAAGTGGGGGTGTGGGATTCAAAAGAGAGACTCTGCATTTTGAAAGTGCAAAATTCTTGAAACAAAGAAGGAAATCTAGAAGGATCCATTTCTTGATGGCCATCCCAGAGACACCTTAAAGATAGTTTGTATGTGTCCCTCTCTTTCCCTTCTCAGTTACAGTGAGGCTGCTGACTTGGTTTTCTCAAGTCAATTCCCCTTGCTATATAACATGAAATTCCAGTTGACCAGAAGTTAATATAAATGTCTCTCCTTTCCTCTGGAGTACAATCCAGTTAAATCATTCCTTTATGTACATTAGAGTATTTTTCCTCCAGTTTTAAGTCTTAAAATAGCATATTTTCCACAACTGCTTTCAAGGCAATGAGAATGGTGCCTGGCATTGTGGGAGTTTAATGCAAATCATACTGAAGTTGGCTGTGCATCAAGATAACAGTAGTATCGCCAAATAGGCATCAAGGACAGCCTGAGAGTCCCAAGTGTGAAAATTACCTTATATTTGCAGCCCCTAGGTTCACTCAGTCTCCTGTCACACTCATGCAGGCCAAAGGTGAACAAGAGGTGTATTTATTTATCCCCAATTTATTGAGAGGAAAAAAAAATCAAGATACAAAAAAGCAAGTGCCTTTACAAAGGGCACTTCGCTAGTGTTTGTCCTGAGTTTCCAAGTTTCATTTCCTATTGGCATATCTCCTGAGTCAGCAGACAACACTATAAGATTTTGTTTTTGCCAAGGTGTTTGTCTGATCACGGCACAGGAGCTTTTTCTCAACTGCTGGCCAGAATTGCTAGGAAAGAATTGCTATAGAAAGAATACTTCTTTCTATAGGAGCATCTTTGAAGACAATTAGAATTCCCTAGTAAGAGTCCCATGTTCTTATAATCTCCCACCTAGAATCTTGTAATAAATTCCAAAAAGTACAATGGGTCACAAAAAGAAAAGAAAATAGAAAGGTAGGTACATGAAGGGGATCTGGTGTGGGAGGGAACAAGAGAGGATAATTGTAGTGCCTAAGGTAAAGTACATCATATGCATGAAACCCATCATCATGTATAAAAATATATGCTAATTTTTAAAAAGACCCAGGGAGCCCAGTGAGGTAGCACAGTCCTGTAATCCCAGTACTGAAGATACTCAGATAGACGCCTTGGAAGTTCAAGACCAGCCAGAGATGTACAGCGAGAACCCTCTCAAAACAACAAAGGAATAGTCCAAGGGGAACTTGCTCCTTGAAGGTTCTGTTTTGTTTTTCAATGTAACCCTGGATGGTGTAGAACTCCCTGTGTTTACCAGGCTAGCTGAACTCAGTCTGCCTGCCTCTGCCTCCAGGGTGTTTGGGATTAAAGGCTTGCTTTGAATAAAGAGGCTGCAAACTAGGCATTCTGGGTCACTTTGTTTGGTTCTGGTGGCCAAACAATGAGATATATAAATGGGGAAGGGCACTCTCTCCTCTTTATAGACAAATCCCCTGGCATTTCATCAGATGCAGACACACAAAAAGGCTGCTTGTCCTCTGCACTGCCCATAGGTTCTGGCTGGTTCTGGCTGTCAATTACCAGGAGATAGTTTGAACAGGGGATGTCCTTTGGGATTCTCAGAAATAGTAACACAGAGGTCAACATGGCCTGCTGTTCTTTCTCTGCAAATGGCTGGCCCTATATTATTAATAGCAGGCTGATTCCACAACAGCGTTTTGAGGCAGGGAAGATTCCTTTTCCCCACATCAGACTCTTCCATGAGAACCCTAAAGGAAGAATGCTTTGGTTTTAGCTTTTAAATGAAGCTAGAGCCCTCCTCATGCCCAGAGGGAGAGGGACTTTCCCAGGCAAGCTCTTGCACAAGAGCCCCCTATTTTGTTACTGCCTCCCTCATGCACTTCAATGGAGTCAGTCACTTCTCTCCAACACCCCTTCTTCAGCAGAACCGACAAGCATCTTCTCCCCCCCCCCCCCCAAGCAAACAGCGCCAGTCGCTGGCCAGTCAACACCAAGCAGGAAGGGAAAGAAAGCTTGAGCCTCTCTCCTCAGTGTGACTGACAGCCAGCAGCAGCAGTCCCTGGAGTCCCTCTACACCCCCAATCCCTGAGCCTGGCCTTGTAGCAGAGGCTGCTAAGGGAACCTCACAACTCAAGTTGAAACAGGACTCTGCACCTTCCCTCTCAGCAGCAGGGCTTTAAATAGGATTAATGAGAGAGAACATTCTAAACACTAGAAGAGGTTCCAGAACAAACAGCCAGCTACTTCCTCTCAAGCTGCCATTCTGGATGGGTTCCCTGGTCTGGGTCTGCCACTCCCGCTTCCAAGCAAGGACCCTTACTTTTGGCAGCCTGATCAGCTCTGAACCAACCACTGGCCTGGGATTTCGATGACAAGCCAAATGCTGTGGTCCTCTCAAGTAGCTTCTTTGACCACTCTGAAAGCCAGGAAGTTTACAATGGCCACATTCATTTAATTATCGCCTGAGATAAAATTCAAAGGCTCCTAAGGAAGAAGGTGGGGTCAGTTGGAAGGAGGCAGTGTTAAACTCAACCTCACCCACCTCAGTGGGAAGGGCTCCATTTTGTAGCAGTCACTACCTCTGAGAATTCTATTAGACGTTATTTGGAGTCTCAAGTTTTTGAGGTAATGAAGCCTGTGGAATTATATTGCTATTTTTTTTTTCCCCCTCTGAGAGGCAAGAGACTAGGCCAAGCAAATGCCTACAGAATACAAGCCTATTTCCCCTCTCCAGGACTACAGGACCACAATGTTTCTTTCTTTATAACATCATGTGGGAAAAGGCCATTGCAAAGAGAAGAGAGAGAAGAGAGAAGGAGGAAAGACATTTCTGATGAGAGCAGGAGTGATGGGGCAGACCACTGTTATGTGCTAAGTGGAGCACAGGGGCACTCAGCTGCGGCAGGCAGGATGGCAGGACCATTACAGTTTGAGGCCAGCTCCATAAAGATCACAAAATACATTTTAGCAATAACAACAGCAAAATATACAATGAGTTTCTACCCATTTAGCAAGCTAGGTCTTGTCTCAGACTCTAAACATCGCCGAGGATGACCTTGAACTTCTGATCAGCCTGCCTCTACCTCTCTAGTGGTAGGGTTACAGACTCAGCCAGTACATTTATTTTATTCACTTCTGATGATTGAACCAAAGATTCAAGCATGTTAGGCAAGCACCCTATCAACTCACCTAATCTCTATGGCAACACTAGGAGGTAGGTACACAGCCATGCTATTGAAGATGCCAAAAGCCACAGATGCTCAAGTCCCTCACAAGAAACAGCAGCGTGTCTATGTATAAAACTTTGGCAATCCTTCTGTAGACTTTAAATTATCACCAGATTACTTATAATACCCAATACAACTAGTGAATAATGATAAGAAAATAAAAGTCTATATATGTTCAGAATAGACAAAGTATTTTTAATATATTCAACAATAATTGGTTGGTCACAAGGATTTAGAAACCATAGGCCTGAAGCTCTATCTGTCCTCATTCTAGGAACCCTTACGAAAAATGAAGTTTGGGTGTTGGCTACGTACACAAGCATGGTGGCCTGAGTTCAGATTCCCAGTCCATGTAAAAGGCTAAGCATGGTGGTGTCATTTGCAACCCCAGCATTGGGCAGCAGAGACAGAAAGATGCCAGGAGCTTGCTAGCCAGCCAGTCTAGCCAAATTAGGCAGCTCCAGGTTTAACAAGAGACCCTGTTTCAAAAAAAAAAAAAAAAAATTAAAATAAATAAATAAATAAATAAAGGCCTGCTTGTGGTGGTGCACACCTTTAATCCCGCATGCATGCAGTTGGGCAGAGGCAGGCAGACTGCTGTGAGTTTGAGGCTAGTATGGACCATACAGTGACGTCCTGTCTCTAAAATAAAAAAAAAAAAAAATCAAATGTAAAGAATGATAGAGGATCAGGATGTTGGTGGCACATGCCTTTAATCTCAGCACTGGGGTGAGGGGTAGGGGATAGAGGCAGGATTTCTGTGAGTTCCAGGCCAGCCTGGTCTACAGAACGAGTTCCAGGACAGGCTCCAAAACAATACAGAGAAATTAAAAAAAAAATGATAGAGGAAGACACTTCATGCCAAGTCCTGGCCTCAGCACATATGTGTATCTATACCTACTTCCCCGAACACAAGCACCCATTTGCATGAACACATTCATGCATTCACCGTATACGCATAAAGAAAACTAGTGCTATTGTCAAATTTTCTATTGGAGCTAGATAGAAGGCAAAAATCCTTGAAGGCAAAATTAGTTAAGGTAGCTAAAGCTTCTTCTGGCTGTAAGGTGCAACTGTCCTGTTCTCACTTGCTTTTGCTGGGGGAAAATGATGTAAGCAGCCTCAAAGGTCCCTCATGCAATTGCCCATTGTGTCCTCTCTTGGCCCCTCTGTCCCTCCCTAATATTCAGGTGATAACATGGTATCCATTTCCTGGGATTAGAATGTAAGCAAAATATATGGTCACAAATAGGGAATTTACTGTTTACAGTAACAGGGAAGAATTGAGACACTAGCTCAAAGCCTAAGGATTGTGACAGCTTTGTCAGGAAGGCAGGTGAACAGGATTCTCAAACCGAAGACAACATCTTCTCTCCCCCAAATTGCCACAGCCTGTAGAGAATACTGGCCTCTCAGTGTGGCAGACAGGCCTGTGTAAATGAGTAAATTAAATTGCAGCACCCTGGGTCTCAGAACTCTCTGTTGTTTTTTAACTCCCCTCTGGGAGGAGGAAATGAATGTGCTAACATTCCCCATAGGGAAACTAAATGATTTCTCAGAAGCCTATGCTCTATTTGTTTAAATGAGTTTAGGGCACTGAGCAAATGTGAGCATGACAGGGCCTATTTGAAAGAGGCCTCCCTCAGAACTGACAAGGGTTGTGCCAACTTCTTTGTCTGCATGCCATTCCTCAGCCCTGGGGAGAAATGAGCTCAAAGCCAATTAGCCCATTAGCCACCAACCATGTGCACAGGAGCAGTGTGAGTATCACTGGGGAAGTGGTCTCTTCATTAGGTGTTTGTGGAATGCCTGTCGTGTGTGGCGCATTGAGTGCAGCTCTTACAATCTATTAGAAAAGGAAGTCCACCATGTTGTATACAGTGACTGGCTCATGGGAGTGTGTGCCCATAATCTTAGCACTTAGAAGGTTGAGGCAGGAGGATTTCAATGAGTTTACAGGCCTAGTCAGTAAATTCCTGGGCTACACAGGGACACCTTGTGTCTTTACTCTCTTTTTGTTCCTGTGATAAATCATCACGACCAAAAGCAGCTTCTGGAAGAGTTTATCCACATAATATTAAGCAAGTGTTATGTGGCTTATGATTTCATAATGACTAGAATGTGGCAGGCATGGCAGCAGGAGCAGGAAGCTGAGACCACATCTTTTAACAGCATGAAGCCCATTGTGAACTGGAAATGGATGAAGGTTTATATTCTCAAATCCTTCCAATGACACACTTCTGTCAAGACTGCACCTTCCCATAAGCTCTCCAAGAGTATACCAATCCTGATGACCACGTGTTCAAATGCTTGAAACAATGAGGGCATTTCTCATTCAAACCACCACACACTGTCAAAAAAAAGAAAAAAGAAAAAAAAAAAAAGTCACACGCACTCCAGGCTCCAAGGAGCCAGGTGTTTGGTTTGAGAGTTCTGTTATAACAGCACTGGCTTTATTGTGCTGGACTATTGGTGATCCTAGAAGACTCACTCTGGAGGTTGGGGAACTCTAGGAAATTCTCTGTTCTAGAGAGGCTGTATATAAGAAGAGAGAGCATGGGCACAGTATGGGCTTTGTACTTTGTTAAGTGTCAGATAGACAGAAGAGTGCCATATTACAGCGAGGCTGGAAGGATACTTTGCTACATGGCTGTCCACTACTTGACAACAAAAGTGATCTACAGAGGTATAGCCCAATCTCTAGTCAACCCCTTTCTCAAGAGATGGGACAAAGCCAATGTAGGTAATTTTCTTGAGTGTTCCACGCACTACTAAAGATAGTGTTTGAATCTGTTGGGTACCAGGAATGGTTTTAATGATCATAGGAGATACTGGAACAAAGACACCTAGACTCATAATGTCAAAATGTCACCATGAAGCTACCATGCTGGGGGCAAGCCTGACAATCAGACAGCAAAGAGTGGGAGGGAATGACCAGAGCTACCACCACTGTGAAGGTATGACCCAAGCTAGGCATTAAGTTTGTGATTATTAATTCCAGATATGTTTTCCTATTGTTTAAGCCAGGCTGTGTTGGCCTTTTTGGCTACTTGCAAATGGAAACATCCCTGTTGATTCACAGCTTCAAGCAAACTTAGCAAAACCACTACAGAGGTACAGGTAACAGGCCAGGACCTTTCTGAGCTAGAATGCTGAATTACAAATAATGTGCTACATTCTACTGAAAAGGAGGGAGAAATTTACTCAGGCTTTCTCATTTCTTTGTAGTCTGGCTTAATCTTGCACTTACATGAAAAGGCTTACTAAAGGATGATCACCCCATAAACCAGGCCCCGTCATTCTTGTGGTCCCAATGCTTGGGAGGTGGACCCAGGAGGGTAAGAAATTTAAGATAACCCTCCTTGAGAGTTATACGTTCAAAATCAGAATGGGCCGCATGAGACCTTATCTCAACACTAATACTTATAAATAGAAGTAGAAAACACACATTCTGGTTGCAAGGCATATAGCAAGGACTACTCATGAAAGTCCAGAGGGTATCAAGGACACCCCTCAAAAGCCAGAGGACAGCTTAATATCCATGAAAACCAGCCTTTCTTGTTTTCTACTTTTGGAGAGTTCCAGACTCACTTAAATATAGTCAGCCTTTGTTATCTTACAATGCAAGGTCCTAAAGTTTAGACTTTATTAAGTGACCATGTGACATTTTATATTCATACCACGTTTCATTTTATTCATTCTTTATAGTGTCCCATTGGCAGAAAGATAGTGCAAGTGTTATCAGACCCGTTTTACTGATGGAAAATGGAGTTTCAAAAAGGTTACGGAAAGACTAAGTTTGAAGCAATAGGGTTGAATGTGGGCCTTCTGAATCAGATTCTAACCATTTGAGACATTGTCCTGTATACTACACTCTACCCCTGACAGCATTCATTTAAAGATTTTGTATATGTGCTTGCTGTTCACAAATGTTGGGTTTGAAAGATTTGCTGTCAAGTGAAAAGAATGCAGTCTTAGAACAGGAAACTTAAGGATGAGACAAACATCTGGTTTCACTGATCTGGGCCAGCCATGGGTTCTAGAGCTGGATAAGACACAGTCAAAACAATGAAACTCTATCTTAGAAGACAGATGGGTGACATCAGTAGACTTTTGTAACCACTAGCTCTGAATACCAGGTTGGTTTAGAACTAAGAAACTCCTTGCCCCATTCTCTTGAGAATTTGTCTACCAACACAGACTGCCATGGACAAATAAATATGACAACAGGTTTTGTGACCTACCTTTCTAGCCCTGCTTCAGGCATAGGTCAGTGTGATGGATACTGCCTTAGATGGATGAGGAAGAGGAGGATGGACTTTGAGAATTCTGCTGGGGTAAGAGGGTAGGTACATCTAGTCATGGCAGTGCCTTTCTCTTGGAATAAGGAATTTATTGTGGTTTTTGTCTTGCTGAAGTCATGTTCTTTAGGTTTATAAGTGTGCAGGCATGTTACACACATACATGTATTGTACAATCCATCACAGCTTTCCTCTCATCAATTTGCCTCCTCTACTCTCAAGACACCTTTCTTAGGATGCTCTGCTGACCCAGGGTGCACCCAGTTCCAAGGGCACACCCACCCAAACACTGCCCACCTTCTGCCTAGCTGGGACACAGTAAGATGTATGGGAAACCCAGTCCTCCACCCACAGTGTCTCTGACAGAGATGCCAGTACTGCAGAGAGGGTATCCCAGTCATAGTGAATCACTTGTAATCTAGCTCTCCAAAGGTAAATCCTGAACTCAAGGCCAACCTGGACTACTTAGGAAAAATATGTCTCAAAAGAGGGAAAAAAGTGTTATCCAAATCACCCACTTTTCAGAAGAGGAAACCAAGGTCCAGCCAAGGCTGTGACAGTGTAGAGACATAACCAGGAAGCTCCTGAGATCCTTTGCCCAGTTCCCTGGGACGTCACATTCTATGACAAAGTTGAGTTTGACAGAGGTCGGGTCTGGAACCCACTGACCCTTTAGTCTCCTGTGCCAGATGGTTGCTCCTGTAGCCTCCTATTCAGCCCGATTCCCGAGGCACTTTCACTTCTGAGTAGTCATGCTTATGCTGAGTTAGTAAGTGGGACGGAGACTTTAGCCAACAGAGGTCAGTCTGCCTGTGGTGGTTGCAGAGGTGTGAGTAAGATGGTACCCTAGGTCTGGAACCTTGAGGGGCAGGAGAAATACTTCTTTCTCAGATGGAGAGACAGACTAGAATGAAACTGGCAGCTCTCTCCTGTCTCAGTCTCCCAAGTATCTGTTTCCCTCCTATTGTTGTATTCTGTTCAGTAAGCCTAGAATTAAAGAATCAAATAGAATCTAAAATTAATCCAGAGTCAGGAGAGTGTCGGAAACATTCTGCTTCCCCCAATCTATTAGTACTCCCTTCTCCCCTCCCCCCCACCCCTCTCCTTAACCTGCCACTTTCAGGCCTGGGCTGATGCTTTCCGGCAGCACCTTAGGCTGTGGCCTATTTTTCACAATTTAACCCTCAGTGTACCCTCAGGCAGGGGGTGAAGAAGTGAGTGGCTGCTGTTTTTGGTCAGTACTGGGGATCAGAACTAAGGTCTCAACCTCTGCTGCTAGGCTTCTTTTCCAGCCGCCACTCCTCCTGCCTCATATTTCCACTTCATATTTTGAGATAATATCATACTTCAGTGCTTAGACTGGCATTGAACTTGTTTTGTGTGTCCTCCCCCCCCCAAACCGGCCTTGAATTTACAGTACTCCGGTTTCAGCCTTCCAAGCCTCTGGGATTACAGGCTTGCACCACCAGGCCCGGCTTCCGAAGTGGCAAAATTCTAACTGAAATTGTTGAGCAGCTCTTGGTTCCAGTCTGGAAGACCAGCGGGGTGATGGTAAGACCCTTGTAACCCCTCTAGGCCGCTAGTTTGACCCTTGAATCAAGAAATCCAACCTTTTGCAGGAGCAGAAGTACTGGCGACATTACTGGTATGAGGTAGCAGCAGCAAAGAAGAGAAGAATGCAGAAGGCAAACAGAATGCAGGTAGTGAAAGCGGGAACCGAGCAGATAGTGCAAGACGGGAAAAAAACATGAGGAAGAGAGAGAAAAGCTGAGCAGACGGGAGCCCTGAGTGGGGTGTGATGAAGTGAGCGAAGAAACTGCGAAGCCTGACTGTGGGCACAGAGGAGCCAGGAGGTCAGAGCAACCCCAGCTGTCAGCCGGGAACAAAGGCCGAGGAGAGAGCAGGACGGGGCGCCGGCAGCACGGGCCAATGAGTGGCTCCGACGCTGGTCCCGCCCCTCCCGTGCCCCGCCCCGCCCCGCCCCGCCCCGCCCCGCCCCGCCCCGCCCGCGGCTGAGGACCTGGCTCAGCGGCCAGCGCGCCCGAGCAGGCTGGCGGGAGCCGGGTAACTACGACAGGGTTCCAGTCCGAAAGTTTCCCTGCCCTTCTGCTGCTCCCAGGCGGGACTTGAGAGCTGGGTCCAGCAGCTCTACAGAAAAGGAGACAGGGACACAAGACAAAATACACCGAAAAATCAAAATCTGCAGCCATTTGCAGCTAGCCCCGAGGTGCAGGAGAACAGACAGGTAAGGTGCGGGTACCCAGGGTCTTGTTCCTCGCCTGCAGAGTGTCTGCAGCCATGCCAGGAGCCCAGACGCAGGGAAACCTGCGATCCCCGCAGCATGCCACTTCGGGAGTGCGTCCGCTCGTCTGTCGGTCTTTGTCTGTCTGTGCCTGCGTCTGTCTAGGTGTCTTTGTTTCTTCATGTAACTGTCGGGCGCGAGGTGGAGGGTTCTTCTCCCCTGTCACTGCATATGTTGCTGATCTGGCCCCAGCCGGGAGGAAATGAGGTGCGTCAGTCAATCATTCTGTCTTTGTCTCTGTCAGATTGGGGTTGGGGCGGGGGGGTGGGGGTCCTCCCAAACCTGAATTTGATCTTGGAGACATGTGTTAGGTGACATGAATGTGGAGGTGAAGAATTCAGAGGTGAGGAAGTGAGATCATGGGGACTGAAGCCCCAGAAAGAGGATCCAGCAGTTGGGACTGGCTAGTGAACTTTACCTTGCCAGTAGAACTTTGATGGTGCGTTGCGTCTCCCTAGAAGGTATAACAAGGAATAAGCTTGGACGCAGGGCTTCAGTTCTCTGCTTTTCCTCACTTACCATGGGGGGTCAGATCCCCTCCACCCAGGCAGCTCATTCTGCCCCAGCTTAACTCAGTAGCAACAGGCAACCCAAACACCCAGGGCCAGGTGATGCTTTCCTGCCTGCTCCAAGTGCAAGAGAGTAAACCCTGGGGCATGTGAATATTCTGCTCGCCCTTGGGTTGCCACGCCTGGGAAAGCGCTGCAGACCTCTTGGCTTCAGTCCTAAAGCACAAGGGATGTTCAGGAATCCAAGCGCCCTCGCTGCCCTCAGCCTTTCCGCATGCTCCTTGAGTTGCTGTTTGGCTAATAGGTTCTGGGCAGCCCTCACAGGGGCTTCTCCACCAAAGGGCCCCCTCTCTTTCCTAGAAGCACAGTCTTCTGGAGTCTCAGGGCCCATCCACAGAGAGATGAGCTGCCTGCATGCAATTCTTCCATCATGCAGAACCTGGCTGCTGGAAGGGGCATTTGAGGGTTTGTAACCTGAGCTTCCTTCAAGTTCAAAAACAATTTCTGCAGGAAGGCAAAGGGAAAATGGAGGTGTTTGAGAGGTGGATGCACATGGGTATTAGACTTAGATTTTATAGGGGTAAGAGTGTTCAAGGTTGCCACAGAGCAGAGTGTGGGCAGGAGTCTGTGGGCAGAGAATACACCCTAATCAGGCATGGCCCACACCTTGTATTTATCCAGCCCTTTCTTCTGACTATTTTCTGTGCATCATAGACATTATCTCATTTGTTATCTCCTTTATCCTCACAGCATAACTACCAGGTTAGCATAAGATATGATTTACTCTGTGTCTGCCAGAGAAGAAACTGAGGCACCAAAAGGGAAGGGTGTTGTTCTTCCAGTCCCATTGCTAATGAACTTCAAAAAGCAAGCACTCACCTGCTAGAGGTGAGAAGAAAAGTATGTGAGAAAAGAAAGAAGAGTATCTTTCTAGGGGGTCTTTATGCAAGCTGAGGGTCAGACATTTGCTTTTGCAATTTTTTATATTAATATTTCTAGCAGTCTTGGTGTACTCTGCAGGGCAAATCTGCTTTAACAATTCAGTCTGTGCACTTTCGTGACTGAAGGAGATATTCTTGTCTGTCTATCTACCTCCAATGGTTGGCAGAAGCTGAGGTAGAAGAAGTGTGCTGGGTGGAGTGGGCTGGGTGTGCCAATACTCTGAGTGTGAGAGTGCATAATTGCCATGCAGTGTTAAGAAGCCAGATGTCTGCATGTATGGGTGAAGAAGTAGATGGGCTCTAACTGGATAAAAATGGCCTCTAATCCCGAAAACTTATTTTATGTCTTTGCACTTGTTTAACATTCATTTCACAAATTGTCATTGGATGCTACAAAATGCAAGGTCCTGGGACTTGGCCGTGAAGCTTAGGGATGAATATCATAGGCTGGAATTACAGTTTTGTTGGAAGACTGCTTGCTTACCATGCACAGGCTCCGGATTTGAGCCTTAGCACTACATAAAACTTCATATGATGGCACAGGTTGTAATCAAACCTTACCCAGGTGGAGATTGGAGGATCAGAAATTCAAGGCCAGTCTTGACCACATAGGAAGTTCAAGATCAACCTGGGCTACCTGAGACAATCTCAAACACAGGAAACAAAAAAACATACAACAGTAAATAAGGTAATGGAAAATAAGCTACTTTAAAACAACTTATAGTCAACTCATGTATGAACAATATTGCAACAAAGTTTAATACCATCTGCTGAGTGCCATCAGATATTACACCTTTATTTTAACCACAGGGACCTGCCACTGTAGGATAGTTCGACACCCATTTCCCTGGGTTCAGATTCCATACCTTCTTCTGAAATATTACTACAGCTGTTACCACATAGACCCACAGCTTCCCAAAAACTACAGAGCTTCTGAGGCAGAGGTCATACAGTAAATCCCAGCTCAGGGTGTAGTGTCTGGCTGCTTGGAACAGACTCTCAGTGTTTGTTTTAATAGAGTGTTAGGAAAGAGGCTGCCAGGGAGCTCTGGTTCCAGTGATAGATTTCTGCATGGACACACTTCCCTGATGTGACCCCTCACTTCCCTTGCTGTGTTATAAGGCCCTGCCTAGACAAGTGTGCTCCATCCCAGGCCTGGTCCTAGCAGTTTTTAGAAACAAGGAAACTCTTGCTTTACCTACTGTATGTGTTTGTCAACCCACAAAGTAGATGTGGCAGGAGAAGGTACTAGGCCTGATTTAGACCTGGGGTCTAGAGTTTGTCCCTTCAGAGCTTCAGGGCATATTGTTCTAGAACAAAGATAAGGGGATTAAAAAAAAAAAAAAAAAACTTTCCAACTAGCTCTTTGAATCTACCTTTGGATGGATCTCCTTGCTGCTACAGTCTAGACACTCTGAGGCTTCTCTGAGAGATGAGAACCAATTTGGCCATGCTTTATCCAAGTCCAAGACTAGAGCCACATATTCTTAGCATTGTTGCTCATCATGTCTCATATGGTGTTGTCCACATATGCTCTGATTTTAATGTTTTTTTGGAAGATCATTATTCCAGCTTGAAAACTTGCACTTCATTATTATTTATTTAAGATGTGTTTTGAGACAGGGTCTCATGTAGCCCAGGTGGGCCTGAAATAATTACATAGCTAAGAATGACCTTGAATATCTGTTCCTTTAATAGTTCTTAGATTATAGGCTTGTGCCACTACACCTGAATTCAGTGCTTGGGATCAAACCTAGGCCTACACGCATGTACTGAGCTATATTCCTAGCCCTTATTCCACTGGTTGTTAAATGCCTTGTCTATGTGAGGTGCTAGAGAAATGAATGATACTTTTGAAAAGGTGAACTAATTCCTGGAGGCTAAACTTGGTGATGATAACTAGAAAGAGAACCTAGTATTTATGAATTAGTGACAATCACACTGAAAATGGGACCACAACAGCAGTCTTAAGATTAAAGTGAACTGGAGAAGCCAGAGAGGAGGTGGTCAGGAGCTCAGCCTGGAAGATGCACCTAAATCGGATGTAAAGAGTAGGTAAGGCCAGTGTTCCATGTTGCAGTTGAGGGCTGGAAAGAACCCCCTAGGTGGGGGGAGAGACCCCAGGGGAGCGAACTAGGACCTCCCTATATAGGAGACAGCTGTGAAGCTCTTACTGGCTGAGAGGCCTCTGGCAGTAGGACCATGATACAAACCTGGTACGTGAGCTAGCTTGTTAGAGCCCACTCCCCATGGTGGGATGCCATGCTCAGTCTTAATGCATGGAAGAGGGGCCTGGCCCTGCCCCAACCTGTTGTGCCAGACTATGTTGACTTCTCATGGGAGCTCTTACCCTTGAGGAGGAGTGGACTGTGGGTGGGTCAGGGGGGTGGTGAGAAGGGTTGGATGGAGGTGAGGAGGGCAGGAGGAGAGGTGGGAAGGGGAACTGTGGTTGGAATGTACAATGAAATAATTTTTTCTTTAAAAAAATGGAAAACAAAAACCAGAACCCTCTGGGGACCGTGCCGCCTCCCTCCTGACAGAAGTGAATGAGAAGTGGGAAGTAACTGCAGTAGTTTGCAGCTTGGCCTCCAGAGTTACATTACTCCTTTAAGATTTAGGGGAGTGGGCAAGAGACCTTGGCTAAACTTAGGCCTGGCTGGGCTGGCCTCCCAGGCTCTTTAGTCATCTTCGTAGGCTGTGGCTTCTAGCTAGACTGCCACCTCCTTAGATAGTTCCAGAGTGGAGATTGGGAGGTCTTACCAATCAAGAAGTATGTAACTGTCTGGAAAGCAATTTATGTCAAGACTCTTTGAGTTCACTTTCTTTTCTTTAGATTTTTTTTAAGGACAGGATTTTATATAAGCCCCAAGTTGGCCTTGAACTGTCTATGGAGCCAAAGATAACCTTGAAACCCTGATCCTCCTAGGCCAGCCTCTCAGTGCTAGGGCTAGATAGAGTCCTATACCAGCACAGGCCCAGGTTTGCTTTGAATGGTTCCAGACTTCCCCCAACAGTTATTTCATAGTTTTGTTGTTGTTTTTTTTTTTTTTTTTTTTTTTTTTTTTTTTTTTTTTTGCATAGAAACTACACTTGAGCCAGGCAGTGGTGGTGCACATGCCTTTAATCCCAGCACTTCCGAGGCAGAGGCCTCCGAAGAGGTGGATCTTTGTGAGTTCGAGACCAGCCTGGTCTATAAGAGCTAGTTCCAGGACAGGCTCCAAAGTCACACAAGGAAACCCTGTATTGACAAACCAAAAAACAAACAAGCAAAAACCACATTTTAAAAGAGGACTTTCTGCTTCCTGTTACTATCATTAATAACCTTTCACTGACCTATGCAAAGTCAAGGAACTCACCCAGGATTTTCAATTGAGTGTTGAGCCCTAAACCCAACTGACTTGAGGCCTGGTTGCAGCATGGTTATAAAGATAGTGGGAGTAATTGATTTGTGTTTTTTCTCCTTGTCAGTGGAGGGAGTAGTGTGCTGGATGTAGAACCCAGGGTCTTGTATATATGCTCAGATTGTATCTTAGCTTGGTGCTATTCTCTCAGCCCCTGGCCTTATGAATAGATGTAGGCTCCCTAAGTTGCTGGGGAAAGCCTAATAAACAAGAAAAGAGATATCTTTAGCATTTGAGCCAGCAGGGTGGGTTCAGTGGGTAAATGTACTTGCCACCAAGCTCGACTCCCTGGGTCCCACATGGTGGAAGGAAAGAATAGACTCATACAAGGTACTCTTGGCATCATAGCATGTATGCCCCCTACAGATAAATTAAATAGACTAGTTAAATTTCTTAATTGTAAGAACTAAGCTACTCTAGTAATTATTGTAAATTGAGGATGACAAAGGCCTCAAGTTTTTCTTTAGTTTTATTGTATTCCTCTTAACCCTAAATTATACAAATATGTCACATATCTGTTAAACTCAAATCAAGCCAGGAAGTAGCTAGGGATGGATATCTACTTGGGCTTTGCTTTAAAGAATGACTTTAACATTTTAGATTTCTCTTTAAAAATTGGTTAACTCATGACATTAATTGATAAAGTCTACATGAAATTAGAGTAAATACTTCATCTAAAGAAGCTCAATTAATGATCCATAACTGACATGGCAAGATTCAGCTTTAACCTATTTCATCTGGTACAAACCAGGCAAGTTCCAGAATAAAACATGGCCACAACACCTTTGCTGTGAATCAATACACTTTCCTTCCACCATGTGGAAGCCAGACTCCAAGGTTTATCACCCATTGGAGTTTCCCCCAGTTGAGGGTGGAGTGTCATAGGAAAAATGCGTTGGCGGGAGAGTGAAAGGAAACAGCACAGAGAGGGAATTGCACTAATCAATTCAGCAGAAGTCTAATTTTCTTACTAAGTGATAGGCTAAATTATCACCTAAGTAGATGTGATGTGGGTTGTGTGTCCACTACCTGGAACAAAGGCTGCCCTCGGTAGACCACCAATAGCTTTGCTTTGTCACTTAATCACTGTGGGGGAGATGGCTGCCCTCAGGGCAGTTGCCAGAGCACAGCATGCTCTCTCTCCCTCTCCCCCCTCTCCCTCCCCCTTCCTCTCCCTCCCTTTCTACTTCCCTCCCTCCCTCCTCCTTCCCACCCTTCCTCCCTCCCTTCTTTTATTTTATTCATCTCCTGACTTTGCCTGTCCTGAAATATGCTCCCCTGAGACACCCATGCACATATGCACAATCTCTTCATGTTACTCTCAAGATCTTAACACCTGAAGGTTCCACACCCTGCCTTCCTGAGTTGCCTCTCTGTGGCATGACCAGAGGTGTGCTCATTCAGCCCACCCCTTGACACCACAGAACCTCAATGTCTATTATCCCTATAGCAGTTTGGGGAGCTATGGGCTCTTTGCAGCTGCAGATCCTGCCAAGGGAGGATCCAGCCTGGTTGAAAGCCCCAGCTTGAGGAAAGGGGTCCCCCCAGTAGAACTGAGATCAGTGATGGGAGTGACTTTTGTTCTTTGCTTTGAAACCCTGTATGTGCATCTCATCCAGTAGACTTCCAGGTGGCTGGAAGTCTGCCCCAGGCACTCAGGGCAGGGCTGTGTACTTGGCTCAGTGTCCTGCTGGCTTTGGGGGCAGCTTCATTCTCTTTGCTGTTGCAAAGCCATTTGATGCTAAATCACCCTCCTCCTGGCACCCTGGACTGCTAAATTGGTCTCAACTTGCTGTACTTCCACCCACCACCTTAGTCATTATTCGCTGGCAGCGTTCAGAGTGGGTGTAAAGCAGCCGAACATTATATTCCTGCTGTAAAGAGAGAATTGAGTATAGACATGCATGGAGAGGGGCGAGAGGGAAGGAGGTAAGAGGGAGTGAAAGGGGGCAGGGAGGCAAAGCTGGGGCTTGCCAGCACCTTTCCCTGGGTACCCCAATGACATTAGATGGTGAGGCTGTGCCACATGTCAGGGAGCTAAGGCATCTGAGGGGTGGCTCCTTCTGATCTAGAAGGAGGAAGGGACAGGAGCCACAAGGAGGGACTCTGTCCCTTGAATTCTACAGTATGATTTTGTTGCTCCTAGTGAGCATTTGTCCTCAGGTGTTAGATTTAGCTTTTCAGCTCTGTCTTTCCTCCCAGCTGAGATTAGAAGCCCTTTGAAGGAGAATGAGTACCCTGTGCCCAATGCCCTGGGCACAGGCTGGATTCAGCTTGATAACTGAGACAGATGGTAGCCAGGTTTATGGTGGCCCTTTGGGTTTTCCTGTGCTAAACAAGGCACACTGGATGAGGAAAGTAATGTTGAAGAATCATGAAGAGTGTGGCTGCCATTTCAGTGAGAAAGCATCAGGGAGGGAAGGCATTACATAAAGATCAGACAGTGCAGAGAAGCAGAAACCCTGCTAATGTCCCTCAAGGAAAGGCCTTTGTCTAGGGCAAGTCTTACGCCTGGCATTGTATTGGGGCTTGTGGGAGCTGGAGAACGGAGCATCTGTGGCTGCAGCAGCAGGACAAAGCACTGGACAGGAGTTACTATATGTTGCTGATGGTGTGCATGGGTTTGGTCATCCAGGGAGAAGAACATACTAACCCAAGAGGACTTGAGAGCTAGTGTGCTCCTGGACCCAGTACCTTCCTTCTTCATGTCCTCTGCTTGGGCAAAATAATAGAGAAATCCCGAGAACAGGAGACCATACACTGCTAAGGAGCATTAAAAACTGTCAAAGGAAGGAGACAAGAAGTCCCAGGGCTACACCTGACCTTCCACTTGCCCTGATCCTGAGCTAGATCATGATCACCAGCCTCTGAGCAGCAAGCAAACTCATGGGGTCATGGGGAGCAGTGTTCCAGAAAAGAAGTTGAGCATACAGGGCAGCTGTCTGATGTTTGGAGCCTTCAGATGTTTAGTCCCAGAGCCCCCGATGGAAGATGGAAGGGGGGGTCGGAGGGAGGGTTGTACTGGGCTCACATCTTGAGACAACACCCCCTCTTCACTGATCAAATTCCCCCAGTGTTAATGGCTCTGTGGCGCCAGCAGACAAACCGCACTGCAGGCAGGTGGGGGAAAACAAGAAAAGCCCAGAGGAGCATGCCCCCACCCCCCACCCGCTCCACCTGCACAGTACAGGAGACTGGCTACTGAAGGAGGCCCCAGAGAGTTTCCAGCTGCCTTGGGCTTCTCCCCCTGCCAGACTTGCAGCTGCCCCTGCTCAGTCTCAGCAACCACAGTGGCTGGTGGGCAGGTGTGGGCAGCACCATGGCTTTTCCTGAGCCTTCATTTTCTCTTCTATCAGATTAGGAAAGCTGTTTACACAGTCTCTGTGAGCCCTCTAAGAGGCTCCTGACCTCCATTGACTTAGAATCCTCCAAGGGTTACTTTTACACAGCTCCTACATCAAGAGTTCAAGTCTAAGGTTCCAAATGGTTCAGAGAACTAAAAAGCCTGCCAGGCTTCAAGGGTAGAAGAATTCCTAAATAGTATTCAGTCTGTAGCACATGCTCCTTACCCCTCCTTACTCTACAACAATTCTTCCCCAAATTTCTTTTACTTTACTCAGCTCCAACAAATCTCAGTTTGAACCCCCAGAGCCCAGTTTGTTTTGCTTTAATTCCTTCTTAAAATCATAGAATAATGGAGATTCTGGGTGGCAGGAATGTAGACATATATCTATCTTTGAAACACCCCACCAGCTGAACTGTGCTGTGACAACTAATGTGGCACTCTTCAAGGGCCATCCAACCATGCCACCCTGTCTGCTTCCAGGGAGAGCTCCCCTCACCCAGGCAGCATCCTGGTGCGTAGCAGGAGTGTAGATGAGCCCTGAAGCCCATGAACCAATGTTGTGGCTCAGCTAGGGATGTTGACAGCAATGAAATAGGGCTTGGGATCAGGCAAACAACTGGCAGACGAATTGTGATGTTTGGTTTTAATTGTCCAGCTTGCCACAGTCTGTAATCACTTGGAATGAGTCTCGGTGAAGGATTATCTGGATCAGGCTGGCCTGCCAGCATGCCTGTGGGGGATTGTCTTAATTATATTAACGGATGCAGGAAGACTCAGACTAGAAATGATATATATGTATGTAATAATAATCAAAGAAAAAGGCTATCAGTGTGAGAAGGAGTTAGGAGAGACTGGGGGGAGGCACCATTATTCCCTGGCTTTGGGTCCTAAATTTGAGATGAACAGGCAAAGAGATCTGAGCAGCAGGCATGAATGCATTCCTTTTCTCTCTGCTCTTGACCATGAACTTGAATGGCCGGTTCAGGGCCTGCCTTGATTTCCCTCCAGTGATGGACTAGAACTGGAAGCTAAATAACTCTTTCTCCCCTAAAATGATTTTTATCCCTTTATTTTGTCACAGTGACAGCAGTGGAGCCAGGACAGCAGGTTTTAGGACCTAGCTCTGGGGCATATTGTCTGTCTGTATGCCGTGGGCAAGTCACTCGGCCTCTCTGAGCCTCAGTCTTGTATTTGCAAAATGAATTGAGTTTTATGTAGAACTGCTGTGGGAATATATGAGCCAGTATAAGAAAAATCCCTCCCCATTACTTTCAAAGGAAGCAAATGCCTTAAGTTGAGTTTCGTGTGTATGAGAGAGGGTCACGAGGCCCTCGTGTAGGTCAAGAAGGGGCAGCTTTAGGGTCAGCCTGTGCATTAACATTTTATTGATTTACTCTGGTGATGGCAATTAATGTGATGACCAGAGTGGGTGACAACTGAAAACTGTCAAGGAGTGATTTCCAGCTTTGTTCCTTGATCTCCATCTCACGTGTCCATTTGACAAAATTGAAACTCAGACTACCTATGAAAGGGTGCTGGGTAATGAGTGGCATTATTGTATTGAGTCAGCACTGAAAATTAATTTCTTGCTCAGAATGGCTAGTGCAGAATGCCTAGGAGAGGCAGTGGGTAGGAGGACAGGATCAGGAACCATGCGATCCAGTTGGCTTCCTTGCACCCCACCAAGACCAGATATTCCATCTCAGTAAGGATGTGTACAGACCCTGGGTGGGAAGAACTACCCCAGCTGACCACTGTCTGGAAAGGGGTCCATTCTCCTCATTTTCCTTCTTCTCCAAACTCCTATTCCAAAGCCAATGGCTTTCCCAGCTGCCTAATTCCAGGATTATGTTGATGCCTAAGAACAGGAAGGAAAACAAATACGAGGGAACTTCTCTGTGTGTTCACCTTGCAGCAGTTCTTCAGATGCAAGATGGCCCACGTCTGCTGAGTCTTCCCAAGTGTTGAATCCTGCATAGGAAGATGAGAAGCTTCTCTCTGCCTAAATAGCATTAGACAAAGTCAGGCGGGGGCAGACTGAGTGGGCCTGGGAGAAGTTGCTCCTATTGGGGACACATTTTCCTATGAAGGAAGCATCCAAGTGCTCCCACAGGAAGTGTGTAGGCTGGAGTTTAATGCACCATCCAGGAGGGCTCTGTATTGCCTTCCTTCTCCTCCTTGCTCACCCTCCTCTAGCCCTCTCCACACACACAGTGGAGGAAACTTTTCTTGTTAAAGGTGTAGCTGTGTGTTGAGGTGACTCCCTCAGAGGTATACAGATATTAAAGTGTCCAATCTGAGGTTGAGATGTGAGAACCTGCATTGTCAAAGTTCAGCAATCATTCCCAATATGTTAGAATCTACCAGGGAGAGAGTGGTGTCTCTACCCATGACAGGCTTCCTTAGCTGCTGTCAAGTGTAAAAGAGGAGTGCTGTGGTTGTTTGTACAGACTAGTTTGTAGACCCTTTGGTTCTAGAACTAGGTGTGAGGACCAGAGCTCTTAAACTACTATGAATCCCAATGAAGCCCAGGCATTTCCCTCCAGGCAATCTCAACTCTCCTGCTTAAATTATAAATGATTCAGTGATGGGAACCACCCACTGTGGGCAGAGTTCAAAGGCTGCCCTCTGCACAGTCCCAGAGATGACTATTAAACTCCCACTTGACCTTGCTTCAGAGACTCCCAAGCTGAAGAGAGATAGGAAACTCATTAATGAAGCACAAGGCAGCTTGGAATTGTATCTTACTCTCTTTTTGGGACACATGCCAGAAGTCAAAAACACATTGCTACCTTGAGGTCTCTGATTAAGATTCTCTACCCAGAAAGCTCTGCAAAGGTGCAGCACAGCACAGGAAACATGAAGAGGTGGCAGCAAGCCCGTTGTCCTCCTTTCCCTTTCCTGCTTTCCGCCAGTCACTGCAAGCTCCAGGATGAGGGAGCCAGAGGCCAGTGAGGATCTCCTGGGAACTCCCAATTGCTGGGCTTGTTTAATTGCAGTGCTGGTCTTCTTGCCTTGCCCAGACCTGTGCTTCCCAGGCAGCTGGACTAGGCAGTCTGTGAGGCCAGAGTAAGGGAACCCTCCTTTGAGCAACCACCTGCCTGCTTGGCCTTATTGAGAGGGACTTTCTCAATCTGAACCATGACAGGTAAATCCATTTCAACCCTGAGTGACAGCAAGGGACCTTCTGGAGGTAACTGGCATCTCAAAATTCTGAGTGCAGGTTTCTCTTGCCATACATACAGACCCAGCTTCTTGGGAAACTAAGGCACGCCTGGGTTGCAGAGTAAATTCAAGAACAGCTTAAGCCAGTTTAGGGAAACTCTATCTCAACACACACACACACACACACACACACACACACACACACACACACACACACAATATGATACAGTATTTCTCTAAAAATACTTGTGTAAGCATATGCAGACAACCTGACTTTGTCCTCTGGCTTTCACAGCTACACATGCTGGCAACCTCCCCTTTCCCCACCCCTCCCAGGCTGGGGAATCACTTACCTAGCATGCACAGTCCCCCAAACAAATCTCCAGTTGACTTTCTTCCTGTTCCCCACCTCTGCTGGGTAGAGGGAAATCTCACTTGTGAAGGGACCAGGGTATAATTAAGAGTTTGATTCTTGTTTTGTTTCTTCTATTCTTTTCTTTCTTTTCTTAACATATGGGACTTGGTGACTCAAGACATTAGTGGGATCGCTGAAGCTCAGATTCTTCATATATTTTTTCTCCAGATTTACAGGTTCACAGTGCCCTTAGCTCTATTTCCTGTCTTTTCATGATCAAAAGAATTTTGAGAACATTTTCATTTGGATCCTTTGGAGCCGACTAAAATAGGGAGTACATTAGTCTAAAAGATTAGGAGACATTGTTTGGAAGAATGCTTGGAGAACCTCTGCAATCACTGATCTAGCACATACATTATAAACTCCCTGAGGACAGGCTGTCTGTCAGGTTCCCTATGGCATCCTCAGGGCTAGCTTAAAGGAAAGGAAATACCAGAAGCCCTTAAGGAGTAGGGAGGGACTAACCCTAGTCCCTCCCACTGTGATACAAAGAATGGACCCAGAGGTTTCAACTGAAGCCATCTCCTATTTTCCTCTGCTTGCTTTGCCTTGATTCTCAGGCAGGTAACAACAACCCAACCCTGGGTGTGGATGGGATCAGACTCATCCATCTTTAGCCAGAAGCACTTCTGTTGAAACCCTAATGTCCTAACATCTTCTTGACTATATAGCATATGTAATGCTGACCTCCTGTTCCTTGTCGCCATGCTACAGCCCTAATTTTTCCCCAGCCTTTATGAAGCTTAGATAGGGATACTTACAAGGTTTCCTTTTCTCCTAGGTCTTGGGGTGGGAGGGAGGACAACAGAAAGCACGTGCAAGGTCCCCTCTCACCTCTATGATGTGGCTAAGAAGAGTGAGGACATTTAACTCCAGATTGTAGATAGGAACCAGAAAGCTAGAGAAGTGACAGCAAGGCCCAGGGCTAGGAGGAAAAGGACTGCAAGGGTTACAGCAGATCCAGGTGAGTGGAGGGGAGAGCACTTAAGAAGGAAAGAGGGCAAAGCTTGGGGTAGAGTTGGGTAGGGTCTTCAGGGACAGGAAAACCTACTGGGAAGCATCAGAGTACAAATGGACATTCCAAACCTGACGCCATTGTTTGCTGGACTGTCACTGAGCCTACATTTAAGGCATAGCATACCATTGGCCAGACATAAAACTCAGAGTAATGAATTTCCTGGAGCTGGAGAGATGGCTCAGTGGTTAAGAGCACTGATTGTTATTCCAGAGGACCCAGGTTCAATTCCCAGAATCACATGGTGGTGGCTCACAACTGTCTGTAATTCCAGTTCCAGGGACCTGACATCCATGGCAGAACACCAATGCACATAAAATAAATAAATTAAAAAAACAAAACTGGGTAATGAGTTTCCTGCTGTGGTCAGATGGGGTGAAACCTGCCCCTGTGAGATGGGATGAGGTTTTATCTTGCATACGTCATGCTTTGTCTAGTGTCAAAAATTCCTGAGAAGCCCAAGGCAGCTGACAGGAAACCTTATCCCCTAGCTTGAAGTTGACTGATGCTTCAGGGTGGGGCACTGCCTGGGGCTGGAGGCAGGAGAATCCTGAGCTGGGGGAGGGGAGGTTTGCAGGCAGCCTTTTCAGCAGATGCTCTTATCAATATCCAGGTCTTGGTTCTTTGGGAGGCAGTGATGGAAGGATTCCCAGCTGTGTGGGGGAGGAGGTGACAGGAAGACAGTCCTGCCCTAACCTACTGAGCTGCCAGTCCAGACAGATGCTTCCCTCCCTTTTTGGAGGAAGAAGCTTGCTAGGCAGGGAGACAGCAGCTCTTTGGGGCCAGAGAGAGATGAGAGTTGATGTCTGAGCTGATACCACATGGAGTTGTGTCCATCATACACCTGGATTATGTTGGATATGGCTGGTGTCTATGGCTGAGCGGTGGCGTGATAGCCCAAGGAGGAACAAGCCATCATAACTGCCCCCTTCATTTATTCTTTTTTACCTGCCCTTCTGGGTATATGGCTGGCATCTGCCAGCCCCAAAGATGGCACTGATTTGGCCAAGTATTGAGGAAGAGTCAAGAGCTGGGGCTACTGGAGATGAGACTCAGAGGAAGAGCACTTGCCTTGGGTGGGGTACAACCCCAGCAGTACAGAGAGGTTTAAGGAGAAAAAAAAAACAAAAAACAAAAACAAAAAAGGGCCAGGGTAAGTTTAGGAGGTCTGTCAGAGTCAGAGCAGAAGGCCAGTACATGAGGAAAGGGAAGAAAGGGAAGTCCAAGTGGGTGAGCAATAGGATTTTTGTGTCTGACCTCCGTTCCTCAGTGAACATGCTCAGAACTATGACTTCCAGACCTGTACCGGCTGCAAAAACAGTTCAAGTCTCTGACTTTGGTAGCTCTAAACCCAGGGAGGAGCTGAGCTAGAAATGTGAAAGGAATCGAATATGAAGGCAGGAGGTGCTATGTAGGAATGCAGAGTCCTGGCTGTGCTTTTCATCCCCATGTAACACTGAATACATTTCTTATCCCTTTGGTGTATCTTTCTTTGCAAGATTATTGTGACTAAATTTTAAATAAAAGCACATTGAAATATTTGTGTATGCCATACAGAAATGTGTGCAAGTTATGAGGGGCAAGTTTTCATATCAATAGAACACACATCAAGACATGCGGGCTTTAGCAGACTGTGGTGGTATACTCCTATAATCCCAGCACTTAGAAGATAGAGGCAGGAGGAGCAGAAATTTTAATGTCTTTTTCAGTACCAGTGAGTTGGAGGCTAGCCTGATCTACATGAGTTCCTGTGTCAAAATAAAAGCAAAAGAGGCAAGAATTTTAAAATTAAACAAGAACAGAAACCGGCCTTTTTTCTCAGTTGCTAGCATGATGACCTAAAAAATTATTTATTTTTATATTTATTTATTTAAGTGTGTGTACACCAGAAGAGGGATTGGGACTACAGTTACTGATGGTTGTAAGCTGCCATGTGGGGGCTGGAAATTGAACCCAGTACTTCTAGAAGAACAGTTAGTGCTCTTAAATGCTGAGTCATCTCTGCAGAACTGTGGCATGGTGACTTTTATCTCTCTTACCAGCAGAATCACACCATGTACTCTTTTAAAGGTGGCTGATGCTGTTGTATGTAAGAGCCACTCTATTATTCTCTTTATTCTCTTCTCTATGAATGTACCCATCTAGTAATAGCAGGTATTTAAGTTTCCAGGCTTTTCCACTTGGGGACTCTTAACACAAAGTTGCTAGGACTCTTAGTGATCCTGTGACCACCTCTCCCAGGGTATGTAGGAATGGAACTACTGGGTCATATGATTAGCTTGAATAGACATTCTGGCTGCATGTCCAAGGGTGGCAAAGCCCATCTGTACCATTGTCAACAGTGGATGAGTTTCACACCCTCCTCATCCTTGCCCACACTTGTTATTATAAGGCTTTTCATTTTGCCATTCTAGTCACTATCTAGGGGCTATTGCTTATGACCTTAGCGTATGTTTTCCAGATAACTAGTCATGCAGAACATGTCTTATCCACTGTATATCCTATTTTACAAATCACTTGTTCAGATTTTTCACTCACTTTGAACTTGACTTGTGTCTTTTTACTGAGAATTTATGAGATCATTGTTGTGTGTTCTGACAAGTTCTTTACCAGATACTTGTACTATAAATGTCTTTCTCCACTTAGGGCTTTGTCTTTTTGCTCTTAATGGAACTCCTTGACAAAGAGGAATTCTTACTTATCAGTGTTTTTCCTTCACAGTAGTGCATTTTATGCCCTGCCTGAGAGGTATTTGCAAAAATCAAGAAAATCACCTTTTTTTTTTTTTAGAAACTTTAGTGTTTTGAATTCTGTTTTTGTGTCTATAATCTTCCCAGGATTGTATGTTTATATGCAGTGCTAAGTAGGAATCATGATGAATTTCTTCATGATATCATGGCAGAGGACAGGTTAGTATCATGATTACCTATGGTGCACAAAGCCCTTGCTTTGATTCTTAGCGCCACCACCAGGTGTGCTGAAACATACCTGTAATCTCAGAGCCTGGGAGGTGGCAGGGAGCACGAGGATCAGAAGTTCAAGGTCACCCTAGGTACTGAGTAACTCTGAGGCCAGCCTGACCTAAATAAGACCCTGACTCTTGTTTTGTTTTAATGATGTTGTAATCCCAACACTTGGAAGGCAGAGTTCAATGTCATCTTAACTGCATAGCAAGTTTGAGGCCAGTTTCTGCCACCTGAGACCCTGTCTCACAAAACACCCAAAATAATAATAATTAATATAGATAGATGATCAAGACCTGGAATATTTTTCCAAATGGATACCAGCAGCTACTTTCCCACTGCTCTGCAGTTGTCACCTCCGTCATAAATCAGGGGCCCTGTGTGGAGTTCTGTTTCTGATTCGGTCAATCTAACCATATGTAAATACCATCTTTTCCTTTTCTTTCTTTCTTTTTTTTTTTTTTTTTTTTTTTTTTTTTTTTTTGTGGCAGGGTTTTGTGTCTCCTGTGCTGACCGTATAGCCATATTCACTGTATAGCTAAGGTAATTTTGAATTCTTGATTCTCCGGCTTCTACTAAATTGCTGGGATCACAGGAGTGTGCCACTGTGCACAGCTTGGCACTGTCTTGATTATGTCTGGTAACATCCACCTTCCAGCTTTAGTCTTTATTGATATGGATTTGGTGTTTATAACTGAGGGTGTGGTGTGGGGAGATGGGGGGAGATTGTGGGGTCAGGATTTACCTGACCAGTAAATGAAGAAGAATCCCCATGAAGGGAAACAATGTGCAGACTATCTTGAATGGACATTGGTTACTAGTTCTGACCTTCACACTGTAGAAAGCCCTTTGACAATTACTGTGTAATTGATCCTCATGGTGTGCCTATGGGGTCACCAGGTAAGAACCGTAAATCATTTTCAGAGATAAAGAAAGAGACTCAGGGCATTGAGAGGCTTGGACAAGCTCTCACATAGAAAGTAAATTATAATTTTCACATATCACCTTTAAAACTGCATATCCTAGCTCATACCTGTAGTCCTGACTGCTGAGTCAGGTGGAGGAAGGAGGATGGATACTGTGAGGCTAGCCAAACCTACCTATTGAGACCCTATTTCAAAGTAAAAGTCAGAGCTTATCGAGTCATGATTTTATGGAGAGGTTTTCTGAGACTATCAGGTAGTTGCTTGGGTCTTGAGGAGATGAATATGGAGGTTACTTGGTGACAGTGATGGAGTGTTTGAAATCCATGCTTAGAATGACATTTGTGGAGAAAGCTGGAGGCAGGGGAGCAAGCGGGCCATCCTCTATGATGTCACTGTTCCTTGAGTAGAAGGCCACAGTGGTCCTAAAGTAGAGGATGAGAGGCAGATGTGACACACGCAGAGGAGACCTTTGAATGTGGCTAGGCTAGGTGCCCAGAATCCAGTCCATACATCAGCCAGTGTACAACATATACAAAGTCTGCAAAACACACCTTTGCAGTCCTTAGTTCTCTATTCTCTGGCAACAACAGCAACAACAACCAAGCAAAAAGTGTATTTTTATTTTAACTTTCTCAACTAATCTTGCGACTTAAAACAAAACAACAAATTCTTCCCCTTCAGCTGCTCTGCTGGGCTCTCAGCTGCTGTGGGTCCCAGCTCCTGTCACATATGCTCTAATGAATTTTTAGAAGGACTCCTGAGCTCTGCCTTCCTGAGATGGCTGGCCTTGGCCTTGGCCTATGCTTATCCTGTCAGTTCAGCCCCTTTCATCTGTCAACTCCTTTTCCAGTGGCTCAGGCATGGCCTTGCACCCTGAGTGGGAGATTGTACTTGGTGGTGGTTGAGTACTCATCGATAGCCCTTTCTTCCTCCTCAGAGTAGATGGGGTCACTGAGGTCTGTAGATGTACCCAGTGCACTTTAGGGAGCAGTTGCCAGCCTGCTTGAGGGCGGATGACAGGAATCCCTAGAGAGAATGGACTGAGTCAAGGCCATATACCTAGTTAATGACTAGTGTTGCAGAACAAGTCTGGTCACCTGGTCAAGTCCATTATCATTGCTGTTTCACCATCAAGAAAGACAGGCTGAGGGCTAGTGAGATGGTGTGGTGGGTTAAAGCACTTGCTGTAAAGACTGATGTCTTGAGTTCGATCCCTACAACCCATATGAAAGTGGAAGGAGAAAACAGACTCCATAAAGTTGTCCTTGGACATCTACACTTATGTTGTGGTTTGTGTAGCCCCACATCCATGCATCACGTGCAGATAACACTAATTCTTTTAAAAAAAATTAAGAAAGAGAGGGTGGGGTAATAGGGAGCTGCTTGGTTGGTAAAGGGCTTGCCATGCAAGCATGAGAACCCATGTTCAATCTCTAGCATAGATGTTTATAGAAAACAAAAAGCCTGTCGTAGTGTTATGTGCTTGTTATCCCAGCCCTGGGAGGTAGATATTGAGGATCATTCACTACCTAGCCTAGCCTAACTTGTGAGACATTCGGAAAATAAAAAAATAAAAAAAAGAACAGCACCTGAGGAATGATTCCCTAGGTTGACCTTTGACTCATGTACACACACAGTCTCTCTCTCTCACACACACACACACACACACACACACACACACACACACACACATATACACACAATGAAAAAGTTGAGCCCCTCAGATTACCTCAAGTCCCTCTCTATCTGCAGGCTCTACATCTGTGGATTTAACCAATACCTTGGGTCAAAAATATGTAGAGAAAAACAGTTGTGTACATACTGAGCATGTGCAGACCAAAAAAAGAAAGAAAGGAAGGAAGAAAGAAATCATGATTCCTTGGGCAATGCAATATAACAACTATTCACATAGCACTTACATTTTGGTGGGTGTTAAAATTAATGCAGACATGATTTAAAATACAGGACATTGTGAATAAGAAAATACACCACTTTATATCATGGACTTAAGGCTTGAGGTGTTGGCGTAATTCTGTAATCTCAACACTTGAGAGGCTAAGGCAGAAAAATTGTGGGTTAAAGATCAGCCTAGAATACATAGCAAGTTCTCAAAAAACCAAGATCTGGGTGGGATGTAGTTGAGTGGTAGAATTTTTGCCTTAAAAAGGAAAAGGAGGGAGAGGAAAGAGAAGAGATCTGAATATCTGCACATTTTGAAATTGGAATAGATTCCTGGACCAGTCCCTGCAGAGGTTCAGGGATGACAGTGTTCTGTTGCTTTTGTTCTGGAAGAAGCCAGTGCTGACTTGGAAGGTTCTAGTTGTTAAGGAAGTGCAACCTCCAGAGTCAACATGCCCTGAGTGTACACAGAGGAAGCCCACACTCTGGGCAAATAGGATGGTCACAGCACTTGAGACCAGGTGTATAGTGGGCATTCAGGGCAGGAAGCTTCTCCTCTGTGGCCTGGGCTTTCAGCCTGCAGAGCCTAGATCTTTCCTCCAGTGCTCTAGCCATGACAACAGACTCTCAACTTTTTCTCCAAGCTGTCCTTGTTATCTCATCTAGCATGAACTCTGTGTCCTCCCAGAACAGCAAGGAGGAGAGAAGGAACTGATACAGAAATGGATTGTCTCCTTGGAAATGACTCCTAAATTGCTTCAGTCTCTGGGCCTCCAGTAATGTCTGACTCTTGTTGAGCTGCTATAAAAGTAAAGTTATAGATCCCATGACTTTCAAGCAACAGATTTTTTTTTTCAATTTCTGAGGACTAAGAAGTTGAAGATGAAGAAGGTGCTAGCAGATTCAGGGTCTGGTGAGGGTCCAATTTCTACTTTATAGAGTGTGCTTTCTTGCATGGTCTCTGTGTCATGGGGGATATGGCAGCTTTCTGGGGCCTCTTCTTATAAGGATACTATTCCCATTTTTTGAGGGCTCTACCCATGTGACCTAACTGCTTCTCAAAGGCCTTCATCCCATTGGTAATTAGGTATCAGTATATGAGTGTGTTGGTCTAAATGTAACTTCCGCTACCTGGGAGACTGGATTAAAAGGATTCAAGTTCTTGCTGGGCTGCAAAGTGAGTCTGAGGCTAGCCTGGGCAACTTATTAAGACATGTTCTCTAAAATGAAAACAAACTGTGAAAATGCACTGAGAATATAGTTCAGTGTAGCTTGTGCTAAATACTAGGTCCAGCACCTAAACAACAAAAACAAAAAACAAACAAAAAAGCCAAAAAACAAAAAACAAAGGCAGCAATATAACACAATTCTAGACCATAGAAAACTACACTCCCCCACTTTCCCTTCACACAGTTCCAAATACACTGGAGCCTCTGAAGATGCCTGCTGTTCTTTATCTTGAGATTAATGAAGCTACTAGTGATACCACTTGGCTTGGACAACTCTTCTCTAGGGATTGTGACACTCGACCCCTGGTGAGTGAGCATGGGAGGGGGAATTATAGAATTTTTACTTAAAGTATTAAACGAACTAACACATATGATCATCTCCTGTGTACTCAATTGCTATGTGAGATACCTACATATGTTAGCATGTCATCTAAACTTTAGGAAAAACTCAGGGTGGTTATATCAACGGCTTTCAACTGAGGAGGATTTTGTTCCCCAGGGAATATGTGGCAATGTCTAGAGACATTTTTAAATGTCACAACTTGAGGTGGGTGAGTACAAACAGCATCTGGGGATGTTCTGAGCTTGCTGTATACATGGGACAGTCATTCCACATGGCTGCTTGCTATAAAGAGATGTATGAAGCCCAACATTTGAAATCTCTTGAGTCCATGAAGTGGCTTTGGCAGCACTGGCAGGGCATTGCTAATAAGCCCATTGGCTTCTGGGCCTGTGCAGGACAACCAGGGAAGTCTCTGTCAGTTAAAGCTTGGATCAAAGTAGGCCCTGACTTAAGACTTTCCAGAGATGGTCAAGCCCTCATGTCAGGGAGAATCAAGGCTGGTGATGGGGGTGGCCCACAGGCATCCTCCAGTGGTCAAGTAGTAGATGATTAATAAAATGGTCCTTTGGCTATTTTTCTCATATTTCCTATTTCATGGTCTTAGCTTTGCTTTGCTTCCTAAAGTGATAATAACCACTTTAAAAGTATTATGAAGAGCTGGGGACCTAACTCAGCAGAGAGCATTTGTCTGGCATTCACAGCACCACCCTACAAATAAACAAACCAAAACAAAAAGAGCAGAGCTGCTGGTTGAACGGAACAGGATTCAAAGTAGGAAAGTGAAAGATACCTAGGAAGTGTGAGAGGGCCATGCACGGTGGAATGTGTCTCCAGAATGGGCTGGTTGAGGAAGGATGGGAGCCTGCTGCACTATCTGGACTCCAGTCCCTGACAGTGCTTTAAGAAGTTGGCTGCCAGGATCACCCTGCCCCTCCTCCTTCTCAGCTTTCAGCAGCCATGCATTTTCCTGTTATTTCTTGAAATAACTTGAGTACAACAGACTGGCTATCCATTAGAGGGGGGAGCAGTTCTTCATTCAGGCGACACTGCCTTTTATTCAAGTGTCCTCAGTGCTTATAGGGACATGGGGGTCTCAACACACATGCACACGTCCCTGTGCATGTGGCTGCTGGAGGAATTATACCCATGAATGTGGATGAATGGGCAGGGACAATGAACTACAGTGAATGAGTAGTTGTAAGGGAGTCTTTCATGAGGCCTGAATGACAAGTGAACTCCCAAGAAGGGGCCAGCAGGAACACTAACTACATCCAACAAAAACTGAAGAGGACTTTTCTGCCTATCAGAACCAGGCGCCGGAGGAAACAGAGTTGGTCCAATTAGCAAGATGACTGGGCAGATGGAAGCCTGCAGAAGCACACACCCTTATTATGGAACTGCTCTGAGATCAAGGCTAGTTCTCCCAATGAAAGGATGGAAAACAGGAGGAAAGTGTGACCATGTCTTCTCTGGCGAAACCTGGGGTTAATTGAGGGAGCAGTGCCTAAGGGAACTGGTCTTTTTACCGAAGGGGAATGGTATAAGGGCTCCTTCCTGTCTTAGTGGTACTTCTGCTTCTTGGTATATCTGAGTTAGGAAAAGAACATTCAGTTTCTAAAGCCACAGTTTTATTTTCTTAACAGCAACCCACTAATGTTCCCTCTACCAACCTCTTTGAACCTCTCTGACACCTCTCCTACCTCCACACCCTGCGTCCATGTCTGCACAGACAGTTTAGCTGGGTATATGAAGATGAATGAACTAGGGTTAATCTAAAAGGATCCCAAAGGCTTGTAAGGGGTGACACATGGATTTTTTTAAACAACAAAAGCAAACAAATAAACAAACAAAACAAGTCATGTTAGAAACAACTGGTTTAATGAGAAAGATTAAACAATCCAACAAAGTAAAAGTAGGAAGGTTTTCTTAGAGGGGGGTTGTTGACATGGGCCAGAGGATGAGACTTTGTAGGCTTTGAGTGGAATAGACTGGGGGTCAGTCATGGAAGAGATTCTAGGTGAGCCAATAGCCTTAACAAGGCCAGGAGGTGGTATGTGCTTACAGGTGGTATAGTATTATCAGGAGGGTATGGGGAGGATTGATGGTAGATGAAGGACTGAACAGAAATAGAAAGAAGCAGGTGCTAAGACATATTACATACTCTGTGACAATACCTTACAGATCAACTTAAGGGAAAGTGACTTTGGCTCCTGGTTTCAGAAGGAAACCATCATGGCTGGGAGGACAAGGCAGCTAGAGCGGTTCCATATGCAGTGCCAGCAGCTTGAGGTGGCAGCTGCTTATACTGGTGGATTAGGTAGAGTATCAGACCAGAGCTGGAGGCTGGCATAACCCATGGATTAGTGAGACTTATTGCTGGGAAATGAAATAACTGACATATGCAATAAAATCACTCCTTTAGAAAGGAGTGAAATCTTTAGAAAGATTTATTCTGGCTTGCAGTTCAAGGGTAGAGTCTGCCATGGTGGTAGAGGCTTGGGGTGCCTGGGAACCTCATGTCCTTAGTCAGGAAGCAGAGAGCAATGGATGATGGTGCTCAGGTAGTTTTCACCTTTTTATGCAGTCCAGAATTCCAGGATACAGAATTGTACCACCTATTGTAAATGGAGTTCTTAATTGGTCCAAATAATAAAAACCTGGAGTTGGATATATAGAGGAAAATGCTGAGAGAACAGAGAGAAGGAGCAACCACTGCCATACCTTACCTCCTTAGCATCTCAGCAGACAAGAGAGCAATTTTGTGTTTCTGCCCATTTATATCTTCTCTCTGCCTAGCCATCTCACTTCCTGTCTGTCTGTACTGACCTCCAGACCTCTATGGTTAGCTAGTGGCAAGCTCCATTCTCTGAACTTCAGACAGGCTTTATTTGTACAAGCAGGATATCACCACAACCTATTTTCATGGCAGATCTTCCCAGTTAAAAGAGCATCTGGAAACATCATGCACGGAGATACCCAAACACTTGTCTGTTAGGTGATTTTAAAGCTTGTTGATCAATATTCAACATCAGGGTTCCCAAAGGCCCACTTGTAGTGGCTAACATCATCATCCAGACCTCACTCCAAAGTTCCATAGCAGCCAAAAGCAACACCTTTAGTTAGGGACAATGTCTTCAAACTCCCAAGCTTGGGACAGGGTTGTAAGTGAGTAGTGATTTTTGAAATGGAAATTAAGGCAGTGATTTCAAAGAAGTTTCTAGGGTTCCCAGATGGAAGAGATTGGGTCAGTGTTTTACAAATATAACTTCTAGCTGATGCAACATTTCATCCATTTTCTCAATGAGCATTTGTTGTGCTCCAACTGTGTGTCAGACTCTGAGCTCAATGGTATAGTTATAGTGGTGAGTTCAGCAGTCACCAGTACTTACAGTTGGCTAGCCTTTCTGCTTTCATTGTCTTCTACCAGCTTTCCTCCAATGCCAGAATTTCCAGATTGCATCAAGACAGAGTTGGCAGTAGACATGGACAGCACTCTGGGTTGATGCCAGGATGCTGACAAACTGTTTTAGACTCTGGTTCTGTAGTGGTAGAAACAGACAAGGGTACTTTGAGGACAGACTGCACCCTGGGGTGATAGGGATGTTGGATTCATAGGGAAAAGTTCAGTTCTTAGATCATGTCTTTCATGATTCGTTCCATTAAAGGTAAATACCTTTAATGTCTCTTACTCTTACACTCAGTTCTGATGACCAGTATTGGAGACATATTTAGAATTAAGTCATTGTACCTGTTAATGATCAGACAACACAAATCTAGCCTGATTACATTATTTCTTTTGTTTTACTTTTCCACCATAAACAGATTCTCATTTATCAACTTTAATTTTGTTACTTCATATAAAAACCTGGGTTTGATCTCCAGCCTGGAGAAAGAGAGAGAGAGAGAGAGAGAGAGAGAGAGAGAGAGAGTGTGTAGTTGCTTCATGTTACCTGTTTAAAAAAAAAAGCATCAATAGTATGAGGTGTGGTGACACTCAGAGGCAAAGGCAAGTAAATATAAGTTCAAGATCAGCCTGATCTCCATAATGAATTCTAGGCAAGCCAGTGGCAAAGAGTGACATTTCCATATCAAAGAAAAAAACAAACAAAACAAAAGTTAATTATCATTTTAATATTACACCCTGGTGTCATGAAATATGACTTTAATCCCAGCACTCAGAAGGCAAAGTCAGGCAAATCTCTATGAGTGTAAGATTAAGGTGGTCTTCATAGTGAATTCAAGGCTAGTCAGTCGGAACTACGTAGTGAGATCCTGACTCTAAAAACTTTTAAAATTATTTTTAGTTAATATACAAGATAATTTTTTTCTGTGACATTTTCACATGTATATAACATTGCACTTGTTCATATCTACCCCCTTGCCCCTTATGTGTTCTGGTCACAGCTTACCCAGCATTGTGACATACACACAAAAGAAACCCCACCTCTGGCAGCATCTGGCAGCAGTGGTACTATGATGCTGTCTTCACACTCAGTGTATACCTCTGCTTTGGCCTTGCACTATCACCCTTCCTTGCCTAGCTTTGGTCCTCTGGGGTCACTTCATCTTCATTACAATCAACTCTCTTCTGAGACCCAGACTAGCCCCTCCCTCTCCTGCTGTTTATCTGTAGCCAACCAGCTCTTTCCATCTTCTACCATTTTTTCCTGCTCCTCTCCTCAACCCCCCTCTCCAGTCTTCCTTTCACTGGGAGGATTCCCTTTCACTCCCTTCCCTCCCACACCTTCTTAGATTTCTCCCACCTACTCAGGTTCTCTTCCATTCCTCTGCCCCACCCTGTGATGTGTGCAGGGAGGTTTCTGTTCTGCCTGAAGCAGAAGGATGGGGATGATGATATCCCTTCATGTTCTACTTATTCCTCCTGCCCCCAGTTTAATGAATCACCCAACTTCTCCATACAATATTCTCTGTTGTCTGCAAACAAGCTCAAGATCATATCTTGAGAGGCAGCTAGCACCACTGAAACATACATGCAGCTACTGGATCTTTCTATTTATTTAATCACCTTACCCCAGCAGGCTACTTGATGAGGACCAAGGGTCTGTTGTGTATGTTTTTTTCCCTGCCAGTCTGGACTCACCGTTGCACCAGCCCCAAATAACACACAGACTCTGTATTTGGTATAATGCTATTAGCCAGTTACTTGTTTCTTATCTGATGGCTCTCTCTTAAATATTAAACCATTTCTATTAATATAAGTACTTCCATGTGGTCTTATCTTACCGGAGAGAGAGGCTGGCATTCTTCTCTCTCCATCTCCCATCTTCAATCTTCTCCCTACTACTTTCTCTCTCCTCTTTGTCTCCTAGTCCCGCCTATCTTGCTTTCCTACTGGCCAATAGTGCTTTATTCATTAAGCAATATGAGAAACATTTACAGAATGACATCTCCCATTAAGTGTCAGATCAGCGGATTTTGTTGACTAATTTAGTTTTGTTTTCTATACATCCCAGCCTCCTGCTTGTGTAGGCCTTCCCTCAAGACCCCAGTGATACTTAGAGTTTATCATTGCTTGGGACTGAAGTCTTATGCTCCAGGAATTCCAAGGCTCCAGGCAAATTAAGGCAGCAAGGTGCTCAGTACATCCTAGATCCTTTTCCTGAAACACAGGTTAGTATCCACACAAACCCATAACTACACCTACACCCTTAAAGGTTATGTCAGTCAGTAAATCCACAGCAGGAAGGTATAGCACAAGTCTATACATGCCTTCCACTGCCGCAGTCTGATCAGGTATAGGCTATGTACAGTACTACCAAGGTCCACTGGACGGTGCTTGCCTACTGTGACAGTCAGCTTCATTGTCAGTCTCATGGGAACATCACCCAGGAGATGGCAAGGCACACATTTTTGTGTGTCTTTGAGAAGATTTCCAGTGGGAAGAAGACACACCTTGAATGGGAATAGCACCACCCTCTTGTCTGGGTGTCAGGGACAAGCCAGCAAAATACTGGTATTATCCTTTCTGGCATAAATGTCTTTCCTGTCATGATGGGTTGAGCCCACTAAAACTGAGAGGCAAAATAATTACTTCTAAGGAGTCTTGTCAACTGTTTGTCACAGATACATGAAAGTAACTAGTAGTCTTACTTAGTACATGCTGAGGCCAGGTTTGTCACAGCTGTGCTAGAGCCATTGCATACATTCCAAGGTGTCCCCTAGGCTGAAGTTTAAGGATGGAAACATTTGTTGTTTTATTTTGAGACAGGCTCTTTCTAGAAAGCCCTGGCTGTCTTGGAACCCAAATATGTAGATCAGGCTGGCCTCAAACTCACAGAGATCCATCTGCCTCTGCCCTCCAAGTGCTGGGATGAAAGGTATGCATCACCACATTAGGCTTTTTTTTTTTTAATATGCAAACATTGTAAACCAGGAATGGTAGTACACATCTTAATCCCAGTACTCAGGAGGCAGAAGCAGGTGGATCTATATGAGTTCAAGACCAGCTGAGTCTACAAAGCAAGTTCCAGGACAGGGCTGTTGTATAGAGAAACCCTGGTTTATGGAATCCTATTTCTAAACACTAATACTAAACTCTGCACCAGTAACTGTGCTAGAGGTTGGGAATACAGTACTTGATAAAATTGCTTGTGGTCTTTGAGAGGAGACAGGAGGAAAGAGAAGCTTCACTGGACTGTGATTGATGATGGATGCTCTTCTAAGAAGGAACAGAGAGAGCCCTACATGCCCACTCATGACATCCTTAACTCCCAGCCTCATCCCAGTACTCAGGAGCTGAGGTCAGAGGATTAGGGGTGCAAGGCTAGTTGGGGCTACACACCAAAGTCTTATTTCAAATTATAAAAGAGAAAAAAGGAGCAGAGAGAGGGTGCATGCCTTTCATACACATAGTCATCTTCCCTGTGGAAGTGTTATCAGAACCACACCAGGGCTTAGGCATGGGAATCAGAGTAGAGAAGCCTGGGAGGCCCATGGAAGAAAAGGAAGAATTCACAGGGAATAGAGTGGGAAGAAAGAGGGAAGACAGTGACACCACAAGACCTAGGCCCTTAAATTATGGCTTGCAGTGCTCTAGGAGGAAATATAACCAAATGTGAGGGACAGTGGTCAGCAGTAAAGAGTTTTTGAAGACACAGTCATAAATGACCCCAGATGTTTAGTGTCATCCTAGTTGTGCCAATGATTCTTACACTATGGATCAAAAGCAGCCAGCATAGTGAATATAGCTTGGATAATGGGGGATGAGCTGGGAGGAAAGAATGGTCTTGTATAGGAGCTTGAAGCCAAACAACTTCGCCATTTTCTCATATAACTTTATCTGTGAAGGAGGACTCTGTCGTGATCACTGCCAAAGTGACAGGGCCCTGATGGTGACCACATATTGGGTGTTTGGTAAATACTTAGAATGCTATGACAATGCAGTGTTCCTGGCAGTTAATCCCTCCTAGGACATATCTGTCTCCATTTAGAAGTTGCTATGATACACGTTCTAGAATGTGAAAGTCAGTAGAGCCTGCCCTGCCAGGCTGTCTTGGCTACCCCATGTAGCCAAGCTGTACAGGTTCATGAAGAGTGAGCTGTGGCCCGTGAGCCAGAAATCCCAATTTCTAGAATCAGCTTTTTAAGCTGTGGCCTCAAGAAACCCGGTCCCTAATGCTGTGAGTAATGCCTGCCTATGGTCATTATAGGAACAGGTGACATGAGGATCTCGCAGGAGAGCATGAGCAGCTGATGAGTTAGCTGTGGTGCCTAACTTCTTCGTTGTCTCTTGAGTACTTAATACCTGGGGCGGAAGATGCAGCTCGGTTGGTAGAGTGCTTGCTTCACATGCCCAAAGCCCTGGATTTGATATCCAGTGTTGCATAACCCAGGCATAGTGGCATATAACTGTATAATTCTAGCACTCAGGAGGTAGGAACTTCAGGCTCATTCTTAGATATATAAAATGATCAAGGCCAGTCTGTGATACATAATCCCTGTCTATTAAAAAAAGCGTGGGGGGGGGATGATGCTAAACTTGCTCTTCACCCATGTTTGTCCATTATTAGAAGAAATATGGCTGACCCATGACCTCCATGGTAAGGTGACTGTGAATCCCAACTTTTATCTGTTGTCCTAACGTAGTTAGTTATTCAGATGGAATATAATTAAACAGACATCCAACTCAAATTCACACACTTACCTAATTTCCTGAGGAAAATAAGACAAAATGCCTACTCCCAAGGAGTGATAGAGGTGCAAAGAAAATCCCTGAACCATGGGTCTCCAATGTCAGTCGGCATCAGGGGCCTTAGCTCTGAGCAGTCTCTATGCACCATCATCCAGCCCCCAGGCAATGGAGGCTTGTGATGTGGGATTTGATTTCACACAGGACAGCATTGCTTTTTCCAGACACAGCCAAACAAGGCAGTGGTCAGGGAAAGGTACTTCTCCATATTCCCCGCACCTGCCTGAGCAGCTTCAGTGGGTCAGAGAAGGTCATTCCAGCAGAAAGGTGAGCATGTGGAAAGTCACTGAGAAGCAGTGATGGCATGTTGGGACAGCATCACTGGGGCTGGAAATGCATAAAGGTCTTGGGGTGTAGCTCTGGTAACTCTCATGTCCCTGATCTCCACAAGCTTTTTCAGAGTGTCTGTCTCCATGTGCCAACTGTTAACATTGAAGGAAGGTTCACTGGTATCAAGGGGACAAAATCAAAGACTGGGGTGGCAGCTAGGTGGCAACCTGCTGATGTTCTGGGCTTCTGAAGAGGTTTGTGGTTGTTTTCGCTAGAGCAGGCTCTAGGACCACAGGTTCAGAGGAGTCTTAGGCAATTTGTTGAATATGAGGCTCTGGTTCCAACAAGGGTAAGTCCTAGAAAAAGGATGAGGGGGCGAGGCAGAACAGAAGTGACAGAAATCACATTCCCTGGCCAGACACATCAAATGACACTGAGAGAGGTTTTCAGGTCAAGCCAGGGAGAGACACACCAGGAACAGCCCATGAATGCAGCACTCGATATAACAAACTCAGGTGTACGCAATACTTAACTGAAGCGGACTACACCCAACAAGCACTAGGGCTGGGTGGCTTTGCGGGGCTCCCTTCATTTTGTAGTCCACCAGTTATCTCTTTTATGTCTCCCCACTCCAGAAACCTCCCCACTCCCACCTGGCACAGCACAGCATAAACAAAGACACATGACAAACATACCACACAAAATGCCCACTCAACACATATCCCCAACATTCGTGCACATACTAACACACACACACACACACACACACACACACACACACACACACACACACACACACACACACACACAATAGGCATGGAGAAGCCAGAATAGGGTAGGGAAGAGGGAGCGGCCAAGCAGGCATCTGCTGCTTACTTTGTTGCCCCCCATTCTCCCATGCCTGCCCACTGTTGTTTTCCATCTTCCCCTCCTCAAGATCTTGTAAGAAGCAAAGGATTCCTATCTTTTCCCGTTTCATCTTTTGTTACAAGTTACACATGTCTGCCTGGCCTTCACTAGGTTTGGTGACTGATGATGACATTGGACGTCTCAGGTTGCTGGGGTGCAGGCGAGGCACATGATCTCATCTTGACTCTGATCTGAGTGTTTTTTAAATGGTACCTTTCAGAACGCTATTTCTACCCCCACCCTTTCTTTTGAAGTTATAAACAGACATAAGCAGGAAGCAAGCTTATGGACCCTTGCTGATGGTCTCAGACAGTCACAGACCTTGCCATGGCTTCTGAGTGTGGAATGCTGAAGCATTTCTGTGCTTAAAAGTTCTCCCAGATTGGGGAGGTGGTGGCACACACCTTTAATCCCAGTACTTGGGAAGCAGAGGCAGGCAGAGTTCTGTGACTTCCAGGCCAACCTGGTCTACAAAGCTAATTCTAGGCCTGTTACACAGAGAAACCCTGTCTCAGAAAACCAACGTAAGAAAGAAAAAGTTCTTCCAGAGCTGGTGATATAGCTCAGCTGGTAGAGAGCTTGTCTAGAATGCTGGAAGTTCTGGGTTCAATTCCTAGCACCACATGAGGGAGGTGTGGTGGCCGGCACCTATAATGCCAGTACCTGAGATTTAGAAGCAGGGGCATCAGACAGTGAAGGTCATCTTCAGCTGTACAGTAAGTTTAAAGCTAGAAGTTTAAGGCCAGTCTGAGCTATATGAGACACTGTCTTTATCTGTCCATCTATCTGTCTGTCTATCATCTATCTGTCTATCTGCCTATCTATTTTGAAGACACAATCTCACTTTTTTAGCCTTGACTTCCTAGAACTTGCTATGTATCCATCTGCCTCTGCCTCTCCAGTGCTGGGCTTAAAGGTGTGTGATACCACACCCAGCAAGATTCTATCTTAGAAAACCAACCAATAAATAAAAGTATTTCTCCATTTGTCATTTCATCTGCAACCTGGGCCTTTCTATGCCTGCCAACTCCCAAGGCTTCTTAGCCTTCTTTACCAGATGTGCCTTATGCCCAGGTTATGGAAGGGGTTGCCTCTGTGATAGCCCAGGATGGACCCCACCATCTCTGTATTCAAAGGATGCCATCAGAAAGGCGCTCCTTGTCTCTGGCGTTTGGGATGGAATGGAATGGGTAAGTCAGTAGACAGGATCTTCATGTGGAAACAGTGACTGGAAAAATCAGAATTTTCAAGAGACCCACAGAAGCACTTCTCAGAGTCATTAACCTTCAGAACTCAGGGAGTTCAAGACATATCCAGTCTAGATAGACTTGAGAATATCCAATTGGCCAAGTGCTAACCAAATGCCAGCTCTAGTTCTCAGAGCCGGAATGTCATGGTGCTAACAGGGCGTCAACATACCTCTTCCCCAAATCCACGGTTGTTTCATCACTGGTTTTTCAGATCCTTCCCAATCTAAATTGGCCTCAAAATCATTTATGTCTGTTCACATGAAATGGCAAAGTATCTAGGCAGCTGTCCAACCCTCCTTGTTCGCACGCATCCTGATCTCTAAGATCAGAATCTCCGTTCTTGGTCCATCTGTCCAACTGTCTGTCCCACGCCAGTACTGCCCAGCCTGCCAGGCGTTGGCACCCCACAGCACCAAGAGCCATGCATTTGAATGAGAATACCTTTGGCTTGCTTTTGTAGGCACAGCCACACCAGTGGCAGTAGGGTAAATTTGCCTGAGCTTTGCAGGTAACCGGGACTTTGTGTTTGAAAAGCAGGAGGTTGGGATGGCAATCATCTTCCTGAGGGGAGACGTCAATCAGCTGCTGCTGAAACACAAGCTGCCCACCCATATGGAGGAAGGCTCAGCTGGCAGCATTCTGCTGCCGACCTGCACACAAAAGGCTGCAGGGCAGAGTGGTTTTGATTCCTCCAGAGCAGTGAGAAGCAGAATTGCTTCTGATTGTGTGATGGAATGACTCAGACTGCCAGTGATTACCCTTTCACTTTCTGCCTTGTCTCTGTATCCAAGTTCACTTAATTGAGAACTGTGTGGGCTTGTGCTCTCAACCCACCAACAGCCTGCTCCCCATTAGCACCCTCAGCCTTGCCTCTCACCTCCCACGCTCCCCACCCCTTCCTCCTCCGTCCTTGCCTCTTTTTTTCATTCATCTATTCACTCAGAAAGTATGTATTGAGCTCCCCACATGGAGCTCTCTAGGCATTGAAGCTTGCAAACTGGACTTACCCCTTCCCTAGCCTTGCTCCCCACCCCTACCCCACCCCACCCACAAGCAAAAGAGAGAGGGGTCAAGGACAAGGAGCTGAATCACTGGGAAGAATTCTAGATAGGAAAAGGTGAACCAGCCAGAGCAAAGTAGCTTGAGAGGCAGTCATCGAAGGGTACTCAGTTAGACCTGGGACGTGCCCCTTAGCCCCTGATAGAGCTCTTTTGGAGAGGTGCCTGGAGGTCCATCTGCCAATCTGGTATAGCTGACAGATGCCTCAGACTAGTTTCCTGGGTCTGCAAGATTGAGCAGCCCTCCTACTGGAGGGAGAAGCATCTTTGCCTAGAAGATGCTGTAAACTTATCCCTAGCAGCAACCGGGATGCTTTCTGAAGGGCCTGTGCTTGTGTGTGTGCTGGAGCATGTGTATGTGTGTGGATATGCCTGTAGAGACCAAAGGTTAATACTAGGTGTCTTTCTCTATGGATGTCTATTTTATTTATTGATGTAGGGTTTCTCTGTGAGGGTGTAGCTGACTAGTATAGCTAGGCTAATCATTCCTGACTCCATGCTGGATTTACAGGTGGCTGCTTGCTCTTACATAGCTTCTAGAGATCCAGACTCTGGTCCTCACACTTATTACACAGCAGATGCCTTATCCATTTTTCTAGTCCAAGACTCACTGTTCTGACTTGAAGACATGTGAGGGTGGATTTCTTGCATCTTTCCACACATCTAATTTCAGAAGATCTGGTTGGCAGTTACTGTATTAGTTTCTGTTCCCATTGTTGTGGAAAAGTATCTTGACCAAAGAAACTTCAGGAAGGAAGAAAGGGCTTATTCTGGCTCCCAATTGGAGGGTTCAACGAGGCATCATGAAGCAGTTCATGTTCTTTCTAGCTATTTATGGGATAGGGTCAACTGGGTTGAATATCCAGATGGGAAAGAGGTCAATGGTGGCACTTACTTTTTGCTCTGGACTCTGTATGAATTGGGATGTGTGGGTAGAATGTGTGAGAGGGGGAAATCATGGCAGCAGCAGCAGCATGAGACAGATGTTACATTGCATCTATGGACAGGAAGATGAGAAGGACAATATTAGTGCTTAGTTCACTTTCTCCATCACATACAGTCAGGGACCCTAGCCCATGAAATTGTAACACCTATACAACCCGGGCTAGAACTCTCTCACACACAAGTCCCCAGGCATGCCAAGTTCACAGGTTTAGCCATTACAGTCTGCCAGTGTTTTTCTGCCTTAATTTTGGTCAATATATATCTCTATATAATTTCCTTCCATGTTTTGATGGCTGGAGTTGCTATCAGCTGCAGTTATCTGACACTCAAGGAGATGGAGATTCTGACTGATAATGATTCTTTTTTTTTTTTTCTTTTAAGTACCTTTATTTATTTGGAGAATATTAGTAGCACAATAATTGAACTTCCCCAGCTATTTCTTCATCAGATCGGGCACTAGAAAAGCTCACGTGAGCATCTTATGAAGGAGTAAAGTTTACCACCTCGGTGGCTTCATTGTCTTCTCTGTTATTGCTGAAGATCCATATCCAGAATATGAAGTTTTCTCAAAAGAAGAAACAGGGGAATGATCTGGAACAGTGTGGTATCGATGTCTCTTTCTTTATGAAACTTTCACAGCATATTTCAGTCTTGTAGACTCCTTTGTGCTATTATGACTGTCAATAAGAACCAGGGGGTTGTGCTGATGGTTCTTGATGATGTCCACAACACTTCCAAAGTACTCTTCACCATTTTTCTTCTTTCCCAAAGCATATTGTTTGGTTGCTTCAATAAACCTTACAGGAATATTATATACTCACTTATTAAACTAGTGTATTCGGCTGCTTAGAATTGTGGCCAGAGCTTTTCTGAATCAGAAATGATCTGTCCTTGTTGGATCTGTACAGGCCCTCTTCAGCAGACTTGCCATCACAGGCACCAGCATACCAGGGTTTTCTGTGAAGTTCCACCTCCTGTGAGACAGGCCCTGATAATGATTCTTATGCCAGATGAGAGTGGGTGCATCTATCTGTGGTCCTTTGTTGAGAGCATGTAAGGTGTGTGGTGATGTGGGGCCTGAGAAATGGAACTGAATGGTTTCTTCTTGTGCACTGTTGTTCCCTGCCAGCCAGAACAACAGTGAGCCAAGTCCCGAAAGTGAAATAAGGGGCCCAGAGGTGGAGTGAGGCAGAACCCTAATCAGCTCAGGTTCTGTAACACCCAGCCTAGCTTCTATCCAATGTGTGGCTCCTCACAGAGAACAGCTGTCCTTCACACTGGACTCTGAAGCAAAGTGTAAAGGCACAGGGCTAGGAAGAGTGGCCTGGCCAGACAGCCTGTTCTGCCATGGTTCTAAAAGATGGGCCAGACAACTGCAGTCTGAACATCCACCTCCTGCACACAATTATGAAAAAGCATTTCTATACTAGGGCTAGAGGGGCCCTGACCCCCAGCAACTTGGCAAACGAGTGTCTTGGCCTTTCAGCTAAATCCGTATTGCTGTGTAAACTCCTACTTGAGTCTATGTACCTGCACCTCTCTCAGATCCTTGGCAACAGAAACCCAGGCTTACATTCCTTTGGCTTGGCCAAAGACTGTGAACAGGACTACTTTGGGGTGATAGAGGGTGAATTCACTTCTCTCTGGGGTGATCAGTTGCTTAAAACAGGAAGATGAGCAATGAGCCAAACCAGGCATGGCTTTCATCTTCCTTTACAGAGAAAATGGCTTCAAGTGGGTTCCAGTTCTTCAGGAGACCCCTGCTTTCCACTGTGCTTGACCATGGTCTGCCCCAAGGGACTGTATATGAATGAGTTCAGAAGAGAGAGCTTAATATAGAAAAAAAAAAAAAACCTAGGAGGTGCTTCCAGTAGCCAAAATTAGAACCTTTGCTTAGAGGGATGGCAGGGCTGGGGCAGAGCTTTTGCCCTACTCAGAAGCTGCCAGCTATATCTGCAGACAGGACTCACAAAAAATAACCACACAGATTCCCCTCCTAATGCCACTTTCTCATAATGAAATGCACTCAAGCTCACCCAATCGTGCTCTCATTCTCAAACTCATATATTCTCACACATGCACACTTGCCCACACACTCACACAATCATGCCTGCTCTAATACATGTTTGCACTGGCACACATGCATGCACATGCACTCATACACACAGTCAGTCACACATGGTGTTGTCCACAATCACACTTTTTCTCTCACACACATGTGTTCACATATGTGCGATTACTCATACATTCTCATACACTTTGCATTCTAATAGGCAAACACACATACACCTATCCATATATCACCCCTAGAGAATAATTGGTCCAATCTAACTGGTCCCATCTATAAATGGAGCCCAGCTGGCCTTGTCCCATTAATATCTAAAAAGTATGCTGTGGTCCTGGAACTTGAGGTCTATAATCTGGTATGGTTCCTTCCCACATGAGCCTCTATATCATGAAAGACTTAGGCATAAGATGCCCAAGCTCTCTCTGGCTTCCGTGTTATGAAAGATCTCATGGACATGCTGTTTGTCCCATCTGGCTGCTACAGAGTTACTGAAATTCTTCCGACTGAAGCTTCGACTGAAGCTTCTTGACTCTCAGGGCTCCTTCCACCCCTCCCCCCACATTGACAGCATCTGTTAAGAAAAACCCAGCCACAGACTGCCCTGCCATAAAGTGACTGACCCTGTTCTTGCTTTCTTGTGAAAGGGCGAAGTGTGGTTTGGGGGCTTAATGTCTCATCTTCCTGCCTGCCTTCTTGGCTAATAAGGGGCTCAGGTGTCAGCTGTCCTGGAAGAATTCAATTAAAGACTGGGGCCTCCAAGACCTCAATAGAACAAATTTAGAAGAGCTCTCATGTGTGTGCCAAAGTTGTCATATATAGGAGAGTTTTGGCAACGCAGTGTCTAGGTTTGAGCAGAGAGCATTTGCACTGTGAAGAACTAGCCCCCATGGATGTACCCAGGCAATAGGGGATGCTAGCTACACCTCACTGACCTGAATGAAGTTTAAGTGGCATAAGTCAAATTCAAGGAACTAGCTTCCCTTGGGGAGAGACTTTGAGGTAAGGGGTTGGGGACAATGTGGGATGGGGAGCCCAGCTCTGCCATGTTTTATTTCTGAAATCAACAAGTCAGCATTTTAACAATTGTTAATACTTCATGGAGTGCTTGAGTTTTTAAAATTAATTTTTATTTAAATTAAAAACAATCTTATTTTATATACCAATCTCAGTTCCTTCTCCTTCCCTTCCTCCCACTCCCCCCACTAACCCCCTCACTCCATGCCCCTTCCACTCCCCAGGGAGGGTGAGGCCTTCCATGGGGAATCATCAAAGTCTGTCACATTATTTGGGGCAGGACCTGGGCCTTCCCCTGTGTATCTAGGCTGAGAGAGTTTCCTTCCATAAGAATGGGCTTTGAACTAGGGATGAATACTGATTCCACTGTTGAGGGCCCCCTAGACTGCCCAGCCCCCCCCCAACTGACAGCCATATTCAGGGGGCCTGATTTAGTCTTATGCTGGTTCCCCAGCTGTCAGACTAGAATCGTTCCCCCTCCCCCTCCCCCCCCCATGAATCCTGTGAATCTGTGGGGTTTTTTTGTTTTTTTGTTTTTTTTTTTTTTTTTTTTTTTTTTGTTTTTGTTTTTTTTTTGTGTGTGTGTGTGTGTGTGTGTACTTTGTGTACCCCTGGTGCTCTTGGGGGTCAGTAGAAGATATTGGATCCCCCAGAACTGGAGTTACAGACTGCTGCAAGCCACTGTGTGGGTTCTGGGAACTGAAACAGGTCCTATATAAGAGCAGAATGTGATTTTAGCCTCTCCAGTCCTTGGGTCAGTTTTGTTAGTATTTCAACTTTTAAAAACCTGTGTTAAAATAAGAATGAAATGCAAGAATATAGGTGGCATAATGGATTGCCAGGTACCAGACAGCCAAGTGGAGGCACAGTATGATGAGCACTGTTGCCCTAACTAGGGGGCCTCCCAGTCTAAATACCTGGTGATCCTATCCCTTTTTACTTTCTTAAGACAGGGCCTTGCTATGTAGCACAGGCTGGTCCCAAATTACCTCTTCTTTTAGGGAGTACAGTACCACGCCTGGATTGGGAATTCCTTTGGAATCCAGTCTCAAACATGCTCGCACCTTGGGAATTGGGGCAGCTGGGTCTGAAGTTGTGAGGGGACTGAGGTCACACCACTCATTTTCTTAGCTCTTTCACCCTGACATCGCTCCCATTTTCCCATCCTTCCAGTCCCCAGAGGGGAGCAGCCAAGTCAAGTTCATAAGCCAAGGCCAAACTTTCTCACCAGAGTTCCTGTTGGAGCGTGTATTCATGTTTTTAAAGTAGGCCAATCAAGGGTCAGTCGCTAGTGGTCAAGGAGCCCTCAGAAGTCTTAGCCAAGAGGTTGTAGGGTGCATTTTTCTGATGAGGGGACAGTAATTCTTATTAAATTCTTAAGAAGTCAAAAACCACAAAAGTGAATCCAATTCGCCTCATGCTGTGATTGGAAACTGAGCCCAGGGAAGACTTAAGACTCTCTGCTCATGAAGGTGAGCATTCAGCCTTGTTCTGAGGTCTCTTCCTGCTTCAGGACCATGGGACCCTGTATATGGGGTCTGTGTGGGGACCCTGTATGGGGGAGGGGGCTGCAATACTGGATACTTCTCATACAGAATCTGTGCCAGCTGTTCCTGAAAACAGTGAAGGGTTCATGGTATGGCTGTGAGTGCCAGACCAGAAGCAAGTCTGTCCTACCTACCTCACCTCCTCGTCAAGACCCCTCCCCGCAGAAGAAGAGGGTACAGAGGGAAGGAGGGCAGCGGGAGGGAGAGAACCAAGTGGGCAGCTAGAAGCTGCTCATCCCGAGCTTGGCCAGTGACTTCTCTGGCCATGTTGGGGAGAGGAAGAGGATGCGATTGCATGGATGCCCAGGGCCTCTCTCCCTTAGGCCTGAAGCCTATGTTATGGGCTAGGCCCAACTTCTTTGCCCCATGGCAAGGAAGACCATTGGTTTGGAATTGAGACAAACTCCTTTCAACCCCATGTCTCTTCTTCCACTTTCTGGAGGGGATAAACAAGAATGTTACTGTCACATCTGCTTCAGCCCGATTTCCTTTGAAGAGGAGAGTGCAGAACAGGGGTGGGATGCCCTCAATTTCGACCCTAGCCCATTTCCTGTACTGGTGTAGTGAAGCGCAATGCGGGCTGGGACTGGAAGAGGGTGCGTGCTTACTGCTGTGGTGCTGGGATAGTGGGGCCCTGAATTTCCCCGGTAGGGGTTCTGAGAACTAGAGGCTACTTTGGGTTCCTATTCTCTTTGGAGCTCCTCAGACAAGACATCTGAGTTAGACTCATCTGTTCCTAAGAGCTTGTGTAGCCTAGGCTACCCTACCACACTCAAAGTGGCTTCTTCCCTCTTCTTTTTCCGTTCCGGAATCTCTTAAGATCTATATGGCTCCTGCTTTTCCCCTTGGCCAATAAAATTCGTTTCCCAAGCATTGGAAGGTGCCCCTTTACCCTGTCCTTGCAGAGGAGAGAGGCATCAATTTTGATGGAGGGGGGTGGGTGAGAATAAGACTGGATTACAACCCAGTTTGCTGGAATGCTCTCTGAATTGACAATAAAACAAGTCTGGACACTTACGGAGTAATGAGTTTGGTTTCAAGTGGATCCCAGAGAAACCTTGAACTTTACAGCTCCCTATGGACTAAGGGACAGGACTGCTCTCTTTGGGACAGAGGTGTCTCTCCTTTGTCCACCCCTCCCTTTACTCCTAACAGTCTTTGTTTTCTCCCATTTCTGAGCACCCAGTATGAAACTTGTACACAGCAAGTCACCCAAGCTGCCACTCGGGGCTCCTGGAACCTTCCTGGCATTTGTACTTACAGGAAATGAAGGTGTGGCTGGAGGTTCCCATCCCTATTTTCTCCTCTAGGCTCCCTCACAACCTTGGAGACTCAGTTTGGTCACTGGGACAGAAGCTAAACATCTCTGCATCTACATCCCCAACAGCATGTGATAGCATGGACCTATGTTTATCTAGCAGATGGTGATGTACAGATCTAAGTCCAAGGCCCCCATTGCTCAGTGGTAAGCTGGCTGACTGAGGCCACAGCATTATAGTAGCCTTCCTCAATTTTGTTCTGGGAGCCCCAGATACAAAGTATTTGTTGCCATAGATTCAAATTCTGGTGGAGATAAGTACAATAAATTACAACTAAAAAGAATGTTATAGGCTAAAGGAATTATTAGATGGAAATGAGTGTATTGGTTGTGGAACACAGTGGAGGAGCTGTGCTTGTCTAGGGTAACAGGAGGTGAGCTGAGAGCAAAGGATGACAGTGACTTACATGGCCAAAAACAGCAGATGTGCATGTCCTAAGTGGACAAAGTCTCTTGTGCTCAGTGCAAAGAGAGAAGGGGTGTGGCTGTGACTGTGGATATCAGGAAAGGATGCAGAATGATGGGAAGCCTGGAAGGGTTTGTGTTGTAGACACACAGTGTTTATAATCCATGTAACAAGCAAATGGGGAAGTCATTGGCCATCTTACCTTTGATTCAAGAGCCAGGTGAAAGGAGGTGGCAGGTATAGCATATTTGTTTAATATGTTTATCACTTACCTTCCTTGTTCCTGCACTAGAATACCTGACAGAAACAACTTGCAGGAGGGGAGGAAGGTTGATGTCACTTCAGAGTTTGAGAGGGTCACAGACTACCAAGGCCAAATTATGTAGCTGGGGCTCTTTGTTGTGTTTTGTTTGCATATGTGTATATTTGTGATCTGGTTATGTGTGTTCACATGTATATGGACACACATGTATGTAGATGTACATGTATTCATATGTACATGGAGGCCAGAAGTTGATGACAAGCATCCTTCTCTATATTGAATCCAAGCTCTCTACCTCTTTATATTGAAACAAGGTCTGTAACTTGAACCTTGGGCTTGCTGATGCTAGCCAGGCTGCTTGGAGGATCCTCCTGGGTACTGACTGGAATTGCAGGTGGGTCACTGTGCCTGCCCTGTACTTATGTGGGTTCTGAGAATCTGAATTCCATGCCTCCCACTTGCATGGCAAACACTTTATCCATGGAGACATCTCGGCAGCCCTACCACACACATCTTGATGGATCCAGAAACAGAGTACTCCGGACGAAACTGCAACTGGCTATAGCCCTCTTTTTTACTCATGTGGCCCTATGTTTGCTTGTTAGATCCCAGTCCAGAATGCTTCACAACTTCTGAAAGCAGTGCTACCAGCTGGGGACCAAGTATTCCAACACACAAGCTTGTGGGAAACCATTAGCATTCAAACTTAAGACACAAAGTGCCCCATATTGTAGTTAGACTTCATCTGTCACTGGCTTTTGAAGGCACCATGCTGTCATAGACTTCTGTTTATCCTAGACACATCTGTAGGGGCACATGTCCTGTGCCAAGCATCACACTGCACTGCAGAAGCATGCTTCATCTGACCCTCGGCAGCCCCTTTTACCCACCTGCCACAGCAGCCTTCCACATCACAGGAAATAAAGTTGTTCCTGGCTTACACTCCTCCTTTCTGTCTCAGTCAAACTAAAATCCTTGCAGTCACCTAAGATCCCTGCTCCCTGGACCCTACCTGCAGGCTCTCTGCCTGCTGTGGCTGCTTCTCTAGTTGACCTTGCCAACCCAGTGGCTTTCCAGTTAGGATGGTGCCCCAGCTGGTCCCAAGAAGCGCATGCTGCCTCAGGCACTCAGGGCTTTTGTACTTACAGCTTCTTGAAGCTTTGTCCTTCCCAGATTTCCATGGCCTGCTTCTCAGTTTCTCAAGATCTCCTCTAATACAAGTCTGATGACATCACTGTTGCTATGACAGAAGGCCATAAACAGAATAATTCATAAAGAATCTAGGCACATTCAACTTGTGTTCTGAAGCCTAAGAAGTTCAGGAAGGGTAGGGCATTCACATTTGGTCAAGTCCTTCTTGCTGTGAAGAAGAATGCTCTTTGGCTGCTCCCTGCCCCCTAGGGGAGGGGATGTACAGGGCAGCAAATTTCCAGGTAGAGCAAGTGTCCAATTGTGTCTCTTTCCTGCTCCTCCCCCTCTTCCTCCTTATTCGCCCTCTCTCCTAAAAAGATGGGTTCCTACTATGATGTAGCCTAGCCTTTTTCTGTCTTTAATTTAACACACAGCCTAGGCTAGCCTTGAATTCTCCATCCTCCTGCATCTACCTTCTTAAGTTCTGGGATGATAGGCCTGTGCCATCACTCCTGGGTTTACTTCCTCTTACAGAGCCACTAATGCCATCATAGACTCCCTGCATCATGATCTCATCTAATCCTACCGAGTTCAAATCACATTCCCAAATACCATGAACATACGACACTGGAGACTGAGTTTCCAAAACATAAATACTGAGGGATGCATCTAAACCTCAGTACTCCCCGGGTATACAGAACTCTGTCATTTCTTGTCCCCCCCCCACATAAAAAACATCCTGACTTCTCCTTAGCATAGTGGGGGTCCTGTAGATTAGCTATGGGCTGTCTATCCATATGACACTACATAGGGGTCCCATGATCATGTGTAGTGCTTCAGCTCCCACTGCATGCCCAACACATAGGATGCCACCTCACTCTGACCTTCTCATATCAGAATGATAGAACTACTTAGAGAAGAGGCATCGCAAGCATGTGTCTGACATAAATTTCTCTACCATCCAGGTTTCATGGCAGGAATAGTAACACCCCTGAAATCATGACAGTGCTATGCCTAGATTTATGATCTCTCTGTGTGTCTTTCCAGGTTCATGGCTCTCCCATGCTCTGAGAGGATTTTGCTCTGACCACAGACCCCTGGCTGAGCCAGGACTACATTTTGCTGCTACAGTGTCTCCAAGCTAGTCCACAGGCCCTTGGCCACGTATCACCATGGGCAGTGTCAGCAGCCTCATCTCAGGCCACAGCTTCCACAGCAAGCATTGTCGTGCCTCACAGTACAAGCTGCGCAAATCCTCCCACTTGAAGAAGCTCAACCGGTACTCAGATGGGCTGCTGAAATTTGGCTTCTCCCAGGACTCAGGACGTGGCAAGTCCAGCTCCAAAATGGGAAAAAGCGAAGACTTCTTCTACATTAAGGTCAGCCAAAAGGCCCGAGGCTCCCATCACCCAGACTACACAGCCCTATCCAGTGGGGACATGGGGGGTCAGGCTGGAGTAGATTTTGACCCAGCCACCCCACCTAAGCTCATGCCTTTCTCCAATCAGCTAGAAATGGTAAGTGGGATTCTTTGACAAAAGTGTCTGGGGGAGTTGGAACAGGATGAGAAGTAGTTGGGATGAGTACCCTGGTTCAAGCATTTAGCCCTGCAAGAGGCCAGAGCAGCAGTGATGAGAGCAGAAGCATTTGGCCTCACTTCAGAAATCAAAAGTCTATTCCCTAAACCGGAAGTCTTTGGTTTGCCCTGGAACAAAGGGCAGTGGTGAGCCTCAGCCTTTCTGGGCTCTGCTGGGATATAATCTGGATGGTTCAGGTAGGCCAAATGTCAGCAAGTTCACAGGCTAGGGAAGAAGGGGGCCTCTGGGCCTCTGGGAAGTGAGCATCCTCACTCTATCCCTGCCCTATCTGTAGTTTGGTTTCTGGCCTCTTGGCTGGAGATGAGCCATGGAATTTTGTTATCAGACAAGCTGGGATGCCCACAAAGAGCCCTGGGTATTCAGAAATCCAGCCCCTCCAACTGTAATGAGTATGTTTTTTTTCTGCTAGCCTGGACCCACCGTGGCACCAGCCCCAATTAACACACTGAGACTTTGTATTTGATATAATGCTGTTGGCCAGGTACTAGTTTCTTATCAGCTAGCTCTGTCTTAATTATTAATCCATTTCTATTAATCTAAGTATTTCCACGTGGTCTCATCTTACTGGAGAGTGGGTCCAGACCTCTGTTTTCTCCAGTCTCTACATGCTGACTCCTCCCTACTCCTTCCTGGAATCCTCCTTGTCTCCTAGTCCCACCTATCTTGCTTTCCTATTGGCCAACAGTGCTTTATTCATTAACCAGTATGAGAAACATATTTACAGAATGACATCTCCCATCATCCAACAGTTCAAGATCTCATAAGCCTCACTAGTGCACATTGGAAACAAGTTACCTATTCAGTCCCCACGCCCACTCTAAAGCATGGGTTAAATACCCCTTATCTGAAATGTTGGGAACAGGAGTGCCAGAGGCTTCAGGGTTGTTGTCTTTCAGAGTATGAAATATTTGCATGGACGTTAGATATCTAAGTGGAAGGTGATTATGTAATGTTTTAAATAATTTATGCACAAACCAACCCAAAATCTCCTAGTGTTGGATTTTTTCCACTCTTGGCATCTTGTCTAGACTCAAAAAGCCTTACAGATTCTGGAGCATTTCAGAGCTGAGATTTTTAGGACCAGGGATTCTCAAGGCAGAATAAGAAAGATGCCCATGCTTGCAGAGTTTTCCAAACAAAGGTCTTTTGAAAGGCGAAGATCCCCCACTGGGGGAAACTGTAAGTTTCAGAAAGGACTTCTATTCCAAATGATCTTCCAACCTGGCCTGGAAGTAGTGATTCAGCCTTGAGCTAAGCTAAATGGAAGAGACGGAGGGCAAGGAGGTGCTGTGTTTACACAGCTTGCCATCCTGGCTGCACCACACCTCTGTGCCCATCTAACCTCCCTAGAGTGCTGGGATCCGGTGACAGCTACTGCTGTTAGTACAGTGCCTACCTAGGCCATCACTGAAGAGGTTCTGCCTGCCTCTGCCTCTCAAGTTAATGACTAACTGGGTATGCCATCAGCCTGGCCTTCAAGTGTTTTCATCTTTTTAAAAAAGATTTGTCTATTTTTATTTTATTTTTTATGTATATGAGTTTTTAGCTGCATGTATGTATGTGTACCACAGTTGAGCCTGGTTTGCACAAAGGCCAGAAGAGTGTGTCAAATTCTCTGGAATTAGAGTTTTAAAACAGTTGTGAGCCACTATTTGAGTATGGGGAACAGAATCTTCCTCTGGAAGAGCAGCCAGTGTTCTTAACCACTGCCTCCAGTCCCCTCAGAGGGTTTCTTAAGAATGGTATACTCGGGTGGGTGAAATGGCTCAGCAGTTGAGGGCTTGCCACCAAGATAACAACCTGACTCCCACATGGCGGAAGGAGAGACTGGTCTCCTGTAAGTTGTCCTCTGACTTCCACATGTATGCTGTGCATGTGTGTACACACACACACACATACTCACATATACACAAGAAAGGTGTTCTATACTCAGCCGGCCCAGAGCTAATGACAAGATTTGCCATGGCTGCCAACCAAGAAAGGTGTCACTTGTCCTCCTTAGCTCAGGTGGGCTCATGAGGATGGCCCAAGTGCATCTACAGTGAGAAAAGGTAAGATGAGTGTGGGAGAGACAATCAAGGCTATGTGCTCCTTTGTTTCCCCAGAGCTCTGATAAGGGGGCAGTGAGGCCCACTGCCTTCAAGCCTGTGCTGCCACGGTCAGGAGCCATTCTCCACTCTTCACCCGAGAGCGCCAGCCACCAGCCTCACCCCATGCCTCCAGACAAGCCCAAGGAACAGGAGCTGAAGCCAGGCCTGTGCTCAGCGGCACTGTCTGACTCAGGCCGGAACTCCATGTCTAGCCTGCCCACACACAGCACCACCAGCAGCTACCAGCTGGATCCTCTGGTCACCCCTGTGGGGCCTACCAGCCGTTTTGGGGGTTCAGCCCACAACATTACACAAGGCATTATCCTTCAGGACAGTAATATGATGAGCCTAAAGGCTCTGTCATTCTCTGATGGGGGCAGCAAGCTGGCTCACCCAAGCAAGGTAGACAAGGGCTCCTCATGCGTGCGTTCCCCACTCTCCACGGACGAGTGCACCATCCAGGAGCTGGAGCACAAGCTGCGGCAGAGGGAAAGCGCGCTGCACAAGCTACAGCGCAGTTTCGATGAGAAGGAGTTTGTCTCTGGTCAGACCTTTGAGGAGCGGCCAAGGCGAACCAGGGACGAGCTGGAGTGCATGGAACCTAAGGGCAAGCTGAAGCCAGCCTCTCAGAAGACCCAGCGCACACAGCAGGTTCTCCAGCTGCAGGTGTTACAGCTGCAGCAGGAGAAACGGCAGCTACGGCAGGAGCTCGAGAGCCTCATGAAGGAGCAGGATCTGCTGGAGACCAAGCTGAGGTCCTACGAGCGGGAGAAGACCAACTTCGCCCCTGCACTGGAGGAGACCCAGTGGGAGGTGAGATTCTACTAGCCCGCCCTGGCTTTGCTACCTACACCTGTGCTGGCAAAGCAGTATCCAGTGGAACGCTAGGGCCTATGCTGCTAAAGAGACAGCTTTATGACTGAGGAAGGGGCTCCTGAGTGAACTAGCATAGGGGATGCTCTGAGTCAGGACTGACTATGTTTCTTGCTCGTTCCATCACCCTCCTAATGGTCCCCAGTCTTTGAATTTACTAGCCTAGTCTTTGGTGGGAAGCCAAAACCCAGACAGGGAGGTTCAGCCAGGCTGCCTCAGGGCTGATCTCACATATGGGAGACTAGGCAGAAGCATAGTTGTGCCTGTATCTGTTGGGTCTGAGAATCCTAGAGAAGGAATGGGTCTGCTTGGTGCCTTGGGGACAAGGGCCCTAACACTGTTGTGAGTGGAAGGCAGCCAGTGATGAAATTGACCCCCCCCCTTGTTGAGGTGTAAATTCAGCTCCTACTGAGATTTAAACACTGTGCAAAGAAGAAAAAGGACAAACAGACACATAGTCCCACTTTGGTGACTACTTTTGTTTTCTTTTTGTCTTGAGTTTTCTTTGCGCGCGTGTGCGTGCGCGTGCTGAAGATCAAATCTAGAGCCTCACATTTGCTAACAAAACACTCCATCCTGGGTCTATTTCTTCAGCCCTTCAGTCATTTCGGAATGAGTCTTATGAGCCTAGCCTGCTGGAGAGCAGTCAGGGTCCCTTCATGAATCTTGCTAGCTGGAAAGTAGCTTCCCCCATCTCTACCCTGAGCAGCCCTCATGGCCCAGGAAGGCAGGGAGGGTATGTGCACATCAGTATTGGTGTTCACTCTGAAAATTCTATGGAAGGAAGGAAGGAAAGACGGAAGGAAGAAAGGAAGTTGTTCCATTGGGTGAATTAGCATCACGCCTGGATGGAATGGCTCACCATCAGCAGTGTGGCCCTGACTGCCTGTAAAGTGACAAGAGTCACAAGAAGGGCAAAGAAAGGGACCTTTTGTGCATTTCAGAGATAAAAAGTGAGTGTTGGTCTTTGTCATCCATCTTTATAGTCCAGTCTAAAACTAAGTTGGATATTACAACGATCTTGTTCCTACTTAGCAAAATAATAGCAAACAATAAAAAATAATAAATGGTGGCAGAAATATTGTTATAAACCCATTTAATTTACAGGGAATTTAGGAAATACCGTGTTCTTCTATCTAACCCCTATAACCATATTATGAAGTAGGTATGTTAGAGATTTTCAGTTTATAATTAGAAAACTGACACACAGATTAGTTACAATAGTAATATCTGGCCAAGTGACTTGGTTAACATCTGATACATATGAAAGACCAATTTAGGCTTTAACTATTAGAATGTGGACTGGAGCCAGGCAGTGGTGGCCCATGCACACCCTTAATCCTAGCACTTGGGAGGCAGAGGCAGGCGGATCTCTATGAGTTCAGGACCAGCCTGGTCTACAAGAGCTAGTTCCAAGCTCCAAAGCTGTACAGAGAAACTCTGTCTTGAAAAGCAAAACAAACAAAAGGAATGAAGACCGAAAGCTCTTATTTTTATTAATTATTTGGGGGGTGGGTATGTACATGCCACAGCCCAAATGTGGAGGTCAGAGGTCAACTTTCCAGAGTTGGCTCTTTTCACCATGCGGGTTCCAGTGATAGAATCCAGCTCGTCAGGGTTGGAGACAAATGAGTTGACCTTGTGAGCCAATTCACCTTAACCATCTTCAGAGTTCACATTTTTAGCTGTGTGTTGTCTCCATGCTAATGTGTGCCAGCTTCACCTGGTACATAAGTGATCCAAGTGGGATTCAAAGCCTGTACTTCAGACTGTCCTCACTCCCTCACTCCCTCAGACTAATATAGGCTTGGTAGGTTACAGGGTTTTTTTTGTTTGTTTTTGTTTTTGTTTTTTTGTTTTTGTCATTGTAACAAAATGCACAAGATAGGCAATTTACAACAAAGAAAGGTTTGTAGTATTGGAGGTTTCACTTCATGATCCACTGGCAAACTGTTGGTTTGGGCCTGGGATGAAACAGCATATCATGGTTGGGGCATGTGGCCATGCAACTGTCACCTCATAGCCAGGAAGCAAAGAAGGGAACAAAGAAGGGACCAGGACCCACAGTCCCCTTCAAGGGACAATGATGAAACATCTTCCACTAGGCCTTGCTTCTAGGAAGTTCCACTAGCTCTCAGTGTTACCACACTGGAAACCAGGCTTTTAACATGTGGGCTTTGGGAGATATGTGAGGTTTGGCAATGTCCTTGTCAAGAAACTCTGGGCTTTAGCTGTGCATGGTGGTGAGACTGTGTTCTCCTTTACATTGGTCAGGGTTTCACTGGGAACAAAGCGGGAGCTTTACTGGGAGAGGAAAGGGGAAATTCAGGGGTGATGGCCTCTGGTTTTGTTCCAAGAATCCATTCTGTAGTGCCAAACCCTGGCCTTCATTTTATTAGTCTAACTGGCTTTGGTCACCAGGCTTCCTTGTTTGTGGGAGAAGTTCATGGTGGGGATCAAGCACAGGGCCCCATGCATGCTAGGCAGGCATTTTCTTTTAAACTTTTTTTCTTTCATGCTTTCTTTTTTAGTCGGAGGTGAGAGGAGATATCTGAGAAGGGCTTGATATGAATAGGCTGGCGTATACCAACACTTCAAACCATACCATGGCCCTAAATAATGCTTATGACTCCAAAGAGCCAAGACCCCAGAGGCACACTGACCTGACTTAATTGTGCTCTTGGCCTAGCTTTCATGGCCAATGAATGGGTGTTGAAGTGGTTGGAGAAGCCAGGAAGGGAGGAAGCCCACAGTTCATTGTTTGGCAGATATGTACTGGACACTGCCTTTGGGCTTGTGGGGTGCAGCAGGACAAAGTGGAATGGTTTTACCCAGAGGTGAGTGCAGGGCTGAGTACATGCAGGTGTGAGGTTTGGGCATTTGTACCCTCAAGCTTGGATCCCTGGTGTTAAAGGTAAGTGGTAGAGCCAGAGCAGTGGGCAGAGTAAGCCACTGATTATTGAGTAGCATGTTGCCTTGGGTTGGGGCACAGATTGGGGTGTGGAGCCTGAAGTGGAGATGAGGTAGGCCTTTGGAAAATGCAGGCAAGAAAAGTAGATTGTCTACATTCATGAGAACCATGTTGATGGCACCCAGTCAAGGGCAGCCTGAACCCTTTAGGAAGTGGAGATGTCATCTTAGGATGCCAATCACTTCTGGCACCATATCTCACCCTTTCTCACCCCACCCTTGGCAGGTGTGCCAGAAGTCAGGTGAGATCTCTCTTCTGAAGCAACAGCTCAAAGAGTCCCAGATAGAGGTGAACACTAAGGCCAGCGAGATCCTCAGTCTGAAGGCACAGCTGAAGGACACTCGGGGCAAGCTGGAGGGCATGGAGTTGAAGACACAGGACTTGGAGAGTGCCCTGCGCACCAAGGGGCTGGAGTTGGAGGTCTGTGAGAATGAATTGCAGCGCAAGAAGAATGAGGCAGAACTGCTGAGAGAGAAGGTGAACCTTTTGGAGCAGGAGCTGCTGGAGCTGCAGGCCCAGGCTGCCCTGCATCGAGAAGCTGCATCCCTGGGGCCTCTGGGGGTGGGGCCTACTTTCTCAGAGGACATCCCTGCCCTGCAGCGGGAGCTGGAGCGACTGCGGGCTGAGCTGAAGGAGGAGAGGCAAGGCCATGACCAGATGTCCTCAGGCTTCCAGCATGAGCGCTTGGTGTGGAAGGAAGAGAAAGAGAAAGTGATCCAGTACCAAAAGCAGCTGCAACAGAGCTATTTGGCCATGTACCAGCGCAACCAGCGTCTAGAGAAGGCCCTGCAGCAGCTGGCCCGTGGGGATGGTGCAGGGGAGCCCTTTGAGATTGACCTGGAGGGAGCTGACATTCCCTATGAGGACATCATAGCCACTGAGATCTGAGGGGCTGCCTAGGGGACAGAGGGTTGGCGACTGGACCCCAGAAGGCAGGGAGAGCTAAACCTGTTCCAAGAGAGAAGTCAGCTCTGGGGCCCAGACTCCTCAGTGGTGGGTAGGGGTCACGACATAGCCTTTCCTCCCCTCTTGCCTTTTTTAGTCTAACTAACCCTGCTTCTTATTGGACCTTGATCTCTGAACCCTGAACTCTCCTGGAGATGTGTTCAGGGAGCTCCATGGATTGGTTGATGTTTCCTTCAACTTGGGTCTCATTCGAAGTAGTGAGACAGGCAGTCCATCAGGCACTGGGGCAACTGCCATACAGGCCAAATGGCCACCCAAGGGCAGAAACATCTTCTCTGTCATCCCCAAACCCCTGTCACCCCCTAGGCATATTGGAATGCCTTGAGATAGAAAGAAGCCATGTGTAACCAGAAGCCTTGGACACTATTCACTGTAGCCTGTTCTCTGACTGTGGAGGTGGAGGGGTTAGGTTGCCACACAGTATAGTCAGCAAGCCATGGGAGGAGGGGTGGTGGTGGACAGTTCTGCATTACAGAGCTGTCACAGGTCTCCCAGAGGTCAGAGTAGAGGTGAAGGGAAAGACCCATGGCAGACATTGAGATTCAAAGTCTAAAATGAACTGCACAGCCCCTTTACCCTCAGTGATCACTCTTTTTAAAGCCATAGATATTGGGGCCCCTGGTGGGATGCACGGAAATGACATGAGGCATAGCTTCCCAGCTGTTCCTGGGGAGCCTCCTACTTGGTCTAACTGAGGCAAGGCCCCAGGGGCTTCCCTGAATGGTTCAGTTGGCCAGCAGCCAATATAGAATGCCCCCCCATATCACTCTTGCTTGGATCCAGAATAATCCATCCACTTAGATAGTATACGTGGGAGCTGGGCATTAAGCCTCCCTTGCCTGTAGCCCTAATCAGCAGCATCTCTTCCCCTACAGCATCTTCAGAGCTATGTTAGGACTTTGCATAGATTGGGAAGGGTCACCAGTGCTGAGTGGGCTGCAGTCCAGGGTTGGGGGTTTGATACAAGGCACATGCACAGAGTCTACTCCCACCACATGTAGCCCCATGCTGTAAAGATTCAGTCTAGAGAACAGCAAGTGAACCTGTGGGACTTGTCTTTTGAAGATTATCTAGTGCTAGGGACAGAGGGAAGTACAGTTGCTTGGTTCAAGGGATTATCTTCTTCTCTTCCCTCCCAGCTCCCATTCTGTATTTCCAAAGCAAGCCAGAATAAGCAGGCAGCCAGGCTGCTCCATATTCTATTTTTGGCTCTTACCACAGCTGTTGTTGGTAGGACACCCAGCCCTTGCTGGATTCCTGAGCCATGTGCTTGCCTGGTGGGCGGGACCCAGGGAATAGGAGATACAAGGGAGGGTCTGGGTGCTTGGCAGTCCAGGAATTAACCCTTCTACCTCCCTAATGCTGGCCCCTAGAGTCCCTAGGTGGACCCTGTCTTTCCAGGGGCTTTCTTCCCTTCCTAGTGTCTGCAGACTACATGCCTCCCCTGTAGATGGCTCTGCTGTCTGATCCGAGGGTAGGGCTTGGCCTCTCTCCAGCTGACTTCCAATGTCCTCTGATCTACCATTGCCCATAGTCACATGCTCAATTTAAACCTGGAATTTACAGGCCAAAGATGATAGCACACACACACACCCCACTTGCAGAGTCATACCCTCCACTGGGCACAGGTCCACAGTCCAGTTAAAAAGAAATCATGGCCCTCGGTCCTTTGTTCTCTACCAGTCTGTGCCTTTTTTGACTCCTCCTTCCCACTGAGACTGTCCAACAGAGGGAGAACAAGATGGAGGTTAGCTGTCCCTCCCTAGACTGAAGGTCCCCACCCCCTGAAAGAACAGCCAGAAGTCCAGGGCTGTGCCATGGAGTCCTTGTTCAGGAAGACATGGGTGCCATGCCTGGGGCAGGCACACAGGCACAAAGCTTGTACTCTGTATCTGTGTCAGGTGCCTTCTACTCACAGGGAGTTCTCCCCATGTCACTGCCCAATGGTCCTACCCCAGGTCATCTTTGAGACCTTTGTCTGGGACTTGTCCAACAATCAACGTGGCAGATACCCACCCAAGATGCTAACAGCCCCAGATCCCAGGGTAACTCCAAGATGCAAATGTGCTGTAACCCAGTAGACTTTCCTTCTTGTGGGCTTCTTGAGGGTAAAGTACCCTCACTCTCTGTGGTCCATGCTCGTGTTGGGAGGCTCAGATTGAACAGCCATTGAGTGGGGATGGGATGTGTAGGTTCAGGTCAGACAAGTAAGCCTGCTGTGGTTTGCCTTTCAGAACCATGCTGTTCCCCAGAGGTGTCTGGTCTGGGAATGCTGCTGTTCCCCTTGCTCACTTCTATTCTCTTTAGGTGCCCTTAAGCTTCAGCAGGAGACCATTTGGAGGACTGGCCATCTCTCCTCTGAAAAAAAAAAGATGCTTGCTGATCCTCTTGTCCCTGGCTCTAGCTTGGCTGTGTCTCTGGTGAGAGAGATGTCCAAGGGAAAGCCAGGCTGGACCAGAGATTTCCCTAGGACCTGAGCTCTCCTCAGATGCCACGTAACAGACCGCAGCACCCCTCAATGGCACCTGCTTTCCCCTTTGACCACTCTGGAGCCCTTGGCAGAGACTGGTTTCTAAGGGATTGGCATTTTGAAGACTATGTACATAGTTATTTTTCTCTCCCTTGTTTGTGGTTTGCTTTGCTCTCGATGGCTTCATCTTGTTTTATTTTCAAAGTTCTTTGTTGGCTCTGTAAACTATTTCTGGTAATTTTATGTTTTTATTTATGAATAAAGAATGCCATTTTTCATGTCTTCACAGTCATGTCACTCTTGTCTCTTCAAGCTAATCCCTGCTCCTCTGCCAAGATGTAGCAGGCAACTTCTGGTGACCTCTCCCTTCAGAGCCAGAAAGGCAATGTCCCTTTGTGTCAGCTGGGATGGTCCTCACTTAGAGGCCTTGAGGAAGGCAGCTCTGTGACCTGGAGAACCCTGTCTTCACTCGTCTGGTGACCTTACATGTGACATGTGTTTTGGGCTGACCTAGAGGAAAGAGGGAGGGAACCAGGGGCCAGTGACTTCAGAAATATGCCCCTTCCCAACCATAGCCTCTCAGCTCCTCCCTCTACCAGCTGCTCACCTCATAGCCAATATTTGACCCATGGCACATGGGCTTTTGGCAAGGGGACTAGAGTAACTATTGTTGCCAATCCTCTAGGCCCCTAGGCGGGAATGCTATCACACAGCTACCATCTGTGCCGCCTGTCTGAAACTAACTGTTCCACCTGGTTCACCTTGATGGGCATTCCTGGTTTGGGGTCCAGATCCTAGACTCAAAAGAGAGCCACTATTGTGACAGATGACAGAGGGACAAGCAAAGAGAAAATTAAAGGCCCGTGGGCAAAAAACAATGCCTCTGGGGAAAGGAAGGTCATTTGAGGCTGATGTTAGGGAAGGTGGCCAGCTAGGAGTGTGGTATTCATAATAACCCAACCCAAATATGACACTCTGGAAGATTGGCCCCTCCCCTTTACTGGCGGCAGACTCTGGGGAATTAAGCAGCAGAACCATGTTGCCAACTTTAGCATAAATGTTGGAAATCTTGGCAGCTTCCACTTTAACTTTCTTGGGAGCCCTGGGATTTCATGTCAGAAGGCAGAAGCCTCTTACTGTGCTGGAGCAAGAAGGTCCCTAATCCCAGCATCTCAGCTAGGACCCAGCCAAAGCCACATGCAGCAGAGATTTGTTTAGAGACCCTGCCAGCATCATGACCCCCAGAACCATAACACTTAAAAAGGTTAAAAAAAAAAAAGATTTTTATTTAGTTTCATACACAAAAGCTTTCCCACTGAAGAGAGGCAGCAAAATGGGAAGCAAAGGGGTCTCCCCACACCACCTCATCATCCCATGCTGATTCAGAGAGAGAGAACGAGAAAGAGAGAGAGAGGAGAGAGAGAGAGGAGAGCTCTTCTGATAGCAAGCAGCTCAGACCTCAGCCTGGGCCAGCCTGCACGGACATCATCACAGGGTTGCAGCAGGTATTGTTATCCAAATATATCAAATCCTGTGCATACAGGCGTAAGGAGGGAGGCCTACCAGTCCATGATCCTTCCTGAGCCTCTTCAGTAGCACACACTTAGTCAATTGATTCTGGGACGTCATGCTGTCCTGAAGTTTCTCCCCAACCAGCTGTTGTCTGCCTCTGTTTCCTGAGAGCTCAGATCAAAGGCATGTGGCACCACTCCAGCATTTGGGAAGCAGAGGCAAGTGGAGTTCGAGGCCAGCTTGGTCTATATAGTGAGCACTATACATAGAGACTCTGTCTCTGAAAACCAAACAAAAGAATCCTTTCTTCTAAGACAGTTTGCATTCTCCAAGCAAACAAGTTTTACACAAGCAAGGTCATAAGCAGGGTGGCACATGCTGGCTATGGAGACAGTTATGTGTCTGAAGGGAATGTAACAAGGCCATTGGTACAGAAAAAGGAAAATCTCAGCTTGGACGTCTCCTCAACTCCTTTCTTGAGAATCTTCTCTCAGAGCCTCAATAGACATCTTCCTAGTGAGGGGACCTGCAGTTCTTCTCTGACTGCTGTGCCCTGTACTGCTTATCCCATAATCCCTATCACCTCCCATTCTCACCTGGGTAATCTATAACCTCACCTGCCTTCCATCTAGTACTAGCTCCATCACCTTACAGCCTTTGAAAAGCTTCAAATGTGTTCTTCCATGCCCAAAAGTGGAAGTCTTGTTAAGTGGTATGATTCTTGCAGTGATGCTAAAATCAACACAGTTCTTTGCTTGTCTCCACATAAGTAAATTTAAAAACAAATTTAAAAAGTTATATTTAATTCTGGGGATGAAACCACAGCCTTGCACACATGAGACAAGTGCTCTACCACTGACCTTTACTCCAGACTTCATTAAGTAATTTGACAATGAAATATTGGGCTGAAAGGAATTTATCCAAACATACTGTTGCTTTTGTTTGTTTCGTCACACTAGGAAGGTGTTTGTTCAGCCTGTTGTATGCTTCACACTTCCTGCACAGCTCTGTTCTATCAGCCTTGCCTTGCACTTTGGAAGCAAGCCATAGTTAACTCCTCACTCTCTCATTTTCCCTATCGAATCCCCGATCCTGGAAGTCCGGCCCATTCCTTAAAGCTCATCCCTCTTTTCCTACATCTATTGGCCAATCTGAGGATATCAAGGAGTCAACAAACATGTCAGATGTCCTAGACACTTGGAAAGATAGTCTCATCTCTCTTTAGTAGAGAAACAAAAACAAGGACCAGATGTCTGGCTGGTTTTGAGGTCAAAGAAGCTGCTTAAGCTTGACCCCATGACTAACTCCACTCCTCTGTCCTTATTCCAAGCCCATTGACCCATTGCTGTTAACAGGTATGTGCCCCTAAGGCTCCTGCCATCATGCCTTTTTTCCTCTCAAAACCTTCCATGGCTCCTACTGATCTCCCACTGACCTTTAGCAGTCTCTAAGGGCTTCTATGATAACATGTATCAGAAACAGCCATGGGGTTCAGAAGGCTCCTTAATAGAGGCAACCCTGAGAAATTTCTCTTACTCATCATCCAAAGACCCTAACCTGCCTATCAATCCTGGACTCGACTCTAAACCCCACAGCATGATGTGGTGATTAACTGCAGAATCTGGGTTGCCTACACTCACCTCTAGACTCCCCTGGTGCTGAGCAGTGTGACATGAATTACTGTCATTGTTATCTCCACCAACCCTGAGTGTTAGTATGATCATTGGTGCTTGATGGTATAATATCACGGCTTCAGGCCCTGATGAAGGCCTGCTGCACCTGTGCTCCCTAGGCTGCTGAGTCTCTGCCCTGTGGGAAGAGACTCTCCAGCATCCTGCAGCATCCCGCAGCATCCTGCCCTCAATTCTAGAAGACTGTTTTTTTGGGGGACAAGGTTCTGGGTGAGAGGGTATAGGTGGGAGAAGAAAGAACAAAGAGATTTGCTGGAGTTGGCATGGTTCAAGTTAGTGACCTGTGACCCAACTCACAGGAGCAGCCTGTGACTCTGAGTCTCAAAAAGGAAACAAAACCATCACTCACCACCACTTCTGAGCACAGCTTCCCTCCCTGTTCTGATATTTTAGATCTATTACACAGTGCCAGCCTGCTGAAAGTACATACACATACACACACACACACACACACACACACACACACACACACACACACACACAGACACACATACTCAAATTGCCTCAGTTGCAGCTAATTGAGAACTAAGGAGAGTTAAGAATTTGTAGTCAGTGGCAGGTGAGGTCAGTCAAATTCCTCATTCTAAAAATAACAGGTCAATATGCCCAAATGACTTGTCACTCAGATGGCACCCTGTTGGACTACAGGGCCACATAAAGTGGAATACACAGCCGGCAATGCCCAGTTCAAGTAGAACTCTCCAGCCCAGCAGGTGGGAGGGACACTATTAACGTCTACCAAAAGAGATGACAAATGCTCTCTGGCTGAGGCTGGGGGATGCTCAAGCTTTTCACTTGCTTTGGGGCCCTCTGTCCATTTTCCATGTAAAGAGGGGTCCGGTGACCTTGTTGATCCAGCTCTTGGTTGAGCCATAGTACCAGGCCCACTCATTGCTGGCCAATAAAGTTATGTCTGTGCACAGTGAAGGAGGAAAGAATGTAAAGGCAATGACCAGCAATGTTCATCAGAGTGGCCTAAAGTGCTCCTGAGCCACCATCTTCTGAGTCCTGAAAAATACTATACCAGAGCTAGGGGCTTGCCCTGCCCTGCCACGCTTTCATGAAACTCCACCATCCTGGAGGTACAAACTACCACGTAGAGGAACTGCAAGGATGGCTCTCCAAGCCTCCACTCTGGAGACAATGAAGGCCCGGCTCATTGTGGGTGGAACACCTCAGCCACTGGAAACCCCAACAGCACTATCAGACAGGTCTCAGCCCTCCCTGTGGGGTCATATGCTTTCCAGGGAAATGTTGGCTCCGGTGTCCACCTGACTGGGCCCCAAAGACCAACTTAGCAAGCAGAAGGGGCCACATGCATGCCAACTGGCCAGCTCTGAATGGGAGCTGGCATCACAGAGAGGCCTAAACTATAGAGAAAACCAAGTCAGGTTCCCAGTCCAAAGCCCTGCTTCTGGTCCCTGCCATCTGGTCACCAAGGAAATGGTAGTCTTGGGCCCAGTCCCACAGGACAGCTTGGTGTGTCATAGCTAAGCAGTGATTTTCCCTCTTACAGATTGCCAAAGGTCCAGCCACATGAGGTTTTCAAAACCACTGCTTGCACAGACACACCATGTACACATATGTACACACATGAGAGTAAATAGGCTTCATTGTAGCTGTCTTAAGTTAATGTTGAAAACTGAGTTTAAGAGGAGGCAGTGCATATTTTCATGTGTGGAAAGTGTAAGTATGTTGAGTGTGAGTGTGTGGATGTGGGGGGCTGTATGTTTGGGAATGTTTGTGAATAGTGTATTAGTTACTTTTCTAACACCTCAGTGCCTTATGAAAGAGTTTATTTGGACTTAGGGTTGCAGAGGGTTTAAGCCTCAATAGCAGGGGCAACTTAGAAGCAGGCAGTAGTTAGGCATGATGTCTGGAGAAGCAATCTGAGAGCTCACATTTTGAATCACAGATACAAAGTAGAGAGTCAAAGTGGAAATGGCACAAGTCTTTAAACTCTTAAATCCTATCCCCAGTGATGCACTTCCTTCAGCAAGATGCCACCTCCTAAACTTCCCCAAACAGCACTTAGGAACTAAGTATCCTAAGTCTATGAGGTATGTATATCATTCAAAGCACCACAGTATGTATATGTTCAGATGTATACATGAATGTGTAGGGGAATAAATATAGATATATCTATTGTGTGTGATGTTTATGTGTGTGTATGTATATGCTCATGTATGAATGCCTATACATGTGTTAATGAATATGTGTATATATGTATGTGTATGAATGTGTATAGGTATGGCTACATTTATGTATAGATCTTCATGTAGATATACATGTGTGTCAGTGTGGATGTATGCATAATGTAGAAGTATACATATACACATATGACTGTGGGTATAGATGTGAGTTTTTATAGGTGGATGTACATGTGTGTCTCAGGCCTTTTCCAGGATGCTCTAAAGAGCACAATAGCTTAGAAACAGATTCTTCCTCTGCCAGTCACTGCCTAGTGTGATGTCACAGGCAGCTAGGCTATGAGACTTGTTTTGCAAGAACCTTCCAGATCACTATGTACAGGCAGTTGGACCCTTAAGTGTCAAGGAGATTGCTCAAAGTGTGTTGAGACAACTGATAAGAGTCCTATGGGCAGCCTGGCTTCTGGTTCTTAGGCCATTCTGTCTGAGTGCAGGGGCCCTAGTGACTGTGGTTGAGCACATGCTAGGTCAGCTTCATGGACAGACATGGTGAAGCACACTGAAGTTCTCTGGAAGGCAGGGTGAAATAAAACAATGAGAAATGAGGTGTTTCATATGCAGAAACACCCTCACACTGGTAGTTTGAATGTAATTGGCCCCCATAATCTCATGGAGGAGTGACTTTGTTGGAGTGGGTATTGTAAGGATTCAGGCATTTTGCTGGCCTGCCCCATCACCTGGCAGAATGCACTTAGGCAGTACCCTGGTCAGCCAAGGGTTCCATGACTACTAGTCTGCACGCAGGTGCAAAGGACCCTTTTTAAAAAAGACCCCTGTCCACTTACCTCTCTTTCCCACTCTATTTCTACTCTTTTTACCTCTGTTCCTCTCAGGCAGACAGGACCTTTCCTGTCTCCCTCTTCTGTCCTCTCTCTGTCTCTGTGTCTCTTTACCTCTTTTCTCTTTCCTTCCCCCTCCCCTTTCTAATAAAACTTCTCACTTAAGCTCTGTCTGTCTGGCATGTTTGTTCCCCACCTAGGTCACCCTTGCCTGCCATGGAATCCACCAAGGTTCACCATATACCTTATTCCTAACAGGTACAGCTTTGTTGGGGGTAGGCTTTGAGGTTTCCTATACTTAGGATACTACCAGATGTCTCAGTCAACTTGCAAGATGTAGGACTCTCAACAATCCAACACTTCATCGACCTGCTTGCTGCCATGCTCCCTTTCATGATAATAATGGACTGAACTTCTGAAACTGTAAGTGAGCCTCCCCAATTAAATGTTTTCTTTCTTATAAGAGTTACGTGATGGGGGATGTCCTCTATATGCTGTGACTACATGTTTTTTCTATTGGTTGATGACTAAAGCTGTTTTGGCCAATGGACAAATTCCTAGGCAGGACTTCCGAACAAAGAGACAAGGAGAAAGAACAGAGAGACACATATGCCATGTAGCCACTAAGGAGGCAGGATGCTAGGGCATCACCTAGGTAAGCCAAGGCCATGTGGTAATGCACAGATTAATAGAAATGGGTTAATAATTAAGAGAGAGAGCTAGCCAATAAGCCTGAGCCAATGACCAAACAATTATAAATAAATATTAAGTCTCTGAATGGTTATTTCACAGTGGCTGCCAGGACCTGATGGGCAGAGAGAAACCAGTCCAGTAGGACCCAGACTAGATGGAGAAAAGTCTCCATTTACAATTGCCATGGTCAATGTGCCTCTTCACAGCAATAAAAACCCCAACAAAGATATCTACCTCTATATACTTGTATACTTACATGCATAATATACATGTCCACACCTATAAGCACACACATATATACCCGCACCTACACATATCCACCCCTACACACATATACACATCCACACTGATATACTGGCCAGGTGGGCCTGGCTGTGTAAGAAAGCTAGTTGAATACGAACCAGAGCTAGTAAGCATCTCCTCTCCACCGTTCCTGCTTCTGTCCTGCTCTGATTTCCCTGAGTGATGAATTAGCTGGAAGTGTAAATTTGTTAGGTTTCAACTCTAAGGCAAATGGCTGAGGTGCCTATTTACCACATCCACCAGGTTCTCCCTCATCCCTCAGTCCTTATCTGTTACAACATCCCCTGGCTGGCATACTCCACACTCTACCCAGTGGACTCTTCCCTATATAACCCAACAACTCTCTTTGTATTTGGGTCTCCTGACTGCATACCTGGTTCCATTCTCTCCTCTCTTCCATCCACCCCCTGCCTTCCAGTTCAATCTGGACTTGTCCACTCTGTACTCTCCCCAATCTCCCTCCCATTGACAGCTCTGCCTCTGGCTATACTCTTCCACATATCTACAATAAGCCTCCTCCACCATGCTATGAGCAGTCATGTCCTTTCATGGTCCTCCCCCCCCCATTCAAAGCTTAAATAAACTCTTCCTTACCTAAGTTGCTTTTAGCTGTGGTATTTATCATAGCAATAGAAAGCAAACTAGTATAGATGGTGAGCAGAACAGGAAGACAGGGAAAATTATGGGGACATGAATAGGAAAGGAACCCCAGAGTCTAGTTGAAGCTTCCTGCCAGTTGAGAAACAAGAATCCAAACAGAATGAAGATTTGATGAAGGCCCTGCTCCCTTCCCAGCTCTAAACCTGCAGTTTGCTGGACTGCACCAAAAACCCCCTTTACTGGACAAGGACATGTTCAAACTCCCTTGTGCAACCCCCAGTGACTCTAGAATCTGTCTCACCAGATGATAGTCCAGCTGCAGACATCCTGGGAGCCACCCTATATATGATCTCAGTCATGAAAAACAGAGATAAAGGAGGGAAGGGTCACTCAGGGACCCATTGAAAGAGAGCATTCCAAAAGCTTCCAAAAGCCTGTCACCCTTGTAGTGTGACTCTTCTTTGAGAAATCCACATCTTATTCTTTCCCCCAGCGCCTTTCTGCCTATAAACTCTTGTGCTTCCAATCAGTTTTAAAAATGTGCTCAATAAACTTGAACTCAGTGTCACACTGGGTCACCCTGACAGTCTTTTCTTCAGCAAAGCCAAGATCCAGCCTTGTCTAAGGGGGAGGAGGTGTCTCTAAAAAGGAACTCATCAGGCTTTTGACTGGAGACTTGGTGACCTGACTAAGGTTCCTTAATTATGTATACCTCTTGCATTTTATTTAAATCTAAACCTCAGGAATAAACCAAAAGGCAGTCTTGGAGGTCATTGACTCCTTTGTTCTTCCCAGTGTGACCACATAGAATACATCTGCTTTTTGTACTTTTCAATATTGTCACTTTTCTCTTCACTTGGTATATTGGGATGAGAGACCACCTTATTTACTGGGCTCGCCAGGGCTCAGGACCGTACCCTAAACACTCTGGAAACATCACCAGCTATGTTGCCAGCTCGCTGAAAGAGGGTTGGGTCAGGTTATAGGACTTATCCAGGACTTAACAGGATTTATCCAAAACTTGTGTTCAGTCCCTGCCAGAATGCCAGCATTTGTGAAAGGGGGAGCCTTAGGAAGCTTGGAGTGGAGCTGGGGACATTTCCCCTTGGGTTCCTGAAGCCTTCATTTTCAGCCTGGCTTCTCTCGCTGTGTCACAACTCATGCATTGTAAGATCCTCCCAGCTGAGGCACGGGGTATGGGGAAACTATGTCACAGAGGCTTCTAAAAAGGTGAAGACCAAACTGGCAGCAGGCCCCGTTTCTGTGGGTCAGGTGCCTCCTATTGACTCACAGACATAAGGAAGAGTACAGCTTTCCTGCCTGCCAGCTGGAAGAATCTAATTCCTTTGGTGCTGATTTCCTTTGAATCCCAAACACTCTACAGTGCAAGAGGCTCCCAAATTAAATTGGTATTTGCTGAGGTGAGGCAAAGGGATGAGCTCCAGGATTCTATCCTCAGAATTAGCTGTCTGGCTAAGACATAAACACATATAATTATAACCCAGGCCTACTGACAGACAGGAGCAGAGTGGAGGAGAGGAGCTGGCTATAGCTCAGTCAGTACCTTTCCATTGACCAGGGGCCTGGTCAATCTTAATTACTGTAAGCTCCATTGTGTACATGGAAGGTGTGTGTGTGTGTGTGTGTGTGTGTGTGTGTGTGTGTGTGTGTGTACGCGCCCACACGCACATGTGTAATGGAGAGGATGGGGAATGGAGAGCAGAAGGACAATCAGGGCTGGTTCTTCCAACTAACAAAAGATAGCTAGAAACTGCCTAGATAAGTGATGTTTGAACATAGCCCTTAGCTCTCTCTGAGGACAGGGAAACCTGGCAGTCCAGGTCTCAGTTTCCTACTAATAAAATAAGCTGAGTACTTCCGTACTTATAGGGATTTATTTTTTTCCCAGCCAGATGTACTACAAACTTGGCTGCCCCACCAGAAATTTGTTCCCTCAAGATTGTAGGGTCCAGGAATCCAAGATTAAGTGAGGCCTTGGCAGGGTCATACTCCTTCACAAAACTGCTGGGGAATGGGTGGGGTGGGGTGATCCTTCCTCACTTTTCAGAGTTCCAGGTGTCTCTTTCTTTGTAGCTACAACTCTCCAAATTCTGCCCTGGCTTCCTCATCTTAACCAATCACATATACAATGACCACATAGGCAAATAAGGCCTCACTCTGAGGTGCTTGGGGACTGGGACATCAGCTTATCTTGTAAGGACACACAGAGAATCCAAACCCTAACAAGGGGTATTGAAAGAATTGAGACAGAAGCCGGCTGGTGCTTTAATCCTGACACTTGACAGGTGGGCACAGAGGATCTCTGTGAGGGAAAGGAAAGCCTGGGCTACATAATGAGGCTGCTTTTTAAAAAGAAAAAAAGATAGCCAGTGTAAATAGAGCTAGGTTTGCTGTGTCCCTGTGAGTATCCAGATGGAAACGCACTCTTAAGAGAGTTGCTAGACTGGGGGAGGTCCCTGGGGATGTCTAGCAAGTGGGCATTAACTTCTAGGGGTTGTTTAAACCCGCCCCCTGTTAGGAAGGGGGTGGGTAACTCACTCAAAGCAACTTGATTTTCCCCAGAACAAGGCTGGGTCCCCGGAGTGGGGCACTGGGGCCAGACCCCTTTGAAGTGCAAATACAGGTCTGTGGCGGAGCCTGCCTGTCCCCCAACCCACCCCACCCCCCCCCCGGAATAATCAGTGCTTCGCATCTGCTGCACAGCTAGGCCTTCGCCGGAAGTGCGCCCTGCCAGCTGCTCTGTCCTCTTAGTGCCCCACTGGCTAAAGTCAGGTGGTTGGAAGGATGGGGGGCCCCAGGCAGAGCCCGGCAATCAGCACTTAGCAGGGAGAAGGAATTAGAAAACACAGAGCGCTGGTGTGCTCAGCGGCAGCTGCGGGCCCATTTCTGCATCTGCTTAGAAATCTGCTGTCGACACGGCTGTCCTGGCTGCTTTGCCTGGGCTTTGGGAGGGGGCGTGGCCCTTTGTTTAATAGTAGCCTTCTGACAGGAGCCTTGGGGCATCTGGGCCGGTCGCAGAAAGGAGTGGGGGTGGGGAGCAGATGGGATTCGATCTGAGAGTGATTTGGTGATGAGGAAGTAAGTGCAGGCTTGGCCCATTGCGTCATCGCCGTCCCAGCTGCTTGCTCTAGCTCACCCCTTCAGTCCCACCTCAAACCCAGAGGTATTATTATCAGCGTCATTATTTATACTTATTATTATTATTATTATTATTATTATTAATTATTTTAAACGAGAGAGACGCCTAAGCCAGCACCCCACACTGGAGGGATCTGCTCCAAATACCAGAGCTTGGGAATCAGAACAGAAATGACTGCAGTGGGCATATGGGTTGGATCTGAGGATTGGATCCAGTTATCCATTTTCCCATCAATAAAATGGGATTGTTTGCTGAACAGTTTGCCCTAAGAAAACACTTAGTATCCATCTGGCACCAGGTTGGAACCATTTTTTTGCTATAGTGTAGAGGAGCAATAAACAAGGGGATTCAGATATGACTGTGGTAGGGCATGTAGTTCTCTGGGTATATACCTGGGGGGTGAAATCCTGTCACATGGTAGTTCTATTTTTTATTTTCTGAGAAATTTCCAAACTAGTTTCCACAATGGCCATATTTATTTGCACCCCCACCAACAATGAGTAATAATAGTTCCTTTCTCCCCACATCCTCCCCAACAGTTATTGTCATATTTGTCGATGATAGCCCTTGTGACTGGGGTGAGGCGGCATCTCAGAGTAGGGAATTTGCATTTCCCTGATGCCTAGGGATAACTGAATAGTTATTTCAAAAACTATCTCACCATTTGGATATTGAAAATTTGAAATATATGTAAAATGGAATACTACTCAGTTCCAACTTAAAAAAAAAAACAGACTTAGGTTGTATAATAAATAGTAAGTAAGGTCATACAATTTGCAGAGAGAAAAAAGTCACAGGTTCATTTCCATATGTGGAATCCAGACAATAATGTATTTACACATGTGAACAAGTATGCATGTAGGTCCAGAACAACATGAAGAAAAGAGAATGAGAAGAAAACTATTCCTACGCATACAGTCCCCTAAATATAAGGGATGATGAAGGGCGGAATGAAGCATGGACACAGATGTGAAAGAAGATGTAAAGCTAATTGTCTATCTAGTTCTAATTCTGCTGTGGGCTTATTCTTTATTTTTGGTTTGGTTGTAGAAAAGTGCGCAAAATATATCCAGTACTGAAAGTGTAAGATTTAATAATATGCAGGTCGACAGCTTCTATCCCAACTGCCTATACTAAGTGTTCCATGAGTTGTATAGACTTTGGTCTGGTTAACTTGGTGTGTGATTTTTTTTTTTTTATATATAATTGCAACTTTTCAAAACAACTAAGTTTATAAAATTAAAAAATAAACAGTAATACTGAATACTCCCCACTGGCACCCACAGACCTTTGGGGAAGCAGCACTGAGAAAAAAGCATCCAGCTGTACACTAGTTATTTGAGATGCCACTCCCTCAGTTTCTCCCATGGCTCAAATGTATTAGACGGAACGGTCTGGCAACATAGACCTGTACCACCTACTTGGAAGGCTAAGGCAGGACGATCAAGGTGTGCCTGAGCAGTGAATTCAAGATAGTCTGGACATCTTTACAATATCCTGTCTCGAAATAAAAACAATGAAAGAGCAAAGAGCTGGGATGTAGCTCAGTGGTAGAGCTATATTCTCTCTAGCATTTGTGAGGCCTTGTGTATCATATACACAAACACATATGCACACACAGATGCATGTACACACACACACACACACACACACACACACACACACTCCTTGAGCTTTGAATTGTACATGCCTCTGGATAGCATAATAAAATCTGACACCATCTCTCTCCCACTCAGAGCTAGCACCTTCCCCTTACTTACAGGAAGTAGCCTTAGTGTCTGCTGAGCTGTTCACAGCACCAAAGTGCTCATTGTCAAAGCCCAAGAGTAGTACAAAGAGGGAAACTGGGATAGATCAATGACAGCCATGAAGTGGCTTGAGGGAATAAAAGGTTCAGGCATCCTTCTGTGTCTTGGAATGTGTTTTTCCAGGAATAGCTATGTTTCCCATCTGCTTGTCTGCATTGGGAAAAGATACAGGGCCAGGGCTGCTCTAGTCACAGTGTGGAGAGGATAAAAGGCATTCATATGAGATTCTTTAAAGCCTGGTGATTTCACTTGAAACAGAGCTAAGGTTTCACCTCTGGGGCATGTAGGAAAAGCCCTGTGGAAGGCTATTGGGATCTAAATCTCCTTATGCAGCTTCCTTATCATAACTAATGGCTGCTCCCAGAATTGCCTTGGCAATTAAACCCAGTAGTTTCAGTAAACCTTGAGATCACTGCCAGGCTCATAGTAAGTGCAGATTCTGGCCACTTCTCTCCATCCTAGGGGAGGAAACCTTGGTGAGATCTTTGGTGTGAAACAGTTGAGAATACAAAGTCAGACAATTGGAAAGAGAGCAGGGGGAGGTAGAGAAAGAAAATTCTAGGAGAATTTCACTCAGCGACTCTGGGAGGAATATCAGAGGTACCCTCTGCTGCCCAAAAGAATCCAACTGCTTTTCTGCATGGTCTATTGACACCTTGTGGTGAAAAGTGGAAATGCAGCAATTGTTGCTGTTGTTTGGTTTTTAAGAATTTTACTCTTATAATGAGTTAAGAATACTGGCACCCCTGAGAAACTATTGGCAATTAATGGCTTCTGGGTAAGGGAGAATCAGTTTTCTTCAGGGATGGTTGGCTTAGGAGTCTACTCACAGTCCCACATCTATGTACATAAAAGTAGCACTAAGTGGACTCCCTTTAAATTGGGAGAGAAACACATGAGAGGGTAGAGGATGTATTGGAGAGGAGGGAATTGGGGTCCAGTTTGGTAAAAAAAAAACATATTATATGAATGTATCACTATTTCAAAATATTAAAAAAAATTGGATATTCCTCATTCATCAGTGCACACAGCTGGACTAAGTGTCCCTAAACATTTCACTGATTAAGACACACTTAAGATTTTCAAGGGCTTCAAGCTGTGACAATAGCAGTGGGATAGCTGCTATTGAGCCAACAAGAGAGCAGAGCAGGCTCCAGCAATGCCAAGAGCAGCAAAGAAGAAGGAAGAAAGCCTTGGCACAGGCATGCCTAGCCCTTTCCGAAACTCCATGAAACAAGTAGTACTTGTTGAGACACTGTGACATGTCAGTCACCTATATAGGGATTAGGTATCAACCCCTACTCTCTCTCCCATAGTTGAGACTATTTCCAAGTTCATGACCAATGTGGTGATGAATATTCTGGACATTATCTATGAGCAAACTTTTAAGTAGTAGGGACTGGATCTTGGGTCTGAACATGTCACCAGAGCTTAGGAGAATGGCTCCTCTCTTGAGCAAGCTCAGCTGATAACTGGATATGATGCCGGGCCTTCTGTACTGTGGCCTTTCCTCAGAAAGGGGACCCTTTCTCAGAGGATACAGTGCAATGGAGCCTGCAAAGTGTGGCTTTCTGAGGTTGGGAGCTGTTCCTTGTGCTGTTCTGGCTCTCTACCAGGAACCACAGGATCCTGTTTTGTTCTGAAGCTACAAGAGCTCCCTAGTTGCCACCACCCCACACCCTCAAGATCTGTCCCCCATTGAACATCATGTAGGAGAAAGGAAAGATCTTCTTCCTACGGGTACACTGGACCTCCCGGGGCTGTGATAACCATGCTTGCTGTGGCTCTACTGCTCTCTTCTGACCTGGTTTGGAGCAGTGGTAGTGAGTATTGAAAAGGCCACACAAGCTCACAATGGTCTGCCACTGTATTTTGCTCTAATGAAATGTTTGTCTTGTGCCCTTCTCCCTCAGTTTTGTTGAAGAATACAATTCTGGAAGACCTGAGATTGTCCACCCCATGGGCCACATCCATGGTTACTGTCACGTCTTTGACAAGCTTTAAGGGCCTGGTCATGACATCCTAACTAAAGCATAGGTCTGTGGGAACAACCTGGGAGTGTGAACTTTATCAAGTTACTACCATCTGGCTTCCGTTCCAGCATTAACAAAACAGAAGCTCCCAACAGCCACCAAGAGACACAATGAAGCAGGCTGTGGAGCACAGGCTCTTCTGAGAGATGAAGTCTTGTTTGAATTGGATTTTAGAGTATACCTTCTAAGTAGATTTCATCTGCTTAGATTTCTGTAACTACCTGACAATGTGGGCCTGATCCTTGCTCAGACTGTCCTCCAGGGGAAGGAAAGAAGAGCCCAAAGTGAGGGGATTGATTTCTCAATAGTTATGAATCCATTTCACCACTATGAAGAAAAAGACCAAGCTGCATGAAATAAAAGGTCTTTGACTACACAGTAACTGAGGCTGAGATTAAACATTTGTCATGGTGGTTAAGCAAGTAAAGCAGATACCCTGCGGGATTTTGCAGTTACACCTATAGAGTGGGTATTGTCCTAACTTAATTAAGCAGAATCGAAGGCAATATTGTCTAAATTTTCATTAGACTGAAGCCAGATCCCACCTTGGATCTGCTCTTCTCAAAGCCTACCACCTTCTGCACTAAGCTGTCACAATCTGGGAGCTTGTACACACAGCAGGGACATGAAATGACAGAAGGGCACTGTTGTCAATTTGCCACTAAGTCTGGGTCAGTTACTGTACCTCCCTGAGTCTCAGGCAGAGGACAGGGACGCTCACTCTGCCCACCCTGTGAAGAGCAGAAATATGTCATAGGTTGATGTTTGGGATAGTGTTGAGAACAGCAATGCTCTCAGAATCTTCCAAGGGACTGTATAGCAAACCCTTTAATTTCCACATAACTGTCAGAGGACAAAGTGCCTACCCAAAGAGCCCAAATCACCCAAATTAGAGCTGAAGTCAGTTGCTTATTCTGTTTTATGTATCTACATAAAGGGGAGACCAGGGAACCTAAGTCCAGGAAGGAGAGAGCTGGGGGAATATATCAGGTCTGTTCTGAGATGGCTTACCCAGAGTTGAGAAGAATTTCCTTCTATCTAGGCTGAGGTGGAGAGTGTGGAGATGGTGCTTACCACCTACACAACAGTCAGGAAGGAGTAGGAGTCTTGAGTGTAGTGATGATGTTCCTTGGGTTAATGCTGTTGTTGCTGTAGAGCATCTTCACATGGCATCCTCTCAAGTCAGGTCTGTTAATGTACTAGGGATAAGACCAAGATGCTAAGAGATGTCACTGGTTTTCAAAGAAGGAATACTGGACCCAGGGATGTTGTACTGGCCACAGACCCGAACTGAAAATTCTCGGAATTAAAATTATGTGGTTTCCTGCTTTCTCTAGCCTAACTGGGGACACTAGAGTAAGTGCACCTACCTTTGCAAAGCACATGCCCCAGGCTTCCAGAAGCACAAGTAATTGAAAACTCAGGGAGCCAGCAGTGACATGGTTTACTATGATTTAAGACTAACTCAAAAACAAAACAACTGTTTCTTTGAGTGAGGGCACCACAACACACGTTTTGGACAGAGACAACGTTCGGGAGTTGGTTCTGTCTGTCATCTTTATGTGAGTTCCATGGATGGAGCATCTTTCTAGGCACAACAGTAAGCATCTTTGCACATTGAATTAGAAAGCTGTTTTTTCTGAGTTTTGGTAATTTTTTCTATATGGCTTTTGATGTCAGGGATACTGGATTTTCTACAGTGGTTTGTCATACAGAAGGGTAGAGTGGGGTGGGGTGGGCAGAGTGGGGACTTCTGAAATGCCAGAAATGTCTTGTCCAGTGTGCAATGTCTGATGCAGGGATTCACATTGTGAACACTGATCAAGTTATCACATTGCCACACTAACAGTCTTCTCTACATAAGCAATTTTCTATATATACTGCTATACTTCTAATACATTTTTTTCCCCCTTGAAATTGGAGTTTTTCAAAACAGGCTTTCTCTGTGTAGAACTTGCTCTGTAGGCCATACTGGCATCTGTCACAAGCAGTTTCCCTGCCAGCCTAGTCCCAGAGTCTTGTCAGCCCCAAATAACACACAGAGATGCTGTATTAGATATAAAGCTGTTGGCCTGTTACTAGTGTTTCTTATTGGCTTGCTCTGTCTTAAATATTAACCCATTTCTATTAATCTAAGTATTTCCACATGGCCTTATCTTACCGAAGAGAGGATTCAGACCTCTTCCTCAAGTCTCTACATCTTGACTCTCCTACTACATCTCTCAGAATCTTCCTTGTCTCCTAGTCCTCCTATCTTGCTTTCCTATTGGCCAACAGGGTTTTATTCATTAACCAATAAGAGAAACATGTTTACAGAATGACATCTCCCATCAGGCATCCAACTCAGAGATTAGCCTGTCACTGCCTCTCAAGTGTTTACTCCCACACCCAGCTTAAAAAGGAAATTTTTCTTAACATTCAATTTCAATTTTTGAGGAAGGAATACTAGTGCTTTTGAATGGAAATGACCCCTGAGGGTAGGACTATAAATCACCATTCATTTTTCAGAGAACTTTTAAAATTATTTTGTGTATGAGCGTTTTGTTTTTCCTTCATGCATGCCTAGTGCCCAAGGAGGTCAGAAGAGGGTATCCCATCCACTGGAACTCAAATTACAGATATGAACCAGCATATGAGTGCTAGAAATTGAACATCAGTCTTCTGGAAGAGCAGTCAGTGCTCTTAACCACTGAGCCATCTCTCTAGCCCTTTGTTGGTCTTAAAAAAAAAAATGACATTAAGTATGTTTATCTTTAAAAAGCCAGAAAGAGTTCTAGAAGTTAGTCCTTTCCCAAACAAACCAGATCCTTTAGCATTAAAACAACAAAGAACCTGTCCCACACACCACTAGGGCCTTTAGGAAAATACTAAACATATAGTTCCCATGTGACCCTGCAATCTTGGGAAGTCCCAGCAGGGCCATCACATGACACCTGGGAAATGTGTCACTTGGGACTCTGAGTCTCATTAGTAAAGGAATTTAAGAATAGACAGGAATGGAAGCTCAAAAACAAGGAGTGGACTCAAAAGTCTGAGGAAAACTCCAAGGTCAGCAGGCAGCTGGGGGGCCATGGATAATGGAAAAAGAAGCCGGAGGAAGGCCAACCACTGACAGCAGTAGTGGGGGTGGGGTAGGGTGGGGTGGGTAGCTTTAGGAGGTGTAAGGAAGCCCAGGGCATCAGTGAAAGCATAAGAGCGTGCTTAGGCTCTGGCATAGCTAGGAAAAGGATAGCTCTTCTTTAGGGTAATGGGCAGACCCCTTGTGGCTCTTAGGGACCGCATTGGGGTGGGGACTGTGGGAAGAAAAAGTAGTATAATCAGGGGGACCTGTCTTTCTAGGGATGGTTCCTAGTCAGGTTCCTGGTCTGCCACACTGGGTTAACCCTTAAGGGAAACGATAGATCTGTTCTTTACATAATATATGCACAAAGCCAATGAAACACACCCACACAAAAGCACCTATGCAAACGTTATTATGGTAATCCCAAAGTGTAAACGAACCACCAATCAATGACTAGATATGTGCAATATAATATACTTATTAATGGATATTATTCAGAAACAAAAGTAAATGAAGTGTGACATGTTTTAACATGTAGTAAAATAAGGCAGGCACAAAGAACAACATACTATGATTCCAAAAAAGATAGAATAGGCAATCCACATAGGATGGTCAGTGACAGTTGCCTGGGACAAGCAAAGTTGGGGGTAAAATACGGAATGACTTATGGTGGGTACAGCACGGAATGTATGGAGAATATAGATATGAGGGTCTAAGACTATGCTAAAGATCAGTGCGTGTACTTAAATGGGAGATTGTACAGTATTCTGCATCTCCTTCAGTGACTCAGGGCACATTCTATACTTCATGTCCCTATGTGAGCACATGAATCTGAACGTTTATTAAATTCCCTCATGGCTTAAAACCCATATTTCATAGTTCATAGCAAAATGCATGGGTAACTATGGTATATTTTCACAAGGTGTTGAGGCGCTTAAGAGTGAAATGACCCCGTGGCCCTACTGCAGCCAGGGTTTGTGTTCATGTCCATGGCTCCTGCTTACCATGGAAGACCATATGATGTCCTAGGTCTGGGCCACCACCTGAGTCCATGTTGGTGTCCTGAGGGCCATGACAATCTAAGTGGTCTGCCCTGACACCTAGGGCATTGGTGACATCCAGGCCCAGCTGTTGCCAAGGACCATGTCTATGTCCATTGGTCCTACTGCAGCTAGGGGGAGGGGATCTTTGTTGAAGATTGAGGCCAGTGTTGCCAGCAAAGGCCATGTGAGGAAGTCTGGGTCTTGGCTGCAACCTGTGGCCTTGTTGGTATCTGAGGGCTGATCTACCACCAGAACCATGTTGATCTGAGTGACTTGTGCTATCACCAGGAGCCATGATGTTGTCCAGGCCCGAGCTGCTGCAGAGGGCCATGTCCGGATCGGTGGTCCTAATGCAGCTGAGGTCTGTGGTCCATGTTACCACAGGGGCCATAGAAACCATGTGTGGTGCAATCAGAGGGCCATGCTGGGCTGGCCTGCTTTCTGCTGGGTACGGAAGCAAGAGAACCGTCACTCTTTAGCATGGGAGAGCTGGCCCTGATGGCATGGGTGTAGGAGGGCTGGCTCTGCCTCTCACCTGAGGGGGCAGCCCCAGCCCCTCCCCAGGGTTCCAAAGGTGAAATGCTTCTTAGGAAAGGAGGGGGTAAAAGATTTCTATAGTAACTTCACCCAGTCTGAGGGTCATGCCCTTTATTTCCTGTGCTCTTTACTGCTCTGTTTCCACACTAAAAACCCTGCCCTACCTCTAACTTCTCCATGCTTCTTCCATTCTAAAAACTCTTCTATTCAGGATGCTTGAAGTGATAAAGAAGTTTCTTTTCCTGGTCAAAAGCACATTCCTAGAGGAAGCGATAAGGAGCTATGTCTGAGTGCTGCTGAAGAGTAGGTCCTAGGAAAAGCTCAACCGAACCAGGCAACAGAATGTCTTAGCTCAAAGCACAGTGAGGTTTCCAGTCATTTCAGCTTGCATCAGAGTCCTGGCCTCACTGGCTTGGTCTCAAGGCCATGTTCAGCACTTGCACACCTTCTGGCCACCCACATTGGGGGGGGGGGCTTGGATTCTCAGGGGCTGAGCCTTTACATCCCATTTGCCTTCCAGGGAATTCACAAATAAATACAAACTGAACAATGTACCTTTTCAAGGAAAGATCTGGGTTTACAATGCTCAGTGATGGAATAGGTAAAAGCCTTATTGCCCATGAAATGAGGTACTGTTTGCATGCAGGAGTGTGCCAGCACACATGTGGTCAGAGGAAAACTCTTAGGAGTTGTTTTCTTCTGCCACTTTGTGGAATGGGGTCTTGAACTCAGGTTCTATGCACAAGCCTACACATAAGACCTACCCATTGAATCACCTTCATATCCTGCTTGGCTTATAAAAGTTAAAAAACTGTAACTAATTAGAGCACATTCTTTAGAGCACTGATCAACAGGTGGAGCTCCACAGGTGAGTCACTGACTGCCCAGCCTCTCGGGAGCTCAGTGTGGCCTGTGCTGCTTTGTGGAAGTGAACAGAGCCACAGGCAAGGATATGCAATTTCAGGTTCTTGTCTATATACCCCTAATTCCCTTACTTCATTTCACAGGCAGAACTCTGATATGAACATCTATGTTGGAGACTCTAGACTATCAGAGATGGTGGAGCATGCACATACCTTTATGTATCCTACTAAAGTTCTGGGACTTCAGACAAATCCTTGGCTCAAGAGTGCTGGGAACTCACAGGGACTTAAGAAGGGGATGCTGGAGGAGACACAGAACTATGGGAAATACAACTGATTAAGTTTAAAGGATATTCCCTGTGTGACAATGAGTGTCAACCCCACCTTTTTTTTTTTTTTTTTTTGATATGGAACAATGCCATTTCTACTTAAAACCCAACCGATTTATAAAATGCTCTGGTCATCTGGAGGTGAAATCCTTTAGGAGAAAAGTAGCGTGACATGTATATTACTTATTGTGACTGAACCCAGGGTCATGCATGTTCCAACCCAGACTGGCAGCCCTCAGACTCCTACAGACCAGCCAGCCCCAGTCTTGAGTCTACCCAGACTAAGGGTAACCGGGTAGATGTTTGCATCTCCAAAACAGGAGGTATGTTTGACTGATCAGGTGGACTGGACAATTCCTAGTAGTGCAAACAAATGCTGGCAAGGAGACAGATCTGTGGTGACTGGAAGAGATTTCTCATTGTTCCCAAACACGAGTCATGAGGGTAACTGCTGCCTTGGAAGAGGGGCATCACTGGCTCCCTGAGCATGTGGCAGGTGCTCAACCCTGAATGGAAAAATGGTTTGGTATAAAGTCACTTTGGCTACGGAATATCACTTTTGTTTTGTTTTAAAATGCCAGCAAACAAAAGTTTCCTTCTACTTATGTTCTTACACACACACACACACACACACACACACACACACACACACACACACACTTACTTCCCACTAAGAAGTGCCTTTGTTGTTCTTTTCCTGTTTTTCTGGACAATACAGCCCAGTACATTAGCCTTGAATTTATGTACTTGAGGATGATGTTGGACATCTGATTCTCCTGCCTGCCAGGACTTCAGGCTTGCTTCACCAGACCTACCTACTATACTGTTCTTGGTGTCTTCTTACTGAACCCCATTTTACCAGACTGAGCCCACCTGCCCTCACTCCAGCCTCAGAAGACTTCAGAGGCAGACTGCTCAAAGACTTCAAACATTCATGGCTCACACAGGAAAGCAGCACCTTGGTGAGGTACTGATGACATTAATCTGTAAAAAGGTCTTTCACCTACACAAAATATCCACGAAGCAGCAGTCAGCTGTTTGAAGATATCTGCCATTTAAATTTTTCTTTATTAGAAGGCTCCCTTAGTAAACGTTTTCACCAAGAAAAAAAAATTAACAAACTAGCAAGAGTGCTACTTAACCAACAGCCCTGACTGCTTTTCTTTTTTTGAAAGATTTATTTACTCATGTATTTTGTGTATGAGTGTTCTGTCGTCTTCAAGCACACCAGAAGAGGGCACCAGATCCATTACAGCTGGGAACTGAACTCAGGAACTCTGCAAGAACAGTCTGTGCTCTAAACTGCTGAATGATCTCTCCAGCTCCAGCCCCGGCCCAAGTCTATCTGTCTTAATCAAGGTTTGTTAATAAATGCAACCTGAGTGCTGCTGTGGACCAGACTCTATAGCTGTACACATAGATGCCTTCAGAATTCAAGGCCTCAGGAATATGAAGTACACTCACATTTCTTTCACCCCAACACAGGCCACATTCATTATGAAGGTCACACCCATGAGGACTCAAGTTACCCACTTGCTTGCTGATGTTCCCCTTCTGATGAGAAGACAGAGTCATTACAGGGAACTTCCATTTAATTTAACATTTATTTTCAGTTATAACGAGATGTCACATTTTCTACATTAAAATATAATCATGCTGACCACCTCCCATCCCCTCAGAGAAAACAGCTGGAAGATGGAATGCACAGAGTGGGGGAGTTACTGCTGCACCTGAGAACACACAGCGGACAAGGCAGAGGCATACAGAATACAGCTAAGGGTTCACGCCTGGAAGGAGCAGGAATGAAAGAAACATTACTACATATGCCACAAGATCACCTGAAAAAGGCAGAGCTGGGTCAGAAAGTTCGAGGATTGAACAGAGTTTAAAACAACAAACCAGGGCAAGTCATCACCATCTTCAGGATGAGGCGGCAACGGAGAAATCTAAACCACCATAACACATCAGGATGAGGATGTGGTGGAGGGTTTTTCTTCACTGTACCCAAGCCTTTTCTAATTTTCTTGACTGCAGCCCAGTGGGAGTCACCAGCACAAGACACATCACCACTGCCAGGAGAATGTCAACTGTGCAATGTTGCATGATTCTGGGGGAGCCTCAAAGAGAACGATGCCACACAGGAATTCCCAACTCATAGCACTGGCAGAAAGCACAAGCAGACAGTAAAACTCATCAGCATAGAGCAGAGGACAGACCCACAGACACACCAGCACTCCAGAGGGAAGGCTCAGCCACGAGCCTCATGGTTTTTTCTGAAGGGAGAGAATTCTTCCAGTCTCCATCTTGCCCCTAATTTGAGACTGAAGCTTTTTAACTTCAAAACAGTGATACTCTTCAGGGAGTTGAGAGGTAGGGTTTGGGAGACCCAAACAAGACATTATTAGCAACTAGCTCTCCACTATGTACAAATACATACATCAGAAAACACACTTCACTCCAGCCCTCAGCTACTTTAAAGAAAGCACTGAAGGTGAGGTTTTCTGAGCAGGGATCTTTTAACCTGTTAGCAGTTTAAATGTTGCAACACTGGCACAATAGTTACCTAGCCTTTGTTTTTTAATTACAGGGTAACAGGTAAACCCCCGCACACAGGTAGGAATGGAGGAGTGCAAAAGGAATCAGGAAATAGAACCAGTACTTCACAAGAGGGTCACGCCACACAAGCAGCAGTAGCTAGTGCTTTGCAGAGTCTCGAGGGTAAAATTCGCTCAGGGTGCTCTGAGGGATTCTCTTCAGCATTTCTTTGGGGAAGATTCGAAGCAACTGCCAGCCAATGTCCAAAGTCTCATAGACAGTGCGGTTTTCATAGGGACCTAAAACATTGATATTGAGTTAATGGCAAAGCATTTCCAAATGACAAGTGTTTCTCAGTATTCTGTCTATGGACTAGCAATCAGGGCAGGTGTAAAGTACACGAAAGAAAACATGGGTTAGGACTTGAGACTGGATGTAGAAATGAGTGCACAAAGTACCACAGAGATCAGAGGTGAGGAGAGGCCCAGGGGAAGAGTGCATATTGGTGTGAGAGGTTGAGGTAGACAGAGACAGACAAGTAAGATCCTTAAACAATGCAATTACACCTAACATTCTGTCCAAGGTCAGCAAAAGCAGACTAGGACATAGGAGAAACAGCAAGGCTTGCAGGAATCTACAGAGATGCTGAGAAAGCCTCAAGTGCCACAAAACAAAATATATTATAGGTCAGAGGTTTTCAAAACTTTATTTTGAAACAGGCTGTCATTGAGTGGACCAGGCTAGCCTCAAACTCTACCTCTTAAGTGCTGAAATTATAAGCCAACCAAATTATTATATTTAAAATAGAATTAAATAGTCCTCCTCTAAAAATCTTCAACCACAAGTTTAAGAGTGGTTGAAGTATGCACTCTCTTCTCTAGAAAACTTTACCAGTTTTTTAGGTTCTACATTTTAAAAAAGAAATGAAAACTAAATTCCAACAAGACCAATAGTATATCTTAGTGGTTAAGCACTTGCCTAGCATGTATTGGTTCCACTCATAACCCTAAACAATTAAGTCATTGTGTTTGGTGATTTCAATATAAATAATAAATGTATGATGCAAGTAAAAGAGTGTACAAGCCCTCAGTGTGTCACTTGAGGTGTTACTTAAAAGTATCACAACTAGCACTGAAGTAAAGGATGGAGTATTTCTAGCATGTAAGGAGACCTGCTAGCAGCTTTTTAGAAGATAGACAACCAGTAAAATTATGAATAGTTTCCCTGAGTTGTGAGAGGTGGAAGGCTGGCACCAATGGCCAAGGATGATGGGACAAAGCTGTGGATGAGTGCCTTAAACCTCAGACCTGGTTATAGACTTGCAGCTTCACTGTCACCCAGGAACCTCCACAATCTCCAGCCCCATCCATATCTATTGACTCTGATACAGTCCTTGTAAGAAGCTTGGTTGGTGCAAAAGCAAATCAAAGTCTGAGAACTACCGAACAAAGTAATATAGTGAGAGTACAAAAATAATAGAGTAAGATGCAAATTACAAATAAATAAGTAGTATCTGATCACTAAAGAACAAGGAAGGCTATGAATGCTGCCTAGTTGACTGGACTAGTGAGCTGTCACACAAAAAAGAAATGCATGGTCTTAGTTCACTGCACATGTGCATGAGTGTCTCAAAAATAAAGACAAAATTAGAACAAAACAACAAAACAACCCAGCAACTGAGACAGGTTAGCTGGGAAAATGACCCCACCAGACACTGACAGCAGACAGACCAGACAGAGTATTGGCAGGAAGGAAGGTGGTCAGCTGAGGAAAAGTCTCATTCTGGCTACTGAGTCCTTAAGGATAGTAACATACAAAAAGGAATACTTATAGTAGGTAGAGGTATGGGAGCTTGAGAGAAGGCAAAGATCATATACAGCAAATTAGAGCCCAAAGGGTAGTGAGAGTCAATGCTTAGGAAGAAAACAAACCTCAAAAAACAAACAAACAAACAAACAACAACAACAACAACAAAACCCCCAAAAATGGTGGTTGGGTTTTGTGAACTCTAATTAGATTCTGAATCTAAGGATGCTCAGAAGACAGAAGGAAGGAAGCCAGTGGTTAAGACTTGGAGGAGTGTCTTATTAGAGGAGAAAATGCAGAGACCAACATGAGTCCTCAGATTTGCAAGGAGAGCTTAGTAACTGAGAGATTTTTGTGTGTAAAGGGAATCATCTTACCCTGAGTAATGAAGTTCTTCTCAAATTTCTGCAGAAATTCCAAGTAAAGAAGGTCATCTGAGGTCAGGGCTTCTTCTCCCACCACAGCTTTCATGGCTTGCACATCCTTGCCGATAGCATAGCATGCATACTGAAGAGGACAGAGGCATGTGTCAACAGCACAGGACACGGAAATGTCCTGCTGTAGCCCTTTTCACCAAGCTCACCTCTCAGAGAGCTAGCTCCCAGGAAAGACTTACAGTCACCTCCAGAAAGAGGCCTTTAGCCATGCAATGCATAGATATTACCCACATGACAAAAAGATACTTCCCCAGTGTGCCCATGAATTCACAGTGGATACAGAGCAAAATACAGAAGAACCAAAGAGAAATGTCTGCAGGTCTCACTCAAAGCCTGTGACTTCACAGGACTGCCATTTCCATTGCAGGGTCAGATGTTTTTCTTTATGTTTGATGTACAATCTATAGACATGAAGGAGTTCATAGAATATATGCAACTGTAAGCTTCAGGGTTCTGCTGGTTGTTTAATATGTTAAGTAACAGATGTGATGGTATCCATGTAGAAATGGGATATGATTAGTATGTGAAAGAACATATTGCCTTTTTGTTATTTCCATATTTAAAATCTCTATCACATTTATTTAGTGTGTATTTATTTACACACAGTAAATAAGTATTTTGTAATTGTGGACATGCATGTGCCATGGTATATGTGTGAGAGTCAGAGGGCAATTTGCAGGAGCTGGTTCTCCTTCTACCACGTGGGTCCCTGGGATTGAATTCTAAGATTTGTTGGCAAGTGTCTTTACCCACTGAGCCCTGTTGACACTTTTAAAAATTTAAAAACTGTGGACTGGAAAAATGGCCCAGTAGTTAAGAACACTGGCTGTTCTTCTAGAGGAGCCAGGATCGATTTCCAGTACCTACAAAGCACCTAAAAAGGGACAGAATATCCAATAAAATAAATTTTAAATCCATAGAGTATTAGAAGTGAGTTATAAGCTTAGTAATTTTCTTGTTGCTATTACTGTTCTCTAATACGGTATCACTATGAAGTCAATGTTGACTTCCAATCTGCAATTCTTTTGCCTTAATCATTTTTTTTTTTTTTTTTTTTTTTTGCTTGTTTTGGTTTTTTCGAGACAGGGTTTCTCTGTGTAGCTTTGGAGTCTGTCCTGAAACTTGCTCTGTAGATCTGCCTGCCTCTGCCTCCAGAGTGCTGGGATTAAAGGCACGCACCACCGACGCCTGGCTTTGCCTTAATCTTTTGAACAGTGGGATTATAGGTATGACACCACAAGCTGCCCAAACCTGTTAGGTTTTATTTTTCAAAGATTTTATTTTATATGCATGAATGATTTGCAAGCATGTATTTCTGGGAATCACATACATGCTTGGTACCCTCAGAGGTCAAGTGAACAAGAACAACAAATGCTTTCATCAGAGTCCTCTCTCCAGGCCCCAAGCTTGTTAGCATCAGTTATTCTTACAAAAAAGGCTGCTTTGTTCTAAAGAGCTATTATTCCTTGTCCAACCGACACTGACATTCCACTTGGATGGGAATAAGAAACAAGAACTAGAAGAGCTATGAGTGGGACAGCAGAGCACAAAGACAAAGGCAGTCTCTCAGCACTCATCTTCAGAGAAGCACATACCAGCTGGTTAGAGACATCAGCATGGTCCTTTCTGGTCATTCCTTCACCAATAGCCGACTTCATCAACCGAGAAAGTGAGGGCAGCACATTAATAGGTGGGTAAATCTTGGGTAAAAAAAGAAAAAAAAAAAATCCATGTAAAATTAAAGTCTTATTGTACAGAGCATCTAAACGTCACCAGTATCCCTCATTTCACGTAAATCTGCACACGTTTTTTTCCTAGATGAGGTCTAGAATCTTCTAGGGAAGAAATAGTAGTGAGAAACACTTGGGGAACAGTATTTCTTTCGAGAAACAGATCCAAGAAAGAGAAATATAAAGAGAGCACAACATTGTTTTGAAAATCTATAGTTTCAACTGTGGTATACTACCATAGTGTCCATCTAAACAATCTGGGCATGGACTCAAAATTTCATAAGCAAAACAAAAGATTATAATAATTTCCCCTAAAGTTGATTTTGGAACTCTGTTACAAAGCCAGAAAAAAATCCTGCTTTTCTATTAATAAAATTGGCAGTTTATACCATATACCACCTTTAACATGGAATACCCCCTCCCCCCCCCCAAAAAAGTTCCTTGAGACAATGGATCCCATTTAAAGACACAATAAATGAAAACAATAACTCTTAATTCTGGCATTCTGCCTATTTCAAGATTTTAGCTTACAGAAATACTTTAGCTGATACTGTACAATAAAAATTGTCCCAAAGAGGAAATCAAGTCAGTAGAGAGTGATGAGTGGCATTGAGTGTCAGTACCTGTCTGTTGTGTAGCTGTCTGTCCACATAGATCTGCCCCTCAGTAATATACCCAGTCAAGTCAGGGATGGGATGAGTTATATCTGCCAGAGAAAGACATAAGGTATCAAGCACATGGCTATCTCATAAGAAGCCAATCTGTATCACCTACACAGCTCTGCCCGTAAGAGCAACAGAGACTGCATTCTGCAATGATGTTATTTGTTCTGTCTAGTATTGTCAACTGAATACAACCTGGGAAGACACTCTTGGTTAGGTTGGTTTGAGCATTTCTGTGGGGGATCATCTTAATTAAGTTAACTAATGTGAAAATATACCCCTCCATGTATGGAAACATTCCCTAGGCAGGATGTCCCATTCATGGCTTTGCTCTTAACCATGGACAAGAGTTGTTTGAAGCTCCTGCCTTGACTTTTTTACAATGATGGACTATAACCTGAAACATACCCTTTTCCTTTAGGGTGTTTTGTTGTTTTGAGACATTTCTCTGTGTAGCCCAGGCTGGCCTCAATTTCACAGAGATGCTTTGACCTGTGCCTCCCGAGTGCTGAGATTAAAGGCCTGTGCCACCACTGCCAAGCTTATCAGGATGTTTTATCGCAGGAACGGATATGGGAGCAGGATGGAAAGGTATTTGCCAGGCATGGCTGCTGAGAACTTGAATGTGGATGATGAAACTGAAGGGCTTAATTTCAAATTTCATTTTAATCAAATTTAAATCCAGGGCAATGTGCCTAGCAGTGACCACATTAAATGACAATTTCATCTGCTCGGTCACAGGAGTTCCAACGTGTGTTGTACACTATGCAATAAACACTTGCTCCTAGTACTTTCTTCTTAAAACATACAAGTCCCATCGTAACTCTATGCACAAAACTCTATGCAAATGTAGGACACACAGACATGTCAGTGGAGTTCAGGCAGCACCCAGCGACCATGACAAGTGGTAAGCCTCTAACTGGTTGAGGGAAGTCAGCCCCTTTGCATCTGCTTCTCTGGAACAGGTCGTGTTTATGTCCCAAGCAATGCAGAACTGCTGCTTGCTGTGGATTATGGACCCAAACTATGAGCTGTAGAACTCCCACTTCCTAATAAATCAGTCTACTTTCTGTGCTCAACACCGCAATGAGGACCAAACCAGGGATGCTTTCAAAGTACAACAGTGCTCACCAGTGAGTTATATTCCAAAATATCTTACAAAGGTGTCTTTAAAAATGAAATATGGACAACAGGGCATGATGGCAGAGGAGTTCTCAAGGGCCCCACTGTGAGCACGCAGTCTTGTTGTACCGTGTTCTTGCATAGGCCCAGGAAAGAGAGCTGCTTCTTACCCAAAATGGGGTCAATCAAACATCTCAGAAATCTGTGGCCTTTACATCTATGCTCTTCACCACACATTAAACTATTTAAATGACTGGCTCATAAGGAAACCCAAGCAGGTTACACTAGAGAAAAATTCTTCATTAAGTGCTCTGAAAACAGCAGACATTTGAATTAACAGATCATACATGTAAATCTGAAATTCAAATCACAAAGAAAATTGCTTTTCTTATAGAAAGTAATAAGGATAATTAGGAATAACCACCAAATGAAAATGTTGTTGAGGTATAAGTTAAGGTAAACCTCAGAGGTCAAGCTCTCAGAAGAATTTCAACTCTAAAAGGCAGACAGTTGCCTTCTACAGAGTCAATGCCCTAGGGCTACGGAGCTTGTTCATGGATAAAGACCATTGTCTTCAAGCCCTATTACTTGAGTTCCCTAGGACTTATATAGAAGGAGAGAACTAACTATGGCCAAATTGTCCTCTGACCTCCACTGGCACACCGTGGAAAGAACCTCTCTGCCTCCACATACACACAAATATTAACACACACACACACACACACACACACGTTCTCTCTCACACAAATCAAAAGACCTTACAGTGATTAAGTCTGGTACAATCAAATATGCAAACTTACCATCATTGGGCATGGTGAGAATAGGGATTTGGGTAATAGAGCCATTTCTTCCTTCCACTCGACCAGCACGTTCATAGATCGTGGCTAAATCGGTATACATGTAGCCTGGGAAACCTCGCCGACCAGGAACCTCTTCCCTGGCTGCCGAGACCTGATAGCAAATCAAGCACATCAGCGTAAGAAAAAAGTCTGCCTAGAATGTCTGCTTGACAACAAGTGTGGACCCTGTATGGTCTGAGCCAGGCCCTGTGCATGCACCTTATGGTTCTCTAGCTTGGTGTTCTTATGGGACTCCCAACAATGGGGTGTCTCTCATTTGCTCTTGGGACCATTTTGGTGGCCCTCATTCATGCCCCGTCTTACTGTATCTTGTTAGGCCATGTTTGGTGTTTGGTGGATATCCCTGGGAGGATTGATTGCTTTTTCTTTCTTTTTTTTTTGGGGGGGGGGGGAAACAGAAAAAAAGTTGATTCAGGGAAGGGGGAGGTAAAGGGAGGGACTGGGAGTAGTAGAGGTAAGGAAAACTCCACTCAGGATGAGAGAAGAATAAAAGTTAGAATGTCTGCTTGAATATTCCCTAAGTACTTAAATTAGTGGTTATAAATAAAAAAATGTTGAAAATTAAAATGGATCAGAAATTCAGTTGGGTCTGGGAGGGTGATGCTATTCATGGTCATTTCTTCTATTTTCAGTTTGCTAATGACTATACTTTTCTCAATTCTGAATAGATGATAACCTTTGGAGTTCAGGAACAAAAAGCATTTCTGCTCTTTTTATAAGCTTTCACTTATATGTTTAAAATGACAGTAATAAATATGTGCATAAATAAATTCTGTGAAAGAAATTTAGTTAGGTGTGGTGGTATACACGTGTAATTCCAGCACTGGGGAGGTTAAGGAAGGAGGTCTATAAGTTCAAAGACAGCCTGGACTACACTGAGACCCCGTCTCAAAAACAAAAACACCAAGAAAATAAAACAATTACATTTTTCTGCTAAGAGTTTATTGCAACAATGTACTAGAAAAAAACCTCTAGCTATAATCTTAGTTCTAAAGCCAAAAATTTCAATTCATTGACTATGTCATGTTGTACATGAGGAACACATAACAAGAACAAATCACTTGTTGCATGATTCACACATTAGTTAGTCAAATCTTCACCCCAAATTTACAGCCAGAATTGAGGCACAGATAAGTTTCTCAAGAAGAAAGACCGAGCCCAGGTTAATGGCGTATGTCTAGAATCCCAACACTTTGGAAGAGTCAGGAAGATCAGAAATTCAAAGTTTTCAAGGCCAGACTGGGCTATATATGACCTTGATCACATAGCCAGGACAAAGTAGTAATAATTAAAGGTCTTCCTTAGGGACATATATTTGGGCATTACTCCACCATCACAAGAACCTTATTATTACTAATGTCAATGATCTACAGACCAGCAACCATGAATGATCAAGGACACTGCCTTTGATGCTACTGAATCTAATGTGAAGTAAATCTAGGTTTTTAAATTATTTATCATAAAAAAATTATATATATATATGTATCTTTCCTCATAGCTCATTTTTGTTGTCCTTAACAAAAGTACTGATCTGTTTCAATGAAGGAAGACTCTAGTCCTTCACAGAATCAACATGGACACCGTGACAGTGTAGTGATAATCTTGAGGATTAAAATCTAGGGTGTTAGAGAGAGCAGGTTTCCTTAGAAGTCTTTTCATGTAGTCAAAGAGTAATTTATTAAAAATACAAGGAACTTGTCTTAAAATACCCTAAAATTTCTGTGTCATGAAAATGTTGTAATTGTTACTAAACAAACCTTTGGTTTTCTAAAGAAGTTCCAAAGACAGTGTTGCCAGACCATTTATAAAAAATATTATAATCATTAAAAACAGAGACCTGAGGGGCTGGAGAGATGGCTCAGCAAGTTAAGAGCATTTGCTTAGGTCCTGAGTTCAGTTCCCAGCACCCACAATGGGAAGCTCACACCATCTATAACTCCACATCCAGGGGATCTGATGCCCACTTCTGGCCTCCATGAACAAACACAGACACATGCAAACAGACACATAAAAATTTCAAAAAATTAGGGATCAGAAAGGGTTAACACGCACAAAATGTGGACAGGAATTTCTGGGAGCATAATACCATCCATCACAAGCTTGGGTTACTTTCTGACAATATGGTAAACAGGCTATTAATTTTAATCTTATCCTCTAATATTTTCAAGTTGAAGGAAAGGAAAAATATTGTACTGTCTTTTCTGATGTAGATAATTTACAATCAGTCAGCAACAAGATCAGAAAACATGATTAAAGAAAAACAGAAACTTACAAATTGACCCATTTTGTTTGAGGGAGGGAGGGGGGGAGGGAAGGAGGGAAGGAAGGGTTACCTACCTCTCTAAGTGCTTCTGCATAAGAACTCATATCTGTCAGAATGACCAGGACATGCTTCTCACACTGGTAAGCCAGAAATTCAGCTGTGGTCAGAGCCAGGCGGGGAGTGATGATTCTCTCAATGCTGAAAGGGAACAAGTCCCAGGTCACTCAAAAGCCAGAACCAAAACAATTCTGGCACAACAGCAATTTTCCCTCTGACAGTCTTAATACATGCAGAAGAGAAAACCAATTATTACTTTGAAGATGCCTCTGTAGGCAATTACTCTGTGTACTTATGGAACAGTAAATACCACAAGATTAAATTATTTTACAAATACTTGTCATTTCTCAGAGTGATTGTTTCTTAATTCTGAGAAGGGGTGGTGAGAAAAGGGGCAGGAAGGAAATAGGTGACATAGTTCCCAGGTAAGAAGAAAAGGTTATTTACTGATTATGTATTATATCCTAGTAACTCTTAGGTATGTTGTCATTTAACATGTACAACAATCTGGTCAGTATTACTGGTCACTTTAGGACTGTCAGTGTCTACGTTCACACCATCATTTGGAAAGTGAAACAAGCAGACTGGAATTTAAATACAGGGTTACATCAGTCAAGAGGCTTTCACTGGAACATTTATCTCCTTAACTCCTTCGATCCCCAGTTTTCTCAAACAGAAAGAAGCGACCATATTTACTTACGTCGGGTCATTAGCCAAGTTCAAAAAGAGGCAGACATTGTCCATTGAGCCATTTTCTTCAAAGTCAGATTTGAAGAACCGGGCTGTTTCCATGTTTACCTAAATATTAATGACTTCATCAGTGCTGGGAGAAAGAAAATTCTCAACACCTATTTCTGATGAAGGCCAAGCTAAGAAACCAATTCGTTCCATCTTTTAAAAATTCAAACATCCATTTTTAAAACTATTTTAAAATGTAAATTGGAATAAAGCACTTTGGGTACACAGAGTATTACTAGGTTTCAGCCACATGCTAAATTTGATTCCTTGGTTTTGCTAAAATGCCAAGATGCACTGTCTCTACCTAGGAACAAAGTTGACGATGTGTATGTAGTTTATAACCTCTTTCTAACAACAGTTAATTTTATATTATTCCCAGCAAGAATACCATACTTACTCCCATAGCAGCAAACACAATGGCAAAATTTTCTTCACTGTAGTCCACTACATCTTTGGATTTCTTTACCAAACCAGCCTGGCGACAGATCTGAGCTGCAATCTATTGAGGATGAAAAGAAACTAGCTATAAACTAAAGTCATATTCTGACAGCAAAGTAACTTATCCTTAACACTTGAATACTTTAAAATACTAAACCTAATCAACAAAATTCTCTGTTATTTTTATAAAGATACGGAAGTATAAGTGAGAGGGCAGATGCATAAGCCTGAATTGGGTGACTAGACAATATTGAATACATGCCAATCAGCTAATATACCGAGAGATTCTCCCCACGACACGCTATGCACAGCAAGTACTCTAACTCTCACCTCATTGTGTGGCAATCCAGCAGCAGAAAAGATGGGAATTTTCTGTCCCCTAGCAATACTGTTCATGCCATCAATGGCGGAAATGCCTGTCTGAATCATCTCCTCTGGGTAGATACGACACTGAGGGTTGATTGGCTGACCTGATGTATTCCAAAAAGGGAAGACATTAGAATGACTGTATATTATTCATTGATAGAAGTAGCAACAAAATTAAAAGACCAGAAATATACAATGAATTTCTCTGTACTTCAAATTATTTACTTTATATGATAGCATAACAGCTATTCTCTCTGTCACAAGGCTCCCAATAGTCAGAAATTATTTTCCCCAACACTGAAATCCATCTACTGCACCTACCCATGATGTCAAGGAAGTCTTCAGCCAGCACCACAGGACCTCGGTCAATGGGTTTTCCTGATCCATTGAATACCCGACCTATACAACAGCAACAAGAAAAAACAACTTAGACCCAGACTTCTAAATCCATATTTTATTTTTCTAGATAGTATATAAATGTCTTTAAAAGGAAACATATCTGTGTGCACAATGAGGAGTAATGGCCACTTACCAAGCATATCCTCTGACACTGGTGTTCGAAGAATATCCCCAGTAAACTCACAGGATGTTTTCTTGGCGTCTATACCTGATGTCCCTTCAAATACCTACCAAGAAAAAGAATCAATCAGGAGGGTAATAGAAACTGGTCAGGAACACTTAATAGACTAAGGGTCATGCTGCAGGGCCAAATACCACAAGCAAGCTGAGGTTGTCAGTTATGCATAACATTGATGGTTGAAAGAAAGAACAAAGAAATTTTAAGAACTTTTGATCATCTGGTCACTTTTAGGAATTTTACCTACCCCTGCTCTAGACTGTTTTTTAGGGAACATTTAAGAAACCTCTTTCCCTGTAATAAAATAACATTAAAACTAGGGACTGAAAGAAGAAAGTACAAAAGAGCTGTGTCGGGTACATTTTGATAGCATCCAGTGGCCTTTCGTCACTGTCCAGTCATGGAGCTCACTGTGAGGTTTTGATTAGGAAAGGGCTCTTGGTTTTGAGGGATGCTCACCTGAACCACTGCTTTGGAGCCACTGACTTCTAGAACTTGGCCACTTCTTTTTGTGCCATCGGGTAACGTCAAGTGGACAATCTCAGCATACCTGGGAAACTAAGCAGGAAAACAGTGAAGGATGATGAATCAGCATCGTAACACACTCTATCTCTACCTCTCCTTGTTGTCTGTGCATTTTCCCCACCTTCCAACAAATACACCAGGACTGGAATCTGGGTCCCTTTAATTTATATTTATATTTAATTTATATTCACTGCCATACAAAGTGGCAAACTAGTACAAGATACAGAGACGAGGATATTATCATGCAAAAACACAGCAATTATACTTCCTAATTTTCCTCTGTATGTATACTTAAAGATTTTGAGACTACAGAAAAATTACCAATAGCAATGTATATGCTACTCAAAGTGAAAATGACATTCATTTTCTGGGCTATGTGTACCGTAATCACCTAGGCCTCACATGAGAGGAAAAAGATTCCTCACATCCCTATCCAGCATATACTGTTCATTTTTGAGACAGGATATAATGTAACCCAAGCTGGCCCTGGGGGAAATATGTATGTATGTATGTATGTATGTATGTATGTATGTATGTATGTACGTACGTATGTGACCTCAAAAAAACTCCCAAAGCCTCCTGCCTAAACCTCCTTAGGGCTGGAATTACAAGTTCCTGAGCTTCCATATCTAGTTAAGATGCTGCTTTATATACTTAATTGGTAACATATTTGATGCATTATTGGGCAACTTGCTTTACTGTATTGACCCATGTGTAACATAATACATAGTCATGGTATTAGTCATAATCTACCAACAGGATGTATTGAGAGATGTGCTCTTCTATGTGCTTTGAGGTGGGGGTGTCGGGGGTGTATATGCTGAATCCCTTCCATCAAGTTACTGTATGTTAGGGATTATGACCTTTGGGTTTTGGAGATGTTAAAGTGTTAATAAATGAACATTTGAAAATGAATGTTTACACAGCTGACAGTTAAAAATCTATGAGCAGGCTGGGTGTGGTAGGTAGTACACACCTTTAATCCCAGCACTTGGAGGCAGAGGCAGGCCTGGTCTATAGTTATAGCCAACCAAGCAAGGTACACAATGAGATCATGTATCAAAAAGAAAAAAAATCATCTAACGACCATGTCATATTTAATTCAGCTGTTGACCTGATGAAACAGAGCTGTCCCATATTATATGATATAATAAATCCTCATTTTTGCACGTAACTCTTCTCAAAAGTTGTAGCATTTTCTGCCCAATCATTTTTCATAGGTACCAGATTAACTGACAGTCCCGCTATTAGTAAAAAAAAAAACCAAAACCCAAACAAAACAAAAAATAATCTCCTTCCCCCTCTGTTTTTGTCCATCTTTTATTTTCTTAATCATTTGAAGCTTTACAGAATGTAGACATTAATCTTCTTTTAAACAATGTCTTTTCATTTTTATGGCATTTTCTCATAAATGTGAGTTTTTACAGAATAAAAGTATTATTGTTATGCTTTTATCTTTTTAAAAATTATTTATTTTATTTCACGTGCATTGGTGTTTTGCCTGCATGTAGGCCTGTGTGAGGGTGCCAGGTCCCCTGGAACTGGAGTTACAGACAGCTGTGAGCTGCCATGTGGGTGCTGGTAATTGAACCCAGGTCCTCTGGAAGTGAAGTCAACTCTTAACAGCTGAGCTATCTCTCCAGCTCCAATTTTGAAAACCACTGACCTGAAAGTCATAAACAGGTTATCAGTATTGTTTGCCTAGCCTTCTAATAGGCTGATATTTCACTTAAGTCCATTTGTATTTAATTTCCTATTTACTTATTTTTCATTTTTATTTGGGAAATGAATGCTCCAACAACAATGACTAGCATAAAATGTTTCCCAGGGCCTCACAATGCCCAACTCACTATGTCAAAACTCATGTGTGCCAGAGGGCCCAGACAGGGGGAATTGTAAATTCCAGGCCACAATGGGCTACATAATGAGAGTATGTCTTGGGTGGAGGTAGGATACATCTTTAATCCCAGCATTCAGGATGCAGAGGCAGGCAGATCTCTGAGTTCAATGCCATCTTGGTCTACAGAGTAGGTTAAAGGACAGCCAGGGCTACACAGAGAAACCCCATTTCTGGGTGTGGGGGAGGAATCTGAGTCTGTTTCATAAAACACAAGACAACCAAAGGTCATCCATGTGCAAAGCTGTTTGGGTTTCACATCCCTGTTACATGGATGGGTTTACCCCTTCACCAATTCCTCACCCTATCTCTGAATGTACTAGCTGGTAACAAACAATTCTTTTACAAATTTGAGTCTATGCACCCAATCAAAGTTAAGTGGAATCACTCAAAGCAAAAGGAATTTCTAGTATTTGGAGTCTTGCAGACCAGTCCGAGAGCTGCATGGATTTCTCTATAAACAATTACATCTAGCACAGAGACTACAATGGTTTCTGTACACCGACTATTACTATCTCCAATAAGCAGTACTGATGACTTAAGCTTTTGTTTACTCCCACGGGGAACAATGAGTTTCTATTTTTTCCCTTCCTGTACATTCTCACTCTTTTCCCACTGCTTGCCAATGTCAAACACAAGGATGGACAGCAATAGTGAAGGGTTCTCATCTAACTCTACCTTTTGTTCAATTCTTGGCCAGAGCTCCTAAAACAGTTGTAATTCCTAGGTACTAGGAACAACCAAGAGGAAAGGAAGTCTTTATTATTCACAGCAAGTTCTTTCAATCTTACCCGTGGTGAGTTTTGAGAAACCTCTAGAGACCAGGGAGAACCAAACACCCAATTGCAGAACTAGATGTTTCAAACACCCTATCCTCTGATCTCTGAGGAGGGGAGAGAGACTGGAGATGGACTTAGCCGATACTGACCAACAATTCGATCATAATATTTACATAATGAATTCTCCATGAAAGACCTGACTGAAGAGTTAGGAGTTTTTTTGTTTGGAAAGAATGTAGCCACAGGCAGACATGTACTACCCTTAGCTTCCCTGGACAGAATCCCCTATTCTCAGGACTTCTTAGGGTGCAGATATTTACTCATCTGGGTATGCATTTATACTTCTTAGTATACCATTTAAAATAAGTGTATGTCTGTCTAACCCATAATATATGACTGAAGTGGATACAGGGAATGTATGTGGCCAGTCAGTGCAGTGTGTAAGAAATGAGTCAGATTTCATGTCTACTGAAAGACTGAACTCAATAAGCCAGGAAGAAATTTAAATTTTACTAATTTAAAAAAGAATGTTACCAGGGCAATGGTTCTCAACCTTCCTAATGCTGTGATCCTTTAACACAGTTCCACAAGGTGTGGTGATCCTCCCTCCCAAAATTATTTTGTTGGTACTTCATAACTATAATTTTCCTACTATTAGGAATTGCGGTGCAATTATCTTATATGTGATCCCTGTGAAAGTGTTGTTCGGCCTCCAAGAGTCACAACCCACAGGTTGAGAACCTGTGTAGTGGGGTCTCTGAAGTATGCCCACTGCCTGCCATCCTTGTGGTAGATAAAGGAGCCTGGAGCTAGGAGGATGGGGTGGGGCTTGAGACTTCCAGTCCAGCTAAGAAAACACGAGTATTAGTTCCAGGAAAGACCCTGCATCAGTGGCCTAGGCAGAGTGACAGAGGACACCCAATGCCTCCTTCTGGGCCAGAGGGAACCGTGCTAGGCTTATTCTCAAGATTACTTTGTAAGAATCCTTTCCATAAATGAAAATACTATTATAGTGACAAAGTTAAAAAGAATATGCACTTTACCCTTAAAAAATGTTTCTCAATTTATTTTCTGCTTCCAGAGGGTGACATGCTAAAATACACATGATCATCATTACCATCTGTCAAGAAAGTCATGCATGACTGAGTGCTTCTCCCAGGCCTACCCTTACAGCCAAAAACAGAAACTCTAGAGAGCACACTATTTAAATTACTTTCTCTGACACTTTTTCCTTTTCTTTTAAAAATATTTTGTCTGTAATATTTATTTTTTTCTGATACTCTTGGTTGTAAAAATCAGGTAGAGAGCATAGTACAGAGTAACCAATTAGAAACTAGATTCCACAACTCCTTTCCTAAAATTAAAGTAAGTTCACAACAGACATAGAAGAACAACATATTAACTAACAATTCTTACAATCAATCGAGGACAAACTATTCTGTTTAGGGTTTTAAGCCACTGCTGAGATAATCAGTTCTTGTATATCCCTTACTTGCATGTCCCTATTACTTGCTCTCAAAAACAAAGTAAACTTAGTTGTTCAAGAGTTTAACATTTAATACAGAGGAAAAATACTACTTTTAAAAAGCCTATAACACATCAGGTTTTGACAGAGACATAAGGTGCCACATCTCTGTATAATATCCTTCAGGTTATAAAACATACTCATTACTTCTATTTCCCCCCCCCCCCCCATAAATCTATATAAAGTAAGATCTCTCCTCCACTTTGAAGACAAGGGACTTGAAGCCATGAAATAAAATCCACACTAAACCTAGTACCACAACCCAGTCTCCTGACTTTCGGTCCTTCTTTCCTACAGAGAATACATACAGTCATACCCAAGAATGGTTTACAATCATTAACACAAATTTACAAAGTAGTGGAGAAATCTGAAGAACAGCAATAGTCAGACCATAATGGACATGCCATTACCTTCACGTGATCTAAGATTACTAGTGGGCCATTCACTCCCGAGACAGTCTTGTAGGCTGGAAAGAAAGAGTCGTGTTTAGTGAAGCAGCACAAGCTGACATGGCTCTTTGGTTTTAACAAAAACAACCCTCCCCTTCATCTACCTACTAGAACGCGCTTACTCAAAAAGCTATACAAGTTTTTAATGCATTTTAAAACATAGCCGCTCCTGTGCAACTTTTCAATATCCATCTTCAAGGACATTTGAATCTTACTCCAAGTAAGCCACTATTCTCAGAACCCAGGGTCCAAGCAAGCACGGAGCTTGCTTCCTTTAAAAAGTTCAGTTTTCATGTGGGGCAGGGGAATGGCAATGTGATGGCAGTCATGCAGAGGCCTCCTGGCAACAAACATCCTTACAGAGGAGGTGGCACTTAGCTAAGCAAACAAAAAGAGGGAAAAGGAATCCTAAACAACTTTAAAAAGTCGTGACAAAACTCAAAGGAAATCTGAGAAAAATGTGGGTAGAAGGCCTTTACTTTCCATTATGGAATATGAACATGAGTAATAGGAACTATGTGGAAAGACATGGTCAAGGAGGAAGCAGGCAATGGAAAACTATGAGGGTTCAATTGTGTCAAGTGTTCTTGTTGCTTTTTAAAGTGGGTCTCACTATGTAGCTCTGGCTGTCCTTGAACTCACATACATCTGTCTCTCATTTTCTTGAGTGCTGGAATTAAAGGTGTATACCATCTCACCCAGTAAGATAAGTACTCTTGTTTTGGAGACAGGGTCTCACTCTATAGCCCAGGGCTGGTCTTGAACTTGTAGCAACTGTCCTCCCTCAGCTTCTCAGGTGCTGGGAATTGTAGGCATGAGTGACCAACCAGCCAAGAAATATATTAACTTTTTTCCTTTCAACTTTTATTTTTATTTTATGTGTATACATGTTTTGCCTGCATGCATGCCTGTGCACCATGTGTATACAGTGCTTGTGAAGGTCAGATGGGAGTGCTGGATCTTTTGGAACTAAAGTTAAGGTCAGTGAGAGCAGCCATATGGTGCTGGGAATCTTCTGGAAGAGCAATCATTGAATCACTCTTCAGCACCACCCCACCCCCAAATACAGACATGCAAGCAGGGGTGGGAGGGAGATAGAGGAAACTGTTGAGATGGCTCAACAAGTAAAGGCACATGCCATCAAGACTGACAACCTGAGTTCACTCTCCAGAACTTACACGGAGGAGAGAGAACCGACTCCCAAAAGTTGTCTTCTGACTCCACACACATGCACTTGCCCAAACACTTACAAGCACACACACACACACACACACACACACACACACACACAATAAATAAATGAACATAAACAAATTTAGATGTATACATATGATAAAAAATATTTAAAAGTTAGCAAGGCACAGTGTCCCCTGTCTATAAATAGCAGGGCCAGGACAAGCTTTAGGCAAAAAGAGTCAACTATTACCACCAGGTTAAAGAGATCAGTATTACTCATAGCAAAGTATGCCCTAGAAAGAAACACCTAGTCTACTTTCATTTATTCTAATACATGTTTTAAAATATTTTATTTATATGTATTATGCATGGTTGTTTACATTTTATATAAACCATGGGCTTGCAGTTGCCTGCTAAAACCAGAGTACACCGGGTCCCCTAGAAGTAGAATTCGAGGTGGTTGAAAAGGGCTTGTTGTGAGTGCTGGGAATGGAACCCAAGTAGGAATGCACATAAATTCTGAGCTATGTCTCCAGCCCCTCACCCATTTTAGCAAGGAGTTATCTATTTTTGATGGCAAGGTTCATGATGACTAGACACAGAATACTTAGGAAATAGCAATTTTTAACAGAAAACTTCAAAAAATAAAAATCAAAATAACACATATACATACATACGTAAAGAAAATACACCATAAAGCCTGAAATAATTCATGTGAAACTATTAACTTATCAGGAATGTTTTACTTGTCTGATGTGAGATCTTCTAATCAGCTTGGACAAAGATTCCTGGAACAAATACCATCCTCTTAAGAATGAGGAAACCATTTACTAACCAGTCAGTCCACTCAAGGGGCTTCCAATCCCTCCTGCCCAAGGCCAGGAAGCAAGTGTCTTGGTGCAGACTCTGGGACAGAACAGTCAAGCTCACTCCATACTGAGACATTTAAACAGAATGCAAATATTTGCTTCAATGTATCTGAACTGTAATGGTTTCAATAGGGGTTCCCAAATGGAAACTGTCTTACTATCTTGGATAAGGGCATTAAGATTTTCTGCATTTTGGACCAATTTTAGGAAAATACTATTAGTGCTGTAACACAATCTAATACTGTTTTAAAAAAACATATGATTCCAACCTTTTAAAAAATTCTTTCTTGTTTTCATTTTAAAAACTCCAAATGCTGTTTTTCAAAGACTTTCTAGAACTGCTGTGTTGAAATGGAAAAGGAGCTACAATACTTTGGAAAGCCACTTTTAAAAAATACAAAGCCCAGATTTTTCCAAAACCTTTCCTAAGCCTTAAGGGACAGGGGAGGAGATAACTGGATTTATAAGAAACCCTCAGAACACTTCATTAAAATTCCTTAAAATTCTCTACTTAAAAAAGGACAGACAGTACTTTCTTTGAGTTTCTAGTATTGACAACAATGGCTCAGAATCTCATGGTTAAAATTAAACTCGTTACACACTGTGAAGTTTTACCAGTCACAAGCAAAACACATGACCAAGAAAAAGAAGCATTAGTCACTGCTTTTCCTGGAAACAGTGGAGATGACATCCACTATAGAAGACAAGGCTTAAAAGTCCTGAGTTCAATACCCAGAACAGCAAACGGGGGGTGGGGGGAGAATTAAAAAGGAATTCTAAATTTGCAACGATGAATATATGGCCTTTGAAAAGCCAGTAAGCAAACACTACAAACTGATTAATGAACAGCAACAGCTCTATTGTTGTGGCTCTAGAATAGAAAACTCATTTTCAGAGAGAAGCAGCTACCCATGCACCTGGACCTGAATGAAGCCTGCATCCAGCCAAGTGATCCAAACCCTAAAACTGAATTAGCAGCACATTTGGAAGCTTTTTTCTTTTTCTAAGAACTACAAACTGAGGCTGAGCATGGCAGCACATTCCAGTAATCTTAGCACTTAAACTGTGAGTTCAAGGCCATCCAGCCTAAGCTATGCTCTGAGCTCCTGCCTCAATGATTTATGTAGCTGCGATTCCAGCTATGGAAAGTGCAGGATGTCTGCAGTTTGGTGGGCCAGAGAGTTTGCCTGGTCTACTCTGTCACTGCTGCAAAGCTACCCTTCTCCAGCACTTACAGCTGACAGAATAGTAGTAGCCCTAAACTTAGTCTGGGGCAACTACTGGACCCACTGTGGTTACTGATAAACCAAGAAGATACAAGCTCTGCAAGCCATTACATTCAGCCTTCATCAGGATAACTATTCAAAGTATGGCATGCAAGTACATCACACAACAAAGCCAATGACAAAGTGTTCCCCTTATGGCAACAGCAGGCAGATGGTTATACTACACAGAAAACATTTATGGAAAAGTCGTGATTTACTGGGAAGCAGAGGCACAGTAACTGCATAGCAAGTTCCAGTCCTGCCAGGAGTACAGGGTAAAACGAACAGGCTGGGCATGGTGGTGAATGACTTTAAACCCAGCACTCAAGGAGGAAGAGGCAGGCATCTCTTTGAGTTCAAGGCCAGCATCTTACACAGTGAATTCCAGGACATCCAGGGCAACAAATTTAGTCCCTTTTCTCAAACAAACAAGTTACCCAACAACTAACTAATAAAAAACAAAACTCTGTGAACTACAAAGATTTTTAAAGAATACATTCTGTCAGATGATTGACTGGCTGGCTCTTACTCCTGCAGGGAAAGAGGTTTTTCAATACTACTAACATCCTTAAAGATTGTGACATATTTAAAGTAAAATCCATTGCATAATAAGCCCTAGCTCTTTAGGCACCACCTTAATAGCAAAACAAAAACTCAGAAAGCAATCCCTTCTATTGCACAAGAGCAGAGAACTAACCTAAGCAATGGACACCTGAAAGAGAAGTTCTAGAAGAAAAAGCAAGCAGAGTCCCTTACTTTTGCTGGAGCTCTGGTTTTTGACACAAGAAACTTAAGGCCAGCAACACATGAGTCAAGAAAAGTGGAGCCAACCAAGGGGAAACATTCTGCTCTAAAGCTCTGCTGATCTTGCTTATAGTTGAAAAGGAAGTCAACAGTGTCACAAAGTCAAGTGATGTGTTCAAGATTAGTTATTAGTTTCAAGCCCAAATACATTCCATTTCTCTTTAACAGCCCAGTAAACCTGAAGTTATTTAAAAACAAGATCTAATTTTCACAGGGCAACTGCCAATATTAATTACTCTATTCCTTCATTCAAAGAGGGTATACCAATTAACTATAACTATGTGCCATTTTAGGTGGTATCATGAAACTTTAATAATAAAAGTTGAGATGTTAATATTTTATCTGGAATCATTTAAAATTATAGAAAACGTGGCAAAAATAGTAAATGATGATATTTAAATTCAGTTTGTTTAAGTACAGTATTTCAACTGTTGGCAAACTGTATCCATATTAGAAATCTACCCACTAAACTACCAGGACAAGTTGAACTGCAAGTTACAGAATTTACAGACCACTTCCTATGTCAGACACTGAGTGTGGGGTTGCAAAGAGGGCAACTTAAGCACTTTCAGCAACAGCTTAGTCAGCAGGAACCTCCTCTGGACAAACTCAACCACTGGTCAAACACTTGTAGATGGCAGGGAAACACTATTCATATCCCTGAAAGGCTTTACCACATTAGCTGTGGAGTATTCTATGCTCTTTGAATTGACACTGAATGATTACATACAAACATACTATTGTACTTTTATAACATTCTTTCTAGAAGTCACACCAGTGTCTACAGGTTCTGCCCAGGACAAAGCATGCAAATCAAATTCATAAGACTAGAGTTATTCTCAGGTATAAATCTGTCAATTTTTTCAGTGTTTCCTTCTGCTCCTATAAGCCCCTACCAGACATTCTCTAATTCTAACAATTGTTCTTTAAAAAAAAAGAAAAAAAAAAAAAAGCCTAAAGGCGCATCTCAGCAATCCAATCTCCAATGTGTTTTCTTCCTCACACTGCAGTGCTATCTATCACATGACCCACTGTCAGCTCAGGACAGGATTAGTCAGGCTGGAGGGCGCCTTGCTAAAACCCTTTAACTGAAATTCTTTTTAACCAACGAGCCACCCACAGAGCAAGGCTGCCAATTAACCAGTGCAAATGCAAGCTTACTACCTGGAAAACAACAGACACCTTTTAAAGAAGTCTCTTTCCAAAGCTTTCACCCTGGTTCCAAGGGAGCTGTGAAGAGGTTTGATGTTACACAATTGAAATCTTCACGTATCTTTGGGAATGACTGACTTGTCCACTTAAACATGGCTTAATGTCTTTTATAATCACTACACTTAAGCCTAAGCACATAACACTAGATACGGAGGAAAGCTTTTCGGCTTTGCCAAGGAACCTTCCAGTCAACTGTATTTGGTTAACTGGTCAGTAAACGAGGAAACGACAGAAGACCAAACAAGGATTAAGAAACCTCGACTTTTGGTTCCTCCTTTGCCAATAATTAGATGTATGAAGCCTGGCATGGTCTCTCCTTTCCAGAACCTTAGGCGTCGCGCTTGACTAGGGTACTTTTCAGCTCCAAGGCTCTCAGATATCTAGGTGTCCTCCAATGAAGCGGCTCCTACAGAATAAGCCACATCTTCTAGCCGCGGGCCTGCTGCCCACGTCAGCGATGACACTACACCTCCTGCTAAGTCCACCTGCCCAGAGGTCCTCGGGGGCAGAAGGGGAAGGGAGTGAGCGTTCCCTCCACCCGAAGACATTTAAAAGAGGCCAGAAGCAGATGAAGATCCGAGTGACAATGAAGTGGCCCTCAGAGACAGACGAGTGCCTAACAATCTCCAGCGTAGGGAACTCGGAGAGGGTGGGGCAATCGCCAGGAGCCCCTAGCCCTTGGGAAGATTCCAGTGGGTGCTCTCTCCCTCGGCCCACTTAAGTCACGGAAATGCTCACGCAAAGCTGGAGAGGTGCGCGCGAAGTGCGCGACGGGGAAAGAAGCCCTATTCCCTCCCGCTTGCTGAACAGGTGAGCACAGGCTAGGCAGACACGCTCACTTTCCCGTACTCACTGAGACGAGGCTGGGAAAGGTAGTTCCGGCTCACTGCCAGCGCCTGCTCCCGAGCTCCGGCCATCGGCCCACTAGTGGGCAAGGGCAGCTCGGGCGCGGCCCCGTTCACGATTCCCCGCATCGCTCGCAACGCCATCTTGTCTCCTCCGTCCCGACTGGCCCCGCAGCGACGCGGCGCAGGCGCAGATAAAGCAGGGAGGCCCGTGCGGCCGCCTCCGCCCATGCGCGCTGCGAAGCTGCAGCAGAGGCCCCTCCCTCTCGGCGGCGCCCCGCCCCCAGCCTCGTGACTCGAGCTCTGCGGGGGTGGCGCAGGGTTCATGCGCGTGCTCGTAAGCGATGAGGGAGCTGACCAGAGTGCTGGGAAAACAGGGCCGGGACGGGAGCAGGAAAAGAAGCAAAGAGGGCCAGAAGGGCAAGGTGGATGCACACACACACACACGCAAGAAACACACACACACACGCAAGAAACACACACACACACGCAAGAAACACACACACGCAAGAAACACACACACACGCAAGAAACACACACACGCAAGAAACACACACACACACACGCAAGAAACACACACACGCAAGAAACACACACACACGCAAGAAACACACACAGACACACACCACACACACACACACAGACACACAGGCACAGAAACACACAGACACACATACACAGAGACACACAGACACACAAGCACAGAAACAAACACAGAGACACACACACAGACACACACACACACACACACAAAGATTCATGGGGAAGAGGAGGTAGTAAAACATGCATACAACTAATGTATGTTGTCAAACTATGAAAACCACCATGAAAAGCAGGAGATAGAAAACCTATCTATCATGGAGTGCTTTCTGTCATAATTTATTTCAGTTTATCCTCCTACCCAGTTCATTCTCTCACGTATCATTCAACAGACCTTGGCTGCTTGTATATCCGTGTGGAAGACCACTTTAAGAACAGACTTGAAAACTAGTTAAGGGAGGGAAACTCATATAGAGTGTTCTAGTTTGTTTTCTGTTGATGTGGTAAAATCAGCTAGCTGTTGGCCTGGGGTGGTGGTGTACGCCTTCAGTCCCAGCATCCAGGAGGCAGAGTCAGGAAGATCTGCCAGTTCCAGGGCAGTCTGATCTACATGATGACTTCAGACCATAATGACCATATTTCAGAAAACAAAACAAAACAAAGAAATAGAAAACAAATAGAAAAACAGCTGACTGTGGGAAATGAACAATTCAGTAAAATTGGTTGTGGTTCTGTTCCCAATCTAAGAACAGGAAAGGAAGACAAGGACTTTGTCGTGATAGGGTAAGGCAAGGAAGAGGTGTTTTCTTTGGGTTACTGTTAGATCTCCATACATTGTTGATAAACACACAAGAAGGTATCTAGACTGGCCTCAGGTAAGATCTGTAATTTATCATCAGTTTGGGAATGTGGAGGTACAAGAATGAAACCTGAGACTATGTGTAGAATGGAAAGATGCTGAAGAAACCATTAGAACTAGGGGATTAGACACTCAGCATTCATGTTCAAGAAGCCAAAAGAAGAGAAAATGTGGCAACATTGAGACTGTTGTCAAAAACATAGGAGAAGTCAATAACAGGAGAGCCACAGAGTTCAAGTCCTCTGGACTGTAGAAGACCACTATGAAGGGGACACAGTGGGACACACTAGTAACCCCAACACTTGGGAGGTAGAAGCACCAGAATTAGCAGTTTAAGCTCATGCTTGGTCATTCAGTTACACTGGAGTTTGAGAAAGATCCATACTACATGAGATCCTATCTCAAACAACTATAAAGAAGAACTTGATCATGAAAATTAATCTCCCCCCTTTTTTTAAACCTGGAAGAGGGGGCTAAGGGCTGAACTGTGTATCATGGTGGTGTGCAGGTTCCAAACTCTGAAATGCTAGAAAATCCGAAAACTTTGAGTGCCATTTTGATGCCACAGATGGAAAATTCACAGCATGGAACTTTGCCTCCTTCACAAAATTACTGTACTGTTATAAAATTCCCTCTGGGTGATACATGTGAGGTATGTATGGAATACAAATGAGTTTTATTTCTAGGTTTAGAGCCTATATACATATGTAATATACATACCATTATGTAAATGCAAATATTCCAAAATGAAAAAAAGAAATTCCAAAAAGAAAAAGCATTCCTGGTCCCAAGCGTTTCACCTAAGAGTTGGTCAGTTGGTGTTACAAATGCAGTGAAAGTTCCTGGGTTGCTTGAAGTCTACTTTGAGTACATCTTCTTTCAATGCACAACAATCCTTTAATACTTCTCCATAAAACTGTTGGGAGTATTAAAAGAGTTAAAGTTCTTTTAAAACTTTGTATTACTTGAGAATTTCATACATGCATATTGTAGGAGAAACTGTTGGCCAGCCTACCCAAGCTGCAGTCACCCTGCCCAGGTGCCCAGGCCACCTAGCATGATCATTCGTGGCAGGCACTTCCTCCCTGAGCCAATCATTCCTCTACACCCAGAGATTGCTGACAGAGACACCTGACCCAGAGACACCAATGAGGAAAGGACTATTGAGCAGAGTCAGCTGCCTGAGCCAATAGGACCTTAGGAGGGGTGTAAAGACAGGCCTAACTTCCTTAATAAACAAGTCTGCAGCACGCTCTGCTACTCACTGACTCCCAGTGCCTGAGTCATTGGTGCTGCTTCTTCTTACTCCCTCCCTCCCCCAATGGGTGTGCAAGAAGAGTCACCCACAATAGCATATGATACATTTTGCTCAAACCTCCCCCACTCAACTCTCTCTCCTATAGTTATTACCTCATCTACTGCCATTCTATTCTTCTCAAGTTTGTGTGTGTGTGTGTGTGTGTGTGTGTGTGTGTGTGTATGTGTGTGTTTTAAAACCTACCAAGTTCACTTTGTACTACCTGTATGTGCATGGCCATAGGGCCATCTACATAGGTGGCCTCTCAGGGACCACATTTCTGAACAAAATTGACTCTCCCCTCCCCTTAGCAGCCATCAGTTGCCAATAGTTCCTCAGGGTGGGTTAAATCACCAGGAGCTGCTTCCCCATCTGTGCTGGGATTTGTTGGCTTGATCTTGTGTAGGCCTTATGCATGCAAGTCTATATATTTCTTAGCTGAGCTTATTTGTGTACTTTTATTGATTGACAAACCTTTACACATTAATTACTATGTGCTAGACCAGCGGTTCTCAACCTTCCTAATACTGCAACACTTTAATACAGTTCATCATGTTGTGGTGACCCTCAACCATAAAATTATTTTTGTTGTTACTTCCTAACTTTAATTTTGCTGCTGTTATGAATCGTAATGTAAATGTCTCATATGCAGCTATTTGATGTCATGACTCACACGTTGAGAACCACTGTGTCAGGTTCTTTTCTTAGAGCTAAATGACATGTCATTCTATTAAATAGCCATTTTCTCGCATCTTTTATCTGAAGGACCTAAGGAGTTAATTTGCAGCTGGTACTTAATTACATATGTATCAGATGAATGAAATGTGTCACACCTTTGTTCTTCTACATGGAGTGTTTCTAAGGTGCCTTCCTTTACTCCCAAGGAATGCAAGAGTAGCTGGCCCAGATGTAGAGAATGTGGTCAGAGCATGAGACTCAGAATCAGCAAGCCTGGTTTCAATGTTGACAGTTTCTTCAAATACACAATGTGACCTTGGGACAGCTCTTAGTTCCTTCTGTTTCTCACTTGCCATCTGTGAGTAGGGAATATTTTATGTAATACATATTTTTTAAGAATTCATTTAATTAGATTTTTTGAGACAGTTTCTTGTAGACCCTGGCCTGAAATTTGTTAATGCACTATGTAGTGAGTCTGACCTTGAACTCTTAATCCTTCTGTCTTCATCTTCAGTCTGGTATTACAAGTATGGGCCTCTAGGTTTGGTTTTCTTAAGGATATAAAATGAGGCTGGTAGCACTCAGGAACTCTGGAAGCAATGTGAAATTACAGATATTTATTGAGGAAGAAAAATAAGGAAGGACAAGCAAGAAGAGCGCATGCTGGTGACTTAATTTTCCCCATAATGTGAATCTTTATTTGCTGGAAAATACTACTCAAGGGAAATATTGTGAAAAAAAAAATGGAATAAAGCAACATTAAATTATCAGTATAAAAAGTTCAATATAAAGTGGGAGAGAAGATAAATTTTAAAATGATTTCTTTGCTGTTGGGTTGACTTTTCCTCCTCCTCCTGCCCCTCCTCCTCTTCTAACTGACCATCAGAAATAGTGAGATTTAGAAGTTGGAAATGACTTTGACCTGAAAACTGAGATCTCTGATTCTGTTCCATATTTCTTTCATCATCACTAGGGTCATGAATGTGTTGTGAAAAAGGAAGGAACAGCAGAGGGCCTCCTCTTATCAGAACAATAGCTATTGAGAGAGAGTGGTACAATTGTTTACACATAAATCTCAAAGGGTGGATGGCTGGAGTCCCCTTGCCAGGTGGTGTTGCACTGAGGTCTGTAGCAGAAGTGCATGTCCTAGAAACGTGAATGCAGATTGTCAAAGCTTCCTTCTGTTGCCAGATCAAGATGGCCCTCTCACATTTCTTGGTTTGATAAATGCTGATTTGTCCATTTGATGGAGTATTACAGCCACTAACCTAGACAGAATTCTATTTTAAGCACTGAGAAAAAGTCACAGTACAGTATTAATTAGAATATAATATATAAAATAATATACACCAAATATTTTGTGCTATTAAGTTATGAATACACAAGTTTAGAACATATTCTAAAGGAGTATATACTATGTTGACAGTGATTATTATTTCTGAATTATAAAATGTTATTCCTCCTCTTCTTCCCTTTCTGACTTTTAAAAAATAAACTTTCTTTTTATTTATTCTTTGTGTCTTTCACATCATATCTCCCAATCTCCCTCTCCCCAAAATAAAACAAAATAAAATTTAAGAGAAGAAGGGGGGGCAAAGGAAGAAGGAGAATCTCATAACCTCATCATGGAAGCTGCAGTATGATATACTGAGTCACACAGAAAACCCCTTTATCCACACATTTTTACATGCAGGCATTCATCACAAAGAATCATTTGTCTGTTTCAAGGCCCCTGATCTCTGCTATACCATTGACTCCAGACCCTCACTGGGACCCTTCCTGGACATCCTGTTGCTACCCTGTGTTGTGGAGATCTTGCAGCCCTGGGTCCACAGGGCCCCTCACCCCCACACCTCCTTTGTACTCCAGGATATGATCACTAATGGGGTGGAATATTGGAGTGGGCCAACATGTAACTCTGGTTCTAGGCCTGGATAGTTTCAGGGTTGGTCAGCCCCCCAAGCTCTCCCCTGTCTTCATTACCAGTGTCAGCTCTCCAGCATTACCCTAACCAGTTCACCCCTTGCAGCAATGAGCAAGAGGTGGGGCCATTTGTCTGGCTTTCCCATCCCCAGGGTCAGTCAGTTCTCCTACACCTATACCTTCAGGGATAGCTCTACTGTGTTGCTCAGGTAAGGTGTAGAGGCTGCTCTCCCTTGTGCTGCAGCTGATGAGGGACAGGAGCAGCTCTCCTGCTCTTATGACCTCAGGGATCCCTTTTGAATTTTTGATGCAAGGGCTATCTATATAGTTCAAGATGTCCTCAAACTCACAATCTTCCTCCCAAGTGTTGGGATTACAGGAGAGTATTACTGCACCCAGCTTTTTGTCGGTTTCTGCTGCTGAGCTTCCATTATACTTTTGAAGCAGAAGTAAAATGCGGAATATTAAGGTGCTACATGGTTTCTCTTTAAACTGATAATTTTTTTTGGTTAGGCGTGTGTGTGTGTGTGTGTGTGTGTGTGTGTGTGTGTTTGAGAAAGTATCTCGGTGCAGCCCTGGCCATCCTGGAGCCCACTATGGCTGCCTTGAATTCTCAAACAGTCACTTGCTTCTTCCTCCTGAATGCTGAGATCACAAATGTGCACCACCTTTTTGGAGCCTATTCCCTATGCTGGGATGCCTCACCCAGCATTGATGCAGGGAGAGGGCTTGGTCCTTCCTCAACTTGATATGCTATCTTTTGTTGATTCCCAGGGGGGCCTGTCCCTTTCTGAATTGAGGAAGATGAGGGTGTAGATGGGAGGTGGGGGAGGGAATGGTTAAAGAGGAGGGAGGGGAAACTGTGGTTGGTATATAAAATAATGAAAAAAATTAATAGTAATAAAAAAGTGTGCACCACCAAGCCTGGCTTATGTTTGTTGAAAGATGGACCAGGTTTGTGACTGGTGGTGACATAAACATGCCATCAGATCAGTGACGAGTCCTATAACATGAACACATGGATGGAATGAGGTCACAGCAGAGGGTGGCAGACAACAGGGTCAATAGTAGTTGATGTCTCACTCTTTTCTTGCTGTGTTCACTTTATTATTATGTTTGTAAGTTCACATGTAAAATGCAGAGTCTCTTTATGTCACTGTCCTTTTTGTAGGACTAGTTTATAATTGTTAGAACAGAGCCATATTAGATGTTGCTCTCCAGTTTACAGGTTATGAAACACAAGTCCATGAAAGTAAAGTGATTTCTCTGCAATTTGAGCTTCTTAGACTGTAGACCAAGTCTTTTGACTTTACAACTTCTTTGCACACATGTTTTTCTTATTTCTTCTGTTGCAGAATATTATTTTAAGGTGTGTTGTGTTTGTTTATGCTCTGGAACATTTGTTTAATGATGTAAAGATGTGTTGCTTTTGTTTATGTTACATTTGATTAACTCTGTGAAGCTGCAATTCTTTGCCTGGCGAGACACCTGATGGTCTAATAAAGAGCTGATTGGCCAATAGCCAGGCAGGAGAAAGGATGGGCGGGGCTGGAGGTCAGAGAGGATGAACAGGGGAGAACTCTGGGAAAGGAAGTAGGAGCAGGATAGAACAAGGAGAGGAGGACATTGGGGGCCAGCCACCCATCCAGCCACTGAGTAAGAGTGAAAGTAAGATATACAGAACTAAGAAAAGGAAAACAGTCCAGAGGAAAAAAGTTGTCAGGATAATTTAAGTTAAGAAAAACTAGCTAGAAATAAGTCAATCTAAGGCTGGGTGTTAAAAAGTAAGATTTAAGCCTCTGCATGTGTGATTTGTTTGGGAGCTGAGTGGCAGCACACCCCACTTGTGTCCCAAAAGACCCGAAGAGTAAATGAGTAAGGAGTAAAACAACCAACATTTTTGTGTTCCAACATGGACCTAGAGTAAAAGAAAATACAACACTCTTCTGTATAAATTTAGAGCAATCTACAAATACCTCCAACACAAATTATCAACGAGGAATTTGGAGAGATCAAATTAATAAAGCTGCTAACAGCCCTTTCTCTGATATCAAAAATGAACTGGGGATAAGCTGGAAATACAGCTTCTGGGATTTTTAGAGAAAGCTCCTGAGAAATTCTAACTTAGCTCACCTCTGCCTTTCCATCATTGTCATTGCCTGCATTGTCTTTAAGTCTGAAACTCAGTGCCATGAAAGCTCTTATTCCTCGATTTACTTGCCATGCTCTCTTTAAGTGGAATATTCTGTCCCACGAGCCAGCTCCCAAATAACCACACAGAGACTGATTATTAAGTATAAAAGCTCAGCAGATAGCAGATAACTAGCCCTTACAATGTAATTTGACCCATTTTTATCAACCTATGTGTTGCTACATGACTCATGACATTTACCTGTCCTCTTGCATGTCTTGCTCCCTCTCTGTCTATCTGGTGATTCCATCTTTCTTCTACCCAGAGTTCTTTCTGTCTGGCTCTCACACCTATACCTCCTTGTGTCCAGCTATTGGCCATTTAGCTCTTTATTAAACCACGGAGAGCAACACATCTTCACAGGGTACAAAAAGGCTATTTCACAATAGCAGTCAGAGAATCAAAAGATCAAATTAAAGCTTAAATGATGGCTTCTGCAAGCAAGTGCCTATTATGTGAACACTGTTAATGAACTCAACATAGTGTGATTCCTGGAAAAACACCAGAGAGCTGCAGGATGCATTCTTGCTCTGTGGCATGAATTCATTGCCCTGGGCTAGATGGAGCAGGTCAGGTTTGCTCGTAACCAGTTCTATGTCTGTGGGCCCATGCACCTCTAAAGCAAAGATGGCATTACTTGTAGAACATTTTTTTCTAAGGAACGCAGGGCTAAATAATGGAGACAAGATCAACACATATGATCCCACAGAAATAAAACACTGTAAAATGAAATGCTACATTGTGTACCTGGTTAAAAAAAAGAGTCACTTAGGGTTGATTAAGGCCAGGAAGAGAGGGGAGAGTTAGGCCTTTCAGTCAGAATTTGGAGAATGGGGCTAGATCTTGGTGGTAGATCACTCTCCCAGATTCTAGATTCATCCCCAGCACTGCAAAAAACAAAACGAAAACATCAAAAAGAAAGTGGAAGAGATTGAGGAAGAGTCCTGGGTCTTGAGAAATCTGTGAATTCTTGTGGCGAGCAAGAAGTAATGACTCTGAAGTGGTCAGGATAGATAATGCGCTTCAAAGGGGGATTTACTTAGGGAACTTAGTGTTTGTAAATTCTCCTCATAAATAGAGGGGCTATGCAGAGCAGAATCCATGTCTTCATGCTTTTCTGATAATTAAGTTCTTAGAACACAGTACTGTATGCCTACTATGTCCCAGGTATTGTGAGGTGTCTACCAGAGAAGACCATTTGGACATAGATTCAAGGCAACAGAAAGTCTTTATCAGGCCACCATCTATTACACTGGGTGCTCAGGACCTGAGTGCTGCTGTCTTGAGCCTTTCTCAGGATGAACTTTTAAGCACAAAGTCCACCTCCTGGGCTGACACACCATAGTTAGCAAGAACACTTAGCCAGAAGCAGATCTACAGAAACCAAAAAGCAAGGTTAGTGCATTTAGGGACTTTCCCAGAATTACTGACTTTGATGGTCTTTGGTCTCATTTTGGCAGGTGTTGTTGCCTACATGCTGGGTACTAAGGCCAGTAATATTAATATAGTTACTGTGTAAGGAGTAAGGTTTTTCCTGCCCACCGCCAGTCTTGTCCCGCCGCCGCGCCAGCCCCAATTAAGGCACAGAGACTCTATTTGATATTATGCTGTTGGCCAGGTACTTGTTTCTTATCGGCTAGCTCTGTCTTAAATATTAACCCATTTCTGTGTATTTCCATGTGGTCTTACCGAGAGCGGAGGAATGGTGGTTCTGTTCTCTCCAGTCTTCCCATCTTGACTCCTCCTTACTACTTCCTCTTTCCTCCTTGTCTCCTAGTCCCACCTATCTTGCTTTCCTATTGGCCAACAGTGCTTTATTCATTAACCAGTATGAGAAACATATACAGAATGACATCTCCCATCATTACTGCTATGAAATGTTCTCAAAAAACCTCTGTGACAAAATCTTGGAGGCCAGCCTGTGACTCTATTGGGAGATGGCGGAACTTTCAGAAGTAGGGTCTAGTAGATGGAGGTTATGTCATTGGGGAATGCCCTCAAAGAGTGTTTGGGATCCTAGCTTTTTTCAGCTGCCATGAAGTAGACAAATATTCTCTACCATAAAATCCCCAAGTCTAAGACTTGGGACCTGACGAGATGTCTCAGTGGTTAAGGTGTTTTGTAACCATGAGGACCAGAGTTCATCTGCTATGGCCTGTGCAATAATGCAGGCATTCCATACAAACATCTAACCCCAGTGTCTGGGATAGTTTTATGTTAACCTGACACAAGGTAAAGTAATCTGAGAGGAGGGAGCCTCAATTAAGAAAATGCTTCCTCTAAGATCTGGCTGCTGGCAAGCCAGTAGGGCATTTTTAAATTAGCAATTGATAGGGGAGGACCCAGTCCATTACTGATGGTGCCATCCCTGGGCTGTTTGTCCTGGGTTCTATGAGAAATCTGCCTCAATTAGCCATGGGGAGCAAGCCAGTAAACAGCACCCCTCCATAGCCTGTCCATCAGCTCCTGACTCCAGGTTCCTGCCCCGTTTGAGTTCCTGTCCTTCACTGATGAACAGCAATATGGAAGTGTAAGCCAAATACACCCTTTCTTCCACAACTTGCTTTGTGGTCATGGTGTTTCATCACCGCAATAAAAACCTCAACTAAGACACCCAGCTTGGAGGAGACCAGAGACAGGAGCCTATCTGAAAAAAGTGGAGCTTCAGGTTCAGAGAGAGACCCTGCCTTAAAGGGATAGAGTTACCTTGTAACCTCCCGTAATTCCAGTTCCAGGAGATCCAATGCTCTTTTCTGACCTCCATGCTCAGGAACAGTGCACGATCCTCTTTTCATGTCTACAAATGCATACAGAAATATACAAATACAAAATTTAATATTAAAAACAAATCTGGTACTTGAAGTACCAGAGGCTCTTTCTAATGGCATGCTGAGGAGCAGGGAGCCATAGAGGGAAGAGAAGGTTCTTGCCAAACAAAAGACGGAAAGGGTGAGTGACAGCGAGGGGAAAGCAGAAGGTGGGTAGACGTGTGTGTTGGAGACTTAGTCTATAGCAAAGAAGTAAAGGTCATGGCTGAGGGCACAGTGAGAAACAACAGTCAGAAGAGTCCTCACATCCAAATCCTAGCAGAGAAGTCCCACTGTTACAGGACACCTGCGCACTTCTGCCAGGCTGAGTTGAAGGGAGGGACTTGGCTCAGGAAAAGATGCTTGGCTTCACTGGCATGGAGTGTGTATTTTCTTTAGCTTTACACTTTCCTGTCTCTTTCTTCAAGAGGATTGGGAATGAAGCTCTTTGGTCCACTTACATATTATTGAATTTGCTACTGGTGTCTTGAGATGGAAAGATTATGTGAAGTCTCAGTTTATGTCAATTTGGGGCATTGTGGGGCATGTGGGGGGAGGGAAGAAGGGAGGGAGAGAGGGAAGGAGCTCTATTTCTGGCTTTGTTTTATTTTAGATTTATTTATTTTCATTTATGTGTAAGAGTGCTTTGCCTGCATTGATGTATCTGTACCATGTACACGCCTGGTGCCCTCAGAGTTCAGAAGAGATTGTTGAGTCCCCTGGAACTGCCTTAAAGCTTCCCAAATGCTGAAATTATTGATGTGTGCTATCATGCCTGGCTTTGACTTTTGGTGTTTTAATGTGCCTTGTTCACCTGGATCTAAAACCAGCACTTATGTTCACACACAGTGACTCCTTGCTCTTTGGACACATCTCTATTCCATAGGATCTTCAGTGTCGTAACAATCATGGCCACAGAAAGTTACAGTTCCTCCCCATAAATAGCCCTGTTCTTTTTCAGAAGCCTGCACATAACTTCTGAAGCAAAGCCATATATTTGGGAACCAAGCCTCTGCAGTCTGAGCCTACGACCCTGCAGTCTGGTAAATATGAAGACTTATGAAGTGATGGTTAAATATTTGAACAGCTAGGGGAAACAGGAAGGAGCGAGAAACAAAAACTACCCCTCAGATTTGAGTCATAGGATACACACCTGTTGTGACAGGCCATGTAAACCTCGGAAGCAGTCATCGTTTTATGTGTATATAGAAAAAAAATCTGTCTGTCTGAGGTCCCGATTGCCAGCCATTTAAACTGGAAAGAACAGAACCGTGGCTGGAGAACCTTACACTTCCACTTTGCTCTGATCAAAAATACAGGAATTTGCAAGAACCTAGAAGCCACTTGCATATCTGTATCTAGATGGAATTATTGCTTTTTACTGGTTACTCTTTAGTTTTAAATTTCTTCCACCATTATGTGGAAGGTATGTAGAGCTGAGATGTACATTCATGTACTTGGGAGGACAAAGCAGGAGGATTGTGAGTTTGAGACTAGCTGGAATATGTTGTTTCCATCTTGTTTGTTTTTTAGACATGGGTTCACTCTGTAGCCTAGGTTCTCTTAGAACTCACTGTGTAGTCCAGCTTTAAACTTATGGAGATCTCTTACCTTAGCTTCCAGCATGCTGAGATTATAGATTTGATTGTGATATATATTATATATTCAAATATGTATTATATGGCCATGATGTCATATAAATTTTTTGAAAAAGTTTATTTTTTTTCAAAAGAGACATAAGACCTATCATCTTAACCATTTAAAAATATACAATTCAGTATTAAGTGAGATTGGTTCCACCAGCCAACTTCTTTCTTTCTCCTTCCTACCTTTTTTCCTTCCTTCCTTTCTTTTTCTTATTTTACACCTAGATCCCAGTTCCCTCTCCCTCCTTCCCTTCCTCCCTCTCTCCCACCCTCCCTTCCTTGCCCCATACCCTCCCATCCCATCCCTCCTGCCACTCCACAGGGGGTGATGCCCTCTAAATCTGTCAAGTCATTTGGAGTAGGGACTAGGCCCTCTCTTCTGCCTCTAAGTTAATAACAGAAGTAACCCTCCATGGAGAATGTGCTCCCAAAGTCCTTTTGTGCACCAGGGATACATCCTGGTTCCATTGTCAGAGGTCCCTTAGACTGCCCAGGCCTTCTAACTGAGACCCATGTTCAGGAGGTCTGAGTCAGTCCAACGCTGGATTCCCAGCTCTCAGTCGGGGGTCCATTAGCTCCCCCTTGTTCAGGTCAGCTGTCTCTGTGGGTTTCTGTAGCCTGGTCTTGTCCTCCCTCTCTGCATCTCCAGTTCGGCTCAGTGTTTAGTTGTGGGTGTCTGCTTCTGTTTCCATCAGCTACCTGATGAGGGCTCTATGATGGTAAATAAGTTAGTCATCAATCTCTTATCAGGGAAGGGCATTTATAGTAGCCTTTCCACTGTTGCTCAAATTGTCAGTTGGGGTCAGTCTTGTAGGTCTCTGGACATTTCTCTAGAGTCAGTTTTCTCTTCAAATTTATAATGGCTCCCTTTTTTATGGTCTCTCTCTCTCTCTCTCTCTCTCTCTCTCTCTCTCTCTCTCTCTCTCTCTCTCTCTCATCTATTCCTCCCCTGACTCCATCTTCCTAGTCCCACTTGCTTTCCTCTCCTCCCCTTCTCTTTCTCCTGGCTCCCTTTCCAATCACTGCTCTCCCCCCCAATATGCCCAGGAGATTTTGTTCCTTTCCCCTTCTTGTATGAATCTCTTAGATTCCTCCTTGCATCCTAATTTCTCTGGTGGTGTGAATTATAGGCTGATGATCCTTTGCTCTATGTCTAAAATCCATATATAAGTGAGTACATACCATGTTTGTCTTTTTGTGACTGGATTATCTTTTTCAGGATGGTTTCTTTAAGTTCCATATATTTGCCTGTGAATTTCAAGATTCCATTGTTTTTTTTCCTCAGAGTAGTATTCCAATATGTAAATGTGCCATATCTTCTTTATCCATTCTTCAGTTGAGGGGCATCTAGGTTGCTTCCAGGTTCTTGCTATTGCAAATAATGCTTCTACGAACATAGTTGAACAGATGTCTTTGTTGCATGGATGTGGATTATTTGGGTATGTGCCTAAGAGGGGGATTGTTGGGTCCTGTGGTAGACTGATCCCCATTTTCCTGAAGAACCGCTGTACAGATCTCCAAAATGCCACCAGCCAATTTCTAAAAGCTTTTCATCCTGTGAAACTGAAACTCTGTGTTCACTGAAGAACAGCTTCCCATTTCCCCTTCCCCCAGACCCTAGTAAACATGCAGCTTCTGTTTCTATGAATTCCACTATTCTAGGCACCTCATAAGATGACATCATAGAGAGTTTTACCTGTGATGAATGACATACTTTTAGCATAATACCCTCAAGATTAATCCACACTAAATAAGATCTCATTGTGAGTATTTATCTCATTTGCTTATCCATTCATCCATTAGGGAGCATCAGGGTTGCTTTCAGCTTTTGAGAAGTGTGTGCATGCCTGAAAATTTATATTTCGGCCTACATTAAATGGCTCGTGGTAAGGGCGCTTGCTGCCAAGCCTGATGACTTAAGTTGGATTCACTGGATCTACTTGTTGACCAGCCAGCCTGGTGAGTGCAGTGACAAATGAGAAAGGTCTCAATGACATACAAGGTTGTCCACTGACACATGTGTCATAGCACACATGTATCGCCCCTCCTATAAATAAAAACATTAACTGGAAAAAGATAAGCACTCATTCCTGTGCTCATCAGTACCTGTAAAGACTTACTTGTCCTGCCTGTGATGAACATAAGTAATGCACACTTGAAAATGTACATGATATATATATATATATATATATGTGTGTGTGTGTATATATATATATATATATATATATATATATATATCAGCAATGCTGAAAATAGAGTAGCCATTTAACAGCAGCTGTCACTGTTACTATTATTTCTGCTAATGTAAAGTATGAGCACCCTTCAGCCACATTTGCTCTCTTAAGCCCCTAGTTCCCCAAATCACCATTTTCATACCCTCTGCATTGGCGGGGGAACATGGAGGCAGAAGTGTCAACTGGGTTCTGTCTTTTCGTTCAGACCTAGAAAATATACTTACTGATATATCCCTCCAGCTTTTGACCATAATCCTTTTTTCCCTTAGAGACACAGGTCTGAGGGAATGTTGGGAGACCCACGTGCTTTGGCCCCTGTGATAACAGGGCACAAAGGCACAAGCACCCAGAGATTCTCACATCCTGGTCATGAACTTGTGACTGTTTCTTGCGTGCTAAAAGGTACAGGTGTTACAGGTATGATTATCTTAAGGCCCTTGGGACAGGAAACCAATCTTGAAATATTTGAGCATGCTTGGTGTAACCACAAGGGTTCTTGTAAGTGAAGGAGGGAGATTATTTTAGACACATGCTAGGTATTTTGAAGGCAGAAGCTAGGAGCCAAGATCTGAAGGTGGCCTGTAGGAAATGAAAGAATTAGGTTGTCCCCAGATCATCCAAAAGGAACAAAGCCCTGCTGATACCTTTATTGTAACCCAGGCAGAGCTGTGTGGACTTCTGACCTCCAGAGTTGTATAATAGCAAATGTGTGCTAGGAATCAAACTATATACATGTGTGGCAAACCCTTTATTAAGTCATCTCCCCAGCTCCAGATGTTAGCTTTTATGGCTAAAGAATGGTAGGCATATAAATTTTCTTCACATAAATGTTTCAAGATTTATTACTTTTGAGGAGAGAATAGGAGCCCAGGAGATGTCTTTAAGTAGCAAAGATAGGAGATGCACCCTGGTTCTATCTTGCATTCTAGTTTGTATTGAGATCCAGGCAAGAGTTAAATGAGTGGCATGATAGATAAGTGTAGATGAAAACCAGCACAGCCCAGAGCCTCTTTGCTTAGTAGGAAATCCCTCCCCCTCCATCCTCTCTAGCCCCAGCCCTGCCTGCTTTTGACACAGGGAGCTAAGGGTCTAAATGAAACCTATTGGAGGTTCCAATTAAGTCTTTGTGGACAAAGTGCCCGAGTACACACACACACACAGGCCACAGGCACACAGAGTATTCTCAGATAACAAGCCGCAATAAATCCATCTGCACATCCACTTTCAGAGCACAGACTCTCAGCTGTCTTGCCAATAGCTGCCAATTTCTCTCTGAATGCCTCACATCAAGATGAACTGTAAGGTAAGGTAAGGTGTTTTTTTTTTTGTTTTTGTTTTTTTTTTTTTTGGACAAATGTAATTCTTTCTCAAAATTTCTGTTTCTTATTAGAGCATTTTGACTGTTCAGTTTATTACTGACGGATTGACAGATATTTTGCTTTTTTGATTTATTTTAATCTCTCCCTACTTATTTTACTCTAATAACTTTATTTTTGTTGCTTTTTTTTTTTTTTTTACTCTTTCCTTATTTTCATTCTATGTGTATTAAGTAAGTTTGTAGTTCAACATTTCTCACTATACGAAAATGTGAAGGCTCCCAGGTATGTGGTTCCTGGGTCAACATTATCTGGAAATTTGTTTCACTTGGGAGCTTGCTCCTTGAATTGTAGTGTGGAAGATATTCTTCTAGCCTGGGGCATAGAAGACACCTTCTCAGTGCCTGGGGTACTTTTGCTATTTGAGGCTAACATTTAAGCCCATAGATAATATTCAAAATTATTTACTGTTTGTTTTATGAAACTGGTTCACTATAGAATATTTTGAAATGATAAACAAAGAAAAGAGTAAAATCCCTGGTGATAAGTAACCAGCACTTGAATGTCCATCTTTCTAGTCTTTTAAAAAATAAGCTATGTTTTTATGTACAAATGTCAAGCTATGAATGTAACATCTTCTCCATATTATACATTTTATGACAGTAGTCTATTTTCAGTGTTACTGTATTAGTATTGTTGGCACTCTAACAGAAGCCTCATAAAGAGCAAATGGAATCATCTCAGAAATTTCAATTCCCTGAGGTTAGACAAGGATCATGTGATGATAGCATAAATAGGAAACTACTGATACAGAACTCCTTAGGGAATTCATTGTTAAAGTGTCTTATTTAGGCAGCAATCTAGTTTAAATACAAGAATACAATTAATTCCAATGTACAGCCACAATATATGAATATATGAATATATGCAAATATATGAATTAAGATGCTTGGGATTTTATCTCCATTTGATAGCAATTATGTAACACAGGACAAATCTTTCCAGCTCCTGAGTCTTTTTTTTTTTTTTCCTTTTACTGTTTTGTTTCTGGTTAATGCTAATGCTCGTCAGTGGATATACAGCCTGGGTGACACACAATTTTGCAGTCTCTTATACCATAATTTTTGAGTGGTGATGAACATAAAACTTTTTTCTGCATAGTCATAAGGTTACCTTTATTTGCATTAATGTTATTTTTGAGGCAAGGTCTTGCTGTGTAGCTGTGACCTGGATCTCTATGTAGTTCAGGCTGGCCTCAGTCCTCCTGGCTTCCTCCTAGCTTCACCTCCAAAGTGCTGGGATTACAGGTGTGCACCACCATGCCTGACTCATGAAGGAACTCTTAAAAAGTTATTTCAAAATTACAATGATTTAAAAATGAGTGGAAAAGAGAATGTAATAGTTCAGGTGATGCCCACACCATTCATACGAAAGGCTGATGTCTGTCATTTGGTCATCTGTGGAGGCTGTTCAATGCAGTGTGTGCAATTTCACACATAAATCCCTGGTAAGCAAAGTTTCCTTCAAGGTGGTGTGGGAAATATGAAATTATTGGGATTATACAAGAAATGAGCAGACAGGCATGGAAAATTCAAACTCGTTTGCTACTTGCAACCCTTCCCATTTTTGATTTGAACAGTGAGCTTTACTGGACCAGGCAGACTTCCTCTTCTTCTATAAAGGTGACAGAAGACCCACATCTGTCCAGGAACGTTCCTAACCACCTGGAGAAGACCCCTGTTTTCCCATTCCCTACCCAGCCCAGTCCTCTGAAGGCCTACCATGTTTCAGGCTGTTCTGGGTGCTCCTCGACGGGTGCTGAAGGAAGGGAGAGAGTCCCCACAGCTGGTACTGGTGGTAGTGTTTGTGGCTCTGCTCCTGGACAACATGCTGCTCACTGTGGTGGGTACGTTTGGGGCTTTTTGTGTGAGGGTGTATCTGCTTTGGGTCACAGCGGGCAGCATGAACCCTGTTTGATTTCATCAATGAGAAGACTTGTTAAGTTTTTCATATGGAAACAACATGGAGATTGGAGGGCTGGAGAGAACAGTAGGCAGCAGGGTCTGAAGGCTGTCAACTTCAGACTAATGACTCCAGAGGACCAAACAAAAACAGGTTCAGAGGTGCCTGTCAGGAAAAGAAGACCTAAGCCAGAATGTAACTTCTTCACCATGTGTCTTCCCATGGTTGCTGATAACCCTGGATCCACCTGGGGCAGTGAGCAAGGTTTTCCTAGGATGCTTTTCCAGCCTCTTCTTTGCAAACATAGGACATTCAAGTCCTTACCAGGCCTGATATTGTTTGCAATTCATTGCCCACAGTCCCACCTTTTCTGACTGACATTTCATTAATTTTTACATGATATTACAGAAGCATAAGTACCATAAGTACTAGCAAGTTGTCTCTCCTGGGTGAAATATATGCTTTAAAGAAGAGTCATCTTGTGACAAGTAGACAATCCAATACAGTCAATACTCATTTCTTCTGGTTCTATAATTATATTAATACAATTCTCACAAACACTGAAATAGCAAATAAGGAATCTTTGAATTAAAGTGAAATATGCTTATATACTCTTCACTTCACCAAAAACATTAAATCTTGTCATAAATGTGTCTTAATAGGTTCTGTCTCTTTTACAAAAAGCTTAAAGATGTTAAATGACATGTCCAAAATTTGCAGTGGCAAATTCTGGGGCTGGAATTCAACACCCGTGAACTGCCTCAGAGCCAGAGTTTCTCATACCACACTGCCAGAACCTTAGCCTTGCCAGCCCTCTGGTCATCTTGGAGCTGATACAAAGAGGCAGAACCAGCTTTGTTCTACTTCAGCTGGAATATGTGAATTGGGTGACCATTATTTTTCCTATTTTGCACCCATATGTGAAAATCATTATAGGTCATCATCAATATTGGTTCTCAGGTTATGTATAATTATTTACAAGTAGGTGAATTAACCAGTAAGGATGCCACAAATTCATAAATTTTAACTATATGGTAGCTAGAATTTGGTTCTTTAGCTAATAGGACGATTTGAGCATGTGTGATCTTGAGTAGGCTTTAAATGATGTCGCATAGGAGTCTTCTTCTGCATAAAACCAGACCTCATAGTAATGCCTTTGGACTTACTAATGGTAAAAGGCAAGCTAAACAGACAAACCCCTAATGAAAATGTGAGGGGGAAAATTGGGGCTCTGTTCTCTTGATCCTGTGTTGTGGGTGGAGATGGTCACTTCATTTTTTTAATTACTGTTTTGTCCTATCTTGTTTATCTTAAATACCTTTAATTTATTTAATACCCATTATTTAGATTTCTTCCATTTTGAGTACTTGTCAGTTACTAGTATTTATGTGTGCCATAAGTGTGATTAGAATGTTTTATTTGCAGTAAAACGATCTCCAAAAATTTCCTTTTGAAAATACTTTTTCCTCATTTTTAATTTTTACGTCCCCATCTTACTAAATATTAAGTGTTCTGTGATCATTTTGATGCTCATGTGTTTTGGGAACAAAAGTGAAATGAATCTGTTATTACACCAGAATGTTTGTTTTCAACTCACAGATCAAATGTGCCTTAATAATTTGTTTTCATTTAGATGTCAAACAGTTGATAGATTTGCCATTTTTATCGTTGGAGATCTGCTTATTTGTAAATAGCCTATTGCACATTTGAACAAATAAACCAGTGGACAGTATTTTTCTATTGTTAAAAAAAAGGATCTCTGTCTTTGAGTTTCCTTACATATCCTCATTGATTTTCAGTGCCCATTGTGCCTACCTTCCTGTATGCAACAGAGTTCAGAGACGTCAACTCTTCTTTGCATAGGGGTCCTCCTATAAGCTCTCAGCAAGCACTCACCTCTCCTGCCTTCTCCACCACACTCTCCTTCTCTGACAACACCACCATGACTGTAGAAGAGCATGTGCCCTTCCATATAGCATGGACAAATGGCACCATCCCTTCTCCAGTCACTGAAGCTGGATCAGCACCTAAAAACAACTGCTTGCAAGGGATAGAGTTCTTGGAAGAAGAAAACATCCGGGTTGGGGTTCTATTTGCTTCAAAGGCTTTGATGCAACTTCTGGTCAACCCATTTGTAGGACCTCTTACCAACAGGTAATTCAGTAGTTACAGTGTCTGTCTTAGTCACTGCTCTATTGCTGTGAAGAGACACACCACAATCAAGGCAACTTTTGTAAGAGAAAGCATTTAAATTCAGGTCTTGCTTACAATTTTGGAAGTTTAGTCTATTATCATCATGGCATGAAACATGGTGGCAAGTAGGTACTGGAGTAGTAGCTGAGAGCTACATCCTGATCCATAAGCAGAGAGAGAGAGAGAGAGAGAGAGAGAGAGAGAGAGAGAGAGAGAGAGAGAGACACTCTGGAGTTGGCATGGACTTGAAAGCCCACTCCCAGTGACACACTTGCTCCAACAAGACCACACCCCTTAAACCTTCTAATCTTTTTAAAGTGGCACTCCTTTGTGACTAAGTGTTCAAACAGCCTATGGGTGCCATTCTTATTCAAATGCCACAGTGTCCCATCCACATAGTACAGACTTGGGCTTAGCACAGAGTTCCGGGTCTCATATAGGTCAATGGTTCTCAGCCTTCCTAGTGTTGTAACCCTTTAATATAGTTCTTCTTGTTGTGCTGACCCCCAACCATACAATTATTGCATTGCTACTTCATGACTGTAGTTTTGCTACTGTTACGAGTTGTAATGTGAATATCTAATATGCAAGATATCTGATGTGTGACCACTGTGAAAGGATCATTCCATCCTCAAATGGATCATGACTCATGGGTTGAGAGCTATGGTATAGGTTGCTATAAGAGAAAAAAATGCTCTGATGCCGAAGGGAGCTGGAAGTTTGGAAGCTTGTTATCCCAAGGATAATAGGTTATTGGTGAAGTGTTACAGGCGTCACACTTTCTTAGTGATGTGAATATTGAATACCAAGAATAGCTGGAGGTTGGAGAGCATGGCTTGAATGGGATGGAAGAGTGAAAAAGACAGTCTGAATATAGTTTGAAGCTCTGGCTTCCGAGAAATCTCATCTAGGATGATCCTGAGGTTTTGAGAGATACCTTTTCTGGAGAGGATAATTTGGGTCTTTTATGGGTAGATTTACATGTTTGTTCATTGATGTGTATGCATTCACATATGAAAAGCATGCTCCCAGGTTAACCCTATCTCTGTTCCTACTGAGATGAAAACAAACAAACAAACAAAAACACGAATGCCTACTTCAACACCATCTTTCTTTGTTCACTTCCGTTTTAGGATTGGCTATCACATCCCCATGTTTGCTGGCTTTATGATCATGTTTCTCTCCACACTAAGTAAGTCATTTGCTTCCATTCACTAAGCATATTTGATTCCATCATGTAAATGTAGTGTAAGGGAGCAGGATTGAGTTACCCAGAGGAAAACAGGACATCTGAACAAGTCAACTGGGACACTGACTGAAAAGTTTTGAAGTCATTTGAACAGGGCTGGGATAGTCTTAGTAACCACCTCCTCTAGTTGGAATCATTCTCCTCTTCTACAGGAGAAAGGATTCTAAATCATGACAGCTGTTTGAATGTATACACTATGGGATATACGTGTGTGTGTGTGTGTGTGTGTGTGTGTGTGTGTGTGTGTAACTAATCTCTTGAGCAAGCTTACTACAAGCCTTCAATCTTTTAAAAAGAAATAGTATTAATTTAATGTGCTATGGTAAAGGTATTATTTTGGTATGCTATGGTAAGGGTGGCTAACAACAACAAAAGAACATTGTATCATAGTAACTAGAAAAGTCCCCAAATCCTACTTTTTGCCCAACGAAGGACATTAAGGGTAATACCCTAGGAAAGTAAATTTGCTAGAGAAACAGGTGAGTAAATGACAAAGCCTGTCCAGTACCAGCTTTATGTTCCCAATAATGTGGAAGTGGGATCAAAACAGTGAGATGAACAAGCCTGACGTGTGACCCGGAGATGTGAAGGGACGAAGCACCGAGGTGAGTTGTCCACTTTCAGGGAATTAATGCAGGGAAGGCACCTGCAGATCTTCCTTTGGTTCCTACTGCCTGTGCTAACTCCTTGCTCCAAACTGCACAGCTTCTCCCTCTTGATTTTTTTCTTAGTTTTCTATCACACATCCTTGTTATTCCCCCTTCTCAGCTTTTCTTTCCTCTACAGTAACCCAACCCAAAGTTTGATGAAAATTAGTTGCACTTAGAGATGAAAGGAAGTCTGAAGTGCAAGAGCTTGAAATGGGATGCTTTTGCTGAGAACTGGAAATTCTCTTGGGTAATTATAACAGAATGAAAGAAAATGAAGTCACCAGGCTCTACTGCTTAGTTCTACACTCAGGGTCACAGACAAGGCCCTCATCAAACTCTGTGGGACACTAAACAAAACCAAAACCAGTAAATGAAGGCAAGAGATTCATGGGGTGGAAGGGCTGGTTGGGTTCAGAGGAAAATGGGAGAGGGTGGTGGGGTGAGGACCAAAGTGCACAAGTATGAAGTGATGAAAGAACAGAATTTGCTCATAAGAAAAAATGTTAGAAACTTGTTAGCAGTATTCACTAGTTTCCCCTAAGTTCAGTCTGCGTTAGAGAACACAGTCTGTGTTAAGGAACACAGTCATCCAATGTGACTTATAAGTTCATTAATTTTTTTTCTGGAACACATGTAAAGAATGAAATATGTTCTAGGTGTCTCGAGGAGGGTGTGGTGGTTGTCTTGGGAATTATGACCATACCATGCAAAATAAGATGATGAAGTGACCCAAGCAATTTAGCACAAAATCCTTTGCCTGCTCCTCTGCCAAGAGATAGTAGATTAAAAACCTTTTCTATTCACCTAACTTTATGTGTTAAATAACAATTATGGTTTACATGAGGTCACTAGTGTTGCTCTACTGAGTTAGCCCAATTCTATTAGAAAGAACATATATTTGGCTGTTAGGATAGCCTATGTAAGTCTTACTTTGGGTTTGAATAAAATAATAAGTAAGAACTGAGCATGCTGGCACATGCCTGTAATCCTAGCACTTGGGAGCTAGAAGTAGGATGCTTAGAAGGTCAGAGTCATCTTTCGCTATAGTGGGTTCAAGGCTAGCCCAGGCTACATGAGACCCTGCCTCAAAAAACCAAAGTTACTAAGAAGCTGCTCGTGCTTATAACTCCTCTCAAAGCTGCACCCTGGGACTTCTTGATGTAACTGGGAGACAAATAATGGCCCATATTAATTTAGAAAAATGAAAAGGAGTCAGGTGGTGGTGGCTCATGCCTTTAATCCCAGCACTTGGGAGGCAGAGGCAGGTGGATCTCTGGGCATTTTAGGCTAGCCTGGTCTACAAATTGAGTTCCAGCACAGTCAGAGCTGTTACAGAGAAAAATCCCATCTCAAATAAATAAATAAATAAATAAATAAATAAATAAATAAATAAAACCCAAACCCAACCAAATAAACAGAAAAGGAAAATGATTGTGTTTTTCTCAATAGTGTGACCAACTATCCTGATTTTCCTGGGATTGAGGTTTTCCACAATGTGACTTTTAGTTCTGGCACTAAAAAAGTTCCAGGTAATGAAAGACAAATTGGCCACTCCATTCTTTAAGGATATAAAAATAGTGGGGTTTGAGCATACTAGATATTAGAACATCTGAGAATGGGCACTGGAGGTCAAAAAAGGAGGGACCAAGAAAGTGTGCTTTTGGGAGATCATGAGTGGTTGGGTGTGGTCATGTTGGGCTGTAACTGAAGATCATAAAACACAACTAAAGACACCTATAATAAGTGGTCAGGAGGATTAAAGTTTGTCTGAATCAGGCACCTAGGGAAGGATTTTTTTGAGATATCATTTGGGAGTCAAGGATGAGTGATGTCTGGGACTACCAGCACAGCCTCTAAACCTGTAATTTAGTTTGAGACAGCGCTCTCCAGTTTGCCTCTCAATTTCATTGTGTTAGTCTCAAGTAGATAATCTGTCTTCAAGGGCACAAACTGGATGTGCTCCTCCTTTTTCACATCTGCTATCAGTCCAGTCCAGTCCAGTAGTGTACCCAGCATCATTTAATAAACCCCAATTTGATTTTGTGGAAGCACCTTCCACCAAGGGGAAAGGTCAGCTAGAATGTAAGACGTCTTCTACCCAATGTCTATGGTCTTTGAGGTGCACACAACAGATGGCCCAGGAGGGTCTAGCCATGGCTAGGGGCCAATATGATGTAATGCAGGATCCAGGAGTAGGGTTAGGTACCAATTAGTAGAATATCAGACTCTCAGCAAGAAGTACCCCGCCTTCCTTCCACTTTGTACTGATTTGATTTATGCATCTGTGGCTTCTCAGCTTTTTCATCAGTTTAAAATAAGTCCTAACTGAATATTGGAATGATTAAGTAGTTAACTTCAAGAACAAAAGACAAATATCATCATGCTTTCTTCTTTTATATTTAAATATGTTAATTCTGAGAAACATGAGTCTTATCTCATAATGCATGCTTAAGATCTATGTAATAGTGACTCATCTTTATGGAATCTGGATCAGCTTGCTAATTCTTGTTTTTTCTATGAAAAATCTGATGTTTATTTATTATGTTATTTATTTATTATATGCAATGAATGCCATTCAGTACATTAAGGTCAAAGGACAACTTGAAAACAATTGGTTCTGTCCTACCATGTGGGTTCCAGGGATCAAACTCAAGTTGCAGTCTTGACAGCCAGCACCTTTACCCACTGAGCCATCTCTCTAAAAAAAAAAATGTTATTTTATTAATGTCTTGCTTTGGTTTTTGCTGATGTGATAAAATATTGTTACCAAAAGCAACTTTGTTTTTAAAAAAAAAGGTTTATTTGGCTTACAGAGTATAGTTCATGGTTGGGGAAAGCCAAGTCTGGAACCCGGGAGGCAGAAACTGATGTGGAGATCATGAAAGAAAGAGGCTTACTAGCTTGCTTCTAATTGCCTGCTTAGCTACCTTTCTTACACAATCCAGGACCATCTGCCTAGGAATGGCACTGCCCATCTTGGGCTGTGCTCTCCTGTATTAATTAGCAATCAAGAAAATGCCTAACAGACATGGCTACAGGCCTATGTGATCTAGGTAATTCCTCAACTGAGGTTACTTCTTCCCAGATGACTCTGGGCTACCTCAAGTTAGTTGCCAAATCTGACTGTGACAGCATAATTAACCTAATATCTAATAATGGGCTTTGTTATGATTGTGTCATGCATTATACTTTTGATCATGTTCATCCCCCTCCCCAATTACCTTCTTTTATCCCCCTGACTCTCATAGATAATCTTCCTCTTCCCAATGAGCCCCATTTACTTGTCTTTTTTGGTGACCCAACAAGTTTAATTAGGTTTACTTATAGAAGCATGAGTGAGGGACTATTTACACCCTACTAGTGGCTACACCACTGAGGAAAATGTTCTCCTCATGCCAACCTGGATCATTCTGAGTCTTCTCTTCTGCAGTGTTTGCTTTCTCTGGCACCTATGCCCTGCTATTTGTGGCCCGAACCCTTCAAGGCATTGGATCTTCATTTTCATCTGTTGCAGGTAATGCTGCAACACACACACACACACACACACACACACACACACACACACACACCACCACCACCACCACTATTACTACTGTTTAACTACTTCAGGTACTACATAAAATTTATTTGAGGAAATTAAGGAAAAACTGATTGTGGACTTGTGGGAGGAGCCCATAGATCCCTGGCCTGTGTTAACTTCAGATGTTATGCAGGTGCAACTAGCTCAAATCAGAATGAGCCAAGGTCAGGTTCTTTATCTACACCCACTTCATGGCCTTTCCTTTGCATTGCTTTTATTTAATAGACACAGTTATTTCAGTAATGTCATCGTAGTTTTCAAAGTATTTCTCAGCAAAGAAGTCACAGCATCTCATGAGACTGCTGCTGTGATATGCCTCTCACACAACTGAATGGCCTGATAACACAGTTGCTGCATGTTGCCAGCCTGTTCTCTCTCCAGGGTGCCTAGTTTTTCCTTGAGCACCACTGAATACAATAGTCCACTAATATGTTTTCTTTTCCTGGCCTGGTCTGTGACCTCCTCATGCAAGGAAATATATTTGGAAATGACAAAATCCTATGAAACATGAAATAATTAGACAATAGTATTATTATATTATCCTTCCTCTAAGGCTTTTTATTTTTTTAACAATATTAACAATATCAGCACAAAAATAAGTTGCATGTAGGGAAAGAGGGAGTTGCAACTGTAGGAGGCAGTATGAGCTATGTTTTATAACCCCTCCAATGAAATATCCAGCAAAGACAGTCATCAAGATATTATAAGGCTAGGACCAAGGGCTGTAAGAAGCAATCAGCAACCTCCCATATGCCAACTTCAGCTGTTCTTTTCTGTGCAGGACTTGGGATGCTGGCCAGTGTCTATACTGACAACCACGAGAGAGGGAGAGCCATGGGAATTGCTTTGGGGGGGCTGGCTTTGGGCCTTCTGGGTAAGTAGCACCTAGACAGAATCCTGAATTCAGGAAATGGGGGTGATGCAAACTCCACAAAGATGGCTGTAGGAGTCAGGTACTTTCCTGTCATGGAAGATGCATAAGTATTTTCCTTGCCTTCTTGGCCCAATTGTGTTGACTCTTCCAGAAAGATCACTAGGGAAAGGTGTAAAGTGTATGAAGCTGTGCAGTGTATGAGTATCTGGAAAAGTCCTGAAGGCCAGTCTGTCCAAGGGAATGAATGTCCCTACATTACTGCCTCCCTCATCTCTACTTCCATGCACAGCTGGTGCTGTCCACAGGAGAGCTGGGCTTAGCTTTTTAGCTCCGCTAAAAAACGGAGTCTCTGCTGGTTTCATAGAACTAACATTTTTCAATTCTTATGACTTATGAATGGCTGTCCCCAGGCTAGATAAGAGAATTAGAAAGATTAAGGAGTTATCCAAAGTAATGCCAGGGCCAGGATAAGGACACATATGTTCTGTACTCAGAAGTCCCAGCTCCAAACAATATGTGTTTAGACTTCATGCTGACTAATTCTACAAGCTGCTTCCTTTTGCATTCTCTCCCTGCCAGGCACTATGCTGGCACAGATGACATAGAGGTTAAAGACCCTGCCCTCAGGGAGTTTACAAACTTGCCAAGGGGAAGACCCAAGTCTCCTTCTTCCCAGGTCTATGCCCTACTAGCCACCATGGTAGAGAAGAGAGGAAAGAAAGCTCTGTTCTTTGATAGTAGCCATATGGATACTCAGCCTTGGATGCAGGTCATATTAGAGTCCTTTATAACAGTTGCTTTTACAAGAAAGAGCATGCTACATCTCACAGAGCCCCTTCAATGTCAGCTGCTCCCTTTTCCATGGTTTGAACATGGCACTAACCTCCTACAGGTTCTCTTTCACCCACCTCCTCCTTCATAGTACAGACTACTATGTTGGTGTTTCTTCTCTGCTAAAAAGTAGCATGTTTCTCAATAACCAACACGGCTATTGCTGTTTACATCAAATCTGGATACCTGGAACCCTTGATTAGTGTTGCTTCAGTGATCTTCATCTTTATATTTCCCCACAAAATACTCTTGCTGCATTAATATCAATTTTTACCCCCATGTGTGTCCCCATTCAGACCCTACAGTGTTGTTCCTACACGTGGTCCCAGGTGTAATAGACTTGGCAAAGTGCTTATGACCATCCTGCATGACTTATTTCATTAGACTTACACAGTATTTTGGGCACAAGACTGTTTACTATTGAGCGTTTTGCTCCATTTCAATTACTTGTCCTGTTGCCTCTCCCATCCCTGCCCTGCTATATTTCATTTAGTAGAAAGGAATTCCTTGAGGACAAGACTGAATCTTCCCACCTCTGAACCCCCAATTCCAGTGGTGCTTAGAGCCCCAAGGCCTTCAGTAAAGGCTGAGTGGGTGATGGGGAAGAGTTACATTGCAGGTGCCTGTGCTGCCTTCCGTTTCAGTGGGAGCACCTTTCGGAAGTGTGATGTACGAATTTGTGGGCAAGTCTTCTCCATTCCTCATCTTGGCCTTCCTGGCACTTCTGGATGGAGGTAGGTCAATGCTGATACTTCCAGGCAGAGAATAGCTCAGCTCAGGTTGAAAATACATGATGCCATGGTGTCTATCTTGACATGTTTAGATGGGTCAAGGACTGACCAATTTTAGGAAAAAAAAATGAAGAAACTGAGGGAGTCAAGCTACACAGCCATTAGTAGTGTACTGGATAATTAGTGAATAAACAGAACTGTCCCTTGGTCTCCCTTTTTTCTCAGCTCTCCAGCTTTGCATCCTATGGCCTTCCAAAGTGTCTTCTGAGGTAAGTGGACATGAAACTCCATTGCTCTGGAATAAATAGCATGGCTGAACACAGGAGAAAGGGAAGTCAGGAAATTGAACCCCAGATCTGGATTCCAGACAGGCCTACACTTAGAGTAGCAAAGGAGTCTGGCTTGGTATTAGACGAAGACAGAAGTGAGGCTGTAGAAAGAATTAGGTGTTTTCTATGGAATGACAAATGTGATGGAGACCTCCAGACAAATAAGAACATCCACAGTTGAGCACCATTCAGTTATGGTTAAGAAATATCAGTATTTATGTTTATCTGACTTCAAGACAAAGTTACTCTGAGAAATCCAGATGGAGCTATATTATGAGGGTCTGGGTAGAGCATTGAGCAAGGAGCTTCCCAGCATGTGACACTGGTTAAGGAGGTGCTGGTGTGTAGGCATTTGTGTGTGTGACAGAAACAGTGATGCCAGATGAGAAGGGAAGAGTGTGTCTACCATTCCTGGGTCAGACTGTCTGAAGTCAAGGAGAAGGGATTGTAACAACAGAAGTAGAGAAGGATTGGATACCACTGGAAGGGCAAGCATGTGTCTGAGCTGGAGAAGATTCTAGATGTGAAGAGCAAGGATATGAGATCTGTTACAAATTTTGATAGAAAGAACTTACTGTAGATGGTGTTACTGTGGCCTGAATGTCAGTGGGAAGACTATAAAGAATTTTTTCTTGAATGTAGTAGAATACTTTGTTGTATGAGTCAGTAGGGATGTAATCACTTCATAACATTAGTATAGTATTTTGGGGAGGTATAGACCATTACCATCTAGGAGCCAAAGCTATCTAGAAAGATATATTCAAAGGATATTAACTTCTCTTTTGCTATTTTTCCTTTTCCTTCTCTCACCTCTATCTCTTGAAAGTGACCACTTTAATTCTGTTCTTTGTTTTTGTTTTTTTCCCAATGATTTATGTGTTTTCTTACACTTATCCCCCTTCCTTCCTTAAAAGCTAACATACTCTATATGCTTCTTTACATTCTCCTTCCCCACTTAATGTATGCTAAAACACACCCCCCACCCCCCCACACCCTTATTGTTTTGTAGTTTTATGATCCATATTAGGGAAGAAAATGTTTCCTTCTGTTTCCTATTTGTGCATTTAGGGGGTTTTCAGTATGTTGCCATCACAAAGAATACTTCAATTAATAACTTCATGAACATGCATTGTATAATATTGGAAGTAATGTTTTCTTCTCCATCTGACCTTTTCTCTCTTCCTCCTTCCCCACTTCTGGCAGTGCTGTAGTAGGAATTAAACACAGGGCTATGCCCAGCCCAGAAGAGCACTCCACCACTGAACTATAGATACCCCAGCTCTGGCAGTTATCATTACATATCTTTAACTGTGATGTTTGCTAACTTCTTTGTGTATATGTTTACTATTTATATCCATTTCTTTACTGTGATTTGTATATGGCATGAGAATATTATAATTTTGGCTTGGGCACATCTGTATTTATCCATTGTTGTGTGTGCATTGTATGGGGTTATTGTATCCAGACTGTTAAATGTCATATGTGATAGAGTAGAATGCACACAAGAGCTTAGGAAATACTCTTCAGTCAGGGGACACTGTGGGAAGGTAGAATTTGAACTTGATCTTGAAGAACAGGTAAGATGGAGAATTAGGGGAATGAGAAGGTTGGTAATTTGGTTAAAGGTAACAACAGGAAGGTGAGGGGTCCAGGTGTAGCTGGTATATATGAGAGAGGGGCAATCAAGACTAGTCATTGGGTGTTCAAGCTCCCCAGCTGCACAGTATAGCTCAGAATGGACCAAAGGGAGCACTCTGCCTGTTGTCAAATGTTGCCTGTGGATCAAACAATGTCTCCAGAGAGATATAGTAGAAAGGCCTGAACACTTCCTGACAATCCTGGCCTTGCTTCCATTCATTGGAGGTAGGGATTATGTCCAATACATGTATGATTGTCTCAGGACTTGAACACAAGATGGACTCTGTCCCTAGCTGTGATAACAGACATGTCACATCCTTTCCCTAGACCCAAGTTTCTTGGTTTTTACAATAAAGGAGCCAATGATATCTAAGGTTGTATCTGAGATGTTGTGAAAACAGTTTCTGAAGTCTGTGGAAATGCAAGGTTCATGTTATTTGTTTTCTCAGAATGCCATGGGAACTCCACTTCTGACACTTCTCAAAGACCCTTACATCCTGGTAGCAGCAGGTAAGCTGAGCATGACTTCCTTCTGTGTGAAGAGTCAGGCAGCCACATTGGCTCACAGAACTGTCTCTCAGGTTCCATCTGCCTGGCCAACATGGGAGTTGCCATGCTGGAGCCCACACTGCCCATCTGGATGATGCAGACCATGTGCTCCCCTGAGTGGCAGCTAGGTAAGTGACCTGGGTCCCCACCAATGGCTAAGGCACCAGGCAGGTGATGTGGGTTTTTTTGAGGGTAATCAACAACCATCAAGTACATATCAAAACCAATCACATTGTCACTACACACCCTTCTGTTGCCCTATATACTCTATGAAGGGTGTTCAGCATCCATCCAGGTCCAGAATAGAGGCCCTCAGTCTCTTCTGCTTCATGGAGGCCTTGCGATTTGAGTGAGCTTAGAGAGAATGCCTGGGCCTCTCTCAGGAAACCTGAGGACAAGGGGGCAAGAGAGGCTACGTGCAAACAACTCAATCCCTACAGGCAGAAGAGGTTTGTGGTGCTTCGGGAAAGTTGATAAGAACCGGATATAGCACATGGACCATAAAAAAATATAGAATCTAATTTTAAGGGACCAATTCAAAGCAGGGCTCCAGCTGTACACTTAACTTCAAATTGAATTTCTTGGGCTGTAAGTGCCTCTGACTAAGACAATTAATTGAGTTAGGCAATGATCAGTGCAGATAACATCTCTTCCAAAGAGGTTCTGGACACTCTGGCTCCTGGTACTAGGGAGCCACTACAACTTGGAGCAGCCATCCCCCAGCAATCATTAGCAGCCTCACCTACAAGTTACAGGTCACTTGGTTACCATGGACCAGCATCTTATACTAATTCCTCAGTGCTGTCTGTATCTATAAACTCTACACATTCTAGATGATACTGGGGCTTCGAAGTAAGTTGTCTAAAACAAGTCAACTTCACCCCACTCCTTTTCTTCAACTTTATTTTTGTTTTCAATATACCCTGACCACAGTTTGCACCACTCCTTCCAATACCCCCCACAAATCTTGTCTCTGCCCTAGATCCACTCCTCCATTTCCCTTCAGAAAAGAATAGATCTCCAAGGGATGTCCACTGAACATGGCATAACAAGGTACAATAAGACAGAACCTCATATCACAGCAGGGTGAGGCAACCCAGTAGGAGGAAAAGGATCCTAAGAGCAGACGAAGGAGTGGGAGACACCCTGACTCCCAGTTATGATGGCACACAATGATAGGGTTTCTTAAAGGAGGCTGAGGCAGGAGGATCACAAGTCCCAGGCCAGGCTGCGCTATACACCTATCTTTTTTTTTTTTTTCCTCGTGATTCTGTTTTTGTTTTGGGACTGGGTTTCTCACAGCCTAGTCAGGCGTTGGACTGGATATGTAGACAACTTAGCCTTGAACTCTTGGTCCTCTTGCTTCCATCTCCCTAGGACCTTAGGCTTTGAGGCATGTGCCCTGCATCCCATGGAACAAGTGACATTTCTAATGAGTTTCCAGGGAACAAGGGTATACACCATACCTGTTGTTAATCACCCTTATAAAAACAGTGCCCATGAAGAACATTTCTCCAGTTTGCAGGAAGAAGCAAAGGCAAAAACCAAACGAAACAAATAACAACAACAACAGTAAAAGCTGTTGAGAGTGATGTGTGGTCTGAATTGGACCTGGTACCACATGGCTAATGGGTTTTAGGTACTGCTGCCAAGTACAGAAGATAACACTGGCTTTGGAAATGGATGCACTCTGGTTTGAACTTACACCCAGCCATTTACCAATTATCATGCTGGAGAGCCCAGCTTTTTTCTTTTCTTATATTTATTTATTTAGACAAGATCTCACGATACAGCTTGGACAGATCTTGACTTCCCAATCCTCTTATCTCAACTTCCTTGGTGCTGGGATTATAGGTGTAGACCACCACACCTGTCTTCATTTCATTTGTAAAATTTATAAAAATCTTTCACTTCTTGGTCTTTGTACTTATTTCAGGGAGGTTAGTGCAATGCATGGGTTATAGGATTTACTAAGCTAAGAATTCATCTTGACAGTCATAGCTATGTGCAATCCACCCTTGAAGACAGGCTGTGAACAAACAGCCTGTGGGTGTTAATTAGCCTAGAACACAAAGTACTGCTGAAATACCAGCTAGGGTCCTGTGCTATGGAACAAGTACATGTTTGAGGGAAACCTCGCTTAGGAAATTTCACACAGTTTACAAGGATGTCAAGCAGACAGGGAGCTAGGCCAGCGAACTTCCTCTCTCTATGTATCAGCGAAACCATTCAGTAGTTATTACCTCTAAACTTTCAAAAGCAATTAAACACAAATGAACAGGTATAGTTTGAAGCAGATTGCCACCCTGTGCAGATAAAGTAGGCAAACACAGGACAGCATGCTCCACTTCTGCTGCCTAGAAGACAATATTAAAAGCAAACAAGAGGCTGCCAGGCCCTGGCCAACTGTTTACATTGGGCTTTGAAATCAGAGACATGGTACTTTTTATTGGGTTACATTGTTTCCTTGAGGTTCAAAGTGGTACAGGGAGGGGCTATGAGACCCAAAGAGACTCACACTACTGGTTCCAAGCACACCTTTAGGCCAGAGATGGCAACAAGTCATTCTGGTGGGCTTGTGTAGAGGAGACACCTGGCCTTGAAGTGAGATGCCTGGGTCCACCCTATCACAGGTCACAATAATGAAGGCAAGTACTCACAGGGAACTTCTTGTGTGCCAAGACAGTCTAAAAGATATGCAGTGTGTTCTCACTTCTTTTGTTTTATTTTTTATTTTCGACAAGCATTCGTTTTTTAAAATAATTTTATAGCTACAATGTATTTTTATCATAACCTTTCTAATTCTTACCACTTTGCCCTATTCTCTCTTTAAAACCATGGCCTTCTCTTTAATTATTATTGTTTTAGTGTGTGTGCACTCATGTATGTATACATTTGCATGTTCATGTACATGCATATATGTGTGTTTTTGTGTATCCTACTGAGTCCAATAGTGTTGTCCATATGGTCATGGGTGTAGGACTGACTACTTGGGCAGGGGCAATTTTCAAAGGGGCTCACTTCTGAAGAAAGCTATTTGTCTTTCCTTTTGATGCCTGGAGATCTTCAGTTAGGGAGGAGCTTTGTGAGCCCTTCCCCCATGTATACTGAAATACTGACCGGTGTGGTCTTGTGCAGAAAACCATATTATTGAGATTTCATGGTTGCAGCTTCCCATCACATCTGAACATGCCATATAACGACAGTTGCCTTGTCCTCAGACTCTTACAATCTTATGTATTGTGTTCTCTGAGTTTTGGGTATAGGGTTATGTCACTCTGCCTGTTTGGGGACAGGCTCTCTGAACTTTGGGTGTAGGGCTATGTCACTCTTCATTTGGGAACGGGCACTTTAAAGTTACTTGTTTTCTGCATTATGACCAGCTGTGTTTCTTTGCAATAGCTTCCAACTGCTACAAAAAGAAGATTTTGTGATGAGGGCTGAGAGCCTATGTAGTATTTTCTTGGCGAATCACAACCACCCTGTCCCTGTATTAATTTTATTTTTATAACAACATAGCCGAGGTGGGCTAACTTAATAAACTTAGGAAGCTTTGGAGGTGAATGGTACAAATAACATAGTGCTGGATGTTAGCAGCACGTACAATTCAGGATGCAATCCCATCCTTCAACCCACCCTCAGAAAAATTCTAGAGGTTCATGGGAGCCCCTTAATGTGTCCCTAGGAAAACCCCTCTGATGATCAAAGGACTCACCCCGCACCTTTAGCAGGGTCTCACATAGTGGCTTCTAACTCACTGTGTATTGAGAATGAACTTCTGATCCTTCTGCCCCCTCCTCCAGAATTCTGTGATGTGACCAGTTGTAGGACAGAACCCAGGGCCTCTTGCTCATGCTAGGCAGGCACTTTACCAACTGAACTATATCTGCACCACAGGCCTTGCTCTAAAAGGCCTTTTCCCCTCCCACAGAAACCTTCTGTGGAATAAGCCCCCAGTACATGAATTTCCCCTGGGGGGGGGGAGTCTCACATACAAACTATTTACAAACCTTTATTTAAAAGATTCTTTTGACCTGACCTAGTATGCCATGGCCCTTCTAAATCCTGGGTTTTGTGGGACTCCCTGACCTTGGCACGTATCAGCATGCTATCTTCCTCTCCTCTGCACCTCTCACCCTTGCTGAAGAGCTGGATACTTTCTTGAAAGCATCACGGAATCCTGAGGGTCCCTGATGACAGCCTACTCTGTATGTACCCTGTGGACAGTCTGCCCCTCGAGGCTTTGCTCTCTTTTGTTGCTTCTAGACAGTTTCTTCCCTGTTTACTTTCAAAGACCCCTGAATCCTTATAGTCCATCAGCTTTTACTGCCATCCACTGACCTCTTTGTTACCCTTTCTCCCACAAAAACTGTCACACTTGTTCTTTCCAACGCTATTCCTGTCCTGAAATAGTGACTTCACTGTCCTGGTGGATGAGGGTGTTAACACCTAAGCCTCCCACTTTCTCGGCTGTTTTCATGCAGTGATCCTTTTGTTCTTAATTTAACTACTAACACCACTCCTAATCCATCCCCTCTGTAATTTCAGTTCCAGGCAAACTAGTTAGCATCTTCCTGTTCTTTGCTTAATTTAACCTCAGGCCAGTCATCCACTGGCTTCAGGTCTCTTTTTTTTTTCCATCACTGCTCATGCCCTCCCCTCCCACGGCCGAACAAGTGCAGTTTGGCTTCTAGAGTCCTGCACTAGTGTCGTTTCCTTTGAAAGTCTTCTTTCCTTCAGAGACTGTCTTCTGGCAAAGTCCTAGCCCTGGTTAGACCTTTTAGTCTTGCCTCTGTCAGGAACAGTGAATAGAGCAGCAGTACAACAACACATCCAGGATGCTTTTCCTTATCTTATTTTATTTCTTGCAGTGCTGGGAATTGAACTCAGGGCCTCATGAATGCTAGGCAAGTGCTCTACTGAGACCCATCCCCATTGTCTTTATTATTGCAGTAGTAGAGACATAGATCTCATATATGCTAGATAAACACTCTGCCACTGAGCAAAATTTCCAGCCTTTTAAATTTTATTTTGTGATAGGCCACACCAACTTTCCCAGGCTGGCTTTGGACCTGTAGTCTCCCTGCCTCAACTTCCTGAGCATTTGGGATTGAAAGCATATGTTATCATGTCCAGTTCTTACCTAATATTGATGAGCACAAATCTAATGGTCTTCCTATATGCTGCTAATTATACTCTACTTTTCCTTCCAAACCAACTGTGTTGTTTTTATACTTCCCCAGTGAGACTTCTGTACACTCTACATCTCTACCTTTACCATGCTCAACTATTGCCTTTTCTTAGAAGGCAGGGCAAGGGGCTCCTATGGTCTGTCATCATTTGTCCACTTTCTTGCATCTGTGCCCTCGATAATGCCTTCTCTCTGGGGATGGTGAAACATTCCAGTGACTCCCCATCACCTTCTTAGCTGCATCCCTCACTTCATCAGTTTCTTCTCTCGTACTTTGCTACCTTTCAACAATAAGAACTTGGGCTAGAGATGGCTCAGTGGTTAATAGCACTTCCTGCTCTTCCAGAGGACTAGGGTTTCATCACCAGCACATACATAGTGCCTCATAATGATCTGGAACTCCATTTCTAGGGGACCTGGTGCCCTCTGATGACGCTTCATGGACAAGGTACACATATAGACATGGTGCACATATTTACAAGCAGACACACACTGATTCATATAACTAAAATTATTAACCTGGGTGTGGTGGCATACACCTTTATTCTTGGCAGGAGGCAGAGGCAGAGACAGAGACGGGGTGGGGGGAGTGGGTATCTCTGTGAGTTCAGATCCAGCTTTGTCCACATAGTGAGTTCTATATTGTTCTGTGCAGACTAGGATATCTATTCGTTTTTCCTGAGCTTTTGCAGGAAATCCCACCCATTTTCAATATTAAAACAAAAAGAGTTTGTGCTCTTAAGAAGTCTCTATTTGTAATTATGAATATTTGTGTGTGGCAGTGGACCTGAGCATGTGGGTGCAGCTACTTGCAGAGGCCAAAGGGGTCAGACCTCTCTGGAGCACAGGCAGGTGTGAGCCGCTCAACCTGGTTGTTATGGACAGAAGTCAGATCCTTTGCAAGACCAGTAAGCACTTCCAATCACTGAGCAATCTCTTCAGCCCTACTTCCATGATCCTAAAAGCCCAGTAGAGACCAGCTGGTCCTGAGCTTGTGTGTTCATGACCTCTCCCTAGAGCCCTGCCTATGCATCTGCTGTCTGGCTCCTCCCCGTGGTTGTTTCCAACCTTTTATGTACCCCTGACTTCTCCTCCCCACTGGTCTTCCCCCTCCCCATCACCCAGTTGGTTGAAACAAGAAGCTTTAGTTATCATAATTTCTCTCTTCTCACTCTCATTATGTCCCCACAGGAGCGAGAGCTTTACAACTCCACCTTAAAAAATACTTACAATTTTGCTCCCTCCTCTGCTTCGAAGTGGAGACTGCCTTTTCTCCAGGGTTTGCGAGAGTCTCTGCCTTCACTCTTGTCCTGTTGTTGTAAGACACTTTAGAAAACACAGGCTGGGCTGTTATTGTTTCCAAAGCTTCTCATGTGCTGTCTGCTCACAGGTGTCAGCACCAGGCAGCCTTCCTTTGCCTGCGGCACACTATGTGGTTTCTTCTTTAGGCCTCTGAGCTTGTGTTAGGTGTTGCACATGTTTCTGTCTTCTCTTTTTTGGTAAACAAGGTCTCAGCTTCAGCACCAACCCTCAGCCTTTCCTTGGCTTCCCAAATACATGGTTGTCTTTCATCTAGTCACCCTGACATGTGGCTACATGAAATGTCTTTCACATTTTTCAAAATTATTTTCTTCACTTAAGTTTTAGCATTTACTTTAGCATTAATATTTAGCACAGTAAAATAAATTATTTTAGCATTAGTTATTAATCTCTCCTTAAATGTGAGCTTCCTTTGAGTTATGATCATCTTTTATGTTTACTTCTTTGTTTTATGATAGAGTCTTGCTATGTAGACCTTGAATTTACAATGCTCTCTACTCAGCCTAGTAGAAAAGTTATTGGGGATCTCAATAAAATGGCCACATAATCCCAAGTACTTCTGCAAGGCAATAAGGTACATGAACACTTATCTGCTAACCGCTTAGCCAAGCAAGCACCTGCACAGGGCTCCTGGGCCTCACTCTCAGTGGTTAGAACTGGCTTTGCATTCTTACCTGATTGGTTAATGGACACTGTCATAGTAGATAAGAACATATATTAAGCATATATTTTGATTTTGGAGAAAATGCCAATATTTGTGTGTTTTCTATTTCTTTTTAAATTTTTCTCTTAAAATAGCACTTCCCTTCTTTGACTAAAGGCTTTCATTGAGAAGACAATACATTTTCACTGTGTTTGCTATGTCCTCCCCCATACTGGGATTATAGACTTGCACTGAATTTGTTTCGATGTTTATCTTTTAAAAATATTTTATATTTTATGTATGTGGATGCTTTGCCTATATGTATGTTTTATGCGCCACATGTGTGCCTAGTACCCAAGAAACTGGAGTTACAGATGGTTGTGAGCCATGTGGGTGCTGGGAGTCAAACCTGTGTCCTCAGTAAGAACAGCCTGTGCTCTTGACCACTGAGCTATCTCTCTAGCCATTCTGTGTTCTGTGTTGATCTTATTTACTGTTAAATTACTGGCCTTAAGAATACACGACAAATGGTATACTCATCAGAGGGAAAGAGATGGAGGGATGGGGGGAGAACTTAGAAATAACAAGTAAAATTTCCAAGTCACATAGTTGACAAGTGGACAAGCCACATGCTGAACCCCAAAGTGTATGCTCTGAAGTCTGTGTTCCAGATCATCTTACTCTGTTATCTCAAAGGCATGTGACCAGGATGGTAGTTAATGAAACATTTCCCAACTTGCTCCCACTGTTACCTGGCATGATATAGTAACAGCTCTGCTATACTCAGCTGCTGGAGCCATGGCTTGGAAAGGCAAAGACCACAGGCAAAGCAGTAAGAAGACAGATCATAGACAAGTGAGGGATTTGACTTCCCAGGAAGCTCCTACTCTTGTGCTGATAACCAAGTGAATCTTATACATGCCAGTGGCTTACTAAGTCACTTGTCAGAGCCTGGGAGCTGAGAGAATATTAAATATATTGAGGCTAAAAACTGCCATGTTTCTGAGGAAAGCAGGGCTGTGGGGTCCTGAAACCACTGCTCTTGAGTTGCACAAAGATCTTCAAAGCATACAGCAAAGTGGTTTGGGGACTTGGAGTTGGCAGGGGTACTTTGCTGAACTGTAGGAAATTAGGTGCTTTACATTAAATTGAACCTGTCCTAAGGTGAGCTTCTGTGTTCTTTCACAGGTCTGGCCTTCCTACCTGCCAGTGTGGCCTACCTCATTGGCACGAACCTTTTTGGTGTGTTGGCCAACAAGATGGGTCGGTAGGTAGCCTGACAAAGTGGAAGAGTGATTAAACTATCACTTAACAGTGTCTTTTGAGCTTGTTTCTGTACTTGGGACAGCTTCTTTGAGACACTCTAGGCCACAATGGTAAAAATTGCTGTGAGGGAGGTTGATGGGCAGGTGATGAGGACAGTATAGAGAATGGGTTATCCTGGGCTGATTGCTTTCCAGAGGCAGTGGTTACATAGATATAGCTCTTTATTTCCAGCTAAAGAGGTAATGCCACCCCAATAGCCAACAGCTGGAGAAAAAAAAAGCAGTTGCCAAGCTCTATTCCATGGAATCCTAGGGAATTCTAGAAAGGAACATCAGAAGCCCACAGTGTGTGTGTGTGTGGGGTGGGTGGCAAGAAGTATGAATGTAGATTCTCTCTTCCCCTACTACAGTGATGAGATAGTTTTGATTTTAATTTTATCATTATAGCTCAGTACAAAGAAGTAAACACATTTGAAAGCACTGCTTTAGATATGAGGAGATATGCATATTTCCATGTGGTTTTTGAGATGCATTTGTAAAACCACATATACCACAAGCAGGTAGAGTCTGAACTGGGCTGTAGCGATGGGCCAGTGGGTAAAGGCACTGGCTGTAAAAACCTAGTTACCCAAGTTCAATACCCAGAACCCACATAAAGGTAGAGGAGAGAACTGGCTCCACTAAGTTGTCCCTTGACCTCCACATACATGCTGTGATGTGCTTCCTCTTACAACAACCCCATTCCACACAATCTGCCCTCCCCCCACACAAATAATAATAATTAAAAGCTGTAAAAAGGAAGTAACCTGAACTGGCAGACAATAGTAATCAAGTGCATGAACATCTCCCTAGAGCCGAGTGCATTTGGAACCGACAGACCAGTTCTAAGGGAAACAAGCAAATCCCACTGGACTACTCCCAACCTGGCTATGAGAAGAGATGTGAGGTCAGGGAGGATAAGAGGTCAAGAAAAGGACAGGGACAGAAAGGCTGCAGCCTGCTCCTGCTCTCTGTCTCTATGAAGCTCCTTCCCCTAGTCTAAGGCGTTGCTTGAATTAGGGAGGGTGGGGCTGGCCAAGGTGGTGAGTAGCAGCCATCTCTCTGCAGACAGTGTGTGATGATGGCTCTCTTCTTCCAGGTGGCTGTGCTCCCTTGTTGGAATGGTGGCAGTAGGCATCAGCTTGCTCTGTGTAAGTACAAGAACAGGAGACATGGATAATTTTCCTTCAAATGGGCGGTAGGCTGACTTGGTAGGAACTTCTAGAAAACTATTTCTACATGAACGGAAATGAGATGCCATCCACTGAAGTGACATGCCATCAAAAGGAGGTGGAAAAGGAGAAGAATAGGCTGTGGGTGGGAGGAGCCGGAGGTGCGAGGCTGTGCTCATAGACATGAAGTGAAAATGTTGTTGTCTATTTCTGGAGCCAGCCAGGCAATGGTGTTTTATGTATCCACCAGCCACCAGGCCTGGTGCCATCAATGGCTCAGTCTCTAGAACCAGGACATTTGGTAGAAGAAGGAAAGCAGGGATTTTCATCTTCAAGAGCCCTTTGCCCTCTCAGGCCTCTACTGTCTCCTGTTCTCAGTGGAGACTGTCTGTTTGTCAGTCCACTTGGCTCCAGGCTCAAGGGATGTGAGGACAGAGCTGCTGAGCTTTGGGTACTGCATCCAGGATGAGCTGGAACCCTGGCGATAGGCATGGGCTCAGGCCTCCACCTTGCTTTGTCACTTGCCATTTATGTGTCTCTGAGCTACTCATGTCACCCTCTGCATAGTATCCTCACTGGAGGACTCTGCTTGCATGTCACAGGATATGTGAGGTAGTCTACATAGACTGCAGCATGAAGAGGGCACACGAAAGGCCCTCAGCAAGTCAGCCCTGCCATTGATAAATATGAGCACCTCTTGAGGTGTTGCCCCATAAGTGTGATGAGTTGTCAGTGCTAAATGGCGTGCTAAACCTTTGAAGGCTGTGTGATGGAATGGTGGGTTGGGTAACAGGTACCGAGGAAAGGGTAGGAACACTGCTTGAAAGGGAAGGGCAGGCTTTCAGTAAGGTGAATGCATGCCATAGCTTGCTCTTCTGGCACCCAGATGATGCCACCAGTCTCTCCAATTGTTGAGCTGTGAACTGTGGGGCTCATTTTTTTTTGTCTTTTTGCTACAATGATTACCAAGTTAGGGTTTCAAATAAATGTTGGGACTTGATTTGGTGGTGCAGGTCTTTAAAGCCAGCTACCCCAGGAGGTTAAGACAGGAGGTAGCACATGTCTCAAATACATGTCATGTGAAAACTCGGCCCGCAGTGCCCCATCCCAGTGGCACTCTCAGGATCTCTTCTTCTGTCCCCTTCCAGGTGCCTCTGGCTCACAATATTTTTGGTCTCATTGGTCCCAATGCAGGCCTTGGCTTTGCCATAGGTGAGTAGTGCCCTCAAAGTCAAAAAGAAACCTTTGAGAATTTCCTTTGGGTCAGGTTCCTTTCCTCCCCATTTTCCCTGGAATGGGAGAGAAGCTGGCAGATGTGCAGAGGTGGGTTTGTGGTCCCTACCTGGACCTGTGTTGGTGCTGAGTGTGGGGAAAGCAGGTCATGGAGGCAGAGTGGAGGGAGATGCTATAGCTATGGGTAAACTGACTGACAGCAACCTGCTTCTTCTGGCCACAGGCATGGTGGATTCCTCTTTGATGCCCATCATGGGATATCTGGTGGACTTGCGCCACACCTCTGTGTATGGGAGTGTCTACGCCATTGCTGATGTGGCTTTTTGCATGGGCTTTGCTATTGGTATGTTGGTTGGGGGGCAGATGGGAGCTCCCAGGCCTAAGTGACTTAGTCTCCCCTCTACATTGTAGCTAACAAGGATGTGCAACCAGAGGCCTTGTTCTCTTAGGGATCTGAACATAGTGGAATCTGTTACAGTCTCTGTGGTTACCCAGTTTTCCTAGCATAGTATCTCCCTAATTCAACAAACACTTGGAATTTGATTTATTTTTTCCACAGGCCCATCTACCGGGGGTGCTGTTGTACAGATCATTGGCTTCCCATGGCTCATGGTCACCATAGGTGTCATCAATATCATCTACGCCCCTCTCTGCTGCTTCCTGCAGAACCCCCCAGCTAAGGAGGAGAAACTTGTAAGGCACCCTGAGTTCTGGATAAAATACATGTCCGTTTCTTCCTGTGATTCCCCTGACCCTTCACTTCCTTTCTGCTGGCCATTTCTCTGTTGTGTAGCATTTCTGTTTCTCCTAACACACACATCCTTCCCTTTCCCTTCTTTCTCTAAGCAACCAGGTCCCCTATCACCTGGATCTTAAGTGAAGAAGGAATGGTCACGCATATCTGGTCTCCCAGCATTTGGGAGGTAGAGGTAGAAGGTCAGGGTTGTCCCTAGCCACATATGGAATTAAAGGCTAGCCTGGATTTCATAAGATCTACTTAAAAAATCAAAACAAAACAAAAAGAGAAAAGTGAGATCATGCTAAGAGTTCGGGATACTGACTGTAAAAGGCATCATGTGGTTATTATAGCAAGACTCAATTTACTAAGCTATATCTTGTATAAATAGCAGCATTCCACTGAGTATGTTCAGCTATTCACTCACATGCTCATTCATTTGAATGTGCCTTTATCCTTATCTGGTGGTGTAATTTAAAAAAAATTACCTCATTTATTTATTTTTATCTGTGTATGGTGTATGCAAGATAGTGTATAAGAGGACAGTGTTGTCGGATTGAGACAGTGAATAAGATGCTTGCCCCTTTGTCTGGGCTGGCTTTCCAGTGAGCTCCCAAGACCTGCTAGTCTCTATTTACCAGTGCACAGTCTTTTATATGGGTGTTGGGGATTCCAGCTCAGTCTTTTCTCTTGCAGAGTTAAGTGTTCATGCCTGCTGAGTCATCTCTCAGCTCAGGCCATGGCTTTCAAAGTAAAAAAAAAAAAGTCTGTAGGTAAAAAGATCCTGTACACTGTATAATATAGTTAATATGATACTGCATTCTTCTTATAGCATGAATACCTCAGCAGTCCTAGGAGCTCATGGATTTAGGAAGGATGCAGAAGCTTCTCAAAGGAATAGGAATAGGCAGAAGAGCATCCATTTCAGGCAGCTTATTGCTATGCCTTATACCTATTGATGCTAGGATTCAAGAACAAGCATATCAGATGTTTGTCCTGACTGGACTTGATATGCCTAGGTACCTTGGAAGGCCTGAGCCTATCCACAAGGCAGAAGGAGGATGATGCTATACTTACATCTGACGTTAAGCTTGGATGTGCTAGTGTGGACAGGAAACAGGATGGTCAAAGCTATACAATCTATCTATACTTGTCTCTTGCTGCAGGCTATACTGAGTCAGGAGTGCCCTATGGAGACTCAGATGTATGCAGCCCAGAAGCCCACACAGAAGTTTCCCTTGGGGGACAACAGTGATGATCCTAGCAGTGAAGAGTAACTGAAGAAGTCATCCTAGATGACTCCGTAGGACTTGGATTTCAGTGACTACCTGCTCCTCATGGACCAGATCACTATGGACCATTCGACGGGTTTCATTTTCCTTTCATCTGGTGTCTCCCTTCCTGTCTTCTCATTGATGGCTTGCTCTTACTCTCCCTCTGTGCTTTGATGTCATAGGTGGCCCACTTTTTGTGAGAGGACAGTGATACTTCCTGCCAGACCAAAGTAAGGCTGATTAAAGTTGAGTTATGACAAGTTCTGCAAGGGATGACTCACTTCCTGCAGGCGTTACTGAACAATGTGTCAGTGAAACCAGAAGGACAAATGGCAAGCCTTGTTTTGTTCTCTGGTTTTCTTTGACACATTTCCAACAAGTTATGAGATTTGATCTCTGTCCTGGGATATATTTTCCCTGTTGAGCTTCAATATGTGTGTGTGTGTGTGTGTGTGTGTGTGTGTGTGTGTAATCTTTATGTGTAGGTGTATGTGCTAAAATGACTTCACCCTCATTAAATGAGGCCTTCCTACTCTTTTCATTACCCAATCAAAAGAAAATAAGCAGCTTTCTTAGGCTTGAGTGATGTCTGTTTTTGTGATTTCTTGTATATGTTTTCATCTTTCTAGAACTTCTTAAACTCTTAAAAATAAAAGTGGCTGAAGGACAGAAAACAAAACAAACAATAAAACTACCCCAAAACCAAGAACATTGCTTTAGACTCAAGATTTCTCTGCATGAAGCAAAAAGAAACTTGAAATGTCTCCCAGTGTGTGTTTCTCAATACTAGGAGTAGAATAAGGCATTCATTGTTCACATGTGTCAATGAGTAAGTCATTATCTAATTCAGACATGATAACCCAGATGCCATTTTTGTGGCAGGAGAGAGTGTGTGGGAAAATACAGTAGGTGCTGTAAATCACATGACATTTTATTTTTGAAATGGTTATTGGGTGATAGAGACTCAAGAAAATGGGAGACATGGCACTCATCCTAAGTAGTTCTCATTTGTTTAAACAAACATAATAAAATTTCCAAACAACCCAAGTTAGCATATACTATATATGGATGCTCAGGTCTGGGTGGGGAATAACAGCAGAGAAAGACACGGAGAAAGAATGCTGTGAAAGTACCTTGATGTCAGACATGTATGCAGACTTGACCTAGATCACTATGCTTTCCCCTTGGAGTTGGATAGGTTCAGGACAAACCCTGATTCCTTAGAACACATTTTGGCTCTCAATGAATCTGTGTCACTTAGACAATGACTATCTGATTAGCGTTTTGGGGAGTTTGGTTTTAAACTAGACTTCCTTGATTTGTAGACTTGTATCATTTAGTACAAATGGCATGCTTCTCATACTTTAAAGAAGCTTAAAGGTCAAATTAACAAATTATTTACCTGAATATTTAAGCCATAGTTCCCAATGAAGGTGGAGAGAGAGAGAGAGAGAGAGAGAGAGAGAGAGAGAGAGAGAGAGAGAGAGAGAGAGAGAGAGAGAAGGCCACCAAAGTTTTAAAGAGGGAAGGGAGGGAGCAGATCCATGCAGGTGGGGTTTGTAATAAAAGTTGGGCTTGTTATAGGGACTGCTAATGTTTGTTTTAAAGCCAAGGAGAATTTAGCAGAAGTTATCTTGAGGATAAACTTAATTTTTATTAGTGGCCCTGAAAGGGACATGAAAAGAATGCATTGTAAACATTAAACATTGGCAGGTCATAATGATCTTCAAAAAAGAAAATGTCAATCCAGTGAGAATAAAACTCAAGGATTTTCCTGTAAAAGCAGCAGCTGTTCCAAGCAGCAGGTGATATGCCCCATGAAACAACTGAGGTATACTTTTCTCCTCATAAAAGGTAGCAGTACAAAGAGCATCCATTGATGGTCAAACAAAGAAAGCAGAAGAAAATGCCAGAAAGATGTTGGGCATTCTCAGAACCACACCCAAGGATTCATTCTCCAGTATAAAAGTGTGGCATGTCCACATCTCATGGAGAGGGAGATGGTCCGGGAGCAGTTGGAGAAACACAGAGAAGATATATGGGATGATGACAGGGAAATTCATATGGGGAGGAACCCAAGACAAAGAAGCAAGGATTAGCATGGCTTACATCTTCTAGAAAGTTCTGGTTATGGTGGCCTCAGAGCCTCAGGATGCTTCCACAGTAAAGTTGTCCTACAGTGTCAGTGAGCTGAGACTGGGGTGACTTGAAGAATATTCCCTCCCAGTGTGTTGTCTTACTCATGGGATTTGTCCTAGATAAGGCATGAGCTGAAGAAGTGACCATTAGAAAAAGATTGTTCTCTGTCACTCTCCTGTGCAAGTCCTCTGAGGCTGACATGAAGAAAGAGCAATGTAACCCATCCACTTCAGATGCCTGCAGATGGCATGTAGCAGGAAACCGTAGAGCTCTTTAGTACTTGTTAGTTGTACCTATGTAGGGAAACTACATGGGCTGTCACCAGGACCATATAGATTATGCAGTTTGGGCTTCCTGAATTCACCCTACAGCCTTATGTACAAGACACACAGGCTCTAGATCATGGGAGAGTACAACCAGACAGTTCTCCAGTTATGCAGAGGTAGGAGTAAACAAAGTGTTAACTTTGAATGTGAAATACTCCTTGAGGCTCATGTATTGAATGCTTGGTTCCCAATTCATGGTGCTATTTCAGGAGGTTCTACAAGCTGTAAGGTGAGATCCCATTGGAGGAAGTATCACAGGGGTAGGAGTCTTTCAAGGGGCTGTCTTGTACTGGCTTCCTCCTGTTCTGCTTCATGTCTCCCTTAGATGAATAAGGACCTCTGCCATGTGCTGTCCTAACACTCTGCTGAAATATGTAGGGTCATCAGCCATGTGCTAGAACCCTCTGAAACCAGGAGCCTTCAGCTGTCCTTGCAGAGTTAGTCACAGTGGCAAGAAAGCTGGCTAATTCACACATCTCCTTGTCCTGCCTGTCTGCGACCCAGAAATTGTCCTTTCACATCTCTGTGCCAAAGTATCAACTTCTGCAGTCATGGCTTTCTGTGTGTTCCTCAGTGTGTGTAATAGTTTGGGATTGCTTTCAGAGTCAGGGACCGGGCTTCAGTGAGGAACTTTTAGCAAAGCTGAGAGGCAACAAGCACTACACCACCACCTCAGAACCACAGCTGTACCCCGCCCCATTTCTTCCCTCCCCTCCTTCCTCTGTACTTCCACTTTCCACACTTCCTTCTCCTTTGGTACTTCCTGATCTCCTTCCTCTTCCTCCTCCTTTCATACTTGTTCCAGAGAATAAAGAACACAGTGTTAGCAGAGGCAGGAGAGTGAACAAGGTCTGTTCAGATCTTTCATCCAGGCTGAGTCATTACAGAGTCTCCTGCATAAGGATGTTTCAGCCAATGATGGATTGAATAAGATAGTGGTCCCGTGGATTATGTGAAAGGTCAAATATTCCCATCTCCCAGTGATTTTGAGCTGTTTTAAAGCCAGTTTTGTCTGTACACATACTGGTGTTTATTAACATTCCATGCTAGTCATATCAAAGTTGAGCAGTTATGTGTGTGACACTTAATAATGACAATGAAAAACTAAGTGGGTTTATTATTTACCATGTTGCACTTCCTTTCTTCCTTTTCTTCCTTCCTTCCTTTCTTTCTTTTCCTTTCTTCTTTCTTTCTTTCTTTTCTTTTTTTTTTTTTTGAGACAGGGCTTTTCTGTGTAATAGCACTGGCTGAACTCATACTTACTCTGTAGACCAAGTTGGCCTCAAACTCAAAGAGATCTCTATGTTGCACCTTTTAGAGATTTGTTTTGTTTTGTGTATGACTGTTTGTCCATGTACCATGTGTATGTCTGATGTCCTTGGAGGTCAGAAGAGAACACCAGATCCCCGAAATTGGAGTTACAAAAGGTTGTGAGCCATCTTGTGGTTGCTAGGATTACAACTTAGTTCCTCTGGAAGAACAGCCAGTGCTTTTAACCACTGAGCCATCTCTCCAGCCCCATCTTTTATAATGGTTACACACACACACACACACACACACACACACACACACACACACACACACACGCACGCACGCACGCACGCACGCACACACTCACACTCACACACACACTTTTGAGACTGTCTCTTGCAGCCAGGCTGGGCTTGAATTTCTGATGCTCCTTCTTTAATCTCCATAGTGAGTGCTGGGATTACAGGCATGTGCTATCATACTTCATTTATATTTGTGCTGGGGATGGGACACCCAGCTTTGTGCATCTAATATGAAATCCATCTGCAGCCCCTACCTAATATATTTAAAAGAGCTCCAGATGGGTCTTTTAGGATGCATTCAGAACAATCCAGGCATTGTTTTTGTAGGGGTGATGACAGCTACATGCAAGCTTTTATCTCTGGAAACCCTCCAGTGAGACAAAGGTAGAAGACAATGATAGGGTGATTTGACCTTGTACAGACATGGCATATATATATATATATATATATATATATATATATATATATATATATTCTTCATTTTTAATTTTAAAAAGTTTAAAAATAAAAATTTAAATTTAAAAGTAGCAACAAGTTTACATAATAAATGGACAAAGACAAAATATTGTAGTGGGTTTATTTTGGTTTGCTGGAGGTATGTTATGGATGGTTTTCCTAAGTAACATAGGTTTACCTTGAACTCATAACAACCCTCCTGCCCCAGCCTTCTGAGAGCTGTAATCACAGTTACTCATGACTATGCTCATCTAGAAAAATATTTTTATACAGTTGTATATTGCATTTGTTTTGTTTTCCAAGTATTATTTGATAAAAATATTTTAGAAGCATTTTAAAGTAAAAATGTTAGAGAAACCTAAGTCATTTGTTATTTCAAATACTTTAAAAATAAGTGTAGCGAAGCCCATGTGTATAGTGCTCATAAAGTCTTCAGCAGGGTATGGTGACATCTCCCATGTTCCTTCCTACCCAGCCCCTGACTCTCCGAGCAGCTTCTAGTCCTGCAAGCTCCATTAAGGGTAGTGCCCCAATGGGTGTGCCATTGCAGCTTTCATACTGTATTGCCATTGTACCTTTAATTTATTTGGATATATTTAGATACCAAATGCTTAACCACTTTTGGAGTTCCTTGAATTGTTCCACCATTGTTTCTAGTGTTCAGTCTCAGAACAAAGACAGCTATGGTATGTAGCCTAGATGTCTGCTGGGCCACACCTTCAGGATTTGTAAAGCAGACAGTGCTCTTGTTCTGAGCTATACCTCCAGCCCTTGGTTTTGACTTTTTGTTTTGCTTCAGTTACCCAGGCGTGTCTTGAGTTCATTCTATATCCCACACATCCCTTGAACTTATTATGATCCTCCTGCCTCCATCCTAGGATAACAGGCCTATACCACCAGGCTAGTCTCTACCTGAGTTCATGTTCACACAACCAGGAAAATACCTAAAGATTCTTTCATCATAATTGATAGACTGTAATTATTAAATAATGTGTGACCATAGTTAAAACAAAATGTCTCACACATGAAAAGATAAGATTTTTATTAATAACTTTTGTTTCTTGACTTCATATATGTTATGTAGTACATTCTAGATACTTTCTCCAACATTTCTCTTATTTCACTCCCACCCTGGCAAGTCCCACTTCCTTATGAACCTCATTTTTTCATTCATGACTTTTTGTTTTGTTTGTGACTGAGTTTAACCAGAGCCATCTGTGTGACCACAGGTTTGGATGATGGGCTCACCAGTTGGTATGCAATTAGACACTATGTCTCCTCTCTATAATCTTAGCTGTTCATAGTTCAATAGTAAGAGGTAGAGCCATAGGAGGCCCTGTCCAGGCAATAGCTGACTCTTGGCCAGGGCAGTCTTATGTAGGCCTAGTGCCAGCAAACATAGTTGCTGATAATTCATCATTGCCATGGCCATGTTGTGCCTAGAAGATGACATTTCATGATTCTTCTCTCTGTCTCCCAAATCTTAGATTCTTTCCCTCCCTCTTCCAAGATGATCAATATGCCTTAAGGCGGTAGTATAGGTGTGTTCGTTAGGGCTGAGACCCCAACAGCCCACTTCTTCCTTTGTTTGATGATCATGTGTTTTTTTATTTTTTCAAATTTTTTTTTTGTTGTTATAAGAGACTCATGGGCTCATAAATTTATATACTCAGTCCCCAGTTGGTAGAACTCTTTGGGAAAGATTAGGAGGAGTGGACTTGTTAGAGAAGGTATGTCACTGGGGACAGGCTTTGGGGTTTCAAAAATCAATACCATTCCAAGGTGGTTCTTTGCCTCTTACTTATGGATGAGATATAATCTCTCAGCTTACTGCTCTAGCACCATGTAACCTGCTGGCCTGCCTTGATGATCATAGACTCTATCCCTCTAAAACCATAAGTCTCAATAAGAATTTTCTCTTACAGTTTTCAACAGCCTACTTCTTAGCATCTTGTGCAGCCATGGGTTTTCATGCTCACCTCTACTCACTGCAAACAGAAGTTTTCTTTAATTAAGACTGAGAATAGCCTTTGTTTATCATACAAATAAGTTATTTAGAAGGCATTTGATGCTATGTCAGTTTAGCTATATAAGAGTAATATGTTCTCACTTAGATTCTAAGACCCCCTCAGTCATGACTTTTTGATTGGGTTTACAATATTAGGCATGGATACTGTGTTGTGCAACAACACTCAAATCCAACCACTAGTCAACCAATGGGCACATAGGAAAGTTGCAATAGCTTGGGGTTAGAGAGATGGATCAGCATTTAAGCATGCTCTTCCAAAGGAACCAAGTTCAGTTCTGAGCACCCACCCTGGGCAGCCCACAACCACCTGTAACTTCAGCACCTGCTTTTGATTTCCACAGTCATCTGCATGCTTGCCTATAGTGTGCTGAGATGCACACACATACACAAATTCAACTGTTTTTGAGCCACTCTTTATGGTTAATGGGTCCCATCCTCTACATCCTTTCATTTATTTTTTTTATTTATTTTTCTCTGAAACATCATATCCCAACTGCAGTTTTCCTTCCCTACACTCCTTCCAGTTCCCGCCACCTCTCCTAGTCTCCAGACCCACCCACTTCTCCATTTCTCTTCAGAAAAGAGCAGCCCCCCAGACACATTGACTGAACATGGCATAACAAGTTACAAGAAAACTAGGTGTAAACCCCACATCAAGGCTGGACTAGGTAATCCAATAGGAGGATAAGGGTGCCAAGAGCAGGTGAAATAGAGACACCCCTACTCTCACTGTTAGGAGTCCCACAAGAACACCAAGCTACACAAACATAGCCTAATACATGTAGAGGACTTAATGAAGACTCACGTAGGCTCCCTGATTGTCACTCCAGTCTCTGTGAGCCCCTATGAGCCCTGCTTAGTTGATTCTGTGGGTTTTCTTGTGGCGTCCTTGACCCCTCTGGCTCCTACAGTCCTTCCTCCCCCTCTTCTGAGGGGTTCTCTGAATTCCACCTAATGTTTGGGTGTGGGTCTCTGGATCTGCTCCCATCAGTCCTATCTATTTTCCTATTCTTATCTATTATTATTATTACTATTGTTATACTATTACAGAAGGATTATTATATTATGGAAGTTGCCTAGCCTTTTCTTGATTTGGCAATTTGATATAATCTATTATCTCTCTTTAACAGTAGATGGACATTGAATATCTTTGCTGACCCCTTCCTTGTTCTTCAAATTCCAAATACAGTTTAATCATGATTTTCTAAAATAATGATACCTATTTGCATGATTATTTCTTACTGCTGAACTGGGAGTGGAATCTGATTTAATTTTATTCTACCGCATTTTGTTTTCCTGGAATCCCTGTTTCCTTAAGAGGCTGCCTTCTCTCTCTGCCAACTTTTCCTTTCCCTGGGTCAAGTTCCAGGTTCATTAGCTTTTCCTCTGCTCATGGCTGCACCAGCAGGAATTCCTCATGGCTTCTGCAGGAGGCTGTCTCCTTGGCTCCAGGGCCCACAGACGTTGCAAGGATACTTATAAAGGGTGTGGTGGGGCGGGGTTAAAAACCTGAGATCATTGTCTTGACACCACAGTTAGGATTCTACCCACCCCAGTGGTCCTTTCTTTTCTTCTTCTTGTCTTCTCTCCTCATCACTTTTTTTTAAATTAGAGTGTAACACATTCAACATGTATAAGTTTTAAGTGTGTACCTCATCAATTTGAAGATACATTTTAATATATGTATATATATGAAAGAAAACACATTTTCCCTCATGTTTTTTCCCAGTTACTCACCCACTCCCACATGCATCTTAATTCTTTTCTATCCCTACTAGTTAATTGTGCTGACTGTCAAAGATCTTACACAATTCTCAACTTAGAATCCTTTCATTTTTTCCCTGGGGGTTTTAAATACTTTTTCTTAACTACATATATCAAGAGGACCCTTAAATGACCTCTCACTCTATCCCATTGGGTTTGGCATGATGGCCCATTTTGCAGATGAAAAACTGAGTCTGAGATGTTAAATCATTAACTTGGTTTCAGATCATCACTTCTCAAATGACAAAGAGCAGAGCCTGTATTGAACTCAGAGCAATATGACTCCCAAGTCTGAGTCCCTTCCTTGTTAAGCCAGTATTGTTATAAATGCTGTCTGCTCATGGATAATATTTCGTAGAGGTTTTCCTATGTATACATATACAGTTGCATGTGCATGTGTGTGCACATGTCTTTGGAAGCTAGAAGTTCACATTAGGTGCCTTCTTCAATTGCTTCCCACATTTATTATTATTATTATTGTTATTGGAGAAAACGTCTCTCACTGAACCTTTAGTACACTGTGGTCTGTCCAACCAGCAGGCCCCAGGAGTCCAGCTTTTTGTGTCTCTCCAGCACAGTGGTAACAGGCATGCAACCACACCTGCTTTTGAGTTCTGACTGTCTGAACTTCGATATCCATGCTTGTAAATCTAATACTCTATGAACCAAGTCATCACCCCAGTTGCATTTTAAAAATAAATTATTATTCAAGTTTAAATGGGCCACAGGAGTCTTTCTTCATATTTTAAAAAATATGCCTTGATGCTGCAACCTTTATCTGTTTCCATCTTGCTTCTCCTTCGTCTGGAGTTACCTGCCCATTCTATCTCTCACAGTGAAATTGGCCTCAGATTTCCATGTTCACAATAATAAGTAAGGGTCAATTTCCATTCTCTCCAGAAGAGGGCAGCAGACTCCACACTAAATTAAAAAACAAAAACAAAAAACCAAACAAAAAGGCATCAAAAAAGGAAGCCAGACAAATCCCTCTGATAAACTTGATGCAGCATTTTTTGAAGGTTTATTATTTATTGTGATTATTGTGGCGTTTACACATCCTTAATTTTTTACACTTACAAGTTTTAAGTGAAAAAGTATTTTCTTGGGAGTTCATATTTTGTTATGTAGAGCAGGCTGGTCTGGATGTCACTATATAGCCCAGGATGGCCTCAAACTTTCAGACTTCTTGCTTCTACCTCCTGAGTGCTGGGATTACAGGCAGAAGCCAGATCCAGTCTTTAGAGCAGTTTTCTATAGGCATTCTTCACCCCTACCTTGTCCAGATTTTTTTTTTTCTTTCTGCTGAAGGCTCTGCCCTGCCCTCCTTCCAGCTCTCCAAGCAAATATGTTTTTATCTTATATAGATTCTGTGTTCTCTCTAGGACAGTTCCAAAAAGGAGCTGACTGGGTGTTTGGCAATCATAGCTGTGTGGCAGCTGGCACACGATGTCAGTGCAGTAAGTATTGCTTTCATCTGCTCAGAGTCAGAGCTAAAGAGTTAAGGGACATAGTAATGCAGAAAATAACATTTGCTTCACCAGGTGTTTTTAAAAAAAAATGTCCTCTGTATGTCACTTGGTATGGAAATTAGATTATAATGAAATTGTAGGCTGTGGGGTGGCCTCTCTGACAACCGTCTTGAATGCAGGTGTTTTGCTTAGCCTACCTTTGGGCTTTCATTTCAGGATAAATATATCCCCAGGGTGGGAACACAGATTTGGCTAGGTCACATCACTGAGTAACAAAGTGGTTGTTTCTGACACATATGGACAGGGATCCAGGCAACCCAGACTTAGCCTGGATGATCTGTGCCCAGGAAGAGCCTGAGCAGATGCCTTTCTTTATAAGTCTCAATAACCTATCCTGGCTGCCCTGAGATGCTGCAAGGAGGAGATAAGGGAGTGCTGCTCTGGGCAGGACCAGAACAAAGGATCAGTCTCTCTTAATGGCTCCAATGCACGCAGCTTTCATAATTCCTCAGCTACAGGGAAGAAAAGGGACTTGGCTAGGAAGAGGCTTGGAATCCCCTGGAGGGTGTTGTTAGCAAGGCTGTGGGAGAGGTAGGGAAAGGAATGCACAGGGGAATAAAGGTTGGCCCAGTGAAGAGATAAAGGCTCTTAAGCAATCTACAGGAATCCTTCAGAAGAATAGATGAAAAGTAAGGAGTGGAGAGGCTGTATGTGCAGCTCAGTGGCAGAGTGCATCCATGTGTGGGGAGAAGAAAACTGGAGAAGCTGACACATTGGACCAGGACAACATAAGCGCACAGAAAGTGTGGGGATGGTGTCTCTTATCCCAGTAGTTAATCTGCCCTGGCTATTTGATGAGATTCTTGGTTGTGGTGGTACTGCTGGTGGTGGTGTGGGGGTTAAGACTTCTCCCCTTGGTCAGATAAGTGAGTTACAGAGTGAGCCTGTCCCTGTGCTCAGGAGAGAAACAAGGTGGGAGGAACCTGGATTCTGAGTGGCTTCTCCTGCCTGACAGTGTCAGAGCACCGTCCCAGGGTAACCTTCCCTGAGCCCCAACAACATCAAAATCCCTGGAAGCAGAGAATACAATACATTTTCATGGTAAACTCTTGGGATGGGGCGATTATTTTGGATCTTTAGGGATGGACTCTTTCTAGACTCTTCAATAGAAGGCAGCCTATCCCAGCTAAGGTGGGAGTCTGAAGTATAGCCAGAGAAGGGTCAGAGGATTATGGAGGTGGAAGGAACTGTGAGCTGTGAAGATTGAAGGTCTCAAGAAGCTGGAAAAGGTGAGGGGGGAAAAGATTCCCCCAAAACTCTCATCCTACAGCAGAACACTTCCTGCCATTGCTTGGATTTTAGCCTAGCAACATGTATTTTGAATTTCTATTCTACAGACAGTTAAAAAAAATTTTTTTTAAAAAAATGTATTGTTTTAAGCCACTAATTTGTAGAATTTGTTATAGTAGCACAGGAAAATAAATAGATACATGTAAATAAGATGAAAGCTTAAGAAAATCAGAGAGTTATAAATTTTTACCTTTTGTTTTGATTTTATTTATTTTTGACATTTTTCTTAGCTATTGTATCCTGATTGTGTTTTCCTATCTCTACTCCTCCACATTCCTCCCTACATCCCCTCTCAGCTGGATCTATTGCCATGCTGTTCTTCATTAGAGGATAAATTAGAGGGATAAATATAAAATATAAGATTAAAATAAAATTAACACATCAAAATATGACAAAATAAATACTTGTTTGCACACTCAAGAATCCCATAAGAAGACTAAATAGGCCAGGTGTGGGGCTGTACGCCTTTAATCCCAGCACTCAGGAGGCAGAGGCAGGTGGATCTGCCAGGCTGGTCTACATAGCAAGTTCCAGGACAGCCAGGGCTACACAAGGAAACCCTGCCTCAAAACAAAACAAAACAAAACCCAATAAACAAACAAACAACCACTCCCAAAACAAACAAACAAACAAACAACACCCACCCCACATGGGCTGGAGAGATAGCTTAGAGGTTAAGAGCACTGGCTGCTCTTCCAGAGGTCCTGAGTTCAATTCCCAGCAACCACATGGCATCTCATAACCATCAGTAATGAGATCTGGTGCCCTCTTCTGGCTTGCAGACACACACGTAGGCAGAACACCATATACATAATCAGTCAATCAATCAATCAATCAATCTTAAAAGAACCCAAACCACAAGTGTAATATATGCAAATGATATGCAAAGGACCTGTAGAGTAAAAAAAAGAGAGAAATTAATACATATGAATAAAATAAAAATAAAAAACAGGATTTTTTTTTTTAAAGGAAAAACGCTATACATGACATAAAACAAAGATCCTTCGAAGATGTCTTTGAGTTTGTTTTGTGCTGGACATCCACTGCTGGCCATGTGACCTACCCTTAAGAGAGGTTTGTTTTCTCAGTGAGACTCCCTTGGAGGAAATTAAATTTTCATTTTCATTTACAAGTGTCTACCAGTTAAAGATAGCTTCTGGGTTAGGGATAGGGGCATGTGTCCATTTCTCCTGTCAGCTCTAGAACCCCATGTGGCACAGAACCATGCAGCCTCTGGGCTTCTCCATCGGTCTCTGTGAGTTCATGTGTTGATTGAGAGGCCTTGTTTTCTTGGTGTCCTCCATCCCTTAGGTTCCTTGATCCCTGAGGGGGAGGTTCTGGTGGAAATATTCCTTTTAAGGGTGACTGTTCCAAAATCAGTCTCCTCATAAAATCTGCCTGTGGATCTCTGTTTTGTTTTGTTTTTGTTCTTGTTCTTGTTTTCTGATGATGGCTGTGTAGGACACAAATCTGTCAGTATAGCAGAATGACATCAAGAGTAATTTTATAGATAGATAGATACATGCATATATATATATATATATATATATATATATGTATACATATATGTGGTTTTACTCTAGATCTCTGGGCTATCTAGTCTCACTTTCTTGGCCACCCAAAGAGTGTTGGGTATGTGTTCCATGTAATGGAATAGACCTTAAGTCAAATAAACATTAATTGTTTGCTATCATAAGCTTTGTGCCACCATTCCACCATTTCCCTATCATATGTTGTAGGCAGGAGACCATTGTAGATCAAAGGGATTGTGGCTAGCTTGGTGTTTACATTTCTCTTTTGGTAGTATGAAGAGTAATTTCCTATACCAAAGATGCTAGAACACAAGGGTGAAGGCTTTATGTAGTTACCAGCTTGACTTCTCCATGTTCAATGAGCTGTGTAGGTGTTTTCTTCAGCAATGGGACCTTGACTTTGGTTTGAGGAGAGCAACCTACAGTCTTGGCAACAGCCTGGGTTGTTTGAGGGTTCCTGTGGCCCTTTGGCCAACAACTCAACTACATGTAACCCAATCCTGGTACTGGAAGCTTCATTTGGTGACAAAAGATGCCCAGTTGGGTCCCTGTCCCCACCATTACTTGGTGATGTCATCTAGATCATCTTCATATATGTATACATTTTAGGGAGTTTCTACTATACTATATTTCCATACTACCCCTCAAATGCCCCTGAATTTATCTGTCTCTCCCCCTCCTCTCTCCCGCATCCCCTTTTCTCCTCTCCCTCCCCACTTGATGCTCTTATTCCCCCATCCATCCATAACTATCTATTCTATTTCCCATGGTTTACTCTATTCATAACCTCCATGGTTCTTTGGATGTAGCTTGGCTACCATTGACCTCACAGGTAATACCCATATATAAATGAATACATACAGTATTTGTCTTTCTGGGTCTGGATACATCACTCTGGATGTTTTTCCAGTTCCATCCATTTACCTGAAAATTTCATGGTGTCTTTTTTTTTAAACATCCATTGTGTAAAGGTACTACATTTCCTTTATCCATTCTTCTGTTAAGGGACATCTAGGTTGTTTCCAATTTCTGGCTATTGTGCATAAAGCAGCAATGAACATGGCTGAGCAAGTTGTCTCTGCAGTAGGAGGAAGCATTCTTTGGGTATTATGCCCAGAAGTGGTATAGCTGGATCTTGATATCAATCAATTCCCATCTTTCTGGAAAACTGATTTCCATAGTGGCTGTGCAAGTTTGCACCCCCCACCAGCAATGGATGAATGTTCCCCTTCTCCATATACTCAACAGCATGAGCTGCCACTTATTTTATTGATCTGACAAGTGTATGTTGAAGTTTCACAATACTTTTAATTTGCATTTCCCTGATGCTAAGGATATTGAACATTTAAGTGTTTTTCAGCTATTTGAGTTTCCTTGTTTGAGAATTCTTGTTTTTAGATCTGTACTCCATTTTTAAATTGGGTTATGTTTTCCTGATATCTATTTTTTGAGTTCTTTATATATTTGGATACTAGTCTTCTATTACATATGTAGTTGGTAAAAATCTTTTTTCACTCTATAGGTGTAGTGAGATAGTCCTTCTTTGGCACTGACCATGCCCATTGGGGGGTGGAGCCATGGGCGGAAGTGACCTGTGGAAGGAGGTCAGAGAGAGAGCCGGGAAAAGCTCTCTTGCTGACGGGACTCGGACAGGAGAGCATCGGGTGGAATTTCCTGGTGTTCATCTGTCTAGGTTGTAAGTTATTTCTCCCTGAATAAACATCTATTCGGCCTATTTGTTTATCCTGATCCTTATTTAACCGCGATATATAGGCTGTTGCTTTGTCTGGATGGTGGTGTCATTTGCTGTGCAGAAGTTTCTCAGTTTCATGAGGTCTCTTTTATTTATTGTTGATCTTAGTGCCTGTGCTAAAAGTGTTCTGTTCAGAAAGTCTTGGCCATTGCGATGCATTCAATGTTATTCCCTATTTTCTCTTCTATCAGGTCCAGTGCATTTGGTTTTATGTTGAGGTTTTTGATCTATTTGGACTTGAATTTTGTGCATAATGATAAATATGGGTCAGCCTGCATTCTTCTACTGTAGCTGTCCGGTTGGACTGGCAGCATTTGTTAGTAATGCTTTGCACACTATGAATTTCTGGTTCCTTTATAGAAAAATCGGGTGTCCATTGGTGTGTAGATTTATGTCTGTGTCTTCTATTCGATTTCATGAATCAGATTGCATGTTTGTTTTTGTGTCAGTACCATGCTATTTTTGTTTGTAGTATAACTTGAAATGGCTTTGTAGCACAACTTGTAATTGGGGATAATACTCTCCCCTCAGTTCTTTTATTATTCAGGATTGTTTTAGCTAAACTGTGTTTTTGTTTAGCTGTTTTTTTTTCTTTTTTCTTTTTCTTTTCCTGTTGTAGCTCAGGCTGGCTTGGAACTCAGCTTTGGAAGGCTGGTATTACATTCATTGGGGGTCTTTATTCATTCTGTATAAATCCATCAGGTGGAACCCTAACTACACTGGTGAATCTGACTTCTTGGAAAAACGCTTTCTGACCTTCACCCTCTTCATAACCCCAATCCACCAACCCTGTGAGACTGTTGTTTGACAAAGGGCCTGAGGGAAATTTATGAAGTGGCTGGGTTTGTTTGTTTGTTTGTTTGTTTTTAATACTGTTTCTGTCACCTTTCAGTTTAGGCTTTACAGGTCACCACAGGCCCTGTCATTTGCTTGCTTTAACTTCTGAACTCTTGGCAGTATTTTGCTAGATCCTATCACTTAAATTTAGTGGATGACTCCCTGATCTAAGTATGCTACTGTGTTCTCTGCTTTGGCCTTCTCCCATCTCTGACCTTCATTCTTTCCAGAAAGTACTGGAAACGGTAGTTTACACTCACTAATCCACTTATTTAATTCCATGACCATCATTATCATTTATGAAATTCTTATGGTGTATCAGTTACCATGCTAAACACTGTTTCCTTCTAGAAGAACAAGACTGAAACTGAGGAGATAGTCCTGTCATAAAGTACTTGTGGACCTGAGTTGAATCCTCAGAACCCATGTAAAAATTTGGGGGCATGGTGATGAATGTGTATGTTTGGAGAGAAAGAGACAGACAGGAGGATCCTTGGGGCTTGCTGTGCAGCTAGTTGAACCTATTTGGCTCCCGAGAGACCCTGTCTCATAAAACAAAGTGGAGAGCATGAAGAGCACAGAGGTTGGCTTCTGCCCTCTGCACATAGGTGCACATATACCCGCCCCAACATTCCAATGAAAGACCAGTGGTTGATCAGGAAGAAAAATGATGGTAGTGGTAAGACTCCTGGTAGAGGGGATATTTGACCTTGAAGTATCTATAGGTGTATGACTCTCATGAAGGAGAGTTGAGAAGCAAAGGCAGTGGGGGAGAGGTGGGGCATCAGGTCATTGCATAGCCCTAAAGTGGCTTTAGATATTGGAAGTAGTAAACTTCCTTTCCAAAGAGACTTGACTCTAACCCAGGAACTTCAGGCCTAAATTTACAGTCATCTGGGATTATAGCTGACCCTGCATATGGAGGCCTGTGTATCCCATTCACTACTTCAACTGACAGCAGAGAGTGCCATAGAGTTAGAGTTTGTGAAGTTTACATCTCTACTGGACATGTAGATGAGTTTTCAGTTTTCCTTGTTATTTTCTCTAAGCAACATACTATAACAACTACTCTCTCATTGTTTACATTGTATTAGTGTAAGTAACTATATTAGTTATTTGTCTGCTGCTATGATAGACAAAAACAAAGTAAAGGAGGAAGAGTTTACTTTGTCTCAGTTTGAGGACACAGTCCATCATGACAGGGGAGGGGAGTTGTCGTGGTGGCAGCAGGTCATATGACATCTGCTGTCAGAAAGCAGACAGATAGATGCTGGTGCTCACCTAGCTTTCTGCCTCTTATGCAGCCCTGGGTTGCAGCCCATGGAATGGTGCTGTGCAGCTTTAAGGTGGGTCTTCTCATCTCAACTAACTTAATATAGAAACTCCATACAGCATACTCAGGGGCTTCTCTCTGCAGCAACCCTGGATTCTGCTGAGTTCACCCTCCTCCACATTAGTCACCACAGTATTCTAAAGATAGTTTAAAGAACACAGAAGGGTACATGTGGGTTATATGGAAATATCCTTTCATATAAGGATCCCAAGCCCCAGAGGATGTTGGTGTCCCAGGAGGAGTACTGGAGCCACTTTCCCAGGATGACTTAAACGCTTTAGTTTTGTCTTAACGTGGTCATATTTGTACCTTCATTTTATTTTATTTTTAAAGATAGGGCCTAAAACTCACAATTCAATAGCTTAGAATTCACTATGTAGTCCAGGTTGATGTTAAAGTCATAGCAATTCTCCTGTCTCAGCTTCCTGAGCCACTACACCTGACTTTGTATCTTTATAAAGACCTATGTGATCAGGAAGACTGGGTAGGTATCTTAATGTAAATAACAAAAAGGGTCATACATGGGTAAAAGAAGTGACCCAAAAGGGGGGCAGCATTTGTAAAACTTTGCAAACTAAATATGGAGAGGGTAGAATGGAACAAGGTGTCAGAGTGCACAACCTTCTGTCTCCACCTGAGTGATGGGCACTATTGACGCCTTTGGTCCAGGAGAGGATAGATTTTTAGGTTAGAGAGCAGTGTGGTGCACAAGCCACAAAACAAAATGAATCAGAACAGCGAGGATAAATCAGGAAGAAAAGGGAGGCTGTTGCAGACAGGGAAGCAGTGACCAGTAACACTGAACAAAAGGCTAAGAAGAAAGAAGAATGGCAAGACCCATGACTGGTCACATTTAGAGTGTCTTGAAAGTCCGTTTCAGCCATGGTGAGGATAAAGGAGGATTAAAACTGTGCAGTGGTTCCCATTTCCCTTTCCAAAGAGTTGCAGCCTCAAACAAAAGGCTGGGAAAGGGGTTGGGTAGAGATGTGGGAACTTGGATATATTTATTTTTTAGATGGTGAGGATGGAACGCTCTCCTGACACAGGGAAAGCAGTCAGTGGGTAACAAGAGACAGAATAAAGACAAACATTCTTACAAATTGAATAGCCACAGGAGATATGATGGTGTGAGCTCCAGGTAATGTCTGTGAGCAGTTGGTGCAACTCTCAAATCCTGTACAGTGGGCCATGGCTTCCCCTTGCCTGAATGACCCTGGAGTTCTTATGTAGTCTAGGACAAGGCATTTCATGAAGGCTTTGAGTCCTAAGGAGGAGGTAAACAGAGCTAGGGGCCAGCTCCAGGCCTGCCAGTAGTCACACTGGGCAGGTGGGATCATCTCTGATTCTCAGCTTTCCTCCAGGGAAAATGAAGGTGAGGGTGTGTGCATGCAGTCTCTCAAACTTCCATACTACCCTACATGTTCTACTTAAATTTGTGTTTTTGCTTTGTTTTGTTTTTTCATCCTGAGAAGGGGGTTCCTTATGATGAGGTTTCTTTAGCTTAAGGAGACAGTTTCTGTTTTGTGTACCTGTGGCTTTCCCTGGGTTCATCAATGTCAAGTTTCTTCACTGTGGCTAGCTTAGCTTGGTCTCTCTTTAGTTCAGTGCTAGACAGCCTGAGCTCCCCATACCCCAGCTGAAGAATGCTGTCCTTGTATTGGCTTGGCAAGAGGGAAGTCAGGAGAGACTAGGCCCAGGCAAGTCATGCATTTCCCATTAGGAGAGAAACTGGGCCTGCCATTGTTCTTAGAAAGTCTTCCCTGGGATTCACTGACCTCGTAACAGGAATCTAACAACAGACGACTCTGGCCCAGGACCCTGCAACAGTTGGCCAGCCTGCACACTGCTCTTGCTGCCTAGCAACATTTGGCTGAGATTATCACTTATACTCATAATGAACACCATATTGCTAGTTTTAGGAACCTTGATTTTAATCTTTCTGAAAAGATGATGTCTCCAAAGCTTTTCCCAGTGGAGAGACCAGTGTAAGTTCTTCTAGAAATCATGGATGGAGCAAGAGGGGTGCTCCAGTTTGCTTTTCGGGAGGAAAGGGTTTGTTTCATCTTATGGTCCATCATGAAGGAAGTCAGGGCAGGACTTGGGGAAGGAACTGAGGCAGAAGCCACCGGAGTAAGCTGCTTACTGGCTTACTCAGCCTGCTTTCTTATACCACCCAGGACCACCAGTCTGAGGTGGCATCACTCCCAGTGAACTGGACACTCCCACACTAATCTTAATCAATTAAGAAATATATGAAGGTATTTTTTCAGTTGAGGTTCTGTCTTTCCAGATGACTCTAGCTTGTGTCAAGTTGACAGGCACCTAACCAGCACAGGGAGAGTTGAACTTCCAAGATGCTCATCGGGGCCAAAAGGAAATGATGTATGATAAAGCCAGAGTACACGATAGCTTTCAGGCTTCCCCGGCACCTGTGGCTCCACTCAGCTCTTCTCACCCCTCCCTCTTCCCTAAACTTCTCCAGCTCACGGGCTTCCCTTCCCCCAGCTTCTCGTTCCTTTATAACTCTGCCATTCCAGCCATGTGCTTTCTTGGTTCTCTCCTACCCCCCCCCCCGACCTTGTGACCTCTTTCTTGCCCCTTTCTCTTGTCCCTCCTCTCCTGCTCTCTCCTTTCATGGCCCTGGTCAGTCTACTGGCCATGTCTAGCTTATTACTTTCACTTTCTGTCTCTGCTCTGGACTCTTCCAGATGCCTCTAATGGTACTCTTCCTCACATGTACAATGAAACCTTCCCCTCAACAATACCTTAGAGCAATCAAGTCCTCCCTTTATAAACATTTGGTTCCAAAATCTCCATTTTATACAATGCTAGTAGGGTAAGGCTGGCAGAGACAAGGAAAAATTACAGCATTGGTGGCAAGGCTCTTTGTTGTTGCCTGTATCTCTAAGTTCTGAACAGCTTTTGGCCAGGGTTTTGGACATGAATGTGGTCTTCAAAAGCCAGATGGACTTAGAAAAGGTTTGTCTTTTTCATTCAGTATGCAAAGAAGGACATGGAAGGGCTGTGGAAACAGGCCTGTATCTGCCCAAGTGCTGGGAACAGGGAGAATGAACGCTGCTCTGCATGTGTTTTAGTGTGGCCTTAAAGCTGGGAGAACAGGTTCAAACTAGTCTTCTAAGTCCAGACTTCTCACTCACACCTTTATGGTACTCATAGACAAGACACAGAAAAACAGAGCGAACCATTCCTAGAAACACTTCTTACAGGGCCTGTACAAAGTTTGGAGTGGCCACGTAGGGGAGTCTCCTGGCCAGACTTTCCATCAGGATCACTGAGTTGGGGTGTGTTACCCTGGTGGCACTGCCTGTGTGTCTATTGAAGTGGTCTTGGCTAGAAGTTCAATAGAGCAAGGATGAGTTAACCCGAGTGCAAAGTTCTGTGATTCCTTTCTGGGGTGGTGGTTTGTTTTCCTTGAGGCATTTCTGGACTGAGATCAAATGGGTTGGGCTGCATTTTTGGTGAAAGGATCATCATGGCCACCAGAAAGCTGTGACACAGAGCCAAGACTGTCTGTAGCAGGGAATGGCAAGCTGGCTACTGGCTTATAACCATCCAGAAAGTTTGTTGGGCTCTGGCACCATTAGGTCCTCTGAGGTTCTTGATTATAGGGAATTTGTTCCAAATATTAATCCTCTATGGCCTGGATTCATAGTAATATTTTCACAAGTAAGCCAGAAAACCTATAGCAGACACGAGAGTCCGATTCTTTTCCTTTTCTTCCTCTGGTTTCTGGGAGTATTTAGTCATTGGGGATTAGACAGATTACCAAGGCTTCTTGACTCTTGACCATTTTAGCTTCCAATTCATTCTCCTTTTAAAATGTTTCTTCTTTGTGGCTGCAAGTTGCCTTCATTGTAGCACACAGCAGATTGATCTAAACATATTAAGTGTACTTAGAAATGTCATAACCCAGGGAAAAGGTTTTGTATCAGGGATAGTTGGGCCATGGAGACCCTGAGTTCATTCCAGAGCTATTGTTGAGTGAATGACAGAGTGACTGTGCAAGCCAGAAGCTTGGTGAACCTCGACAAGGAAGCTCTGGAGTGCTCCTTTTGCCCTGGTCATCTGCTGAAGCCATGGCCTACATTGGAACCACGTAGCCTGGAGTAAGAGAGAGAGGGGCAGGGAGGGAGGAAGAGGGGATGAAGGGAAAAGAGGGGAAGCAGGAGAGATTTTGTGTGATGTGGAAAACATTCAGAACACTGAACACCATCTCTAGTTCTATAGTATGGACCATTAGGACTTTAGGTGGTCATTCAATGAAGGGCGATAGTTTTGGACTCTAACGGGGAAAATAGTAGGAGGTTCATTGGAAAGGAAGACTAAAGGAGACAACTATGAGGGATTTTAATGCTGTGTGTCTATACTCTAGCCTTCGTGTAATGACTTACTTTCAAACTAGTGTCCCTAATACTTTAAGAAAGTACTTCAATCTAGTCCTGGTGTCACACAGAAGTACATCAAACACTCAGGAGTCTGAGGTAGGAGGACTGTCATGAGTTCATGGGCAGCCTGGGCTTTGGAGTTAGACCATATCTCTAAACAAGCATTTAACATCACCATTTCCTCCTGGTCACAATAGAAGAAATTAGATTTCTTTGTAACAAATAACATTTGAGCAAGATATGAGAAATCGAATTTAATCACTGAGGACATAAAAAAGAAATATGTATGTAAATTCTATGTGAAATATGCAAGGGCAGTGAGCAGAAGTGCTAGAGAAGGCAAGCACTACATAGAGTGGAAGACATGGGAAGGTACACCCAGGCAGTCAGAGGTCCCTGGATCAGTGGCCCACTCTTCTGAATACATTTGCAGTGCAGCCTCCGTCATCAAGGAAGGCTTTACTGATTCCTTCCTACAGGTAACTAACAGCTGCTTAAGGATAGAAAATGCAATGGGACCTTTTTCCCAGTGAGGGCAGAGCAGTCTCCCTGAGTCAAGTGACTGGATCTGGCAATCTCACACATATATCTCCATCAGCTGCCGTGATGGCTGAACCAGCTACAAGGAGGAACAGTGAATTCTCAGAGAGCCCGGATACTATGGTTTGAATGCCCATCCCCCCAACACTTCATGTTGAAATATGACCCCTCCTTGTGAATATTGAGATCAGGTGACACATTTATGAGGAGACTGTGTCATGATGGCTCTGCTTCATGAATGGATTAGTTCATAGATTTGCTGACAAGTTAGATAATGAATTGGTGAACTCACCCATTTATAGATTAGTAGGTTAGAGAACTGATGGGTTATTTTGAAGTGATTCAATTATAAAAGAGAGCTCCTTGTTATACTTTCTCTGTCTAGTCATATTAAGGCTTCCCCATGCCATGGCACAGTAGGAAGACCCTTTCCAGGTGCCTGTGGATGTCAGCACTGTGCGTTTGGACTTCCAGAGGTTCAGGATATAGAGATTTGTGTCCTTTCTAAATCACCCCATGTGTGGAATTGGTTTTAGTGAGGGGGGATGGACCAAGACTTCACTCTTTCCCTCATCTGCTATTACTAGGATGTGTTATTATGTTTCAGAGAAACTATCAATATCTTGTCTTAGACAGAACAGGAGTCAGAAGCTGGTCCTAAGCACCTTGGGTCTATTTACTTATTTATTAATATTTTTTTTTCTTTTCAAGAGTTACAGGCAAACTAAAAAACAAACAAACAAACAAAAAACCAAAAAGGAACTCCCTGCTCTTCTAGAGACTAAGCTGGCTGCCAGAAGTTTTGCCCCCAACTCCTGAGTGGAGACTCCCTGCTCATCCACAGGCCACACTGATTAGAAGAAAGAAAGGAAACAGAAATCAAAGAACAAAACATCCATCCAACAAACTCAGAAATCAGTACACCTATAATGACCTCAAACACAGCAACCCCTGAATATTCAAACACAGCTGAAAGCACAGAAAGCACAAGAAAAAATTATTAAAACCAACTTTATTAAAATGATTGAGTTCCCTTAAAGATGAAATGAATAAATCCCTCAAAGAAATCCAGGAAAACACAAACAGGTGAAGGAAATAAATAAAACTTTCAGGATATGAAAACTGAAATAGAAGTAATAAGGAAAACACAAACTGAGGGAATTCTGGAAATGAAAAACCTAGACAAGTAAACAGAAATCACAGATACAAACAATACCAACAGAATACAAGAGATGGAAGTGAGAATTTCAGGCATTGAAGATATGATAGAAGAAATAGGTAACATCAGTCAAAGAAAATCATTAAGTCCAAAAAGTTCCTGATACAAAAAATCCAGGAAATCTGGGTCACCATGAAAGATCAAACCTAAGAATAATATGAATAGAAGAAGAAGATTCCTAGCTCAAAGGCTCAGAAAATATTTTCAAGAAAATCATAAAAGAAAGATTCCTAACCTAAAGATACAAGGAGCTCGAAGAACACCGTAAATTGGAGCAGAAAAGAAAGTCTCTGTGCCACATAATAATCAAAACACTAAACTTCTAGAACAAAGAAAGAATATTAAAAATTACAAGGGAAAGAGGATAAGTAACATATGAAGGAAGAACTATTAGAATTATACCTGATTTCTCAACAGAGACTTTAAAAGCCAGAAGGACATGGACAGATGTCTTGCAGATTCTAAGAGACCACAGCTGCCAGCCTAGACCACTATATCCAGCAAAACATTCATCACTATGGATGGAGAAAACAAGATAGTCCACGATCAAGTCATACTTAAACAATACCTATCCACAAATCCAGCTCTATAGAAGGTACTAGAAAGAAAACACCAACCCAAAGAGTTTAACTATTCTCATGAAAGCACAGGAAATAAGTCATCTTATTTCAACAAAACTAAAAGAAGGGACACACACACACACACACACACACACACACACACAAACCCATCAACAACAACAGTAAAAAATAAACAGAAAAACAGGAACTAACAATCAGTGATAACTGATATTTCTCAATTATCAGAGGTCTCAATTCTCCAACAAAAAACACATTAACAGAATGGATGCAAAAACAGGATCCATCCTCTTACTGCATACAAGAAATATACCTCAACATCAATGATAGGTATTACCTCAGAGTAAAGGGTTGGAAAAAGACCTTTCAAAAAAATTTGACCTAAGAAACAAGATTGCATAGCCATTCTAATATCTAACAGAATAGACTTCAAACTGAAATTAACCAAAAGAGATGGGGAAGGAAGGTTCATACTCATCAAATGAAAAATCCATCAAGAGGACATTTCAATTTGTAATGTTTGGGCCCTGAACTCAAGGGCACCTACATTTGTAAAATAATTACTACTAAAGTTTAAATCACACACTGATCCTCACACATTGATAGTGGGAGATTTCAATGCTCAACTTTATGTAGGTGGAATTTTCTATCTCACCACTTGCCTCCCAGATAACTACACAGAGACTTATTAACTATAAATGATCAGCTGATAGCTTAGGCTTGTTACTAACTAGCTCTTACAACTTAAATCAACCCTATTTCTTATCTACATTCTACTGTGTGGCTTGTGACATATGGCATGCTCATCTTGCTTCTCCCTATATCTTCTAGTGTCTTCGCTCTTCTTTATCCCAGAGCTCTCTCTCTCTCTCTCTCTCTCTCTCTCTCTCTCTCTCTCTCTCTCTCTCTCTCTCTGTCCACAAATCATGCCTACCCTCTTCTGCCTAGCTATTGACCATTTAGCTCTTTATTAAACCAATGAGAGCAACACATATTCACAGTGTACAAAAAGATTATTTTACAACAACTCTCACCAACAGACAGGCCATCAAGACAAACAATAAACAGAGAAATGTTGGATGTAACAGACATTATAAACCAAATGGACCTAACAGATCCATTTCACCCAAACACAAAAGAGTATACCTTCTTCTTAATACCTCATGGTGGTTTCTCCAAAATTGACCACATACTCAGTCAAAAGTGAGTCTGAACAGATACAAGAAATTGAAATAACCCCCTACACCCTAAGAAACCACAACAGAGTAATGCTAGATCTCAAAAATGGAAACAACAGAAAAATCTACAAACTCATGGAAACTGAACAATTCTACACTGACTACTGGGTCAAGGCAGAAATAAAGAAAGAAATTAAAGATATCCTAGGGTCCAATGAAAAAGAATGCACAATATACCCAAATTTACAGGACACAATGGAAGCAATGGTGAGGAAAGTCTAGCGCTAAGTGCCTACATAAAGAAATTGGAGAGATCTCAGCAACTTAACAGTACACCTGAAAGAACAAAGTAAGTAATCACACCCAAGAGGAGTAGATGTCAGGAAATAATCAGAGAAGGCTGAATCAATTAAATAAAAACAAAGAGAACTTTACAAAGAATCAATGAAACAAAGAGTTGGTTCTTTGAGAAACTTAACAAGATAATTAACCCTTATCCAAACTAAAAGACAGAGAGAAAATGTCCATATTAAAAAAGTCAAAAATGAAAAGAGGGACAGACACAACAGACATTGAGGAAATCCAAAGAAATATTAAGTCGTACTTTAAAAACCTATACTCCACAAAATTGGACAATCTAAACAGAATGGATAATTTTATCAATCATTACCACTTACCAAGGTTAAATCAAGATCAAATAAACAATTTAAATAGACCTGTGACCCCTAAGGAAATAGAAGCAGTCATTAAAAGTTTTCCAACCCATTAAAAAGCCCACAGTCAGACAGTTTTAATTCAGAATTATATCAGACTTTCAAAAAAGAGAAATTCCAAAAAAATACCAACCCCCCTCAAACTATTCTACAATATAAAAATAGAAGGAACAATGCCAAATAAATTTCATGAGGCCACAGTCAGCTTGATACTCAAAGCACACAAAGACTCAACAACGAAGGAGAATTACAGGCTAATTTCCCTTATGAGCACAGATGCAAAAGTACTCAAAAACCAAATTAAAAAACATGTCAAAAAATCATTCACTATGACCAAGTAAGCTTCATCCACGAGATTTAGGATAGTTCAACATATAAAAATCAGTCAAGGTAATCCAACATATAAACAAACTGAAAGGAAAAAAAATCTCATTGGATGTTAAAAAAGTTTTCCCTCATGATAGAGGGAATCCAACAGTCCCTCATGATAGAGACACATGGAACATATCTCAACACAATAAAGGTTATTTACAGCAAGCCAAAAGTCAATATCAATTTCAATAGAGAGAAACGCAAAAGAAATTCCACTAAAATCAGGAATAAGACAGGCTGTACACTCTTTCTCCATAACTACTCAACACAGTACTTGAAGTTCTAGCTACAGCAATAAGATAAATGAAGGAGTCAAGGGGATAGAAACTGGAAAGAAAGAAGGAAAGAAGTCAAAGTATTGTTAGTCACAGATGATAATATACACAAGCAACTTCCAAAAAATAAAATAAAATAAAATAAAATAAAAAAGATTGAACTCCTATAGCTGATACATCCTTCAGTGAAGTGCAGGGATAAAAGATAAACTAAAAAAAAAATAAAAAATATGACAAATGAACTGAGGAAGACATCAGGAAACAACACCCTTCACAAAGATACCCTTTACAAAGCAATATAAAATATCTTAACTCTAGCCAACCAAACAAAAGACTTATGTGATAAAAACTTAAAGTCTTTGAAGAAAGAAATTGAAGAAGACATCAGAGGACTGAAAAATATCCCATACCCATGGATTGGTGAGATCAACATAATAAAAATGGCTCAGGTGTGAAGAGCACTGTCTGCTTTTTCAGAGGTCCTGAGTTCAATTCCTAGCAACCACATGGTGGCTCACAACATCTGAAATGAGATCTGGTGCACTCTTTTGGCATGGAGGGATACATGCAGGTGGAGTGCTGTATACATAGTAAATAAATAAATCTTAAAACACACACACACACACACACACACACACACACACACACACACACACACACACACAAATCCTCCAGCTATCCTATTTAAAGCAATCTACAATTTCAATGCAATTCCCATCAGAATTTCAACATAATTCAAGAACAATACTCAGCTTCTTATGGGGAAACAAGAAACTGATAGGCAGATAAGTATTCTACCATTGAGTTATTTGCCCAGCTCTTTTTGTTTGCTTGCTTGCTTTTGTTTATACTCATGATCCTACTGCCTCTCCCTCCAAACTGCTGGAATTTATAGGTCTATACTATAAAGCTTGTTCTGAATCATCATCATCATCTTTTTCTCACAAGGTCTTGATATGCAGCCCTGGCTGGCCTCTAGCTTGCACCAATTCTCTTGCTTTTGCCTCTCAAATGCTGAGATTACTGACACACACTGAAGTGGTAGTTTGAGTTATTTTTAAAATCATTCTTTCACAAAAGTAGAGAGGTTCTTCCTCTACTGGTCAGAAACACTGGGTTGGATTTGAGTGCTGTGTAAGACACTATAGTATGTGAGATCCTACTGTCCAGGACAGTGAGTCACCCTTTGGGGAAGATGAGAGATAAAATATAAATAGGGAAAGTTACTATAAATTTTCATAAAAATTATAAGTTGAATGGCTTAAATAACAGAAATTTATTTTCTCACATTTCCAGAAACTGGGATTGTGGGGTCAGGATAACAGTATAGCCAGGTGAGGCCTCTCCTCATCCCTAGTAGATAGCTGCTATCTCTCCATATATTCACAGGGCCTTTTTTTAGTACATGCTTGTGAAGAGTATTTATTACTATGGAACTAATCTAGTCAGTGGAAGGTCCCGTCTTCACAATCTTACTTACTCCTCAGGACCTCCTGCAGGCCAGCTCTCCAAATGCCACCACATTGGGCTTCAGCACTCAACCAGGAGTACATTAACACTGAATCTGTAACAGCGTTGGAGATTCCCATTTTGTCAGAGACTAAACACAAATGACGGAAAATCACTGATATTCAAGGGAAGGTTTGGTCATTGTGGGTATTGGGAGGAGTTGCATGCCCAAGAAGGAGGTGGGTTTCACTGGGGAAGAAAGTTCAAGAATGTGTCTTAGGAAAGAAGCAGATGCCTCTGGGAACGTATAAGCTATTCTGAGGATGTTTGGACAATGGACAGAGAAGAGGGGATGCCAAGGTGGTGGCAAGGAGGCAGTGTCACAGCAAGCACAAACAAGTAGGAAGTTGAAGGAGAGGCACACTGAGACACCATACTCATGATCTTTGAGACCAGGTTAGGCAAGTGCCTGCTTGCTGTTTGTTAGTTTTTATCTTATTCTTCTTTACTCTTCTAGGGGGTCACCATCCAGCACCCAAATAAATCACACATGGAGGCTTATTATTACTTACAAATGTATAGCCTTAGCTTGACTTGTTTCTTGTCAGCTTTTCTTAAATTAATCCAACTACTTAATTACCTTCAGGCTTTCCCCTTTTCTTACTTCTGTATATCTTACTTTCACTCTTACTCCGTGGCTGGCTGGGTGGCTGCCCCCAATGTCCTCCTCTCCTTGTTCTCTCATTCCTTCTCTTCCTTTCAGATTTCTCTGCCTATTTATACTCTGCGTGCCAGCCTGCTTATCCTTGCTCCTGCCTCACTATCAGATGTTTAGCTCTTTATTAGATCATCAAGTGTTTTAGACAGGCAAACACAGCTTCATAGAGTTAAATAATGCATCATAAACAAATTAACACACATTAAAATAGTTTTCTACAACACTTGCTTGCTTACATATTTGATTTTCCAGACAGAGTTATGCTATATAATCCAGGCTAACCTTAAACTCCAATTGTAGCTGAGGCCTTGGTCTCCTGATCCCCTTGTCTCTATCTTACAAGTGCTGGGAGTACAAACACCCATTTTGTAATCCAGCTGACCCAGCTGAGTTCTTCCCTCCCCCTCCATCTCTTCTTGAGACAGGGTTCTATTATATAGTTCTGACTGGCCTGGTACTCACTATATAGATTAGAGATCGACCTGCTTCTGCCTCCTGAGTGTTGGATTATAACTAGACATGCACCTTCTGTTAAGCTCCTGTTGGTACAGGGGTTCCAAGGGGATGCTGTGCAGAGGCATTCCCTTATGAAAACCCCTGATGAAAATCTCTTTTCTCCTGAAGGGTGAAAGGTACTCAGCCGTCTACACCTTCTTATCCACACACAGGGGAAACAAACAAGAAAGAGTATGAGGAACTTGGCTGGTTTCCTGTGAGATTCACTTTTCCAAATCCCAACAACGACAAAATAACTCTTGCTTTCTATCAAGACCAGATATCAGTGGATAGTTCTCTGAAAAGCATTTCACAATTCACAACCCTGGTACAGATGCTCCTAAAATAAAAGACTATTCATCCCCTAAGAATTCTGGCAAGGAATTTCATTCTATTTGTCAAGAACAGCCAGAAACATCCTTTAGGTGAAAGAGGACCTAATAATGTGTTGTTAGCTGGATTCCTCACACAGCTTCTAAAAAGGTAAAACAAACAAACAAAAAAAACAAATAAACATGCAATCAAGCAGCATGCAATATTTGCCTTGGTTTTCACCTGAACTTGTTATCTTACTACCTACATGTGGTAAAGATGTCCTTGCTTTTAACACTCAAGCTGATGGTTCCTCATATGTGGTTCTTATTCAGATGAGTCCCAGAAAGGAAGATGGCCAAGTAGGCATCTAGCTTAGATCTTGGGTCTCAGAGATACAGAGAGGCAGATGCAGGCAAGGAAGTGCTGCCATGCTTTGTATTTCTCTTACCAAGATCTGCTCTCTTACCAGCTCTGTACCCAGAGCTCTTTATACTCGCCAGCCTAGCAATCCATTCCTTAGACTGTACTTCTACCAAATAAAGGCACAGATTTCATAGGCCTATCACAGTGACATTTTGGATGAGGGTGATAACTGGTTTCTTAGCAACATCCAACTGGAATTATCTTACAAAGTTTGTGTGTCATTCTCTTACTTTTGGACTGACCAAATTCCTTCTTAGAACATTTATATATCTTTCTTGAAGTATGCTAGTATAAGTGTGTGTGTGTGTGTGTGTGTGTGTGTGTGTGTGTGTGTGTTCTATTTGGGATTTAAATATAATTGCACATAAAACACAGAATAATTTGGCCCCTGCTAATAACTGCCAGCCATAGTCATAATTATCTTAATCATTTCCATCAAGGGTGTTCCAAGCTGGTGACTGGGTGCACACAGAAATGTTCTTATCTGCACATATTTATTCAGTGACCAACTTCTCTCTGAGTCTGGTTCTTAGCACAGTTTGTTAAAAAGTTAAAAATATGGCTTATTGATGTGCTTTTATGCACTTTTTTTTTTTGCATTATCTAAGGATCCCGGATTTAGAGAAGGAATTTAGTTGCCTTGCTGAACTGTGGGTGGAGGAAGTAATGGCTGAATCATTAGGGGAAAAGAGAAGAGGAAACATGTTTTCTACCACGTGAAGGTGACTCAAAGAACAGTTAATGATTCTCCCTGGAGTGCACTTTACCCTAGAGGACAAATGTGCACATCAACTGGGGGTGTCATTATGCAGTGCCTGCATCTGCATTCCAGTTCTGCTCTCTGGTGTATGCTTAACAGGCTGACCACAAACTTGAATTTTTAAAGTAACCATTTCAGGTACATCTTCTCTAGTGTCAGGCCATACTGAGAGAACCTAGTGCAATGATGGATATATCTCACCCAGGTCATGCATGGATGTGTGTAGTTGTTTCTTTGCTTTTGTAAGCCATTGCTTGAGTGAAGCCAAGCATGCATTCTCATATGGCAAGAGGAAATCTTCCACAGAACAGAATGGGCAAAGCCACTGTTGCCACCCACCTCCAGCTCCTTCCTCTACACAGCCATGAGTCCCTGATTAGAAGGATTGACTTCACCAGAGTCAGGCAGACGGTGTAATCCATGCCTCCTGTCTCCCACCCCAACCCTACCCTACTCTCAGTTCTTGTTTCTTCTTTTGGGAATGAGTTGGAGCTGCTCCAGCATTTGGAATGACTTCTGCCCAACAGTGACAAAGGGTGCCAAGAAGCCCACAGCCCTTTCCTAAAGAACACTCATTATTCCCATTTGCTGAGCTCAGATGTTTCTCAGCACAGGGAAGAACTTTTGTTCAGGAAACAGAACTTGTTGGGGCTTGGAAAAGCCCCTTAGTCTTAGATGTTAGTGTCCATCACTTGCCCTTGGAAATCATTGTTTAATGATGCAAATATGCATTGAATTCTTTTATACTGTATTTTTTAACTCTGTGAAGCTCTGTTGCTTTGCCTGTCTAAAACACCTGGTGATTTAATAAAGAGCTGAACAGCCAATAACAAGGCAAGAGGAAGGATAAGTGGGGCTGACGGGCAGAAAGAATAAATAGGAGGAGAAATCTGGGAAGAGGAGAAGAAAAGGGAAAGGAAAGAGGAAGAATCAAGATAGAACAAGGGGAGGAGGACATTAGGGACCAGCCACCTAGCCAGCCATGGAGTAAGAGTGAAAGAAAGGTATAAATAAATACAGACAAGGTAAGTTAAGGAAAGCTGGCTAGCTACAAGCTAAGCAAAGGCCAGGAATTTATAAGTAAGACTAAGTTTTCACATGTGATATATTTGGGAGCTGGGTGGCAGATCTCCAAGAGCAAAGAGTAAACAGAACAAAAGCAAGCAGCAACACAGGAGAAGTTCTCATGGTTGAAGGACTTTGCATATGTGAAAATGCCATGAGTGTGTTCTGTGGCATTATTGTCATGATTGCTCATGATCCTCTGATCCTAGAAGAGGAGAATACTGGGATTCAGAGGATGATGGAAACAATCAACCCGATAGGACAGGGAGTTGGACCCTAGCTAGTTGACATTCTATTGCTGTGATAGACACTGTGACCAAAAGCAACTTGATGAGGAAAGAGTTTATCTGGTGTACACATCCCGACAGCAGCCCATTATTGAGGGAATTCAGGTCAGGGCATCGAGCAGGAACAGAAGCAGGGACCATAAAAAAATTCTGCTTACTGGTGCTCTCACCACAGCTTACCCAGCTCACTGTCTTATAAGACCCAGAATCACGTGCCCCCAGTGGGCAGGCTCTCCAAAGTCAACCATTAATCAAGAAACTAGCCTGCATTGTCAATCTGATGGAGGCAGCTTCTCAGTTGAGGCTCTCTTTTCCCAAATGACCCCAGCATGTGTCAAATTGACAAATGAAATAGAACTAACTTGCACACTCAGGAGGGTAATGGAAATATAGGTTTTGTTTTTTAAAGATTTGAGGTAGTTTTATTTTGTGAAACAATCTTTGTATATTTCTTGGTGTTTCTTCTTGTTATGGTTTGGGTAAATATCTCCTAATGCCCATTTGGTCAAGGCCGCAAGAAGCTGCTTTAGGGACCAATCAACCATACAGACATCTGAATAATGGAAGTTTACTTACTATAAAAAGTTATCACTCATAATGAGGGAAAGAATCCTCAAGAAAATTTAAGGAGAAAGAGGTTTACATCCTTAAATTTGAGATGCTGGCTTCTTTCAGAGCTCAGGCATGGCTCACTACATGGCCATAAAGTTCATAGGCAACATCCTGGAAGAGCTTTCTGGAGCTCTTCCTTCTGTGGTGCCAGGGAGGGCTCCACAAGGGGAGGTGGTATGCCTCAGAGCTTACCGCAAAAACTTCTTGAGAAGGTGTCTAGGAATGTTGCTGGACCTTAGGCCCAAAAGGAGCTAGCTGCTCAAGTGGACACTCACTTCTTTGGTCAGATGTTTGGCAGATCATGCACTGGAAGAGTCAGGAGCAGGTCTGCAGAAATAGGAAGATGGAAATTCTTGTGGCGATACCTTCTAATACCCTCTATCAACAAACGCTAACAATGCCAGCTTGCAGAAGACAGTAGATGATCCAGCTCCATACAATGAGGGTACATGGTAGCCAAGGCAATGAAATGATAACTGATGTGCATTGTGTGATATTTTACAGGGAGCAAGGGCCCTGAACCTGGCACTCTGAGCTCAACTCCTATGGCTACACATTACAGAGGATTTTATATAAAGATGGTAAGTGTTCAACGTGGTACATATTCCAACTACCCTCATCTCTTCATCACACACTATCCTATAACATATGTGCAGTCATTATATGTAAATTAAAAATATATGAATAGGTACAAATGTCCATGGTTATAAGATGGTATTGTGGAGATCAAATAATAAGATGGAGTGCCTGGATAGATAGTTCGGTAGTAAAGGACACTTGCTGTTCTTGCAGAGGAATGAGAAATGTGATTTTGTTCTCAGCAGCCACATGGGAATTTGAAAAAATCTGTAGGGAATTTGATATTCTCTTCTGACCTCCCTGGGCACTGAGCATGAATATGGTACATGCACCCACATGCCGGCAAAACACTGATACACATACAATTTTTAAAAATGAAAGAAAATTCTTAGAAAATGATAGGTAATGGGAGGTGTGTGATGGAGGTAGCAGAAGCAGCAGCGTAGATGCAGCGGCATGTCTTACATGATGAACGCTGGTGACAAACTCCTTCATATTGTCTGCCTACTCAGGAGTTGTGTGGCAGTCAGTAAACCATTTCTTCATTGAATTTCCTGATGTGTAGTGTGAAGAAGTGTGAGGAAATTCCCTCAACATGTTGGCCCTTATAAAAAATAAATGTTATAAGTAAGCACTAGTGGCTGTTATGCTCTCCTGTGGATGCAAGCGTGTGCTTAGTTTTTCTCTTACTGTTTAGTCACCTTGCTTATTGACTCCCTACTCCTATGATGTGCTGAGGATTGTATAGGAGCCCAGAGAAGAGCTCACTTTGAGAAGAGAGGGCTACAATGCACTCAGAGATGTGGTTCTTCAGAAAGAAACATTGCTTATTTTTTTTCCAAGGCCAGAAAAGCTGCCTGTGCTCCCTCATGTCAAGACCAGTTTATAATCAGCCCCATGTGGTGGTTTCCCTCAGCTCCTGCCACCCACATTTCATGCTTGAGATTATGAGCCTTAACACTGCAAAGAAGTTTTCACTTTTGAAGAAAGTTTTATGGCTAGAGTTTCTCAAGACATTTTTTTTTCTGGAAGAAAATTATTGCAGTTTCTCTATGTGTTTGTTTTAATGTAACTAAACAAGACATGTGCAAACAATTATTTGCAAGAGGTGGGGATTGGAGTCAACCCAGGCCATTGGAGTTGGAATGCCCCCTCTTGCTCTTGCAGATGTGAGAGGAGATGCCAGTTGGGTTTGCATCAGGGTATGGACAGAGGCTGAGAGACTTTGCTGGCCTCTTAAAATACCTCCTTGATGTATGATCTCTTTGTTACTCAAACTTTCTAGTAAGGAACAACACACTCATGCACTAGCAACACTGAAGTCTGGGTAAACTTTGTATGTGCTGTCTGTCCTTGCATTGCAAGACAGGAGAATGCCACCTTCTAGATGCCAGTAGAACATCTCCTTCCATTGAGCTGTCAAGTGCTCAGGGACAAGATTACAAAATAACACCTGGCTGGTAACTAAACTGCAATCCTTAAGAAACTTCCAGAAACAGGACAGAAATCCATATTTGTTCCTTAGTACAATACTCAAAACCTGTCAATGATCTCATTCTTTCTGTAAGATTCATCTCAGTTTAATCAAACAGAGAAAGAATTGATAAAAATAGGTAAGAATTGTAAAGGGACAACTGAGCATCTAATAATGCTCTTGAGATCAGCCTCATTGCAGAATAGCATGACTCCATCCTTACCCATCAGAGTGTGAAAGACGCAAAAGGTGTTTTAAGGAGTACAGGGAGATGATACACTCCTGCTGATCTCTGAGGAGAGGACACTTGCATAGTATCCTTCATAATTCCATAGTATCCAGCCACTCTACTTATAGAAATCCATCCGCATGGGGTATGTGCCACTAGGGACTTGCAATGATTGTTGCTGAATTATCATTTAATGGGTAAGTAATAACAAAATTCTGAGAGCTCTCCTGATGCCCATCAACATGAAGAAGGCAGGATGACTGGTTGTGGATAGGTAAAGCTCAATGTGCATAAAATGCACGATCACTTCATGTGGACCAGTGTGGACTGCTTTATAAGATATAGGAAGGCAGAAAAAGAAGGGAGAAGTGAGCTGTGTGTATGATGCCTGTGTTTGTGTCTGTGGAAATGTGTGTGCACTGCAGGGTGTTTCTTTTTATTTTCTTCTTATTATTTTATGTGTATGAATGCTATGAGTGCATAAATGTCTGTGTACCACATGCATGCCTGGTTCTGCTCAGGGTAGAACAGGAAATGGGGTTTCCTGATGCTAAAATTACAGATGGCTGTGAGCCACCATGTGGGTCCTGGAATCATATCTGGGTCCTCTGGAAAAGCAGCCAGTGCTCTAGCCACTGAGCTCTCTCTCCACACCCTGGAGCGTGATTTTTGAAAATAGCATGCTGTTACATCAGTTTGGCTACTGAGCAGAAATTACTAGGACTTTAGCTGGGGAGGAGAATTTTCTTTTCATTACTGACCTTTAGATTTTAAAACTAGGTTGCGTATAATATGTATAGTAAAATAGCTAAATACATTTAAATACTGAATATACAAAACTTGTTATTATATGACTTACTACATTCTTATGCATAATATATAAAATATATTTAATATTGTATATGGTATACAGACATCCTTAAATTAAAAAAACATGCATTCTTTCCTTTTTTATTTAAAAACAATTAAACATTTGTCACAGACAATGATCAGAATGAAGTCTTCCTGCAATGTTGTGGCAGCTCTGCCCATAGCCCACAGTGTCACCACCTTGTCTGTGTCCACAGCATATGTCACTCATAGTTCCCATTTTAAATAATCAAGTGGCTTCTTGTGAGTTTACATGCACTTATTCAAGTATCTTTATCTTCCCAACTAAACTACCGAGCATTAACTCTTTGGCTTTTGTATTTTTTCTTTTGTACTGGTGCAGAGTCTCAGAAGTAATAATTGCTCTCATTATGTGGCTGTGGCTTATGACTCCTCCTTAGGGGCGACAGATTGAAGTCTGAACTGGTCAAACACTACTCAGTCTCAGACATGCAGAGCCTGGAAACTGAGGAGAGAATTACCAGTGGAAAATAGAGCCTTATAGAAGGGAGCCATCCAGTCACCACCCAGGTATGAAAATAAGGCCTTAAGAAGTCAGAGAAGTACCTGCTGGGCCCACTGCTCCTGGGAGCATTAGGTCAGAGCACCAGCCCAACACCCCCTTCGCCTCCTTGGAACTTTCTGGGTCGGCTCTGAGCACATTGGACCTGCCTATCCACTCGGGACCACCTTGAGCCTGCACTCACTTGATCTTTGGGTCCCATAGCCTGCCGTCTGCCTGAGTTGAGTCTGGGACCAACCCAGGCCACCCCCCCCACATCCTTTCCCAGAAACTCTCTGGGTTAGCTCTGCATCTCGCTCCTCTCTATAACCTTGGCCTGAGTGATTCAGTTCTGGTACTCTGATCCATGCACCACCCAGAACCTGTTTTCCCCTCATCCTTGTCCCTGCTGGGTCCACTGCTTAGGGTGAGTGTTGGGCCAGAGCATAGTTCCAACACCCCCTCCCCCTTTGGTACTTCCTGGGTCAGTCAGCTCTGAGCATACTGGACCTATCTACTTGGGACCACCTTGAGCCAGCACTCACCTGATCTTTGGACCCCATCACCTCCCCTCTGTCTGAGTGCTTGAGACCATCCTGAGCCTGCCTTCCCCACATCATTGGCCTTGCTGTGGTCTCTGCTTGAAAGATCTCTGATCATCCAGAGTAACAGACATCAAACTCCTGGCCCACCTACACTCATTGGGAGAGCAGAGGAAGAGAGATAGAAACAGAGAGAGAGAGAGAGAGAGAGAGAGAGAGAGAGAGAGAGAGAAACACAGAGAGAGGGACAGAGAGAGAGAGAGAGAGAGAGAGAGAGAGACTCCACCTGCACCCACTGGAAGAAGCGAAGGGAAGACAGCAATACAAGAAAACACCTAACAATAGAAAGATGAGTATGACATCACCAGAATCTAGGGACTCTATACCAACTAGACCTGAACACAACAAAGCAGATGAAGCAGAAGAGAACAACTTAAAAATTAATTTCATAAACATGATAGAGGCCCTCAAAGATGGTATGAGAAAATACCTTAAAGAAATGGAAGAAAAAAACAAACAAAAAGTTGGAAGAAATAAAGGAAAAGACCCCCCCCCAAAAAAATGCAAGAAATGAACAAATCTCTTAAAGAAAGTAAGAAAAGCCAAGAAAAAACAATTAAACAGATGAAGGAAATAATTCAAACAGTTCAAGACTTGAAAATTGAAATAGAGACAATAAAGAAAACACAAACTGAGGGAAGCTGGAAATAGAAAAACTGGGTAAACGATCAGGAACTACAGATGCAAGCATAAACAACAGAATACAAGACACCGAAGAGATAATTTCAGGTGTTGAAGACAAACTAGAGGAAGTAGATTCATTGACCAAAAGAAATCTTAAATCCAACAAATCCTTAATACAAAACATACAGGAAATGGGACACCTTGAAAAGACCAAACCTAAGAATACTAGACATAGAAGAAGGTGAAGAAGCCCAGCTCAAAGGTGCAGAAAACATATTCAACAAAATCCTTGAAGAAAACTAAACTTTCACAATCTGAGGAAGGACATGCCCATGAAAGTACAAGAAGCGTACCGAACACCAAATAGACTGGACCAAAGAAAAAAGATCCCTCGACACATAATAATCAAAACACCGAACATACAGAATAAAGAAAGAATATTAAGAGCAGCAATGGAAAAAAGCCAGGTAACAAATAAAGGTAGACCTATCAAAATTACACCTGACTTCTCCATGGAAACTCTGGAGTCCAGAAGGTCCTGGATAGATGTTCTACAAGTACTAAGAGTCCACATATGCCAGCCTAGGCTACTATACCCAGCAAAACTCTCAATCACTATAGACAGAGAAAACAAGAAATTCAATGACAAAGCAAGATTTTCACAATACATATCTACAAATCCAGCCCTACAGAAAGTTCTGGAAGTAAAACTCCAACCCAAGAAAGTTAACTACACTCACAAAGATATGGACAATGATAATCCCACTTCACCAGAACCCGAAAGAAAAAGCAGGGCAAATATACTCACAATACCACCACCACTATCAAATCTAAAACAAACAAGAATTAACAATGAATGGTTCTTATTTTCCCTCAATATTAATGGTCTTAATTTACCTAACCATCCTGAGTTAGATAACCCAGTCAAAGAGGAGCATGGTTTATATTCACATATATATTGATTTTAGACATAAAGCAAAGGACCACCAGCCTACAATTCACACTGCCAGAGAAGCTAGGATACAAGGAGGAACCTAAGAGGTCCATACAAGGTCCTTCACAGAAAGGAAAGGAACAAGATCTCCTGAGCATATTGGTGGTGAGGGGTGGGGGGTGGGGGATGGAAGTGAGTGGAAAGAGAGTTAGGAGAAAGAGAAGGGAAGGAGAAAAGAACATGTGGGACCAGGAAGATTGAGTCAGGGGACAAATAAACGAGAGCAAAAAAGGGAGCCATTATAGGTTTGAAGAGAACTCTAGAGAAATGTCCAGAGACCTCCAAGGATGACTCCAACTAACAATCTGAGCAACAGTGGAGAGGCCTTCCCTGATGATGAGATTGATAACTAACTTATCCACCATCATAGAGCCCCCATCTAGTAGCTGTTGGAAACAGAAGCAGACACCCACAGCTAAAGACTGAGCTGAACTCCTGGAATCCAGTTGCAGAGAGGGAGGATTGATAAGAAAAGGGGTCAAGACCAGGCTACAGAAACACACAGAGACAGCTGATCTGAACAAGGGGGAGCTCATGGACCCCAGACTGATAGCTAAGAAACCAGCATTGTACTGACTCAGACCCCTGAACATGGGTCTCAGTTAGAAGGCCTGGGCAGTCTAAGGGACCTTGGGCAGTGGAACCAGGATGTATCCCTGGTGCAGGAAAGTACTTTGGGAGCACATTCCCCATTGAGGGGTACTCCCTTAGCCTAGAGACAGGATGGAGGGCCTAAACCCTATGCCAAATGACTTGACAGATTTTGTTGATCTCTCCTGGAAGGCCTCACCCTCCCTGTGGAGTAGGGGTGGGAATGGGACTGGAGGGGGGTCGGGGGCATGGGAGGAAGGGAGAGAGAACTGAGATCAATATGTAAAATAAGAAAATATAATAAATAAAAAGGAAAACAAACAAACAAACAAAAAGAAGTGAGAGAAGTAACTGTTCCCCAACTTGCCTACATTAGGATGGAGACCAAAACCAGGGACCCAAACAAGATCCACACCCAGTGGTCAAGAGAAGGACTCACATGTGAAATAATTTTAAAAGGTTTTGTACATGTATGCATTCAGAAAAATCTTATATTTCTAAAAGATTCTTCATCTAACACGCTGTATGATTGCTTTCTTCCTTCCTTCCTTTCTTTCTTTCATGATTCTCAGATTTAACTGATGGTAAGAAGTATCAGTTCCTTGGAAAGTATTAGAGTTTGGATGATTTATATTTTTAAAACAGGCAGCTAAGGAAATCTAAGCAATCCTTAGAGATAGATGCTGCTGTAGGGCCAGTGGGAAGGCTCAGGATGTAAAGGAGCTTGCCAGCAAGTCTGGAGACCTGGATTCAGTCTCTGGAACTTAAATGGTGGAAGGAGAGAAGCACCTTCCTCAAATATTGCCCTCTGACATCCACACACATATTGTGACACAGATACCACCCCCACCACATGCACCCAAAACAAATCTTTAAGAGTAGAAATTATGCTTTATTTAACCCCATTCTCAAAATAATCTGTCGAGGCAGATAAAATGAAAATTATCTCCATTTTATAGATGGGTAAGCTGAGGCTTACTGGGTATCATTTTGAGTCAGCCTGAAAAGATGCGGGCCAGAGTATGTTACGAGTAACACAATAAGTCACGAGAGAGATATGTTATGGAGATAGTTTCCTTTTTCAGAGATAGACACTTTACCATCATATAGATGCCCGGTCTCTCTAGGTGAACTTGAAGATGGCACACTGATATAACTGTAGCCTAAATCCCAAACAAGATGTTCATGGGTCTTGACAAAAAATTTTGAAATGTGGCCAAGAATATCCAAGATATTTCTAAATGTGAAGAGTAAGGCAAGAAAACATGTCTTACCAGGTACCAAACTTAAGCAGACAGAAGTAGCTAAACAAGTGTGACACTGAGATAGAGAGATGGTCCAGCGGTTAAAACACTGGCTGCTCTTCCAGAGGACCTGGGTTCTAGTTCTATCACCCATATGATGGCTCACAACATCTGTAACTCTACTTCCAGTGGATCTGATGTCCTCTTCTGACTGCTACAGGCACCAAGGCACATAGATGGGTGCTACATATACATACGTGCAGGCAAAACACTCATAAACATGAAATAAAATAAATAAAAATTTAAGTTAGCATTAGTAGTATTGAGGCAAAGGTATAACAGAGAGCCTCAAAATAGATCCAGTGTGGGAAGCTGATGAAATATCAATGGCAAACAAATGGAGAAAAAAGGAAAGATCCACCTTTGGAGGAATGGGCTGGATCTCTTTCAGATCACATCTGTGATGGTCACTTTTAACCATGAACTTGCAAGCAAGATTCCCTTGGGAAAAGTCTTAATGAGGAATTGTCTACATTGGGTTGGTCTGTGGGCATGCCTGTGTGTAATTGTCTTAATTATGTTAATTAATGTGGCTGCCATCAAACCAACTCAGGACATCACCATTTCCTAAGCAAGAGGCTCCTATTACATATAAGAGTGGAAAATTAAGCTGAGCACAAGCAAGCAAGTGAGCATGGAGGAGTGCATTAATTTCTATCTGTGCTCTTGACTGTGAATGTGATGTGACCACCTACACACACACACACACACACACACACACACACACACTTAAAACTTCAAACATTATAATATATTGTAGAGGATAAAAATGAATCATGGCCTTTATATGTTGCTGGGTTGCTGGTGAGCAGGGAAAATGGTTCAAATGCTCTGGAAAATAATTTGGAATTACCTTCTAAAAGTCTACTTTCCCAGACTCAAGGAATCAGATATTCAGTCCTGGCCATATACCCTAGAGATAGTTCTATATTCCTGTGCTAGCTTTCAGCTCTAATAAGTTACTGCAAACCTGATGAATCAAAACAACACAGGTTCATTATCTCACAGTTCTAGAAGTCAGATACTCAAATGGAGTTCCACTAGGCCAGAGTGCCAGCATGCCAAGAGATCCATATCTGGAGTTCTGAGGAGACTCTTCTGGAATTTTCCATGATCCTTGGGTCTTGGTCTAATTCTGTCTTTAAAAAGTGCCCAACTCAGCCTTTCTCCTGCTTGTTCACCCAGACCCACATTCCCCTACTTCCATCCTCTTCATTCCAGGGCTCCCATAACCACACTAGCCCCACTTGGATTATCCTAGACAATTTCTTCACCCCTAGTTTAGGTGAATGACAAAAGCACCTATTATTTAAATTCTTCTTCACAATGCAAGACAACAGAGTCTTAAGTGCCTGTTTCACTTGACCACACTTCCTTCTTAGTGAAGATATCACTAGCATCAGTAAACCATGTCTCAAAAAACAAACAAACAAACAAACAACAAAAAGAGGCAATTTTGGTCACTATGATTTTCCCTTATTTCTTAATCACTGTATTTATTCATAGATGTATGAGTTAAATAATAGTCTTGGGATTGAAGACTCACATGACCAACATGACCAGATAAACACTCTGGACTTGTTTTTTTTTTTTTTTTTTTTATGGTCAAATGGAGAGAGGCAATGAAATGCAACACACAGAATAATTATAGAAAAAAGAGTTTTGAATTCCATAACTTAGCTCATGAGTGCTGGCTCTTCATAACAACTTTCATCTTAATTTTGAGGCTTTAAAAAATTATATTTCTTCTTAAGAACAGCCCATGAGGTAGATATTTTTTTTCTCAATTACCTTCACTGATAGCCCCTAAACACCCAGAACAGGTATGTAGCACAGTAGGTATCCAGGAGTATTTGTGGAATGGATAAAGGAATAAATAAGGCTATTTTAGTGGTGTCAAGGTCTTATGGATATTTGAACAATTTAGTAAGCAAAATAAATAAATGAAATAATTGAAAAGCAAAATCGAGCAACATGTAAAGGTTTATAGAGAATTTGCTTTTACTAACCTCATTCCTATAAAACATGATCCTACAGACACAGTGAAGGGACATCTGTGGATTAGCTTTGTGGCTAGTGGTGTGATGTAGAATTCCAAGAAGAGCTGAGCTCACAAATGTGAACTCTACATAGAGAGATTCAAAAACCTTCGTATAAGGTGAGTCACAGAATGTTTAGCTAGACACAACATATTTGCCGTTAATGTGAAATTTCTAAAATTGTTGTGATATAATTGTAGAACTTTGAAAGCGGAAAAAGAAAAAGAAATCTGATTGGACATGTTCTTCTGTATGCTGTGAATAAATGTTTCTCTTACTGGTTGATAAATAAAGCTGTTTTGGCCAATGGACAGGCAGACCTATCAAGGCAGGAAGTATAAGTGGGGGCTACCAGACTCTGAGAATTCTTGTAAAGGACACAGAGAGCTAGTCTGGAGCAGGGTACCCAGAAGGCAGGATGCCTGGGCATTCTCCAGTAAGATAAGGTCATGTGGAGATACACAGATTAATAGTTAAGGGATAATAATTAAGAAAGAGCTAGCCAATAAGAAGCCTGGGCCATTGGCCAAACAGTTTATAATTAATATAAGCCTCCCTGGGTTTATTTGGGACTAAATGGCTGTGGGACTGGGTGGGATAGAAACTTCCAGCAAGATATCACTACAGAAACCAACATAAGAACTTTATGAAATACTACCTTAAAACTATAAATTTGTTTGTGTTGATTGCAGAAATATTTGGTTCCATCCCATTGTTCTCTGTGTTTAGTTATTTCTCAATTGTGGATGACCCAGTTTTAAAAATCTAATTGGCCAACTGATTTTTTGTGAATATTCCTATGGAGTTGAATTTTTTTTCTTATTTAAATCATTTTAAAAGCAAAGCCAAAGATTTGTTCCAAAGGATAAATATAACATAGTTTGTTTTCCTTTAACTTGGAAACCAAACAGTATTTATCTCAAGGCTACATTGTTTATGTATGAGCATGGGATCATGAGTGTGTTCAAATGTGTTTATTTATGCATGCCTTTGTGTGTGTGAACCCTTAGACATTACATATATGGTCAATTTCCATTTTTGGTGTTCTCTAAACTGGTATTCCTCCTTTGAAATGATACCATTATAAACTGGTGTTGAGCAGGGACATTCTTAAAGAGATCATAGGGAAATGTGGTTAGAATCCAAATGAAACTTAGCTTGGATGAAATCAAGAGAATTTTTCAAAAAACAAAAAGTATCACAAAATGGTATTTGATAGAAGATCCATTTGTGTATTATTCAATTAATATTGAACTTCCACAGTGTGTTAGGCACTATACCAGGTACATCTGATACACTGATGATCAAGACCTAGGATCACACCAGTGTCACAGGACTTGCAGAGGTGGGAGTTAGACAATAAATTAAGTTGGGAGGCATTAAGTGCCTTGTAGAAAAATATACCTGGTAAGTTTTATAGAGGGGAGATGCTACTTAAGGAAAAGTGGAAGTGGGATTGTTTTATAGAGTGGTATTTGAGCAAAGGTCTGAGTAGATGTAGAGAAGATCCCAAGAGTCATCCTGGCAGAGATTCAACTGGTCAGAGGGGGAAAGTGGTACAAAGGCTCCAAGATGGGAACATGCTCTGAATGATATGATACAATTTCCTCCTGTCATCCCCTGGTCATACATACTTAAGACACAACTGGCTATCTTGAGCCAACCACAGAAATTGTGCAGGAATGTGCTAGATAAGCAGAAGTGATCAGGGGTGAGGGGTGTGAATAAGGATGACTTCAGGGCAAGATGGTGACTGCTATCTTGGCTGGTAGGTGGAAAGAGCTTTGGACTTTACCATGGTAGTGTGTGTGTGTGTGTGTGTGTGTGTGTGTGTGTGTGTGTGTGTTGACTGAAGCATCTTCAGGGATGTATTTTCATTTAGATTTTAAAATTCCAAATGTCTGCAATTTTTACCCAAGCTCTGAATGAAGACTACAATGAAGGAAGGAGTTAGAAGCAAGCAATCTGTGTAGTGGGGTATTGTACTAATTCGATGTAAGCTGATGATGCCTATACTAGTGTGTGGCAGATAGAAGGAATTACTGCCTTCTACACATATTCAAAGTTAGTTTCAACAGACTTTTTGGGTTGATGGATGCAGGGTAGGAATGGAATGGTACATTGAAGCATAATTTCAAAGTTTTTAGCTTTCTAGTCTTATTAGATGGAGAATGGAGTTAAAAGTTTTCAGAGTTGAGAAAAATTAATAAAAAGATTAACTAGGAGATTTTTTAAGAGTTTACTTATGCATTGTTTTAGATGCTATGATGATGAGTAATTATTTTCAACTTGATGAGATTTAGAATCCCTAGGTGACAAGCCACTGGGCATGCCTGTGAGGGAGCATCATGATTAGGTTATTTGTAGTGGGAAGACCCACCCTCAAGGAGGGAAGCAGTATTCTCTGGGCTTAGGTGTTTAACTTCTTTAAAGAGAGAGAGAGGAAGAGAAAAATAGAGAAAGAGAGAACATTGGTATTTACTTTTCTCTTTCTCCTGATATGAATTCAATGATTTGATCAACTTCCTCAAGCTCCTGTTATCATGGAGCTTCCCTTCCCAGTTGGCCTTGAGGTGAATACTGTGTTTGGTTTCCCTTGAACTGCAGTGAATCAAAATGAACCTTTTCTCCTGTAACCTGCTTTTGTGGCTGTATTTTATCACAGTAACAGGAAAAGTACCTAAGGCAGATAGATATCTGATGGGACCCCAAACAGATGCTAACAAACGGCTTGTTCTATGAGCTTGGGCTTAGTGGGAAAGACTATAGGAGGGATGTGAAGTTGTGAGCCATAAAGCTGTAGGTGTGTCTGGGGCTATGCAATAAGGCACGATCGTTTGGAAAGCTAGTAAAAGAGAATTTGGCTGAAGAATGAGTTCAGGGCCAGAGGTCAGAAAGAACAGAGCAAAGGAGGCTGAGACAGAGCAGCTGCAGAGAGGGAAGGACCACCTCAGTGCTAGCTAAAGGAAAAGCAGTGGCCAATTCTGCTTTGGATGACTGTATAAACAGAGACTGATAGTATTTGAACTTCATATTTGTAATATGAAGGCATTAGATGCACTTGTCAAAAGTGATTTTCATTGACTGGTAAGAGTGGAAGGTTGATTAGAGTAGACAGAAAAGGAAAGATAGAGGTGATAAGATGGGGGAAGAAACAAAGACAATAAATATACATGATCCTTTCACTGACTTCTTTTGTAAGGGAGAGCAAAGAAATGAAATGGTAGATAGAGATGTGGCTATAAAGGGGTTTGTTTCTATTTTGTAACACAGCCTTCCTATCTAGCCCAGGATGGTCTCAAACTTGTGATCCTCCTGCCCAGACTCCTTAGTGCTAGGATTACACACCTGTGCCATGGTTGAAATACAAATCATTCTCTCCCTTCTCTTCTTTCTTCTTGGTGATTTTGATTTTCTGGTACAGGATACAAGGTCTGGCTCTTCACTACAGGCTGGCTTGGAACTCTTTTGCCCAATGTGCCTCAAAATGTCAACCTTCTTGCCTTGGTCTCCCAACCACCAAGGTCACAAATATGTGTCCCCATGAGGCACAGAAAGTTTTTTCCACTTACAGACTTTTGTATGTCATTGATAATAATGACCTGGTAGTAGGGTAAATGACGAGAGAGATATAGATGACAGATAGATGGATAGATGATAGATAGATAGATAGATAGATAGATAGATAGATAGATAATATAGAGGGCTTAATGTCCCTGTGTTGTGGGAGAAGGGGGTAAAATACAGCATCTAGGTAGAGTTTTAGACAGTTGGTAGGAACATAGGACACCCACAACAACAGGTGGAAACAGCACATATGTGCAAGGAGCATTAGTAATTTTAGTAGTAGCAGCCGAGTTCCAGTTTTTGTTATTGTTTTGCAACACTATCTACATCATAAAATCCTAAGGGAACATTAAAAAGTGGCAAAGACAACTCAAATGAAAAACACACATTGATGAGCATGACCAAACTGGAAAATGCTGACAATAACAAATTTTGGCAAGGGTCTGAGCAATAGCTCTCATACATATCAACTAGGAAATAGTGTGGCCACTTTGGGAAGTTCATTTCTTTATGAACAAGAAATCCTACTCTAAAGAGAACTAAAAACTTAGATTCACGTAGATATGGATTTACAGTGCTGTTACTACTAAGCAGAGACCAGAAGCAAGCCAAACATCCATCAGTATAAGAGCTGGTAAATAAATATGCACACAAGGGCATGCTACAGCGGTGAAAAGGAGAGGCTGTTGCTACATGCCTCAGCAAGGACTGATCTCAAGGACATGAGAAGAATCCAGTCTCAAATGTTACACACTGTACCATTCCATTTCTATCCTGCTGCCAAGAAGACAAGGTCGCAGTGGTGCAGAACAGAACCAGTTGTTGCTGGAGAAACGGTGGAAGGGGTATGTGACGAGAATGCAGAGACTCAAGAGAGTTGCATGTGGAACAATGGGAATGTTGCAGGTTCAGTGTTCAAACTCACATAGTTGACATCAACTAAGCAGTCACTATTACTGAATGCTAATTTTTAGTCTTTCACTGTAAGCATGCAGGATGGCATAAGGGGTAGTGCTTGTTACCAGATGAAGGTGGGAAGGGAGACACCTCCTTTACAGGGCAGCCTACCAGAAGAAGTGCTGAATATCACTCCAAGCTGCCCAGTCTTCCGATTCAGTCTCTCAGCTGTCCTTGAAAAGCTCATGAATCAGTATCTTTAATAACCTCCTCGGACAAACCAGGCCATGCTTCCACCATATTATATTTTATTAAATACTATTTTTTGATTTGCAGGTGCTCCTAATAAGCAGCAGGTAACCAGGACTGAAAAGCACTGAGTTAGATTAAGAAAGTGGAGGCCAAATTAGAAGGGTTGAAGACTAAGTGGACTTTCCCTAAGGGATAGCAATAGAGCACGGAAGGAACTGGAGTCTGCAGGTCATCTGGGTGTGGGGAGGGCTAGTGATAGGTTATCCAGAATTCCTTATACTTCCCTTGAGATAAGCCTTGGTGATATTCAGACAGACTGCAGTGGTAAAGCTGTGAGTGTTGGAGAGGGCCATGGTCTCCACAGGACACAGCTTTGTGGATCTGATAGCTGTGCAACTAGCAAGGCACCGACTAGGAACTCTGTTCAATTCACATGCATGAAACAAGCAAAGTAGAAATATCCCACCATATTCTTGTGAAGAAAGTACAAGTGTGGTTATGGAAAGATCTTGTATGTCTGGCCACACATGATATGACTAGGTTTAGACTCACAGGTTTGAAGTGCTTATCAGCTGCCTGGTACATAATAAAAACACAGTAAAGATTAAGGGAGAAATAAAAGACCTATCTGGAAATGCTTGAAGACTTTTTCTTTCTGTGAATGGTAATCACTTGTCCAAAGGTTTGAGGTGGTTGAGAAATTTGCTTGATTTTCCCATCTGATCTATTTCCTAGAACTACTGGACCTTGGGGGAGATTCCATGACATGTTCCAATAGTTGGTTTGTAGCAAAAACATTTCTGGCATTGACAGTCCTGAGGATCAGTGATCCAAAACACATTTCTGGGGCTGTGGGTGGCTGCAAGCATGTGAAGGAACATTCCATAGGGCTTATTGTCCCTGGAATTTTGTGGTTCCAGTCCAAAGTGAGCCTGTCTGTCTGTCTGTCTGTCTGTCTGTCTGTCTGTCTGTCTGTCTGTCTGTCTGTCTGTCTGTGTTTCTCTTTGTCTCAGTATCTTTCTCCTTTTCCCTAATTGGTCCTACAACAGTTCTGTACTATATAACTATATATATATTTTCCTGTTGAGGTCTACAAGGTAAGGTCAAATTGGTGTGTCTGCATTGGTTACTTTCTTGTTGCTATGGCCAGATACCCGACAGAAGCAACTTGAAAAACTCATGGTCTCAGAGGGATGTCAGTCCATCATAATGAAGGAAGCAGAGTGGGAGGAGCTTGTACTAATGGCTCACCACACAGTTACTGAACAGAAAGGCCAGGGATGGACAGGATTTTTAAAAGACCATGACCTTCTTCTTTTTGGTTTTTGAGACAAGGTCTCATACAGCCAAGGCTGGTCTCAAACTTCTTATGTAGCTGATCTTTACCTTGAATTTCTGCTCCTGCTGACTCTCCTCCCTAATACAGGGATTGCCAGTATACCCCAATGGGCTATGGTTACTGCTGGCCAGGACTCACCCCCTAAGGGCTCCACAGCCTTCCAAATGACATCACAAGCTGGAAGCTAAGCACTGAAAATGTGAACCTGTTGGAAACACCCCAGATTGAAATCTTAACAGTTGCTTTTGCATGCAAACCTCAGATGTATGTTGGGAAATAGTTCTTGCTACATGTTGGGCCCTGTGCTTTGCTCCCTTATCTGTGATCTTACTACTTCTATGACAGTCTATGAGGTAAGTCAAGGGAGTAATAATTTACACAAATAAGAAAGCTAAGGGCATGGAACCCATTAGTAGAATTGAAATGTAAGCTCCCTAGTTCACCAATACACCATTCCTCCCAGCGAAATTCTTCGACCTGAACACACACACACACACACACACACACACACACACACACACACACACACACACACACCTCACTCTGCCTCGCCCAGGCTTCTTCAGGGTGCTTGATTCCTCTTGGAATGGGGTGGGGGTGGATTTGAACTTAAGTGAGGTCTGTTGTCAGCAGTTCATGTCAGCTGCCTTTCTTGGTCTCAAGACTTTGGGGTCCCAGGGGTTTTGAACCCCCGAATGGTACCTCACTTCCCTCACTAATTGCCCTTAGTCTGATTGATCTCCAGGTGCCAGGATCTTCAACCAGCTGTTTCTGCAATTACCTTCCTCCTCCATCAGTCTTCAGGGCAGGAAGTGGGGAAACCACTGGCCTTTGACTTAAAAGGAAACACTGGAAAAATAACCACAGCAAACAGGGTGACTGTCCATCAGATTTCCCATGCTCTGGGTTGGAGGATAAAATGAGCAGGTCTGGATCTTTGGTGACTCTCCTGTGAACCCTTCTGTCCCAGCACAGCTTCTGGGAGAGCTATAAAAATTTAACACTGGAGGGAGTCATCTTAAACAATTCATCCAGGGGACCTAAGGATAGTCTGCAAAGGGGTCTGGGTGCTGAGACAGGATAAGCATTGGAACCAGTGTTTTGTCTCTTTAATTACTGTTCTTATTGCTAACAGTATAGCAGGCCATTTCTGGAACTGTTATCTTCTACCTGCAACAAAACAAACAAACAAACAAAAAGCAACAAAGCAAGCTTTTGTACATAACAGGTACATAACATTCACCCTCTTTGCTGTGAAGTTCCCAAAGTCAACTTTATTACCCTGATACACAGATATAGTATTTTCAGAGACGGGATCTCCTTATTTCCACCTAATCTTTATTAACTTCTCCTAATGTATTGCAATTATTCTTTCAATGTATTGCGGCATTAGTACTTTGAAATGTGCTAAGACAGTCTGCCTTACAAATTTAATTTGTTCACAATCTGGACTTTATGTATGGGAAATATAACATAGGCTTAAAGCCTAGGTAAAAATGCTGAATTCAGTGTTTTACATGTTATCTTGTTTAATCAAGTTTTCTATTCTGAGCTCTAGAACCTCATTACCAGACTCTTCTAACATCTTCTTTTGACAGTCTCATTAGTAAATCAAATTTAACATGTCCTAAAGAAAACATTCTTCTTTACATTGTTGTCAGACTGCTTCCATGAGCACAAAACCCAATGGATATCTTCCAGGAGCACCAAACCCAATGGATATCTTCCAGGAGCACCAAACCCAATGGATATCTTCCAGGAGCACCAAACCCAATGGCTATCTTCCAGGAGTGCAAAACCCAATGGAGACCATCTCTCAATGCTCTCTACACCTAGAAGTTACCCCAAACCCCTCCTCCAAATTGTTTTCCATGTTGCATCAGAATAATGTTCTTTAAACTTTTTAAAATTTATTTTTCTTTATGTGTATTGTGCATGTCTATCTTCCACGAGGGTGCTGGTGCCTGTAAAGACCAGAAGAGGATGTCAGATCTCCTGGAACTCTAGTTTTTAAGCAGTTGTGAGCCAATTTATATGGGTCCTGGGAACTAAACTAGACAGTGTCTTAGTTAGGGTTTCTATAGCTGTGATGAAACACCATGATGAAAAGCAAGTTGGGGAAGAAAGGATTTACTTGGCTTACATTTCCATATCACTGTTAAGAAGTCAGGACAGGACTCAAACAGGGCAGGGATCTGGACTCAGGAACCCAATGCAGAGGCCATGAAAGAGTGCTGCTTGTTGGTTTTCCCCTTCTGGCTTGCTCATCCTGTTTTCTTATAAACCCAGGACCACCAGCCCAGGGGTGGCATCATCTATAATGGGCTGGGCCCTCCTCCATCAGTCACTAATTAAGAAAATGCCCTACAGGCTTGTCTGCAGCCAGATATTATAGAGGCATTTTCTTAGATGAGGTTTTCCCTACTCTCTGATGACTCTAGCTTGTGTCAAGTTGGCATAAAACTTGCTAGCAAAAGCAGCAAGTGCTTTTAATCATTGAGCCCCTCTCCTGTCTCAGGACAATAGTTTCAATAAGAAAATTCTCTCCTCAGACATTTGCTAATTCATTCCCATTGCTCTTAGGGTGAACACAGAATTCACATTAGGTTGGTTGAAAGGATTCTCTGTTGTTCTGCCTTTTTACATACTATAGTAATACTGTGTTTCAAGCCTGCTGAGCAACATAGCCAGAGTCTATATCAGAAAAAAAAAACATAAAAATACAGTATTTGGCCAAAACCATATTGTTTTATTATATCACACTCGTAAGTTTCACATTGAATGTTCTATACTGGATGCCATGACCAGTTCAGATGCTCCTAGCATCAGAAAAGTCCCAAAGATGAAAGGGCAAAGGGCATCTCTCACCTTAAGGTAGAAGCCAGAGGAGTGTGAGCCCAGCTATTTTTCAATGCACATTGTAGATGGAAGTTTCTGACCCACCTCGTCTCACAGCCCACCGAGGGCTGTTTGGCCTGTTTCTCAGGCTTCTGTTGGTTAGCTCTCTCTTAATTATTAGCCCTTTCTATTAATCTGCACATGTGTATGTGGTCTTGGCTTACTAGTGATGCCTGGGTCTCTTGCTTCCTTGGCAGCTACATGGCATCTCCCTGAGTCTACCTACTATCTTTCTCTATCCATGTTTGTATTTCCTGCCTGGCTAAATCTTGTCTGTCCATTTGCTGAAACAGCTTTATTTATCAACCAGTAAGAGAAACATATTCACAGCATAAGAAGGACATCCCATCATCGTGTCCTACAGATAGTACAAATTCTGGCCTTGACAGAAAGATGAGCAAAAAGAAAGGATGTAGTTTGTTAGCTGTTCCTAAGAGATGGAGGGTTGACCAATTTTATTCATCTGGAAATTAAGTGCTCCTTTTGAAAGTCATATGCATTGAAGGTTTGGTTCTTGGAGCAAGCAGTTGTCCAGAAGTAGGGCCTTGGGAAAATGAATAGATCTTTTGGGCTCTGACCTCATGAATGCTTGAGTCTGTTAGTTGTTGGTTCATAATTTAGTGACATTAAATGAAAGGTAGTAGAGATGACAGGAGGTTGGACCTGGTTGTAAGCAGATCAATAGAGAATGTGCCTTGTTCCCACCCATTCATCCCTTCCTCTGCTTGTCTCTTTGCTTTCCAGCTGTCATGAAGTGAGAAATTTTGTCAGTACCCCCCACCCTTACTGACATGATACTCTGCCTAATCAGGGACCCAGAAACAATAGAACCAAGTGACCATGGCTTACAACCTTTAAAATCATTTGCCAAAAAAAAAAAAAATACTACTTCCTTCTAAGTTGTTTTTTTTTATTCTGAAGTATGTGTCATGATGATCAAAGTTAACACGTGTGTAGAATAAAATTTCACACCCCCTGGGCCCTTGTATGTGGGTATATATGTATATGCAACAATTTACTTACATTTGGAAATAGTGTCTTCCTGTGTTTAATTAAGAATGATGGAGATGAGATCATATTAGATTAGGACAAAATCTAAATATACGGTCTGGCTTACCTCAGGAAGAGGAGACTACCCAGAGGGAAGAGGATATACACAGAGGGAAGAGGACACACACAGAGAGAAGGGGACACACACAGGGAGAGGGGACACAGAGGGAAGGGGACACAGAGGGAAGGGACACAGAGGGAAGGGGACACAGAGGGAAGGACACACAGAGGGAAGAGACACAGAGGGAAGAGGGGACACAGAGGGAAGGGACACAGAGGGAAGGGACACAGAGGGAAGGGACACAGAGGGAAGAGGACACAGAGGGAAGGGACACAGAGGGAGGGCCAGGGGGAAGGGACACAGAGGGAAGAGACACAGAGGGAAGAGGACACAGAGGGAAGAGGACACAGAGGGAAGGGACACAGAGGGAAGGGCACGAGGGAAGGGACACAGAGGGAAGGGACACAGAGGGAAGGGACACAGAGGGAAGGGGACACAGAGGGAAGGGCACGGGGGACACACAGAGGGAAGGACACACAGAGGGAAGGGACACAGAGGGAAGAGGACACAGAGGGGGACACAGAGGGAAGGGACACAGAGGGAAGGGACACAGAGGGAAGGGACACAGAGGGAAGAGGGGACACAGAGGGAAGGGACACACAGAGGGAAGGGACACAGAGGGAAGAGGACACAGAGGGAAGGGACACAGAGGGAAGGACACACAGAGGGAAGGGACACAGAGGGAAGAGGACACAGAGGGAAGGGAGAGGGGAGACACAGAGGGAAGAGGGGACACAGAGGGAAGGGACACACAGAGGGAAGGGCACAGAGGGAAGGACACAGAGGGAAGGGGACACAGAGGGAAGGGGACACAGAGGGAAGGACACACAGAGGGAAGGGACACAGAGGGAAGGACACAGAGGGAAGGGACACAGAGGGAAGAGGACACAGAGGGAAGAGGACACAGAGGGAAGGGACACAGAGGGAAGGGACACAGAGGGAAGAGGACACAGAGGGAAGGGACACAGAGGGAAGGGACACAGAGGGAAGGGACACAGAGGGAAGGACACACAGAGGGAAGGACACACAGAGGGAAGAGGGGACACAGAGGGAAGGGACACAGAGGGAAGGGACACAGAGGGAAGGGACACAGAGGGAAGAGGACACAGAGGGAAGGGACACAGAGGGAAGGGGACACAGAGGGAAGGGACACAGAGGGAAGGGACACAGAGGGAAGGGACACAGAGGGAAGGGGACACAGAGGGAAGGACACACAGAGGGAAGGACACACAGAGGGGAGAGGGGACAGTACACATAAAGGTGTATGTTAAAGCAGAGGCAAAGATTACAGATATGATTCCAGGAACTAAGGAATGCCAAGGCTTTCAGCAGCCTCCAAAAGCTGGGAGTGTGGCCTGGAACACAGTATCCCCAGAGGCTTCAAATCTGAGCCAAACCTGCTGAACTTCAGTGTAGGCTCTTGGCTTCATGAACTATGAAAGAGTACATTATTGTTTTGACGTGCCATCTGGTTTATGATAGCAACTGAAAACAAATACAACAGATTGAAAAAAAAATTAGAGGGAAAATTAGTTGGTAAGATTGAGGTCAGTGATGGCAGTGATAGCCTAAGCTGCTGGCTTGCTACAGGCAGGGTACAAGGATGAAAAGGAAATGAGACCATAGAATCATTTGTCTATTCTTGCCTTGACCCAGCTGTCCCCTCCCCACACCAGTCCTAGCTGCAGAAGAAGCTTCCAAGGAAGACAGATGGCCTGGGGCATGGAGGTGTGCCTGAGGAGAGGGACAGCCAGTCCTGGGCCATCTGGGGGAGGAAGGACACGTGAGCCTGGCTGGGCTCAAGACCAAGGAGGACTCTGGCCTTCTTTGGGCTCATAACATGACACAGGTGAAGGGTTAGGAGATTAGCACCCAGTGGAGCAGAGCTGCTCCATGTGAGGGACTTGGGGGTGGAAAACAGCTGGAAAATGGATGTCGACTACAGACCAAGTGGCATCCAGAGAGTTCCAGGGTGTTCAGATAGATGTCAAGGTCAGGTAGAGTTCAGAAAAGCACAGTCAGGAGGCAAATTCAGCCAGCGGGGAAGTTGGCAGTGAGCAGTACGTGATAAGGTGAGAGTCGCATGGAAGTAACATGTTCTAAGAACTGTGCCTATTCTTGGCTGGAGCCTGGTAGCTGGGCAAATGCACACCATCAGGTTGCAGCATCCTGAGAGGAAAAAGTGGTAGGGAGGAGACTGGCTCCGAAGAGGGCTATTGAAAGTGTCTCTGTCCCCAGCACTAGCCTCTTAAATGTAGACACATCTTTATATGTGTGCCCTCCACAGCTGTCCAGAAAATTGCTGTCTTGCAGGCTGCCCTTGATTTTGCCACCCTCCTTTTTTAGCCTCTTGAGTGTTGGGATGTGCCAGGATGCCTAACCCTAACTTTGTACATTCTTTGCTGTTGTTTTGAAATAATTTATTTTATTTTATACACACTGGTGTTTTGCCTGCAAGCAGGTCTGTATGGGGGAACCAGATTTCCTGATTCCCTTGAAAAGGTGTTGCAAATGGCTATGACCTGCCATGTGGGTGACAGGTGTTGTGTTTACCAGGTCTCCTCAACCTCCAAGGAAGTGACTCCTAACTGCAAAAGCAAAAGGTTTTTATTGCTAAGAAACAAACTGGCTGGAACCTCACTCTATCAGAAGAGTAAGGTGCCTGCTTACAATTCCGGAGCCTTTTTAAAAGGGAAAAGGGAAAGGGAGGCTTGAGACTGCTAGTCTCAGTTCACAAGGTTTCCAAGGTTACAGACATTTTATACAGTACAAAGTTTCTGTACAAGATCAGCAGGCTCAGTGGCTTTGTTCTCAAGATAATGGGGCAGGGAGGATGCTGGTGGTGGGCTCTGGCTTTCTTCTTTATCTCCTGAGAACAGCATGTGGGCTCTGTACTCTGAAGTCAGGGAGTTATCTACTGGCAGAAATTCTTGTTCTCCCTAGTTTTCCCTTCTTGCCATAAGCACTAATTTTATTTTTTAGTTATTAATTTTTCCATCACACCAGGAACTGAACCTGGGTCCTCTGGAAAAGCAACTGGTGCTTTTACCTTCTGAGCCATCTCTCCATCCCTGCCATTATTTTTGGGGTGACAGGGTCTCTACATAGCCCTGGCTATTCTGAAACTCACTATGTAACCAGATTGGCCTTGATCTCATGAGATCTGTGTCTGTCTCCCAAGTACTGGAATTAAAGATGTTTCCTACTGTTGTGTGACACAACTTTTCCTGGGAGATCTAACACATGTCTAGTCACCCACCCCAGATAGGGAACCCATGACAGACCAAAGTTCAGTTATCACCAAAGTCCAACTTGGTGAGCCAATGACTTTGACTGGGGTTACTTAGAGGGATGTTGGTGAAGGGTTACTTACAGGAACAGACATGACTCAAAGACAGTTGCATTACCTAAGCCCAGTATGGATGCCAGCTCACAGAACTAGAAACTTGGAGCACACTGAACAGCTTTCAGGCAGCTCAACATGTTGGAGTATCCTTTTCAGGTGCCTCAGTTCATTTAAACCTCTCCAGGCAGCTCAGCTGATTTCTGATTCTTCCATGCAGCTGCTCTGATCTGAGAGTCATCTTTGCAGCTCTTTCTGCCATCTGAGAGAACTCAGCTTTTATTGCCTACTCTGGTAGGGAGTGGCCAAGGGGATGTGTTCAGTTTCAGGGACTTCCTGAAGCTGTCCTGAGTTGTTTACCATCCACTTTAAAGACTTCTCTGGAGGACTAGAATGTTTCAATCTTGGAGGAAACTTACATTTCTTAAAAATCTTTGCCTCTGTAAGAGAGGGAAGGACTTAACCCTCTCAGAGGAGCAGACCAGAGGTGGGGAGGAGAGTGGAGGGAGCAGGAGGAGAGGAGGGAGGGAGAACTTGGATTCGAATGTAAAAAAATAAGTTAATTTTAAAAAAAGAAAGAAAATCTCTGAGTCTGTGGTACTCTATTTCAGTAACACTTAGTGACACCAATCAAACCGAGACAAAAGACCCATAATAATTGGTCAAATTAGAGTATCCATGCATGGGCTAAAACTGGAGCTACAGTGACAGCCAGTTATTTTTATTGGTCAGCAACCTGAAACCTTATTAACAACATACTCCCTCCCAGGTCCAGCCAATTGTTAGAGAGCATAAACCACAGGTCCCAGCGTGAGGATCAGCCCCATGTGGTGTTTTGTGCCATTCGTCTTAGCACTTGGGAGAAGAGGCAAACATAACTCTCTGAGTTTGAGGCCAGCTTGGTCAACATAGGTAGTTCTAGGTCATCTGGGATTACATAGTGAGCTCTTGTAAGTAAATGTGAGGAAATAAGAATAATTCAGGATAGAATTATTCTGCCTCAAGATCTCATGTCTCACGGCCATCATGGGTTCTGCTGAACTGGGCTTCATATATTATTGGATTTTTAATTTCCTATGTACAAAGCCTATATTTTTCTGATGAAATTTAGGTAAGAATTAGATGTTGCATGAGTTCTTTGGGTGTAATGTCTTACCTACTCACAAATAGAACTGGCTGTACTATCTTCAGGCTAAAATCATACATATACTGTAGACGGTTCAGTTAAGAATTCGAAATCTATTGCTAGCACCATGGACTTTAGCACAGGATGTTGACTTGAAAAAAAAAGTGTGGCATCATTCATTGTTCTTATCACATAGCTGCAGCTTTATGACAAACCTAGATGTGTTGGGGCTGATGTTCCCATGCTGTCTGTGACAGAAGTGGCAAAGATGACAGCCTCTCTCATTTCTCAACCTACAACTGACACAAATCATGTTAGGCAATCAGTTGAAAAACAGCAACAACACACACACACACACACACACACACAACAAAAACAAAACACACACACACACACACACACACACACACACACAAGTCAATGTTAACTCAGAAAGAAAACCAATGACCTCAAGGTAACTATGCCACAAGTTTTTAATTATTTTCCTTGGATTTGTGTCCTTGTGTTTTATGAACACTTCCACCACTTGGTTTCTGGGCTCTTTGTGGGTCAATAGTCCTAATATCCATGAGACTGTTAGTAAGCTCCACCCCACCTAGACCCTCAGTTGTCATCAGCCTTTTATAAGAGCCCAAGGAAGACAGTTGTACTCCAAGTAACTTCTGGAGTAAATTGAAGTAAAAATGAAGACTCCATTCCCATCCTCGGTTGTTTTTCTTATTTAGTGGTTGAGTAATTAATCACATCCCACTGGGTTTGGAGAATGGTAGATTGACTTAGCTATAACATTAAACACAAGTTTCTATCCATTCAGATTGTTGACCACAGCCTACCTTCCCTAGTCAGCAGTGACATTCCTCTGTTTGCTGCTTAAGAGAGGGTTACAAAGGCTTACATCTGCATGTCAAGCAATCGTGGTGATGCAACCAGCCAACATAAAGTGAAAATGTTCAAGGTCTTGCTATCAAGGTGTTAGGAATTCCTCTGCCACAATGAATCATTCAGAAGGTGTGGCCTCTTCCCATACAGTCAGCAAGCATTTAGTGAGAAAATATTAAGTTCTGTGTCTACATGAATGGGGAAAAAATGTCTGCCAGTCTTGAGAGCCACAGAAAATAATTGAAATTCAAATAGTTATGACATTATGTGGGCACTGATTGTTAGCGTACAGCCACACCTGGCCCCACCCCTTGGGACCTGGCAGAGTGCATCGCAGCAGGCAGTACCCTCTCCCTTCTCTTCATCTTCATCTTCATCTTTCTCCGTCTCTCTCTCTTTCTAGCTCTCTGCCTCTTTGCACCTGTGTCTCCTTCTATTTCTCTCTCCCTCCCTCTTTCAATGAGGCTGCTCTGCATGACCTTTCTCTTTCCTCTCTCTCTTTCTCTGTAACTCTCTGTCTCTCTGCACTTTTGTCTCTCTTGCTTTCTCTCTCTCTCCCTCCCTCTTCCCTTTCTCTCTCCCTTCTCTCCCTTCCCTTTCCCCACTCTTCTCCCTTTCCCCAATCAAACTTTCCACACAAGCTCTGTCTGCACGGCATGTTTGTCCTTCCACCTGCCCCATGATTTAGACCCAACTCATCAAGGTCTCACTTATGTGGAATCATAACATCCTGAAACTCCTTCAATGGGGCCGGTTAAATGACAGCATGGTTATACAAAGGAACTCATTCAATGGTTACAAAATAAGGAAAGAAAATTAGAAGGTCTTCTATGCACTGATATGGAAGTGTTTCTTATATTAAGGGGGAAAAAGAAAATTATAGATCAATGGGCATGGGGGATAATAATTTGAGGTTGAGGGGGCAAAAAGAAAAGTCTATATTTTACAATGTCCAGATGTCCTCTGCTGTATTCCCCAACGTCATAAAGAAGCTAGTAATGGATGTTGAGGTCCTGTGAAGCTTCAAAGTCAGTAGAATGGGCATCTTTTGTTGTGATGACTTGTAGGGGCTTTGCTTTCTAAATGACTTCAAGAAATCACTTAGCAAAAAACAAAACAAAACAAAACAACAACAACAAAAAAAACAAAAAACAAATCAGGAAGGTCCTGTGCTTTACAAAAGACAAATGGCTTCTGTGTGCTGAAACTCTTAGCAGGAGCAATTGTAACCAGCACCAGCACAACTTGCAATCTTCCCATGGTACTTCTTCTTGATGTCTCTCCAGGGACCACTGCTTCCTTTGCACTTTTTTTGTTTTAGTTTTTTAAAGCTTGTATTAGTTATACAAAGTAATGGGATTCATTCTATTTTCATAAACATACTTCATGTAACCATATTCACATCCTACCTCCAACTCCCTTAATTCTTGAAACAATCTATAAGTAAGGCATGGTGGCAATTGCCTCAGATCCCAGCCTTCTGGAGGTTGAATGGGGAGGGTTGCCATGAATCCCAGCCAACCTGTGCTATACAGTAAGTTCCAGCCAGCCAAGACTACACAGCAAGGCTATGTCTGGAGAGACAAAAAAAAAAAAAAAAAAAAAAAAAAAAAAAAAAAGCAGTAAAACAATAGCAGACCCAGGGAGTTGGCTTTGTAATTCCCATTCAATAGCTGAGAAATTGGCCCTTTGGGGGAATCAGCAACCCCTACATCTCCCACACAAAACACAGAGCTGTATGTAATGTCCCAGCTCCCAACTTCTGACTCCAGAGCACTTGGCCTCTGCTGGTGGTGACAGCAGCCATGTGCTACAGAATCCCATTGTCCTGTGGAATGCACAGTCTGTCCTGATTCTCCATGGTGATAACAAGTGTTTGTGCAGACCCTGCTCAGAATCAAGACTCCTGGTGTCTCCTTCCTGTGCGGGAACGCAGTGTTGTTTTCCTGAACACAACAAGACTGTGATAAGACAAATACCTGATTTTTCCAGCTCAAATTCCTAGCAAAGAGCATCTATTACAATAAACTGAGCCACTTGACAGCTAAATAATTTCTGCTAATCAAGGAAGTTGTGAAACCTGAGTGACAGAAGAGGGTGGATGGGGCAAGGGACACAGGACAGGTAAAGTCCATTAGTGACTCTTATTGGACCTCATAGATGCTACAATCAACTTATTTCATGGATAATAATAGGGAACTCCAAAGGCCCATGTACTAGACACCATGTTAGGGTTTTCCCATTAAGAATTCATTTAATTTCAACTGGGATCGACATGTAAAATAATAAATTAAATAAAAAAATGCTATGACTCCAAAATTTAAGTTCAAGGACAAGTTACTGGGGGAAAAGGATTTCTATCTTTGTTTTCACAGAAAATGAAAAGATGTGGATTCCTTCCAGACTAATGTGGTTTAATCAAGCCACAGACCGCCTGAAATAGAGTACCAGGTGATCCTACATTCAAAACAGCTGGACATAGCAGCCTTACAGACTACAGCCAGGATTTCTGCATCTTCTTAGAATCCCCCATGACAGGGCCCCTTACCAGCAGGAAGTAGTTTGGAAAGAATGACACCCAAATTCCCAAATATTGTCTATAATTGTTTGTTTTCATTTAAATGGACTTGGTTATATAAAATAAATAAAAAAGAATTCATTTAATTTCATACCACACTTACAAAGTAGATATTATTGTAAGCCTCCTCTTTACAAATAGATAAACTGGGAAACAGAGAGTCCAAGCAGCAGAGCAGACTCTTAGAAGCTGGACAGACTGGTTTTGTGCCCTGAGCCTGGGTTTTCTGAGCCCAGGTGTGGAGAACATCTGTGTCTATCTGCGTTAGGCATTGTAGGATGATTGCAGCATACCAGGAAGGAAGGAGAAAGTGAGGGAAGAGGAGGCGGGGTGAGGGCTACTTTCTGCATGGATTCTCAGGCTTTGGTTCAGCTTCCTACAGGGCTCCTGCTCACCTGCACACCAGCAGCACTGAGGCTGACAATTTGATCTTGTCACTTCAGCCAGAGTTTCACCAGCTGACTCCACTGTCCATTGTCTTCTCCTGCTTTCGGTATTCCATCTTGTCATTTAAGGAGAATGGTCCTGATAAATGAAACTAAGCCCTGGCTTTTTGGAAGACTGGTAACTACTAAGAAGAAGAATTTGCATGCACCAGTAATCGCACTTGACCACCACAGAGTATCTTGACATGGAAAACATATAGCCACTTGTAGAGAGGGGAGAGCTGAGACTCCCCCTAGGTTAGGTCATTTGCTCTGTCATGTAACTAGTAAGCAGCTTTGAGTCATGAAGCCAGGGCCATTTGACTCTGAAGCCTGGTATATTGCTTCTCTGGATGTCCTCTGAATCTTCTAGATAATGTCATGTGGTGGGAATGTTCAAACCCTGACTAAATCGTATCTACCAGGTTAGATACAAAAGCTCCTCAGGAGCCCATTTTCCAGTTACTCCTCTTGGCTTTGACAAGAACTGGTGAGGTAACCATGTCCTTATGTAAAAGCTGACCCAGAAGCAAGCCATTTGAGAGTAATTTAGCACTGTTCTAGGCCAAGAGAAGATAATTCCAAAGAAGAACATGACTCCCAGTGGGAAATGTAGTTCTTGCTGGCAGAACTCTAGATTTGTTTCACAGTTGAGCCACAATCACAGATTCCTCAAGCCCTGAATCCAAACAACGTATTCCGTAAACAAGAAAAAGAAGCCTAAAAGAGATCAGTGGGCTTTGGCATGTCTTTTCAATGAGCAGAGCACATTTTAATAGAAGCAGAGGAAATACTTTGCTCTACCCACACAGGAGAGAATCCCTGTTCTTTATCTCCCGTGCAGCCACAGCCAGCCCGTCCCACTCCACTCTTCCCAAGTCTCCTTTCACCAGTAGGTCAGTGAACACAAACATCTGGCCTTGCTTTTCCTGATGCTCTTCCCTGGGCAGCAGCCAATGGGCACAAATTAAAATCTTAATTTTGCCGTCTCCAAAGAAAACAGAGCAAAAGTCAAGTAGGTTGGTAGCAAAGTGCTGACTAGATACTTTGTTGGGTATAGGCATTTAAACTGAATTGCAAAAGGCAGTCTGCCAGGAGGCTAATTTGTGTTTTCACAAATCTGACATTCCCAAGTGCTTACCAACTTCCTATACTTTATCCTCATCCTAGGATCCAAAACAGATAAAAATGCATATTTTCCAAACATTGGTAGAGGATGGAATATAAGCACAACTGCAAATAAGTTCAGGTATATATAGGGCTGGAGAGATGGCTCAGCTGTTAAAGCCCAGGCTCACAACCAAAAATGTGAGGTGTGTGATTAGGAAGGCTAGAAGAGGGCAGCTATAAATGGCATACATTATGGCAAGTTTCACTGAAAACATTGAATAAGATAGAGGAAGAGGGGGAGAGAGGCAGCTGGCAGGCTATGTCAGGGTGTATGGGCAGAGGGGAGACTGTGCCAAGGCACAGGAGTGCAGGCCATATAATCATTCTGGCAGGAATGAGGATGTCCTAGGAAGACCGTTGTGTCCTCCCCTTACTTATCAAAGTGTTGAGATAAGACCCAAGAAAGTGAAAATTTCCCAGTAATCTCCTGCTGGGAGAAGGTACCAGCCAGAAGGAGATTTGATTCTTGAAAAGAGAAGCCACACAGTAACAGCTTGTCAGAGTCCTTTACAGGGAGACTGGAGCCAGACTCAGCTCTTGACTTCTGTTTAAACCCAAGCCTTCTATCATCAGCATCCCGATGATGGATTTAGAGGGCAGACCTCTTTTCCTTCTTCCCAATATGGATACATTGGATACATCTTCTTTCTGCTTCTCACTATTATTTGTTTCTTTAAATTGACCTACTGTGGTAGTTTGAAAGAAAATGGCTCCCAAAAGGAATGGCACTATTAGGAGGTGTGGCCTTGATGGAGGAAGTGTTTCATTGTGGGATGGGCTTTGATGTCTCTTTTGCTCAGTCTTCCCTCAGTGTGGCTGTCAGTGGACTTCCTGTGGCTGCAAGATGTAATGCTCTCAGCTGTCTTTCCAGCACACATCTACCTTCATGATGCCATGCTCCCCATCATGATGATAATGAACGGAACTTCAGAAATGCTAAGCTAGACACCCAATTAAGGGTTTACTTTATAAGAGATGCCATGGTCACTTTATCGCTACACAGCAATAAAAGCCCTAAGCCACCTACTGAAAATAGGAGCTGAACCCAGCTCGTTAGAGCTGCCACCGCCCAGGCTCTGCCTCCAACTATTCTAGTAACAGGATAAAGTGCTGGAGAAAGGGCAAGGGGGCCAGTATGACTAAACTAGCTGAGAGAAGGAAGAGGGATGGGGGGTAAGAGAGATGGAGAAATGAGGGAAAGGGGGTCCTTTTTGCCTTGGAGACCTGACAGGGAATCACAGGCTGCTCCACTTTTGACATGTACAAGAATCAATTTTACTCAGGGACCTCTATCATGCCTTAGATCAAACATATCCTGTTCTGTGAGGTAGGAAAGCAGAGAAGTTACTGTTTCCATGTTAGAGATAAACCAGACTCAGAGGATATAAAGCAAATTACCAATGACTCAGAGAGGGATCTGACCTAGATTTAAACCTCTGGTAGGTAGAGATTTACTTTAAGCTTTATTCCATTCTAGGGAATTGCATATGTCTGACGATCCAGAGCAGGTGAGATGGCTCAGCTGTAGCCCCAGTGTGACAAGCTGAATTTGATCCTTGAAGCCTATACAAAGGAGATAACTGATACCAATAAGTTGTCTTCTGACCTCTGTATGTGCACTATGGCATATACATGTCTATACAAACACATATCACGCCACAACAACCATAGCAATAATAATACAATAATAGTAAATAAGTAAAATAAAGCTTATGAAGAAACAAAGAGCCAATTAAAAAGAGAAAATGCTATCCCATTCCTTTTCTGCTCCTCAGGGAGGATGATGCCTTCCATGGGAGTCTTCAAAGTCTGTCATATTATTTGGAGCAGGGCCTAGGCCCTCCCCCATGTGTCTAGGGAATATCCCTCTATGTGGAATGAACTCCCAAAGTCCATTCTTACACTATGGATAATACTGATCCACTACCGGAGGCCCCATAGATTGCTCAGGGGTAAGGGAGGAGAGGAGGGAGAGGGAACTGGGATTGACATGTATAAAAACTTGTTTCTAATTGAAAGGAAAGAAAAATGTTATATTTCAAAGTATCTTATTTTATTAGTATTGAGCATCACAGACTGAGTAATTTACAAAGGACATAGGTTTGTTTAACGGACACTTCTGGAGGCTGGGAAATCTAAGACTATTGTGCTGGCATCATGATGTGGGGAAAGGCTTTGGGCAGTGAGGTGGGTCAAGCACAGCAAGACTACTCCAGAACTGTGGGACTCACTCTTTTGGTGATAGTTTCTGAAACATGAGCTTTAGGGAGAGAAGTTTAAACCATAGGGTCTTCCTGCTCTTTGCACAAGGATTCTCTCACTTAAACATTTTATTTTACTATCCATGGACTGAGAAGAGTACTGGTTGTATACATGCCCATTTTGAATGGGCATCATTTATACAGACTATTGTGTTAATCCTGCTCCCTTGCCTTCAGCAAAGTAAAGACCCTTTCATTAGTACCATTTCTCCTTATCTTATTTATTTCCAGCCCCTCTCTTGACCTCTGATCTCAGTAGGATAATCCCATCTTCCAGTTTTTTAAAAAATATTTATTTTGTTTTATATGCATTGGTGTTTTGCCTGCATATTTGTCTGCGTAAGGATGTCAGACCCCTGGAACTGGAGTCGTAGAAAGTCATGAGCTGCTATGTAGGTGTTGGGAATTGAACCTATATAGAACATAACTTGTTTGGAAGTCACTCAGTGTTCATGATACCTCCAGAGCTCTATTCTACATAGCTTCAATGAAGTCAGTTGATAATCTTAGGTAGTGAGCACTGATCGTTGATCCTTATGTTTATATCAAATTCTCCAAAACTGTGGGCTGCAAGGTCTTTCTGTATGATGCCTTTGTTGGGTCTTCAGCAGTGTTTCCACTGATGGCTCACGAGCCAGTTTGATGAATGGAGTCTTCAGTCATCTATTAAACAAACAGATCTGCTAAACTAATAAACTTGTTTATGGACAAAACATATTTCCTCTTACATAATTTTTCCTAGTGGTGGTCAGACTATATTGGGGAGGAAAACAGCTGCTTTCTCTGGAGAATTTGTGTCTCTGTCATTGTTGCAATTTACAGAAGGGTGACTATAACCATGGACTTGCTCATGCCCTACCCCCCAACTCCTGGGTTTACTGGGGAGTGTGAGAATTCTTGTAACCACAGTTTGTTTGTTTCCTCTGTTACCATGAATCTGCACTCCTGACATTTCATCAATGTACTCAGTGAGGATGTTCAATCCTTTCTCAGAGGAAATGCTTTTTATCTCCTCTAACTCTGGTCCTGGATTCTTACTGATCATCACTCTGCTTAAGCCTCAGCCAGTGAACCTCCTATGGAGGACTCAGAGGAAAGACTTCTCTTAACTTGTGAAATACAAGTTATCAACTTATGAGCACACAAAACATCAAGTCCTTTACACGAAATGCACCCTATAATGTGGCAGGCTATGTTTGCTTACTGTTCATTTAGCTTCTCTCTTTCTTGATTTCTCCTCAAAAGAGAGTATCATCATCATCATCAAGCTTAGGTGAAGTACCCTTATTTCACTTCCTCAGGAGCTTGTGTCCTGCCTTGAGTTCAGTCTGAAGAAAGCATTTGAAAATACTTTATATTTTATTTTTTTAAAGATGGTTGAATTATTCAATATATATATTATATATTTATTATTTTTTCTTCATTTACATATCAATCCCAGGTCCCTCTTCCTCCCTCCCTCCCTCCCATGCTCCCTGTCCACCCTCCCATCTCATTCCCTCCTGCCCCCCCCCACTCCACAGGGAGAGTGATGCCTTCCAGGAGGGATCATCAAAATCTGTCAAGTCATTTGGAGTAGGGACTAGGCCCTCCCTCCTACCACTAGGTTAAGGGAGTATCCCTCCGTGGGGAATGTGCTCCAAAAGTCCTTTCCTGCACCAGGGATGCATCCTGGTTCCACTTAGACTGCTCAGGTCTTCTAACTGAGACCCACGTTCAGGGGGTCTAAGTCGGTCCAATGCTGGTTTCCCAGCTCTCAGTCTGAGGGTTCATGAACTCCCCCTTCTTCAGGTCAGCTGTCTCTGTGGGTTTCTGTAGCCTGGTCTTGTCCCCTTTCCTTATTGTTCCTCCTTCTCTGCAACTGGATTCCAGGAGTCCGGCTCAGTGTTTAGCTGTGGGTGTCTGTTCTGTTTCCATCAACTACTAGATGAGGGCTCTATGATGGCAGATAAGTTAGTCATCAATCTCATTATCAGGGAAGAGCATTGAAAATACTTTAAAAGACACAATTTACAAAGCAAAAGTGAGCCAAGATGTGGAGAAGGGCACTAGGATGAATCTGGGTATACTTTTGTTAATACATTTCTATCAAAATTTTAGATCAGAATCATATGGGTCACTTTTTATAGTCACATGCAGATGATTCTCACTATGTTTAGTAGTTATGACCTCTCTCCAATTATTCAGTTTGTTTTTGAAGACTCAGTTGATGTCATGAAATCTTTCAGCTAAACTTCTCCTTCCCTTTGCCATGTATCCAGATAGACTTATGAATTGTCTCATCTAATTATTTGCAATGGGATTACATTGATATTTATCTTTTCTCCTTTTTTTATGTTCCCCATAAAATACTCCAAAAATGTGGAAGAAAGGGCATACAATCAGTAGTGGTCCATGCATTACAACACCAACTATAATGTTGAACACAAAACTAGATAAGCAACAAAACACTTGCTAAAATAAATTGAATTTTAATGGTCACTCTATTAGGGTTTTCTAGAGTAACAGAACTTATAGAATGAATCACTTTCCTTTTGTGGGGGGGGGAATTTCAAGACAAAGTTCTGGAATGCACTCTGTAGACCAGGCTGGCCTTGAACTCAAAGAGATACACTTACCTTTGCCTTCCCAATGATGGGACTAAAGGTGTGTATCACCACTGATCAGCAAATGAATCTCTCTCTCTCTCTCTCTCTCTCTCTCTCTATATATATATATATATATATATATATATATTCATCCATACATACATAATTTATTAGATGATTTACAGGCTATGGTCCAATTAATCCAACAATAGTTGGCTATGAATGGAAAGTTCAAGAAACCTGAATTGCTTGGTCTACAAGTCTGGGTGTCTCAGCTGGTCCTTAGTAGATGCTGGAATCCCTACTAGAAGTAGGTTTTAATGCAAGTGAAGGAATGGATTTGCTAGCAAGGTGAGAGTAAGCATTCAAAGAGTAAAAACTTCCTTCTTCCAAGTCCTTGTAGTCCTTATATAGACGTCCATCAGAAGGTATGGCTCAGATTAAAGGTGTGTCTTCCCTCCTCAAAATCAGATTAAAGGCATGTATATTCTTGCCCCAATGTTCAGACTACAAATGGATCCACCCACTTGAATTTCAGTGTAAAGGTGTGCCCTCTATTTCTGGATTGTAGTTCATTCCAGCTGCAGTCAAGTTACCAAGCCTGAATAGCCATTATAGTCACCAACAGTTTTGTTGGTCTCCAACAACTACTAACAGATTTGTTAATTTTATTTCATTCATAACTTATTTATTTTTTATTTTGTGTATAGTTCTACCACCTCTCAAAATCAATCAATAGATTGTATTATTCATTAGGGCACAGCTCCCATTATCTAATTATCCTTGTAAACCCTTGAAGACACTGAGAAATATGCTTTGCTAATCACCCAGGCATTTCCCAACCCAACCAAATTGATAATCATATCATTCAAACAGATGTGTCTTCAGCAACAAGAGCACTGTTGGCATAGTGAATATTTCAGGTGAACTACCAGATATCTAAAGCCTGAATTTTTTTTAGTGGAAATGGATCCATATTCAGAAGCACTTCTGAAATGAATACATGAATTCTTGATTATGTAGTGCCAACCCATCATTCTTAAGCCTGATGTGTTGTAGGCAATCTTATTTCTGAAGCCTGTGAACCTATTCACTTTTATAGCGGGAATATGCCTTTGAAAAGAGTGGCTCAGGAGCTTGGTCCTGTGTAAGAAAGTTAGGATCATCTTTCCTTGCTTGTACCAGTATTCCTAAAAAAGGGTACACCATGTGTTCTATATCATCTGATGATCTTAGGCATCTGCTCTGCAAGCCCTACATTCCTGGAGAGATGAATACCTGCTGTAGATCCTAAATTGAGTTCATCCACACAAATGCTCCTCTTTTTGAGTTCTGGAACTGTTGAAAAACCATGAGCCAATAAAGAACTTCTTCATAAAGTGGGATAAATTGTCACCAATAGTCTACCATAGATTACACAAATTTCTACCATATTGTGAAGAACACTAGAATGAGAACTTAAGGGCAATAGTTCTGAACTCTGACAATATGGAACAATTACAACATTCATGGGTATGCACTTTCTCAATAGAATGTCTAGCTTATTCCTAAGATCCTGCCATCATCAATAGTCTAATATTGACAATTTCATTACGCTCTTAGGACTACTCAGTATCAATTATAGACATCAACTCACTACAGCATAATGCTTATGGCACCATACTTGCTCAAGGTTCTGGATAATTTCCCATTGTTTCTGCAACCATTTAGGATTGCTGGAAAATTCAAATTCATCACATCCTATTTATAAAGTATACTGCTAATCTCTAGCTTACTATTTCAATCACATTTTGAAATCAACCCTAATTACTGAAGCTCATAAAGATTGAACCATAAGCAAAGAAATTTTCATGATTAAAACCATCTCTTCATAGCTGAACAGTCATCGAAGTTCAGAGGGATTAGAGCTATTGAAGTCCAAGTTGCTTAGACCATGAGATCTCCAAGGTCACTTGGCCCAAACTGGTTTGTATTTTTAGAAACTGGCATAGAGTTGCTGTTGGGAAATGTATGAGAAAGTTCCTTGCAGCAGTATTTGTTGGCTGAACTAAAGAGTCTTGTGTCTGTTTTGTATTTGGTGACAAGGTAAACAAAATGTAGGAGTATAGCATCTGATCCACTCCTACAAATTTCTGGTGCAGCCAAACTCAGGCACCAAAACAATTCTGTCTTAAGAATTTTAAAAGGTAGGCTTAGTAACTTGAGGGATTGAGTATTAGGAGACATATGATTCTCAATCGAGTTTTGTAATATACTTTCTTATACTACTTCTGGCATATGACATCAGTGAGAAGGAGTCCTAGTCTCAGAGGAGGCAAAGGAGCCAGAGATGTAACCCAGCAGCAGTCTAAAAGGTCATGGTTATATTGAGTAAATTTAAGTTCTCATAAAACAGTTTCAGAAAATTTTAATGAGAATTCTTCTTTTGTTGCAGTGGTGATATATATATATATATGTATGCTTTAAATCACCTTGCATTAGTGAATATACACTTTCCGTTATTGACCATTACCAGTGACTAGTCTATTGAGAATTTGTCATATTATTGACATGTGATGCTGAACATAACAGCTATATGAGCCCATAAATAAAATAAAAATTTCACTTAAACATCAATTCCTCAGCTACTCATTACAGATATTCAGTGTCCGCAGCATACAATAGAGGAAAAGAGGGAATGTCTATCATTGCAGAAAGGTCCATTAGACAGTGCTATGGAAATATTTCTATCAATTGACCATTATTATTAAACCTCAAATTCTCTAAATAAGGATTCTCTCCTTTTTGTTGCTATTGCGGTTGATGTGTTCAGTGAGGGATCCTAATCCACTGGGGATGAGCCCAACCTTGAGAAGAACTGTGGCCCCCAGTTTCCCTTTGCTTCACCTTCTGTCACCAGACGCCAGCCACGGGGCCTGCCCAATTTTGAATTATCAGCATCCCAAACTGTGAGCTCAGTGATCTTTTATTATAAGCAGCCCATGTCAATATTCTGTTACTATACTAGAAAGCTGGGTAAAATACCTGGTGAGAAAACTGAGTTTCAGAGTTGGGTGATTTGATTCAATTTGTGCACAAAGTGGTGGGAAAGAAAGGATTCTTTTAATTTGATCTGGTTCCAAAGCTCTTGCTGCTTCTATGTTCTGTTTATCATAGTTTCTCATTGTGACATTTTCCCACACAAAAGTATTATGAATGAACTTCAAGTGGTGAATTTTGGTGTCAAGTTGATAAGGGATGGAATTTTGATGGTTAATATCAACTGGACAAAGTCTAGGGTCACCCAGGAGACATGACACTGTGCATGCTTGTGAAGGGTCATCTGTATTAGGCTGACTGAAAAAAAAAAGACCTGCCTTAACTGCTAGTGGCACTATTTCATGGGCTAAGGTCCAGGACTGAGTGGAAAGAGAAAGTGAGCTGAGCACCAGCATCTGTCCCTCTCTACTTCAAACTACAATCCAAAACCACACTCTTCAATCCCTCAAATCCTTTTGTCATACTGTTTCATTACAGCAATAGGAGAAGTAATACAGTCTCAAAGTCGTTTATTCAAAGACTATACACATAGTTTTAAAAGGTGCATTGAGAAAGACTTAAATGCATCTGACAGAACTATTCTAAATAGGAAAGCAAAATTAATTAAATCAATGAATAACTCCTAGATGAAATCAGAAAAAGTATGAACATTTTATCTATAGAATGACAAAAATATGATTATGGCTGCTTGTTTTGAATATTTATGATTCTCAATCTAGACTTTATTCTTTAAAAAGCACATATTCTCTACATGTTATATTTTACTGGTATGATTCATCAGTTGTTTCCTGGAATGAATGTTAGATCTATCTACAAGTCCTTATTAAAAAAACTATAGTTGTGTGGTAGTGGACAGTATAGCATTTTGTTGTCTTGGGAATGGACAGATTCTCTCTCCTTTAGTGTGCATCTTCTTCCAAGCAGCGTATTTGTCTTGGTTATTGTTATCAGTTCCATGACTGACATCCCTGTGATTAGCCCTCATAAACACACTGTCAGAAGATAAGCTTTATTACACTCATCAGGCCTTCTGACCCTTTAAAGTCAACAAAGCTCAGCTCCTGGGAATCTGTGTGAAATTATCTCAGATGCCGCAAAGACGGTCTGAGTACAGATTGTGAGTCCTTGAAGTTTGGGTGTCTGCCTTGGAAGGCAATTTGGAAAGATGACAGCAGCTGTACTCAGAGGGGAGAAAAGGCGACCTGTTTATTACACAGGGAATAAGGATCAAGCCAGAGGGCAGTGGAGAGAAATCGCTGGTCAGAGGGAAACACTCAATCATGCCAACATTTTCTACCTCTAGGCAATTGGTTCTTTTCAAAGCCACTCCTGTCAAGTTACTGTGACAGGAAGGCAGGTTCTGCCTTACCTCCAAATGCCATGGATATCTATATTTGATGTTAATGTGACATTATTGGCCAGGTGTCATGAGGCTCAGGAACCTATGAAGAAAATGTTTGCCCATGTGGGAAGCTGTCAATTTTCTAACAGATCCCAATCCTGGATCTGGGATTTCTTCTCTTGAGTGTGGATGGAAAGGTGCCCTAGTCAAGGGACTTCAATACTTACATACACATAAAGCATACACATAAAACAATCCATAAAAACTCTGCAGTATGGTCTTTTTCCAAACCAGAGAACAAGGCCTGTGACTGCAGATTGGTTCATGAATACCAAATGAGGGGTGGGTTTGAGAAGCTTCTCCCGAGAGGAACTATGGGAAATGCACAATGAGCTATAATTAGAGTTTCATAACACACTAAGGCAAGGCTGTTCTGAGCTGTAGGAGTAGCATGTGTGTAGGATATGAGAGAACATGAATGTTTGGGGGAAGTCCATGGCTATAGGAGTATTTAATGTAAAGGGAGTGATACAGATACTGGTGGAGAGATGGGCAAAGTCTGCTTAAGCCTTGTAATCTCATAACCAGCAGCAAGGGCTCTCAGCATCAGGGGGATAGCAAAAATCACGTATTTGCTTTATGTGTGTTGGTCATGACAACCTCAGGAAGTGTGGCATTGTTTTCCCCCACTTTAAAGATAAAGAAACTGGGGCCTAGCAAATTTCTGTGATCTATGTCTCTGATCATTGTTCTGACCAGAAACCAGAGCAGTTCTCATAATTAAGTAACAGGACAAAATGATACAATTTAGCTGCAGTTGCAAAATTCTTGGAAAAAACTAGACCTTTTCCAAGCACACTGAGCCACCATGTTTTATAACTTAAAGATTACCCACTGATGTTTAGAATTTAAAGTGCCAACACAATGTCTCATTCTTTATTTATTCCTAATTAATTCAGCATGTAGTGGTGGAATGACTACTGAAAGTTAAAACTGTTTAGGCATTAGGAATAAACCAGTGAACAAAACATATAAGACTGTTTGCCTTTATAGTACCCATGTGTCTCGTGATGGGAGTCAGGTGGTTTAAGGCAATAAAGTGAATCACATAGTATGTGAAGAGATAGTTGAGCTTTTTAAAACAGCAGACAGGACAGGTTCTTTTGACAGGGATTTTACATCACAACACAGTGAAGTATGTCAGTCTTTTATAATCCTTTTGTGTGTGCATGCTTATAAATATTTTCTTGAATGTTTTACATTTATCTTCATGAAAGAGGATATGAAATTTTTTTTTTTATAGTTTCAACCCTGTAATCACTTTTTTCTTTCTCGGTCATGAGTAAGTGAATAAAAATGTCACTGATAGTCGAAGTGTAAAATCCTAAGTGAATCTCCACAGGTGACCATTCTAATGATAGAGTTCTCCAAAGTGTATAGAGTTTGGGACTGCATATATGTTTGAGTGGCTTCCTTAAACAAGCTGCGTGTTGTTAGTTTGTGGGTTTATTAGAATGAAATCAATCTTTTAAAAATAAAAAAATAAGTCATATGCAAATTATAGGTAATTTTGCATACATACAAAATAAGCAGATAATAATGCATGCTAAATGTTATATTCATCAGCAGAACAAAATGGTTATTATTATAATTATTAAGATCATTAGCAAAATGATCTTAAAATAAATCCATTTTTATAGCTCAACATCTCAAGAATAAAGATAGTCATTAAGATTTAGACTCAAAAAACAAACAAAAAGGTTGAGTCTTGGTAGTGCACACCTTTAATCCCAGCACTCAGGAGGCAGAGGCAGGATCTCTGTAAGTTCAAGGTTGGACTGGTCTACAAAGTGAGTTCCAGGGCAGCCAGGACTGCTACACAGAGAAACCCTGTCTCAAAAAACCAAACCAAGCACCCAATTTGCTCAGGAAATCTTCTCACTTTCCCCTTCTCTGGGGGATCATGTATGTCTCTCCTTGCTTCCTAGCTTCACTAGCAGTGTGGATTGTAGGGTGGTGATCCTTTGCTCTATATCTAATATCCATATATGAGTGACAACATACCATGATTGTCTTTTTTGTGAGTGGGTTACCTCACTTAGGATGGTTTCTTCTAGTTCCCTCCATTTACCTGCGAATTTCAAGATTCCATTGTTTTTTTGTTTTTTGTTTTTTCTGCTGAGCAGTATTCCATTGTGTAAATGTGCCACATCTTCTTTATCCATTCTTCAGTTGAGGGGCATCTAGGTTGCTTCCAGGTTCTTGCTATTACAAATAATGCTATGAACATAATTAAATAGATGTCCTTGTTGCACGGATGTGGATCATTTGGGTATATGCCTAAGAGCAGAATTGCTGGGTCCTGTGGTAGACTGATTCCCATTTTCCTGAGGAACGGCCTTATTGATCTCCAAAATGGCTGTACCAGTTTGTACTCCCACCAGCACTGGAGGAGTGTTCCCCTTTCTCCACAACCTCTCCAGCATAAACAGTCACTGGTGTTTTTGATTTTAGCCATTTTGACAGGAGTAAGATGGTATCTCAGAGTTGTTTTGATTTGCATTTCCCTGATGGCTTGAGCACTTTCTTAAGTGTCTTTCAGCCATTTTGGATTTCTCTATTGAGAATTCTCTATTTAGTACTGTACCCCACTTTTTAATTGCATTATTTGGTGTTTTGTTGACTTGCTTCTTGAGTTCTTTATATATTTTGGAAATCAGCCCTTTGTCAGATGTGGGGTTGATGAATATCTTTTCCTATTCTGTGGACTGCTGTTTTGTCTTGTTGACTATATCCTTTGCCTTACAGAAGCTTCCCTATTTCAGGAGGTCCCATTTATTAATTATTGATCTCGGTGTCTGTGCTACTAGTATTCTGTTCAGGAAGCAGTCCTGTACCAATTCATTCAAGGGTACCTCCCAATCTCTCTTCTAAGAGGTTCAGTGTGGCTGGATTGATGTTGAGGTTTTTGATCCATTTGGACTTAAGTTTTGTGCTTGGCGAAAGATATGGGTCTATCTGTAGTCTTCTACAAGTCAGCATACAGTTATGCCAGTGCCATTTGTTGAAGATGCTTTCTTTTTTTCCATTGTATAATTTTAGCTGCTTTGTCAAAAATCAGGTATTAGTAAGTGTATGCATTAATATCAGGATTTTCAATTAGATTCCATTGGTCTACCTATCTGTTTTTGTGCCAATACCAACCTGTTTTTAGGACTGTAGCTCTATAATCGAGCTTGAAGTCAAGGATGGTGATACCTCCGGAAGTTCCTTTCTTGTACAGTGTTGTTTTGGCTATCCTGGGTCTTTTGTTTTTCCATATAAAGGTGAAAAATTGTGCTTGTAGTTTGACGGGTATTGCATTGAATCAGTAAATTGCTTTTGGCAAGATTGCTATTTTTACTATGTTGATCCTACCTATCCAAGAGCATCAGAAATCTTTCCATTTTCTGGTATCTTCTTTAACTTCTTTCTTTAAAGACCCAAAGTTCCTTCTATACAGGTCTTTAACTTGTTTGGTTAGCATTACCCCAAGATATTTTGTGCTGTTTGTGGCTATTGTAAAGGGTGATGTTTCCCTGATTTCTTTCTCAGCCCATTTATCATCTGTATATAGTAGGGCTACTGATTTTTTTGAGTTGATCTTGAATCCTGCCACTTTGCTGAAGGTGTTTATCAGCTGTAGGAGTTCCATGGTAGAATTTTTTGGGTCACTTATGTAAACTATCATATCATCTGCAAATAGAGACAGTATGACTTCTTCGTTTCCAATTTGTATTTCCTTGATTTCCTTTTGTTGTCTTGTTGCTCTAGGTAGAACTTCAAGTACATTATTAAAGAATATGGAGAGAGTGGACAGCCTTGTCTTATTCCTGATTTTAGAGGAATCACGTTGAGTTTCTCTCCATTTAGTTTAATGTTGGCTGTTGGTTTGCTGTATATTGCTTTTATTATGTTTAGGTATGTTCCTCTTATCCCTGACCTCTCCAAGATCTTTATTGTGAAGGAGTGTTGGATTTTGTCACAGGCTTTTTCAGCATCTAGTGAGATGTTCATGGGGTTTTTCTTGATATGATGGATTACATTGATAGATTTTCATATATTGAGCCATCCCTGCATCCCTGGGATGAATCTTACTTGATCATGGTGGATGATTTTTCTGATGTTTTCTTGGATTCAATTTGTCAGTATTTTATTGAGTATTTTTGCATCAATATTTGTGAGGGAGACTGGTCTGTAGTTCTCTTTCTTAGTTGTGTCTTTGTGTGGCTTGTAATTGTAGCATTTCAAAAAGAGTTTGGTAATGAACCTTCTGCTTCTCTTGTGTGGAACACTTTGAGGAGTACTGGTATTAGCTCTTCTTTGTATTTCTGGTAGAATTCTACACTGAAACTATCTGGCCCTAGGCTTTTTGTGGTTGGGAGACTTTCGATGACTACTTTATTTTGTTAGGAGTTATAGGTCTGTTTAAATTGCTTATCTATTCTTGATTTAATTTTGGTAAGTGATATCTGTCCAGAAAATTGTTTGTTTCCTTCAAATTTTCAAATATTGTGGAGTACAGGTTTTCAAAGTATGACCTGAAGATTATCTGGATTTTCTGTGTCCATTGTTGTGTCCCCTTTTTCATTTCTGATTTTGTTAATTTCCGTGTTCTCTCTCTCTCTGCCTTTTGTTTTGTCTATTTTATTATCTCGAAGAACCAACTATTTGTTACATTGATTCTTTGTATTGTTTTCTTTGTTCCTACTTTTTTGTTGATTTCAGCCCTCAAATTGATTATTTCCTTGGTCTACTCCTCCATGGTGAGTTTGCTTCTTTTTGTTCTAGAACTTTCTGTTGTGGTGTGTGACTATTCTCCAGTTTCCTCATGTGGGCACTTAGTGCTATGAACTTTCCTCTTACCACTGCTTTCAAAGTGTTCCTTAAGTTTATGTATGTGGTGTCTTCATTCTCATTGAATTCTAGGAAGTTTTAAATTTTTTTATTTCTTTTTTGACTCAAGAATGGTGCAATTGCACATTGTTCAATTTCCATGAATTTGTAGGTTTCTACAATTTGTGTTGTTTTATTCTAACTTTAAAGCATGGTGCTCTGATAAGATACAGGGGGTTATTCCAATTTTTTTGTTTCTGTTGAGGTTTGCTATGTTGCTGAGTAAGTGGTCAATTTTTGAGAAGGTTCCATATGGTGCTGAGAAGAGGGTATATTCTTTTGTGTTTGGATATAATGTTCTATGGATGTCTGTTAGACCCAATTGAATCATAACTTCTGTTTGTTCTTTTGTTTCTTTGTGAAGTTTCTGTCTGGTGGTCCTATCTAGTGATGAGAGTGGGGTATTGAAGTCTCCCACTACACATGTTTGAGGTTTTATGTGTGATTTGAGTTTTAGTAGCGTTTCTTTTAAGAACATGGGTGCCTTTGTATTTGAGGCATAGATGTTCAGAATTGAGACTTCATCCTGACAGATTTTCCTGTGATGAATATGAAATGAACTTCACCATCTCTTTTGGATGATTTTGGTTTGAAGTCTAACTTGCTAGATATTAGGATAGCTACACCAGCTTGTTTCTTAGGTCCATTTGATTGGACCCAACCATTTACTCTGAGGTTCAATCTATCTTTAAATTTGAGGTATGTTTCTTGTATGCAGCAGAAAGATGGATTCTGTCTTCATTCCATTCTGTTAGCCTGTGTCTTTTTATAGGCGAGTTAAGACCATTAATGTTGAGGGAAATTAAGGACCATTGATTGTTGATTCTTGTTTGTTTTGCATTTGTTGTTGTTGGTGGTATTGTGTATGGATTTACCCTGCTTTTTCTTTTGGCTTTTGGTAAAGTGGGATTAAATATTGCCCATGTTTTTGTGAGTATAGTTAACTTCCTTAGATTGGAGTTTTCCTTCCAGTACTTTCTGTAGTGCTGAATTAATGGATATGCATTGTTTAAATCTGGTTTTGTCATGGAATATCTTGTTTTCTCCATCTATAGTGATTGAAAGCTTTGCTGGGTATAGTAGTCTGGAATGGCAACCATGGTCTCTTAGTTTTTGTAGAATATCTACCCAGTATCTTCTTACTTTCAGAGTTTCCACTGAGAATTCAGTGTAATTCGGATATGTTTGCCTTTATATGTTACTTGGTCCTTTTCCTTTGCTGCTCTTAATATTCTTTCTTTATTCTGTATGTTTGGTGTTTTGATTATTATGTGATAAAGGGACTTTCTTTTGTGGTCCATTCTATTTGGTGTTCTGTACACTTCTTGTGCTTTCATTGGCATATGGCATGTCCTTCTTTAGGTTGGGAAAGTTTTCTTCAATGATTTTGTTAAAAATGTTTTCTGCACCTTTGAGTTGGGTTTCTTCACCTTCTTCTATACCTATTATTTTATTTATTTATTTTTATTTATTTTATATAACCAAGTCCATTTAAATGAAAACAAACAATTATAGACAATATTTGGGAATTTGGGCGTCGTTCTTTCCAAACTACTTCCTGCTGGTAAGGGGCCCTGTCATGGGGGATTCGAAGAAGATTCAGATATCCTGGCTGTAGTCTGTAAGGCTGCTATGTCCAGCTGTTTTGAATGTAGGATCACCTGGTACTCTGTTTCAGGTGGTCTGGCTTGATCAAACCACATTAGTCTGGAAGGAATCCACATCTTTTCATTTTCTGTGGAAACGAATAGAAATCTTTTTCCCCAGTAACTTGTCCTTGAACTTAAATTTTGTAGTCAAAGCATTTTTTTAAAATTTAATTTATTATTTTACATGTCGATCCCAGTTCCCTCTCCCTCCCTCCCCCCTCCCTCCCTCCCTCCATCCCTCCCTCCCTCCCTTCCTTCTTCCCTCCTTCCCTCCCTTTTACCCTCTCTGCCCTCTCACATGCACTCTAACCACCCTCCTCTCCCATCCCCCCACCCAATTCCATATGTAGGGGAATGCCATCCAGTTGGGGTCATGTAGATCTGAAAGGTCATGTGAAGTAGGGACTAGGGTTTCTCTCCTGTCTCTAGATTAAGGCAGTTATCCCTCCATGGGGGATGTGTTCGCAAAGTCCTTTTGTGCACCAGGGATACATCCTGGCTCCACTGTCTGAGGTCCCTTAGACTGCTCAGTCCTTCTGGCTGAGACCCATATTCAGGGGGGCCTGAGTGAGTCCCATGCTGGCTTCCCAGCTATCAGTCTGGTGGCTCGTTAGCTCCTCCTTGCTCAGGTAAGCTGTCTCTATGTGTTTCTGCAGCCTGGTCTTGTCCTTTCCACCTGCATCTGGGTTCTACTTCGACTCAGTGTTTATGTATGGGTCTTTGCTCCTGTTTCCAACAGGCATTAGTTGAGGGCTCCATGGATAAGTTAGTTGTTGATCTCACTCTCCGGGAAGGGCATTTATGGTAGCCTTTCCACGGAAGCTCAAATTGTTATTTGGCAGCAGTCTTGTAGTTCTCTAGACCTTTCTTTGTGTTAAATTTTAGTCAATATTGGTTTGAAGATAAAATTATACCTATTATTTTTAAGTTTGGCCTTTTCATGGTGTCCCAAATTTCCTGGAGAGTTTGTGTTAGGGATTTGTTGGACTTAAGATTTTCTTTGGTTGATGAATCTATTTCTCCTAGTCTATCTTCAATGCCTGAGATTCTCTCTTACATCTCTGTTGGTTACATTTACCCAAGTTTTCTATTTTCAGCATTCCCTCAGACTGTGTGTATTTTTTTTCCTCCTCTCTCTATTTCAGTTTTCTAACCTTGTACTGTTTGAATTGCTTCTTGCAATTTTTGGTTTGTTTTTTCCATTTCTTTAAAGGATTTTCTCATTTCCCCTTTTAGTGTCTCTATCATCTTTATGAAGTTGTTTTTAAGGACATTTTTTTCTGCTTCATCTGTGTTAGGATGTTCAGGTCTTGCTGGTGTAAAGTCTCTAGACTCTGGTGGCATAATATTGTTTTCTCTGTTGCTGAATATGTTCATATGTTGTCATCTTCCCATCCCTTCTTTCAGTGGGTGTAGGAGGGGTCTCTTCCTCTCCTGATGGGTATGGATTCAAGGTTCTCTTCTGATGGGTGTAAGCCTGTCTAATACTCGGATGGGTCTCACAATGGGTGCAGGTGGGTCTGAGACACCCCCACTCCTAGGGGGTGGAGGTGGGACTAGCACTTCAATTTCAGCAGAGTCTGGATTGCTTGGTCCTCTGGGGGCGAGTCTACCTGCTCGTAGTCCCCTATTCATAAACTCTTACTGTTTACTTATATATGCCCCCAAAATTACTACTGTTGTTACCATTAGTTTGCAGAATGCCTTTCTGTGTGGATTTTTCGCATAGTTTGTTCATGTTCAGGTTCAAACTCTTATTTGTTTCTGGGCTTCCAGATCATTATTGATCCTTCATGAAAATTCCCCTTTCTCCTGGATCTCTTACAAAATTGAATCCCAAGCTGAGTATGCCTTTAGTCCCAGCACTCTGGAGGCAGACGCTAATGGATTTCTGTGAGTTAGAGGCCAGCCTGGTCTGTAGAGTGAGTGCCAAGACAGACAGCAAGAGATGTTATACAGGGAAATCCTGTCTCAAAAAAATCAAAACACACAAACAAAACCAAAACCAACACAAACAAACAAAAACTTAGATCCCAAAACAAAACAAAATAACCCCCCAAACAAACAAATGAATCAAAAGAAAAACAAACAAACAAACAAAAAAAAACCAAGGAAAAAGAAAAGAATTCTACCCCTGTCAATCACTGTATTAACTGCGGTATAGGTTGAACTACTAGAACAAAGAGTAACATCTCTGGTCAGTCTCCAGGCCAGGGAGAAAGGACTTTTTATTTTCTACCAAGTCATTAGGTGACACAGGCTCATTCAGCCTGGTCTCACTGTCATGGTCATCCTCATGAAATCAAGGCTGCCTCATGCACAGCATCTGCATGTCAGTGTGCGGGACAGGGAGTGAGTAAATTGCAGACCCTTTTCCATTTTAAAGTATAAGTTGCAGAAAGTGTTCTTCTGACTCTTAGCCAAGCTACATTTAGCTGCAGAGGAAAATAAGTTTCTAGAAAAAGAAATCTGAGAAGACAGTTGCCTAGCTAAAGCTCCAGGGTTATCCTTAGAAGGAAGAAGAGGAGGTCAGACCTATTGATGGGAGATGTCATTCTGTATATGTTTCTCATACTGGTTAATGAATAAAGCACTGTTGGCCTATAGGAAAGGAGATAGGAGGGACTAGGAGACAAGGAGGAAAAAGGAAGTAGTAAGGAGAGTCAAGATGGAGAATCTGGAGAGAATAGAACCGCCAGCCACCTCTCACTGGTAAGACCACATGGAAATACACAGAAATGGGTTAATAATTAAGACAGAGCTAGCTAATAAGAAACTAGTAACTGGCCAACAGAATTATATCTAATATAGAGTCTCGGTGTGTTAATTGGGGCTGGTGCGGCGGCGGGAAAAGACTAGGCAGCGTGCAGAAAAACCTATAGCTGTCGAAGATGTATTTATTTCCTTCTTTGAAGATGCAAACTTTATTTTTTATTTTTATAAGGTTTTAATTTTTTCAGCAGCCAGTGCACAAAGAAAGTGGGAAAAAATAAATACATATACTTCAAGAAGCAATTCAACTTCTTAATCTAGCATTTCCTTGGTCTCTTTCATGGTACTTACTCAGGTGTCCTTTCCTTGGTAGGGCTTTTCTAGATTTATCTTAATATATTTAAAAAAACATTTTTAAAATTTTATAACAATTTTGTGACACTAGCTGGTTGTAGTTGTACATACTTAAACTCCTAGCATTTAGAAAGCTATAATAAAATATTTCAAATTCCAGAACCTATGCTATGAAGCAACACCTTGTCTCAAAACACACAAACAAACAAACACAAGTCCTAACTTCCATGAATGTAGAGTTTCATCTCAGAAAGTTCTCATATGGTTCTTCTATTTTCTTGATATCAGTCATGACAATGTTGACAAAATTAGTAAAAACAAACAAATAAAACAGAAACTATGTCTCTTGAGGAGACTCCGTGGGTAAAGGCACCTGCTGCAAACCTTGATGACCTAAGTCAGAACCTCAAGATCCACATGGTAGAAGGAAAGAATCAGCTCCCATAAACTGTCCTCTGATTTCCACATGCATACTAAGGCATGTGTACCCATACTCATACAAAATAAATAATTAAACATTAGACAAAAGCAGAAACTTAATTTTGACTTTAAATTTTTTTCTTTTGTAAAATATGCTTATTTGGTTGGTTTATTTAGAGTATGAAAGTCACAACACCAAGAGGTAGTTAGTTATATCATATTAGTACTCAAAATGACCTTAGACAGTAATTGAATCTATTCCTTCATTTAATTGGTAGAATAAAAGCTCACGTCACCAATGAAACTATATTAAGAGATCCCTCACAGCTATTAAGACTGGATAAAAACCCAGATTTTTCTGACATTGGTGAAGACTCTCCCTCCCAATCTTATTACCTCTCATTGACTTGGAACAGTGTTTATCTCATCACAGATCTGATCTCAACCAGGCATTAGATAGTTCAAGTAATAACCCTGTGTCTTCCAAGTTAAATGGAAAAGAAGTAAATGCATTGAAAAACAATGCCAGCAACAAGCAGTTGTTGAAGGTATTTGTCTGAGTCATGCTTTGGAATGTTTGTCAAAGCAAAAGAGGAACACATGATACCACTGGGCTGCCACATCCACCTTCTGTCATGCTTAGGGATTATTTGTTCCTTCTTTGACAAATTCCATTCCTACTGCCCATCTCCTGGCACTCTTTATCAAATCAAACTCATGGAAATCTATTTTTGTCAATAGTTTGCACATGCAAACAAAAAAAAAAATCAAACACCAAAGATACAACCCTATCTTTTGAATTATTTTTTGCTGTTTTATGTGATACAGATTTTGATATTATAAAATATATTTTATTTTTACTTTTATTCTTCTAATTTCTTCGAAAACAACTAAATATAAAACATAGACCCATAATAATGGCCACGTTCTATGACTGGATTAAAGGGACACTTACCATTACCCCATGTTTGCCTCAGTGGTTTTTATTTTTATTTATTTATTTTTTAAGGCTATGACATTACAGATATCTGGCAAAGCTTCAATTTGTCCCTCATTCCTTCCAGTGTCTCTGTTTTCTTCTACCCTCACCCCCACCCTTCCTAGAATTTATTACTATGAGCACCTGAGCATAATGACTTAAAAGTTGGGTTGTTCATTTATTGAATCTACTAAGCCATATGAAGTATTGTGTTGCAGGTTTGAAATAATATTATAATGGTGTGTGCTGTATCAGAGAAACTTGGGGAGAAAGGGTTTGTTTCACCTCACAGTTTGTAATTCATCATTCAGAGAAGCCAGGGCAGGAAATCAAGGGTAGGAACATGGAGACAGGGACTGATGCAGATGCTGTGAAGGAATGCTGCTTACTGAATTGCTCCTCATGGCTTTCTCAGCTGACTTTCCTATATCATTAAGGACCAACCATCTAGGGATGACACCACCCACAGTATACTGGTCCTTCCCATATCAATCACTAATTAAGAAAATGTCCCACAAGCTTACATTCAGGCCATTTTTTAAAAATGATTTATTTATTTATTATGTTCATAGCGTTCTGCATGTCTGTCTGCACCCCAGAAAAGGGCACCAGATTTCATTATAGAGGTTGTGAGCCACCATGTGGAGGCTGGGAATTGAACTCAGGGCCTCTGGAAGACCTCAGAGATCTTCCTGCCTCTGCCACCCCAGTGCAGGGATTAAATAAAGGCATGCACAACACACTGGGCTTAAGTTTATGTTTTGATGTTGAAACATGCTCTTCACATTGGCTTAGGTGTTGCAGTATAGTTTGTCTATATTTCCTTTGCTTTATATTGTTTTTTATATAAAAATTTCAGCATATCAGAATGGTAAAATTTGTTATATGCAATTATGTTTTAAGTGATATTTTCATACAGATTTTATTTAAACTGTGGTACAAAAGTTTCAAATTTTCTACATCTTCTTTGAGACTAATAGCATGGCAAATCTTTATTTTATAGATTTTCAATTTTAAAGATTAAATTTCAAATGTAAAGATTGAATGTTATTGATTCTCATTAGCTCATAGAGAGTGGCATTATTTGGAGGTGTCACTTTATTGGAGTAAGTGTGGCCTTGTTGGAGGAAGTGTGTCACTGTGGGGGGTGGGCTTTGAGGTATCATATATGCTCAAGCCACACCCAGTGTCTCAGACTCTTTCCTGATGCCTGGGGATCAAGATTTAAGAACTGGGAGTCTCCACCTGCCTGATCTTTGACCCCCATGGCCAGGCCTCTGCTGGATCAGCAGGCCTCTGCCAACTGCCTATCCACGGGGGACTACCCTGAGTCCCCACCTGACTGATCTTTGACAGCCACTGCTGGGCCTCTCCTGGAGACCATCTCTGGGCTCCTGCCTGAGGAGAGACCTTGTAGAGAGTTTGGACCACCCAGAAATACAGACATCGAACTCCTGACTCACTTAAGCCCACTGGGGGAGTAGCATACAGAGAGAGAGAGACCCCACCTGCACCCACTGGAAGAAGCGATGGGAAGACAGCAATACAAGAAAACCCCCAACAATAGAAAGACAAACATGACACCTCCAGAATCTAGGGACTCTACACCAACTAGACCTGAACACCCCAAAGCAGAGGAAGCAGAAGAGAACAACTTAAAAAAAAATAACTTTATAAAAATGATAGAGGCCCTCAAAGACAATATGAGAAAATCCCTTAAAGAAATGGAAGAAAAAACAAACAAAAAACTGGAAGAAATAGAGGAAAAGACTGAGCAAAAAAATGTAAGAAATGAACAAATTTCTTAAAGAAAGTAAGGAAAGCCAAGAAAAAAAAATCAAACAGGTGAAGGAAACAGTTCAAGTCTTAAAAATTGGAATAGAGACAATAAAGAAAACACAAACTGAGGTAATACTGGAAATAAAAAAACTGGGCAAACTATCAGGAACTACAGATGCAAGCATAACCAACAGAATACAAGAGATGGAAGAGAGAATCTCAGGCACTGAAGATAAACTAGAGGAAATAGATTCATCAACCAAAGAAAATCTTAAATCCAACAAATCCTTAACACAAGACATTCATGAAATGCGGGACACTGTGAAAAGGCCAAACCTAAGAATAATAGGCATAGAAGAAGGTAAAGATGGCCAGCTCAAAAATGCAGAAAACATATTCAGCAAAATCATTGAAGAAAACTAAACTTTCCCAATCTGAAGAAGGACATGCCCATTAAAGTACAGGAAGCATACCAAACACCAAATAGACTGGACCAAAGGAAAAAAGACCCCTCAAGACACAATAATCAAAACACCTAACATACAGAATAAAGAAAGAATATTAAAAGAGAGAAGGAAGAAGGCAAGGTAACATATAAAGGTAGACCTATCAAAATTACACCTGACTTCTCCATGGAAACTCTGGAGTCCAGAAGATCCTGGATAGATGTTCTGCAAGTACTAAGAGTCCACAGGCTACTATACAACAAGATATTTAATGACAAAGCCAGATTTTCACAATACATATCTACAAATATAGCCCTACAGAAAGTTCTGGAAGTAAAACTCCAACCCAAGGAAGTTAACTGAGCTCACAAAAACATAGGCAATAGATAATCCCACTTCACCAGATCCCAAGGGTAAAGCAGGACAAATATATTCACAATACCACTGCCAACAACAAATCTAAAACAAGCATTAACAATCAATGGTCATTACCCTCAACATTAATGGTCTTAACTCACCTATAAAAAGACACAGGCTAACAGAATGGATATGAAGACAGAATCCATTCTTCTGCTGCATACAAGAAACACATCTAAACTTCAAAGACAGATATTACCTCAGGGTGAAGGGTTGGGAAAAGATCTTCCAATCAAATAGACCCAAAAAGCTATCCTAATATTTAACAAGTTAGACTTCAAACAAAAATCAATCAAAAGAGACAAAGATGGTGATTTCATATTAATCACAGGAGAAATCCATCAGCATAAAGTCTCAATTCTGAACATCTTTACCCCAAATACAATGGCACCCATATTAGTAAAAGAAATGCTGCTAATACTCAAAGCTCACATCAAACCTCATACATTCATACTGGGAGACTTCAACACCTCACTCTCACTGCTAGACAGGACCACCAGACAGAAACTTAACAAAGAAACAAAATAACTAACAGAAGTTACGTCTCAATTGGGTTCCACATGGAACCTTCTCCAAAATGACCACATACTAGGCGACATAACAAACCTCAACAGATACAAAATGTTTTAAAATTGGAGTTCAACAACACAAATCGCTAAAAACCTACAAACTCATGGAAACTGAACAATGTGTAATGGGTCAAAGAAGAAATAAAGAAAGAAATTAAGGACTTCCTGGAATTCAACGAGAATGAGGTGACAACATACCCAAACTTATGGGACACCTTGAAAGCAGTGATATGAGGGAAGTTCATTGCACTAAGTGCCCATATGAAGAAAACCGAGGATAGTCACATTAGAGAATTAACAGCACAACTGAAAGCTTTAGGACAAAAAGAAGCAAACTCACCCCTGAGGAGTAGACGCCAGGAAATAATCAATTTGAGGGCTGAAATCAGTAAAGTAGAAACCAGAAGAATAAAATCAATGCAACAAAGAGTTGGTTTTTTGAGAAAATCAACAAGATAGACAAACCTTTATCCAAGTTAACCAAAAAGCAGAGAGAGAACATGCAAATTAACAAAATCAGAAATGAAAATGCGGACATAACATCGGACAGAGGAAATCCAGGCAATTTTCAAGTCACACTTTGAAAACATGTACTCCATAAAATTTGGAAATTCAAAGGTAATGAACAATTTTCTAGATAACTATCACTTACCAAAAATTAAATCAAGAACAGATAAGCAACTTAAATAGACCTATAACCCCTAATGAAATAGAAGCAGTCGTCAAAAGCCTCTCAACCAAAAAAGCCCAGGGCAAGATTGCTTCCGTGAAAAATTCTACTAGAAATTCAAGAAAGAGTTAATACCAATACTCCTCAGATTGTTCCACACAATAGAAGCAGAAGGTTCATTACCAAACTCTTTTTATGAGGCCCTAATTACCTTGGTATCCAAGCCACACAAAGACACAACTAAGAAAGAGAACTACAGACCAATATCCCTCATGAACATCAATGCAAAAATACTCAATAAAATACTGGCAAATTGAATCCGAGAGCACATCAGATAAATCATCCACCATGACCAAGTAGGCTTCATCCCTGGGTTGCAGGGATGCTCCAACATATGAAAATCTATCTAAATCTCTACTATAGAGCTATAGACCTGAAAACAGCTTGGCATTGGCACAAAAGTAGACAGGTAGATCAATGGAATCAAATCAAAAATCCTGATATTAACCAACACACCTAAGAATACCTGATTTTTGACAAAACAGCTAAACGTATACAATGGAAGGAGGAAAGCATCTTCAACAAATGGTGCTGGCACAACTGAATGATAGATAGTGTGTAGAAGAGTGCAGATAGAACCATGTCTATTGTCATGCACAAATCTTAAGTCCAAATGGATCAAAGACCTCATCATAAATCCAGCAAAACTGAACCTCTTGGAAGAGAAAGTGGGAGGTTCCCTTGAACAAATTGGTACAGGAGAGTGCTTCCTGAACATAACTCCAGTAGCACCGACACTGAGATTGACAATAAATAAATGGGACCTCCTGAAACTGAGAAGTTTCTGTAAGGCAAAGGACAGAGCTGACAAGACCAAATGGCAGCCCACAGACTGGGAAAAGTTTTTCACCAATTCTACATCTGACAGAGGGTTGAACTCCAAAAATATACAAAGAACTCAAGAAACTAGTCACCAAAACACCAAAAACCCTATTTAAAAATGGGGTACGGAGTTGAAGAGAGTATTCTCAATAGGGAAAATCAAAAATGCTGAAAGACACTTAAGAAAATGCTCAACATCCTTAGCTATCAGGGAAATGAAAATCAAAACAACTCTGAGATACCATCTTACTCCTGCCAGAATAGTTAAAATTAGAAACACCATTGACAACTTATGCTGGAGAGGATGTGGAGAAAGGGGAACACTCCTCCACTACAGGTGGGAGTGCTAACTTGGAGAGCCATTTTTGAGATCAGTATGGTGGTTCCTTGGGGAAATGGGAATCAGTTTACCACGTACCTAAATGATCCACATCCACGCAACAAAGACATCTGTTCAACTATGTTCGTAGCAGCATTATTTGTAATAGCAAGAACCTGGAAGCAACCTAGATGCCCCTCAACTGAAGAATGGATAAAGAAGATGTGGCAAATTTACACTATGGAATCCTACTCTGCGGAAAAAGACAATGGATTCTTGAAATTCTCAGGCAAATAGATAGAACTAGAAGAAACCATCCTGAATGAGGTAACCCAATCACAAAAAGAGGAACATGGTATGTATTCACTCATATATGGATTTTAGACATAGAACAAAGGATCACCAGATTATAATTCATGGGGCCAGAGAAACTAGGATACAAGAAGAAATGTAAGAAATTCATACAAGGTCCCTCACAGAAGGGGAAAGGAACAAAATCTCCTGAGCATATTGGGAGTGGTGGGACAGTGAGTGTAGAGGGAGCTAGGAAAAAAGAAGGAGAGGAGAGGAAAGCTCGTGGGACTAGGAAGATGGAGTCAGGGAAGGATTAGACAAGAGGAAAGAGAGAGAGAGAGAGAGAGAGAGAGAGAGAGAGAGAGAGAGAGAGAGAAAGAGAAAGAGAGAGAGAGAGAGAGCATAAAAGAAGGAGCCATTATAGGTTTGAAGAGAAAACTGACTCTAGAAAATGTCCAGAGACCTACAAGACTGACTCCAACTAACAATTTGAACAATAGTGGAAAGGCTACCATAAATGTCCTTTCCTGATAATGAGATCAATGACAAAATTATCTACCATCATAGAGCTCTCATCTAGTAGCTGATAGAAACAGAAGCAGACACCCACAGCTAAACACTGAGCTGAACTGGAATCCAGATGCAGAGAGGGAGGGCAAGACCAGGCTACAGAAACCCACAGAGACAGCTGACCTGAACAAGGAGGAGCTAACCGGCCCCCAGACTGATAACTGGGAATCCAGCATTGAACCGACTTAGACCCCCTGAACATGGGTCTCAGTTAGAAGGCCTGGGCAGTCTAAGGGACCTCTGACAGTGGAACCAGGATGTATCCCTGGTGCAGGAAAGGACTTTGGGAGCACATTCCCCATGGAGGGATACTCCCTTAACCTAGTGGTAGGAGGGAGGGCCTAGTCCCTACTCCAAATGACTTGACAGATTTAGATGACCCCTTCTGGAAGGCATTGCCCTACATGTGGAGTGGAAAGGGGTGGGATGAAAGGATAGGAGGTAGGGAGGGAGGGATAGAGGGAGGGAAGGAGGAAAAGGGAACTGGGATTGATATGTAAAATAAGAAAAATAAATTTAAAAAATGGTGAGAAAAAAAAAAAAAGAATTAAGAACTGTCAGCTCCTTCTCTAGTTCCGTGTCTGCCTGCTTCCTGACATGATGATAGTCTAAACCTCTGAACTGTAAGTAAGCCACCCAAATTAAATGTTTTCCTTTATAAGAGTTGCCATAAGCAGGGTGTTGGTGGCTCATGCTTTTAATCCCAGCACTCAGGAGGCAGAGGCAGGTGGATCTCTGTGAGTTTGAGGCCAGCCTGGTCTACAGAGCTAGTTCCATATCAGGCTCCAAAACAATACAGAGAAACCCTCTCTCGACAAACCAAAGGAAAAACAAAACCAAAAGCAAGAAAAACAAACAAACAAAAAAAGAGTTGCCATGGTCATGGTGTCTCTTCACAACAATAGAAACACTAACGAAGACAATTTATTTATCTTTTATTTTGTGTGTATGCATGTGTGGTTTCATGAAGTATGCAGGATCCTGTAGAAAAGGGCATCAGATCTCCTGGAACTGAAGTTACAGATGGCTGGGAGCTGCCATGTGGGTGCTGGGAACTGAATCTGGGTTATCTAGAAGAGCAGTCATTGTTCTCAGTCCTGAGTTATCTCTCCTGCCACACATGAGAATTGTTAATCTTTGACACGTTAGGTATGAAGGTAGTTTGTGCGTGTGTGTGTAACATGTGCATGCGTATGGAGGCCAGAGGTCGATGAAGTGTCTTCTTCAACTATTTTTTTTTGCTTTATATATTTTAAGTCTTTCGTTTTCATGTTTTTAGTTTTTCAAGACAATGTTCCTCTGTGTAGTCCTGGCTGCCCTGGAAGTAGCTCCATAGAGCTGACTGACTCAAACTCACAGAAGTGCCTCTATCTCCAAAGTGCTGGGATAAAGGCATGTGCCACCACTGGCTGGCTTGTTTTTGAATCTTTTACAAATGATTTTTAAAACTGTTCTTATTTGTATGTGTCTGTATGAGTGTGTGGCACAAGTGTGTGGGTCTTAGCAGAGGTCAGAAGAGGGCATCAGATCCCCTGAAGCTGGAGTTACAGGAGGTAGTGAGCAACTTGACATGGAAGCTGGGAACTGAATTTCTGGTTCTCTGGAGAAGCATTAATCTCTCTTCACAACTGAGCCATCCTTTTGCCCCTGTGTTGCTGTTTGTACAAAGCTCGTTCTCTTTCATTCTATAGTCATTGCCCCCCCAGCTCCCAGCTGGATCTATGTGGAAGGGTCTCCCAAACATGTTTTCTGGTCATCTTCCTCTAAGAAAACTTCAGTCTTCAAAGAAATTGAGTCAATAGTCAGGGATCTTGCTCCAGATGGACTAACAGCATTGTCATCAGAACAATCTCTAAGACCCTAGTACAGGTAAAGCTGGGGCTTAGAGACCTAGAGAAGACTAAGATGGAGTTAGAAAATACATACTTGCCTAGTGAGAATGGATGCCTTTGGGCAACAGCACAAATTATTAGTGGCTGTTTGGATCAATTTAATTATTATTGCATTATTGTAATAAGTTTTAAAACTTAGTTCTCTGTAAGCCTAGCTGAAATTATGCTTTAAGTTTATTTCATTGTTCTATTTATAAATACAATAAATTTTAACAGTTACTTTCCAGGTAGGTTTTGGTTACCATCTTATTAACTCCACAGAACCAATTCCAAATAATCACACACACACACACACACACACACACACACACACACACACACACACACACACTCGAGCATACATATTATATTTGAGGCAGTGTTGCATTTAGCCCGAGCTGGTTTCCAACTTGCTGACTTCACTATTTTTACAAACATTTTGGCCTGATTTTATGTGTAATACACTTGATTTCTTTTATTAATATAAATATAGCTCTTGCTCCAGTGGGAATAATCAAATATTTATTCTGATCCAAACATGAGCAAACATGCCTGGGAACATGGATTTGTGACCATGAATGGTATGTTGCACTGTGGAATGGTTATACAGACTTTGACAGCCCTAGCTAAGTACATCCACAAATGCATTAAGGGGACATCAAGGAGGCAGTTTCCAGAAAAGCAGGAAATCTTAGATGGTGATTTGAAAAACGTGCTAGTAAAAATGATCAGTGACTTCAGAGAGTATACGACAAAGCAGGTGAACTCAATCCAGGACTTGGAGAGGAAGGTCAATGTGACAGGTCCCCAGATCTCAGTACTACTGTGTGGGAAGGGAAAGGACCTCTCAGGCCTTGAAGCCTAGCACATAGCATCACCTGCCAAGAGAAGAACTAAGACCCAATCCATACAAGTTCTTAACTCTGGGAAAATCCCTAAACATACTAACCTTGCTTTTTAGCTTCTGTAATTCTACTTTGACTAGCTGTTCTTGCTACCTGGGGTGTGTCAACTCAGGATGTGTTTTTGTGCTAAAAGGCCCACCCTAAGAAAGGCTCAGACCTGCTCTTGGGTCCCTAACACCCGGTGTAGTTACTGGCTGACTAATAAAGATTTTCCATTGGTTTGAACCTGTGTCCAAGTGGTCTTCTCTGGTGAATATTCCACAACATCAGTACATAGAAGGGAAATTCAGCCAGGGCTTGCTATGTGGGTAAAAAGAGAGACCAGCAAGAGAAAGGCTGAGGTGGTTGGAGGACAGTGGAGGAGGATGAAAAAATAACATAATTGCTGTATTTATGAAAATTCCATAATGAAACCCATTACCTTGTCTGCTACCTGTAATTTTTAAAAGTGAGAAAGAATGCCTACAAAAGTTTAATACACTACAATAAAAGGGAAAAGACAAAAGGGGGGAGTTGAGGGCACTTTGGGGGAGTGGGAGGCAATTGTTCTGGTGGATGGATGTGGCCAAGATGTAATTTTTGCAAGTATGGAACTGTTAAAGAATTAATAAAAGATAGCCTATTAGAATACCAAAATTGAAGGCCAGGAGTATTGGCACATCCCTTTAATTCCAGCACTAGGGAGGCAGAGGTAGATGGGTCTTTGAGTTTGAGGCCAACATGGTCTACATAGTGAGTTCCAGAGCCAGAGCAACATCCTTGAGATGACTATCACAAACAGACAAACACTCCATTCCATTTAAACATGATTTTAGGTTAGTTCCCCCCCCCATTTCCCAAATAAATGGGAACCAAATATAAATTAACTATAATCATAGAATATATATTCAAATAAAATATTTACTGTAGATTGAGGACATACTCTCATATTTTTATTTTGTGGTTAGGTTGGGATTTCTACATATAGAAATAGAAAGGTTTTCACAGATCCTAAAGGGTTTTCAGAAAGTGACCAGATTGCTTTACACAGAGCTCAGGCCCACTTTGTACTGAAGTCATGGTTTCTTGGGTCATCAGCTTTCCTTCTCCATTACAGTCATATCTGAGTGATCCTGGGGTGAGGGGCTAGAGCTGTTCGTAGGAGTTAGTCTCAAACCTGGGACTGTAGAAAATTTATCACAGACAGATGAAGTATTTCCTGCTCTCTGCTGCTGGTGGACCCCAGAAGGGGCAAGATGAGAACCTGTGCCTTTGAACCCCCAACCCATTTCCCCTTGTAGCTCCTCGAAGATTTCATTTTACTTGTATGTTGAAAATCATCCCCGGTGGGAGGCAAAATATGTGATGTAGCTATGCTGCTCTCCTGGTACATGGCTTCAACCCAATGGGTGATGATCAGGGCTTTGGACAGCTATGGAACAGTGAGAATGATGCTATGAGGAGCAGAGCAAAGCGGTGGGTCACCAACACTGGCTGGCAGCCAACCCCACCCAACCCCACTTCATGCTGTTCACTAGCGCTAGCTCTTCTTCTAATACACATCCTGGATGGGGTTCAAAACTCAAGTTTAGACTGGAGGAGCCAGAGTCCTTTTCTGAGTTTGGACTCTAAAGGTTAGACATGAGCTTTGTTGTTGTGTCTGGAAAGGAGCTTTTCTTTCCAGACAATTCCAATTCCCAGAGGCAGGTCTGCCTTTGGTCACTTTCACAACACATATCAGTAAGTGCCCTCCCAGGGGGCGTTGCAATTCAGCTGCCTTGGCTTTGAGAAACTAGAGCTGAGTTCTGGCTCATTTTCCCTAATGACACTGCTCCCTGACGTCCTGTTTGCCTGTGTTCATGGCATGAATTGGTGTCAAGTTTTTGTCCCACCAATCTCTTTATTGCAGAACCATTTATATTTTTAAGGAACCTCAAAACCTTTTTGTTACTAGGCAAAGAATCATTTGTTAAGTTGAGAAATAACAAGTTCCACAGCAACTGGACAATATTTATTTTTTTCAAGGCACTTTCACCTCTTAAGTCATAACCTGATCTGCTGGTAGAAGGAAGGGGACCATATTGTTCTCAACAGTCTGAGAGGCTGCAGAAGTTCAACCCCACCCAGCCATGGACAGTCTTTTCCAGTGTCCTGAAGAAAGGATAGAATGTCCTGAAGAAAGGATAGTACAGTTGGGTCTAGAAGACTCAGAGAGAGAGAGAGAGAGAGAGAGAGAGAGAGAGAGAGAGAGAGAGAGAGAGAGAGAGAGAGAGAGAGAGAGAAAATCAAGCCAAGGGGCAGAAAAAAAGAAATACTTCTTTCAGAGAATCTAATGGTAAATTAACGTCTTTGTCTCCTCAGTATTTTGACAGGGAAAGCACCAGGAAGTCAATTCACTTTGCCTCCCTGTTCATTCCTGCCAACGTTGCCTTTACTCCTTTCCCTCTTTTCAAAAAAAACCCAGTGGTTTCTTCCACTCATCCAGTGAGGGTTGGGATTTACCTCTAGGCACATCTGAAGATGATTCTAGAGTCCATTCTAAATGCACCTGTACCAAGAAAGGCTTCCCTGGGCTAAGCTCTGTGGTGACTTCCTGTCTTCAGCATGCCCGATACCTGAAGGCTGTTCTTGCTGCCTCAGTGGTGACCCCCCAGCCCCCACCGCAGATATGAGAGCAGGTCGGCCCATCCCGGTGGCCCCCACAGTGACCTGATGCCCTTCACATTCTTAGTGGCCTGGAGTAACCTCGGAGGCCTCTGTGTGTTTGGATAACACACAGATAAGATAAAGAAGAGCGCATGAAGCAACAACCCCCGAATAACATGGTCCAGTGACCTAGTATTCCAGCCCTGACCAGGACCAGCAGTGCGGAACACTTTACCGCTGCTATTTGTCGTAATTCCAGTCCCTTCTGCCCTAATTCCTCCTTGGTGCAGACTCAGCAGAGACAAACCACAGCTGGCCATCAGTGTTTTCTGCTGCAGTGTGGCTCCTATAATCAAAACCAACTGTTGCAGACTTCTTTTCCCAAGATAAATCAATGCCAAAGCCTGGAACACTTCCCTCCCAGCTCTGTTCCCCAACTCTCATCTTTTCCAGTTCAGGTATCTCATTTGGGGACTGAAATGCTTTCTGTTCCTTCTAATTGGATACATTTTAAACTGATTTTTATTTATTTGAAAAAAAATTCACACATGCACTCAAAACTCAAGTTACACTAGGGAATACAGTGAAAAGATGTTCTCCTCCATGTCCATCCTTTAGTAATCAGCTACCCTCTCCTGGCACTAGTCTGAGGGTTCTATAATCTGAGAATTCCATTCGGAATGGCCAATGCATTTTAAAATGTGCATAGTTCTTCGAGCTTCTACAGACAAATGAGACCATCATCTTTCTGTGACTGTCCTTTTCCATGTAACAGGGTGACATGCAGGTTGATTCATTCCTTCTTTATATGACTGAATAGCATTTTACTGGACTCATAAACACACACACATACACACATGCACGCATGCACGCAAGCACACACACACACACACACACACACACTAATCAAGTTCACTTTATCCTTTTCTCCACTAATAGACACTAAAGCTGATTTCATTGTGAACAGTGGACAGTGTTTTAATAAACTTTTGCTTACTAAAAATATTTTTAATAAGCTATTGTGAACAGTGTTTTCATGAATTGGAAGTTTTTATTAGACATGCTGTTTTTATCTCCTTTGGATATAAATCAGACAGATGAATTGCTGAGGCAAGTGATTGTCTATTGCTGTTCTGAATGGGTGGACTAACTCATATTCCCATCAGTAGTGTGTAAGCTTTCACTTTCCCCCCAAGTCTTCACTCAAATTTACTGTCTGTGTGTGGTGTGCTGCGTCGGTGTGTGTGCAGCATGTGTGGAAGTCAGAGGACAACTTCCAGGAGTCAGTTCCCACCTTCCACCACATGTGACCTGGGGACAGAATTAGTCCATCCATGTTGGTGGCAGGAGTGTTTAGCTGCTGAGCTGCCTCAATGGCACCTTTTGTTTTCTTCATGACTGTCCTAACAGTTGTGAGATGTCACTTCACCATATTTAAATCTACATTTCCCTGGTGGTTAATTATGTTAGTCATTTTTCACAAGCATATTTGATCATAGAAATGAAAAGTAGAATGGACTGTTCTGGGGTTGCGATGGTTAGTGAGAGCCAGGGAGACTTGGTTAAAGGATACAAAATCTCAGGCAGGAAGAGTAAGTTTAAGAGTGCTTTTATATAACATGCTGAGCAATTAATAATGTCTTGTACTTTTATAAAATCTTAAGACAATGGAGATACTTTACAAAAATTATATGTGAGGTATTTCATTTATAAATTAGCTAGGCCTAGTCATTCCATAGTTTCTATATACCTAATAATATTATGTTGTACATGGTAAACACATATAGCTTTGTACATATATACACACATATATATGTATATAAAATTATAATCAGAAATCCCCACCCACAAGAGGTAAGAGATATAGTATCTATTTTATTTAATATATTTCCAGATCTTCCCATTTTAATACACAAAAATTATTTCTTTCACAATATCACAATACATCATAATTTATTTAACTCTTCATTACAGTAAAGCTTACAGCTTTTTGTATTCATACCAATACAGCAATTGTCATTTGTATCCATTTATAACTTTGCACATGTAAGAACATGTAACTTCTATGTAAGATAAATACTAGATGCATCCCTGATCTAAAGTGGTGTATTGAGGTGGTTTGAATAAGAATGACCCCCATTGGCTTTTATATATTTGGATACTTAGTAACCAGGGAGTAGCACTATTTGAAAGTATTAGGTGGTCTGACTTTGTTAGAGGAAGTGTGCCACTGGGGGTGGGCTTTGAGGTTTCAATTGTCCATTGGTAGTTCCAGGCTGCCTCTCTCTGCCTTCAGATCAGGATGTAGCTCTCTACTTCCCCAGTACCATCCCTGCCTCCATGCTCCCCACCAACTCTGAAACTGTATGCCAGCCCCTACTTAAATGCTTTCTATTAGGAGAGTTGCCTTGGTCATTGTGTCTCTTTAGAACAGTGAACAAGGTGTACATCAAATTTAGTTCTGCAAAAGACACTATATTGATCAGTTTCTTTCCAGAGAACTTGCTCCCATACAGCCTGCTATCTGCAGTTTAAGAAGTTTATTTTCCCACATTCTTAGCAATACAGTTTTTAATTAAAATTTTCTTTTTTGAAAGATATCACCTTTCTTTTTAGTTTTTCTTTCCATTTTTGTTATTATGCTTAAATCTGAAGTGGAATACCATTTCACAAATTCTGAGACCACATTTCTTTGACTGTGAATATCTGGTTGCATTTTTAAAATATTTCCTTAATAATTTTCCAGAAGATAAGCTGTCCATCTATAAGTGTTCCCCTTATAAGAAATTACTTCTTTAACTTTTGTCTCCATTTTTTATGTGGAGACACAGAGATACTTTAAGCCAATATAGTTTCATGCTGTGTTCTTTGTTATCTGGGTCATTATATGCTCAGGAATGCCTTATCAACTCCAAGAACATCCCTTTGGCTGTTTTTTCTTTCAGTATGTTTATGGTTTTATTTCTTATGTTGAAAATTTTAGGCCATGTGGAGTTTATTTTTGTAAGATATTAAATAATGGGGACTGGAGAAATGCTAAGAGAGGCTAACTACACTTGATGCTCCCAGTGGCCCTTTGGAAGAGTTAGGTTTCCAGCAGCCACATTAGAAGCCTCACAACTGAATCTAACTCCGATTCTAAAAGATCTGATACTCTCTTGCAGCCTCCATTGGTATTTTCCCACAGTGACATACACTTGCATAGGTATGCACACATATACATAATAAATATTTTTAAAAATTTGACTAGATGTGAGATTTAGATGGAACATGATTTTGTGGGGTGCCACACAGCACAACAGAAGCCATCAGGAGTGTAGGGCCTGTGCTTGCCTGGGAACCACACTGGGGATATATTTGACCAAACAGCCCTTAAGGATGAACTGCTTCTCAGCTATCATGTCTTTAAATTCATCTGTATTAGACTTGCTGAAGTCCCAACTCTTTGAGATATCCAGGGAATGTGAATAGTACCTTGGTCACTCAGCGCTTATTCTGTAGTTTGGTGCAGGTGGACAGGATGTCCTGGCCACTGCCTGGGGCTTCTCAAAAGCATCAGGCATACCTACCTGTCTAGACACTAGACTGGGGACAGCACTGAGATCAGAGATATGAATACCCACAAGAAAACTGTCTCCAATGTCCCTTGGGACAACTCCTACTGGCAACAGGATGAATGCACTCCCAAGGAGGCTGCTGCTCATGACTATTGCACACAAGGACCCCATGAAGAAAGGAACTGGTTGACTTACTTGGTAGCAGATAAAAATAAAATCTTTTCAAAATATTTGAAATCATGATAAATTTACTTTTCTGTGTGGTTAACAATTGTTCAAACACCATTTACTAGTTAATATATTTTAATTATTTTTAAATGATTTATTGACCAGATAACATATGTATTAGTTAGACACATGCTATCTATTTTTGCACACACAACTGCTGTCTTTTCACCCACAAAATAACACTATTTTTATTACATTGCTTGATGCTGTATTTTAAATACTTGGCCCAGTTTGTACTCTATTATTATTCTTTCACAGAACCTTCTTTCTTACTTGTATTTAATTACCAAGTGATAATAGAAACATGTACATATCTTTCTTTTAAAAATTCTCATCATAATTATCACAATCAGATTATGGATTAATATTCAATTTTTTCATCTTTTCAGTTCCAGATAGCAATTTTAAATTTTTATTGTTAAATTAGTTACTGGGTATTTTGTTGTTCTTGTTACATTGTTAATAGTTTTTGTTGTTGTTGTTGAAGAAAATGGGTTTATTTAACACAAAGAGAACACCAGACATGATGTGAACAGAAGAGCATCCAGGCAATAATTTTTATTCTTTCTACATCCCAACATGTTGTTTGCATATATAAAGTTACTGACTTTTTTTTAAAAATATTAGTTCACTCTACCCACCATAGAGAAATGGATATGGGTGTAATAGTTACATCTGGAGCTCTGTGATCAGCCTTCCAGATGTAGACAATGAAGTGGATGAGGGAAGGAGGAAAGGAAGGAAGGAGGGAGGGAAGAGAGGAAAGAGAAAAGGAGGGAAAGAAGGAAGGGAAGGGAAGGAGAGGAGGGAAAAAAGGAGGGAGAGAAAGAGGGAGAGGAGAGAGGGGTAGAAGGAAGGAAGGAGAGAAAGAAGGAGGGAGAGAAGGAAGGGTCAGGTCAAATGAATCTCAGGACAAATGGCTATCAATAGTGTCTGTTAGCATATCCAAGTGCTTGCTGGCTACCAGATCTTGGTATCTCAAGTACCTGTGGTTCCCCTCAGCTCTTGTCCTGCCCCCTACCCTAAACTTCTCCATCTCATGTGCTTGCCTCCCCCAGCTTCTCATTCCCTTGTCACCCTATTGTTTCAGCTCTGTGCCCTTGGCCCCTTTTCTCTTGGCCCTCTTTCTTGGTCTACTTTGCCCACACTCTGTTTTCTCTGTATCTCCTCACACAACCAGACCCAGTCTGCAGGCCATGTTCAGTTTACTACTTTGTTTCTCTGCTCTAAACTCTTTCAGATGCCTTTGGTTGTATTCTCCCTCATATCCTCAGGTTATGCAGAATGGAAGGTTGGAAGGAAGGGAGGGAAGGAGGGAGGGAAAGAGGGAGGGAGGAGGAAAGGATGACAGGAAGCATTGATTTATTTTGGCTCATAGTTTCTAGAAATTTCAGTTCACCATAGAAAGGAGAGTGTGGCAGAACAGAGTAGTCCACAGCTGGCGGAGTGGGCACAGATTGCTGTGGGAACCAGTGGTCAGGGTAATCACCTCTAAGGACCTCCCAGAGTTCCTCAAACATCCTCAAACAATGTCACTAGCTGGGTACCAAGCATCAAAACACTATCATGTAGGAGGCATTTGAGATCTGAAACACAGTATCTAATGTGATATTTTTATTAATTGTAAACCTAAAGATTTTTCTGGTAGGTAATGTTATCAATTTATGTAATAATAGTTGTACCAGCTGGCTTTGTGTATCAATTTGATACAAGCAAGGGTCATCATAAGGAAGAGCCTCAGTTGTAGAAATGCCTCCATGAGATCCAGCTGTAAGGCATTTTCTCTATTAGTGATCAATCGTGGGTGGTACTGTCCCGGTGGTGGTGGTCCTAGGTTTTGTAAGAAAGCAGGCTGAGCAAGGTAAGGAATGGATGCAAGCCAGTAAGCAGCATCCTCCATGCTCTCTGCATCAGTTCCTGCCTCCGGAATTCTGCCCTGTTTGAGTTGCTGTCCTGACTTCCTTCACCGATGAACAGCAAGATAGAAGTGTAAGCTAAATAAACTCTTTCTTCTCCAACTTGCTTTTTGGTCATGTTTTTTAGTCACAGAAGTAGAAACCCTAACTAAGACAATAGTTTTTTCCCCTTTCTGTTATTTATATAGCTATTAAAACTCTTATCAAATTGTATGACCCAGAATTGCCAGAACAAAATGATAATGATGATAGGAGATATTCTATGTTTTTCTCTGACATGAGATGAAATGATTCTAATATTGGTTTATTAGGCATGAGATGCTGGGATTGTGTGTGTGTGTGTGTGTGTGTGTGTGTGTGTGTGTGTGTGTGTGCATGTATTACAGAGATTTTGTTGTTTTGGCTTGGGTTTGGTTTTTTAGACAAGATCTCATCTATATCACCCAATCTAGCCTCTAACTCATGGTAGTTCTGCCTCAGCTTCTTGAGTGTTGGGATTATGGGCATGAGTAACCACCATGCCTTGCTTAATAAAATATTTTTATGTTAAAAGTGTATCTATTTCTGTTTTAGGGAGAGACATCCCAGGATTAAAGGCCAGATTTAATATTTATTTATTTGTTCAGCATTGCTGGAAATTGAAACAAAGACTTGAGTATGTTAGGATGTGTTCCCATACTGAGCTGTTATCTTCAGACTGGATACTAAATTTTGATTGACTTTCATGTCTATGGAGTTAATTATATGGTGGAGTTAATTATATTCTGAGTTTTGTTAAGATTTCCTGATAAATTCCCAAACCTGGTGGTTACATCTGTGCTTGTAGGTACTAAAGAGCCTGAAGCTTCCAAGTCTGCTGAGTCCTGCCTAGGCTATTGAGTTAATAATTCAAGGTCAGCCTGGGCAACTTAGTGAGAACTTCTCTCAAAATTAAAACAATAAAAAGAGCACTGGGGTTGTCATTCAATGGTAAAACACTTACTTGGTGTGAATGCAATCCTAGATTTAACCCATAGCACTGGGATGAGGGGAGGAATTTTCTGATAATTCTGTGAGACCAATTGAAGGAAGCCCCGCTGAGAATTATTTCTGTTATAGTAATATCATATTTAGGTTTTGTCTCTTGTGGTGTTTTTAAGATTTATTATTTTTCAATTTATTCATTTTTTTTGAAGTTCTCAAGTGTGACTTTCTGTGATAATTTTCAATTGTCTGTATCTGTGGTTATTTTCCTAACAATCCTTTTTATTTTTGCCAGTTTATGTGTTTTACTTTTCATATGATTATGTTGTAATTGTGGTGGCTTGAATGAGAATGACTTCCATAGATTCATATGTCTGAGTACTTGGTCTCCAGTTGGTGGCGGTGTTTGGGAAGGATTAGGAGGTGTGCCCTTGTTAGGAGAGGTGTGACACTGAGGGCCTGCTGAGAGAGTTCAAAAGACTTGTGCCATTCCCAGTGTCTCCTTTAGTCTCATGTTTGTGGATGAGGATGTGAGTGTCAGCGACTGCTCCGGTGCCTGCTTGCTGCCATGCTCCCTGTCATGTGAGCATGGACTCACCCTCAAGAGTTTAATAAACTCTTCAAGAATTTGCCATGGTCATGGTATCTTATCAAAGCAATGGAAAAGTAGTTAAGACAATAATTCAATCTTTCTAAAGGATTAACTTTTATATTTATTTGTTAGTTGTGTTTATCTGATTCTTGATGCATTTTTGTATTTATTCTTTCTGTGTGCTTTAGATTTGTTTTGCATTTTCTTATTCTTGAAGAGGTTTTATTTATTTCTTGTTTATTGAGATAAGTCTTCAGAGCTATGACTTTTTTTCTGTGTATAGTTTTCAATGAATCCCATGAGTAATAACTTGTGATGTTAACATTGTAGTTATTTCCTGGGAGTCTATCAGTGGAGTTGTACTTTTCTCTTAAATTTTTACATTTTGGCTTTACCCTAAAGGTGAATGGAAAAGGGCTTCTTTTAGTCTTTGCTCACTGCTACTGCAAGATATCTTAGACTAGGTAGTTTATCAATAGTAGAATCTTTGTTCTGAAGATCGGGAAGTTTGAGGCTGAGACTGGAGCACCTGAGAAGGGCTGCCATCATCCACAGATGGTGTGTGGCTACTGGGCTCTCACAGGGAAGGCTGGCAAGAGGGACAAAAAGTCTCTCTCTAACACTTCATGAAAATGTTAACCCCATTCATCCCCCTATGATATACACCTCCCCTACTTCTTAATTCTATTACCTAAAATGTGAGGGATTAAGAGTTAGACATCTGTAGAGACAAAGTATTTAAGCACAGTTGTAATCAATAGAATGATATCATAATTATGAGTTAGCTATTCTGTCAGATACAGAATCTAGACAGTCAAGCCCAAGGAAACAATTGAAATACAATAATTACATATCCAGGAGAAGATAATGATTATGTGAACTGAAGTCAAGAGAAGATAGGTTGAGGATATGGGATGTTCTGCTACTAGAAATGGAGTAAGGGGACAATCAAATTGCTGAATAAGTAAACAGCTTAGGCTTTGATGACATAATGTTCATGGAGACCTCACCTCCCTATATGTATGATCACAGCAACATGCCTCTCTACAGTGCAAGAAAGGTCACTGAAGTGTAGCCACAGATTGTAAGCAAACAGCATATTTATTCATGTTTCATCAGTTGTTTGGATTGTTATTACAAAATACTATGTAATAAATATCAACAACAGAAATGTACTCCTCACAGCTTCATAGTCTTGACAGTCCAAAGTCAGTGCAGTAAAGCTGATGTATGACAGGAGCTGATTTACAGGCTCATAAACAATGTCATCTCTCTGTTTCCTCATAGGGAACAGGATGTAAAAGACCCTTCTCATGTCTCTGCCTTACTGACACCACTGAAGAGAACACTTGGGAACTTCTATGAGTAAGTGAACAAGGATGCCTTTACCTAGTCTATCTGTTTATTTTTAAATAAATGATTTAAATAAGTTATAGGTGTGACATCTAAAAACAGTTACTTAAATTAATTTAATGTTTTGAAGAACTTCTCTGAGATTTAAAATGCTAACAAAAATTTTAGATATATTTAGATAATATACACCAGTTAATGTTCATAATCACCCCTGTCCCTATTGGAAGTAATCATCTGAGCATTTTTTAAAAGAAGCAAAATGTAATATGTCAAGCACTCGATGTGCTGCTGGCATTTAATAAATGTCAAGAGAAAGAGAACATTTGTCACTGAAAGTGTAATTTAGATTTCAACCTTTTTATAGGATTGTTTTCTCCCCAAGATGTATTCATAAAAGTTCAATATCCCTTTTTAAAAGGCTAGATGAGAAAAAAAAAACACATAACTGTTTTACAAAATCATGGAACAGTATTAGTATATGGTGAGTATTGACTACCTACAAAGTATTATGTTGGCTTAGACACAGAAAAGTGGAGGCAGATTGTTGAATCTATTGTTCTCACTTTTAAGATGCTTAAGGTTCAGTAGAGGAAGCAATAAGACTTAAGAAGATATGTCCTTAATATGGAGTAATGTGGTGGTTAATTTCAGTAGTCAACTTGAAATCTGGAATCATATGGGAGACTGGTCTCTGGGCATGCCTATGGGGAATTATCTTGCATAAGTTAACTGAGGTTGGAAGCCCTGCCCACTGCAAGTAGCACAATTTCTTGGGCTGGGATCCTGGCCTAGGAAAAGGAGATAGTGTCCTGACCATAAGCCTTCATTGTTCTCTGACACAATGTGGCCATAAACCTCAATCCCCACCACAATGAACTGTAACCTCCAACTATGATACAAAATAAAGTATTCCTTATTTAGGTTGCTTTTGTTAAATATTTTATTACAGCAACTAGGAAAATATTTCAGAGACTGGCAGTGGGGATGCAGGGAAATACAAAATCCTCATTCTCAGAGCGATTACATTATATTAAGAAACATGAGCTCTATGCAAATAAACGGTTTTATATCTACATTTATTTACTAAATCATCTAAACTATATCCATATGAATAGCTACTTCTACAGCTCTACATATTATGTTGCTGTCACATTCAGAGCAGGCATGAAAAGGAAAAATTAATAACAGCAACAGCAACAACAAAATAACATACACAATGAAGGTCACTGCATAGTGCACGCTGAAACTTAAGAGGAAGTACTAAGTATGATGGACAATCTTTGTTGTCAACTTGATTGGATTTGGCATCAACTTAGAGAAACTTCTGGACAGACCTGTAAAGATATTTCGTGGGAGGGTTAACTGTTTGTTGGGGGGAAGTGTTTGGTGCCTTTTGGTGGTGGCCCAGATGTGAGGGGAGAAGCTATTGTTTTCAGCCTGCCTTTGCCCTTACGTTGTTGCTGCTGCTATTGCTGGAATTCAGCTTCTTTAGCCTTCTGATGTGGACTGGAGACCAGTAGCTTTCCAGAATCCTCCAGGCTTTCAACAACAGCACTGTTGAGGCATCTAGATTCCTGGACTGAGAAGCTATCAAATTCTCAGACTTTCCAGTGTGTAGAATCATGCTGGACTACACAGTGTATCATGGAAGCCAGTACAATAGGTCTTCTTTTAATATATATTCATTCTATTGATTCCACCTCCAAGAGAACTCTGCACTATTCTATTAGAAACCTGCATTATAAAATTTTGTATCACCATTTCTGTTGGTCTGTCTTAGTACTACAACATAGTTACACATGGCAACCACATAGGCCCTAGGTCCTAGGGGAAATCTGAAAAATACAGATTCAGTTATTTGGATCCCACCCTACAGATGATGATTTAGCCCATATGGATTATGTCCAGACATGACATTTGTCAGATCTCCTCTGTTAATTCTAATATGAGAAAACCTGAGAACATGGTCTTAATGGAGCATTTAAAACTCCAGCTGATATCAATTATTGTCTTTGGTGGGGACTTTTGTCTGTCTCTTTAGACTTTTTGCATGTCAGGGGACAAATAAACAACAACCACTAGTAAGCTAGATAAGTCTACAGAAAATTTCTCAACACCAACCCCACACACTGCTTTAGGGACTGCTGGAGTCATGTGCAAATCACAAGTGTTAGGAAAAGGAATTTGACCCAGAGTAACCTTGTGTCCGCTGGAATTCTTTAAACATATTTTACAGTAAATGACTTTGTCAGATTTTTTTAAAGAAAGACCTCCAAAGCAAGAGTTAAAGCAACATGATAATATTTCCTCCTAAGTCATTATAGGAAGTTAAGGTAGTCCTTTTTAATTTAATGTTTAGAATTTAGGACAAAACATTGCTGAATTTTTGAATCATGATAACATATTTTTTCCTCAAAACACTGAAATGTACTGGTTCTAGAGATGCACTAGGAGTGTCTGTGCTTTGGGACAGTCTTATCCTTTGTAATAAAAATGAAAGGGACAAAGGGTGCCTAGCCACGGTCTATCTCTGGAGTCTGGAGAACCAGAAGCAAGATGTGGGATGCTAATCAGATTTCATGGTCTTAAGGTTCCCAGGGACTAAAAGTTCCCTTCATGTACAAAACAACTAGGCCAGCTGCTGATTTCTGTTAACAAGCTAGACAATGCACATGCTGACCAATTGATTTTTTTATTATTTTTATTGTACTGAATACTTTAATCCTTCAGTATATCATTGGTACCAATTCTGAATCCTACTCAATGTCAGCCTCTTTGACCAGACACAGAAAAGTCCTGCTGGCCTTGATGTGAGAGTCTGGGCCTGTGGCTTTCTCTTAAAACAATCCCCTAACACTGGGGAGCCTGTGATGTAGGAAGATTGGTGTGGAAGGAGAGAAGGAGCCAGAGAGAAAGACAGATAAAGATTAACCCATGAATAAAGAAGCTTGTTTGCATCGAAAGACTGCAAATCCTTCCTTACCTGAGCTAATTCTAATGAACTGGCTACACTCCAGAAAAGCCCCACTATACAAACTTCAGACAGAGGTTTGTGGTACGTGCCCTGTCAAGGGGCAGGTGCCACGAGGGCCCAAGCTCTGGGGCTCTTTCCTAAGTTCACTAACCCAGGACACCATTCCCATTCTTAGGAAAGCCTTTCCTTTCTTGATCAGCTGTCTGTGTCTCTATGTTTACCCTTGTGTCCCTGGTACAGTCCTTAGCTCTTGGACACAAGTGCCTGGAATCGTGTCCCCTCTGAGCTTGGATCTGCAGCATAGCACTCCTAAGCATTTCCCTGACACTCTGCTTCTCTGCCCTCCTCACTTCACTTAAAAGGCACGGTGTTTTCTCCATTACCCCTTCTCCTGGCAGCTATCAAGATTTTCAGCTTTCCCATCCTGTTGTTTTTCTTTTAATTCAATAATCTACAAATTTTCTTCCAAGACTGTTTGAGAATTCTTTTTATCTGTGCTAAGAATCAAAAGGAATCCTCAGTTTCCCTGGTAACATTAGTGCCCACAGGGAGTTCACGTGCTTACACTAGAGCATCTCTCTGTGCCATCATGGTTGCTTCGTTACTCTGAAGCTTCTGTCTTCACTAAGGCCAGGGAAACACACATGTAGATCTCTGCCAGTCAATACCTAAATTTAAACACCAATCCTTGTGGAAGCAAATTTGTGATTGGCATAGTCTATCTCTTATAAAAGTTGAGTGTCTGTACTCAGTTGGGTACAGAGAGAGAGAGAGAGAGAGAGAGAGAGAGAGAGAGAGAGATACACACATGGATGTGCATTCTCAGTGGTAAAATGGCAGGACAGTCGTGCTTTCATTGCCACTATGGGTGTCTCACTATGTAGTACTGACTGTCCTGGAATTCATTATGTAGGCCATGCTGGCCTCAAACTCCCAGAGACCTAACTACCTCTGCATCTTGGGATTAAAGGTGAACACCATCATGTTTAGCCTTTTCCTTTTTAAAGAAAGATTTTGTTTATTTATTTATGAGTGTTTTGCTGGCATGTATGTATGTGTACTGTGCGAATGCCTAGTGCCTACATAGGCCAGAAGAAAGCATCAGATCTATGGGTAGTTATGAGCTACCATGTGGGTGCTGGGAACTGATCTCTGATCATCTTCAAGAGCCACAATTGTTTTTAATTGCTGAGCCAACTCTGCAGCCCCCTGAGCACCTTTTCTACTCTCAGGGAAAAGTCATTTATCAGTCTATACTGTGTGGTGCTGCCAATCATCCTCCATTATCAAAACGGAATCAAAAGCTGTTTGTAAAATGGCATTTCTCAGGACAAGGCACTTTCTACAAACCACTGTTTTACATAGTATGAGATAACTTAGAGTAGGTGGGCACAGCCTGATCTGATATAGTGTCTTTCAAAAAGACTCATGTGTTAAAAACATGGTCCCCGGCTGGTAGATCCAATCATTGAGAAGTAAGGGCTCAGACAAGCCAAGATGCATTTGAATGATTTGAGAGGATTAATTGAACAGAATGGGGACATGGCCTTTTCAATAAAAGTGAGGGTAAGGAACTCACAGAAGGGGTTATATGGGGTGCTAGTGATAATTAATTGAACCCTATAGTAAGTTTAAACCTATGAGTTCATAATTATTCTAAAATGGGGCAAAAGAATTCATCATTCCCCTTTAGAGCTGCCACAAAGAACTATCCTCATTCTGTATCCTCTAATAATTAATAGAGCTAAACAGTGATGACATGACAGGCACAAGGCTCTCCTGACATCCCAATGAGAGTATATAACAGTGGTATTGCTCAAAATATGTAACCTTAATCTGGTCAGACCTCTAGATCTACTTACCAGCTCACCTGAAATATGGGAATCAAAGAAAAAGTTGTGTACTATAAATATATAGGGATTCCCCTTGACCTGACTGTAGCCCTCTTGCATTGTAGCTACTATAGTTGTCTCTGGGTAGCCCTTGTAAATTTGGCCCACAGTCTTCTATCATTATATTGAATAAGCAAAAACATCTTAGTGATGTATGAAGCCTTGTGACCAGATTTGTTATCCATGCCCTTGATGTGAGATTGAGGTAAAGTAGGTATACTCTGGCTTGGATAAAGTCTCTTTTATTCTAACATCGTTTGAATCTCCGTTGCCTAACAATAGTGGTCTACTGGTCTTATTGCAGTCTTAATTATGCTTATCTCAGTAAGTCTCTAAAGCCTCCATTTGTAAAGAAGCAGCACTGTCTGTATTTGTACTTACTGTGATCTTTGTAGAATCTTAAAAATGCTTTTCTATAGATTGTGCAGATAGCTACCAGAATGAACTTCAGGGTTCAACCACAATACCGGAAAATCAACTATATGTCCACATACTTTCAGTTAACAAAAGAATCTGAAAATTACAATAAGATAATTTATAATAGCATCAAAAATATACCATGGCATTCAATTGTCTGAATTTTCTTGTAATTATTGCTATTATTATCAAGAAATTTTTTTCTACAATCAGTATAATGCACACCCACTCCTTTCAAATAAAATTATGTTGGCAATCTCTTTTGAAGATGTATAGATTTAAAGCTAAGTAGGGCTCATTGGGGCTCACAAAGACTGATGCAACAAACACAAACTCTATGGATCCATGCCAGTGCCTCTGCGTGTGTTATAATTGTGTAGCATGGCGTTCTGGTGGGCCTCCCAACAGTAGGAGTGGGGTTGTCTTTGACTGCGGTGAGCCCCTTGGCCAGTGAGGAAGAACCACCACCACTCGAGGATCCTTCTTTAGTCACACTTTATTGGAGCACATTGGTTGAGGGAGAGCAGGAGCTGAAGGGCCCCAGCAAGCCAAGCAAGCTGCTTATAAAGGGACCAGGGACACGGGTAAGCTCCTGAGAGGTCCAGGCCGGTCTGCAGAGCCATCAAGCCTCGGGATTGGCCTGAGACAGAGGGCGTTCACGCGCATGCGCACTCTTGCAGTCGTGAACCCAGATGGCTCCGAGCCTTAAATGGAGTTGTTTACCACTTGCCCTACGGAAGTGGGCGCTATCTTGTAATGGCGATGCCTCCTCGGCCCCTAGCATCTGACTCTGTTTTTCTGCACTTGGGACCCTTTTCCTCCTACTGGGTTGTCTCATCCAGACTTAATATTAGGGTTGTGCCCAGTCATATTTCATCTTGCTCTGCAATGTTCTGTTGATGTTCTTGGGATGCCTGATTTTGTTTTTGGAGGGGAAATAGAGGAGGAGTAGATCTGAGGGGGAGGGGAAGTAGGGGGGTGAGAAGAGTGGATGGGAGATAACTGTGTTGGGATGTAAAAAATGCGAAAGAGAATGATAAAAATACTTATGATTTTAAATATTTAGTTTGAATTCTCTCTCTCTCTCTCTCTCTCTCTCTCTCTCTCTCTCTCTCTCTCTCTTTCTGTGTGTGTGTGTACAAGTGCAGATGGCGTTGGAGTTACAGATGATTGTGAGATGCCCAACATGGGTACTGAGAACTGAATTCAGGTCCTATGGAAGAGCAGTACATGCTCTTAATCACTGACCCTGCTTTTTGTTTTTGTTTTTCTATGGTTTCATTTGCCATCTATAGTTCTTATTGGAGGTACTGTTTAATCATTTGTACATCTCATTGTTGGGTTTTCAGTATTTTTTTTTTTTTTTTTTTTTTTTTTTTTACAACATGGGATTTTTATATGTTTGTGATTCTATTTGGGCAAATTTGACAAAAATATAAAACCTGTATCCTAAGAACTAAAAATTATCTCAGAAATTAAAAGTCATTTAACAATGACCTCCATGTGTTCTTTTTTTTTTAAATTTGTAACAAGCTTGTTTTACATGTCAATCCCAGTTACCTCACCCTCCCCTTCTCCCCTGCCTTCCTAACCCCCATCCCATCCCCTTTCTTCTCCCCAGGGAGGATAAGGCCTTACAAGGTCTGTCATATCAATTGGAGCAGGGTCTAGGCCCTCCCCCATGTGTCTAGGCTGAGAGGGTATCCCTCTATGTGGAATGGGCTCCCAAAATCCATTCATATAGGGATAAATACTGATCCACTTTGAGAGGTCTCATAGACTGCCCAGTTCTCCCAACTAAAACCCACGTTCAGGGAATCTGAGTCGATCCTATGCTAGTATCCCAGCTATCAGACTGGGGTCCATGAGCTCCTGAAGGTCAGCTATTTCTGTGGGTTTCTCCAGCCTGATATGACCCCTTTGTTCATCACTCTTCTCTCTCTGCACCTGGATTCCAGGAGTTCAGTTCAGTGTTTAGTTGTGGGTGTCTGCTTCTGCATCCATCATCTAAAGGATGAAGGCTCTAGGATGGTATATAAGGTAGTCAACAATCTCATTATTGGGGAAGGGCATTTAAGGTAGCCTCTCGATTATTGCAAAGATTGTTAGTGGGGGTCATCTTTGTTGATCTCTGAACATATCCCAAGTGCCAGATTTCTTTTTAAACTTATAATGGCTCCCTCTATTATGGTATCTCTTTTCTTGCTCTCCTCTATTCTTCCTCTGGTTCAATCTTCTTGTTCCCTCATGTCCTCCTCCACCTTTCCCCTCCTCTTATCCCCTTCTGTTTCTCCCAACCTCCACCCCATGCTCCCAATTTGCTCACGAGATCTTGTACCTTTCCCCTTCTCAGGGGAACCATGTTTGTCTCTCTTAGGATCTTCTTTGTTTCCTAGCTTTTCTGGCAGTGTGGATTGTAGGCTGGTGATCCTTTGCTCTATGTCTAAAATCCATATATGAGTGAGAACATACAGTGTTTGTGTTTTTGTGACTTGGTTAGACCTCCATATGTTCTAATGCTCCAAACCATCAGACTCAGTATTGCATAGATGTTAATTCTCTCTACAAAGGTCTATAGGTTCAACGCAATTCCAATTAAAACCTAATAGGAGATTTATTATTTTCTTAATTTTGGAAGTAGAAACCTTATTTTAAAAATTATATAGAAATGTAAAGAATAGAGAGTAGCCAAAAAATTAGCACAAAAATTTGAGGGATATTCCCAGAATGCATCAGTCTCCTCTCACACATCAGTGTTCGAGTAAGCAAGGTGTGCATTTAATGTCTGTGAAATAACTCAGGATGGTGAATAAGGAAAACATGACCTGTGTTTGTGTTTAGGTAAAGCAGGAATCAGCAAAGCCTGAAGCCTGTGTGGTGGGCAGATGTGCTGGACAGCTGGCTTTCCAAGCTTAGAAGAACCTGGTTCACTGGAGGAGCCAAGACACCAGGGCATTTAAGGTAAAGAGATGGAGAGAATCTGGATGGAAAGAGGATTTACTTTTGGGGACAAGGTTTAAGCTGTCCAAGTTACTGGGTGAGCTCAATACACAGAGGGATCCAGGGGGAACAAGGGGAGAGGGATGGAGAGAGGGTGAGGAAGGAAGGAGGGGGGGGTGGTAGTTTCCAAGAGGCTGAATCAGCTTATTAGCTGTACTCTCATAAACATACTTCTCTATCCAGCAGGAGAATGCCATTGCATTTATCAGTTCACCCCCAAGTTCTTTCTTATCTGCTCCAGAGACAGTAGAACATGTAAACAATCACCTCCATTAACTATACCTGAGCTGGACCACCGTTAGAGAGAACAGATGTTTGCTCCATTGCACACAACTCAGCAGATTTCAGTTTTCAGTGGAGGGGAAGGAGTGCTTTAATATCTTTCCGTTCACTTTAGGATGTTCCTGCCAGGCCTGTTTGGCTGCTCTCCAAGTGTAGAGCAGTAAACAGGGCTGACTGCTTCCAAGAAAACCAAGCCCAGTTCTAAGTGTGCCAGGACACTTTGCCAGAGAAAGTCAGACATGAGTGAGCAGACACATTGGGAGTGACCATGTATTTGTCCTCAGGGATACTGAGATGAATGTGCTAATTGGGACTGAAAATAAGACAGACTTTCCTTTTTGTATGTGCACATGTGTACACATGTGTATGGAGGCCAGTGGTCAACATGGGGTGCCTTTTCTCATTCTTTACCTTATGTTTTGAGGCAGAGTCTCTCATTGTGTCTGAAGCACAGACAGGTGGCCAAAAAGAACTAGGGATTTGCCTGTCTCCATCCCTCAGTGCTGAAATTATGGGCACATGCCACCACTCAACTTTTTATGTGGGTTCTGGGAACTGAACCCAAGTCCTTAGATTGCAAGGAGGCAAGAGCTCCCTCTTCCAGATCCAACAGGGAACTTTCTAAGAAGAGCATCATCCCAAACTGGTTTGTTGCAGCTTTCTCATGCCCTGCCTTTGTTTTCCTGTACTCCTGATGATTTCCCCCTCCTTCCTCTCCTCCCTCTCTCCCTTCCTTCCTGTTTCCTTCCTTCCTTCCTTTCTTTTTTAAACCAGGGTCTTGATTTATAGTTCTGAGCTGGGACTCCTGAGTCTTCCTAGACCTGGAATGACAGGCATGTGATGCCACAGCCACCGCTTGTTCAGGACTGGATTTAGAGAAGTATCTTTGCTATTGGGCATGTGAGTACAGTTGAGTTGTCTCCAGAAAACTCCCGGATTAAGTTCAATGGAATGTGACTTCAGATGGGCTTTTCTCTATCCCTGAACTCAAGACTGTTCTACTCTCTCCACACTTGCTTCAGAAATACTGACTTTCACTTTGATCTTCATTCTCCCCACCACCCCCACGTTATGTTCTCCTTCTGAGTTTTCTACATTATTCCTGTGAGAAGTTGGCTTTTTGAGATGGATCTCTCCCTCGGGATTTGAACTTTCCTGCTATACAGTCAAACGATCAAGCGAATGGCTCACCTGTACCTTCTAAACAAGAGGATTTTTGCATTCTCTTGTGATCCCTTTACAAACTGGCACCCATATCACACAGCAGGTTGAGGTTTGAACCAGGAGAGTTTATCAGAAATGTTCCAAATCACAGTTAGAGTACTCGTCACAACAAGACTTAGTCAAAAGCAACCCTTTTGCTTCACCAACTTACCAACATGTGCTTAGGAGGAATTGACACCCCTGAGGTACTAGAAAGGAGAGGGAAAGCTCTCAGCCACAGGAAATTTCCCTGCCTTCCAATTACAAGGGCTGGTTAGTATCGGGGATGAGATGCCAGAAGCATAGCTTATGATTGTATTATCAATCAGTAACTTCTGACACCATGGAAAGACACAAATGTGTCTTGTCTATGCTTCTGGCATTGTATGCTCATGACACTAATCAAGCCCTGCTGTTGGACGGCAAGGAAATGTCCTGCTATTGCACTGTTGGGCATCCTATTCTTCCTGTGATCGAGGCTATGCCCTTCACTGGTCTAGTCAGTATGCTCATGAAGCTCTCCTATATTTCTGATGAATTGAGTATGCTTATGTGCTTACATGGGCCCAGCCTACCATCGTAAGTTTACAGGTGGTACCTTTTACTCTCAGGTTTATGTTTTATCAGCCTGTGCCTTGTGGATGGTGATGGACAGGTGAAGGTATATATGTGCAAAATGAGATGCAGAGGCATTCTGCCTCTGTGCTTGCACTCAAAATGAAGCCAAGTGCTGCTTGTAAGAGTCTTCTTGGCAATTATTTTACATACAGAACAGTGACCCAGAGTAGGGGACAGACAGATCTCAGCAGTTAGCCACAGATTTCTTCCTAGTCACTCAGATCCGTACCCCACTGCTTTCATGTCCTTGGATTCCAGAAGAAATTGGAATCATAAATCAATAATGAAAAATGAACTTACTGTTTGCCAAAGTGGGGAGAGAAGGGACATAATTTTTCCTGTCTACCATTGGCAAATGGATACCTTAAAATTTCCAAAAAACCATGAGGCAAAGGTCAGAAGATGGACAGGTTTGTCTGTGAGACAGTGTAACCCCTTTCTTGAGTGGTTGGTAGGACAGAGACCTCAGGTTATCTCCACTGTTCTTCTGAACATGGTGGGGGGGGCATGTCTTTCTTTTTATAGATTTGTTTTACTTTTAATTATATGTATTATGAGTGGGTATGTGCGTGTGTGAATGCAATGCCTTTGAAAGCCATAGAAGGCATTAGACTCCTGAGAGCTAGAGCTGAGATGGTTGTGAGCTGGGAGATGAGCCCTTGTCCTCTGCAAGAGCATCAGGCGTCTCTCCTAAGAATGCCTTCACTCTCCACCATGGCTCCAGCTCATCTCTCTTGACATGGGAGCATGGGTGTGATTTTGATATTTGGAAGTGACAGAAACAATAATTCCAACAGTGTCTTTTCAAAAAATTATTCATTAGTAATTAAAATATTTATATGTATATGTACCAAGATGTTTAGAAATGATTTTCAAGGTAAAGTCTGCCTTGTTCCTGGGCCTGGACACCATTCAGTTTCACCATTCTTCAAGGTCTGTCAATTGTTTTCATAGGTTCTCTGAAACAAACCTTCCTTTCATCTTCCTTTCATTAATTTGTAGGGCTAACTGTATGTTCTTAAGTAGAAGAAAACAACAGACTGTTTTCATCCTATCCCTTGAGTTGGTATATTCTCTTTATTTTGGGTTTTATGCTAAGCTTGTCTAGAAATTTTTAAAAATGCATTCATTTATTTCCTCTTATTTATTCTCTCTCTCATATATGTGTGTGAATTAGTGTACATTGTGCAGGTGTATATGTGCCATTTGCACATAGAGTTCAGAGAGTAGGACTCAGTGTTGGTCTTTGCCTTCTACCCTGCTTAGGACAGGGTCTCCTGGTTTTGTTCTTTTCTGCACTTTGTACACCAGCGTAGCTGGCTCTCAAGCTCAGCTAGGGTTGCCTCCAATTTCCAGCTCCCATCTCTCTGTAGAATTGCAGGAATTACAGATGTGTGTCACCACATCTTGCTTTATGTGGAGGTCCTCATGTGTGTCACAATGCCTTACCCACTGAACATCTCCCCAGCCCTGGGTTCTGGTCTTGTCATTCTTGTTTGTTACTTTGAGATCCCAGAGCTTCTTCTGACTACCACCTCTGTCTATTTAACTATGTATTTCCAGAATAATCTATCCATTTGACTGGTAACTTCTGTTTTTTTCTTGCCTTGAAGGTTCTCTCAGTGACTCTCCTTTCCTAAGTTAAGTAATCCATGGAGGTCTGCGTTTTGCTGTCCCCCTCTCACTATTGTCCGTCTGTTATCTTATTTGGTTAGGAGGCTGCTGACCTCTGCTGAACACCTGTGCTCTTCTGGACAGATGTACTTCCACCCCCTCATGTTCTGTTTGTCGAGTCTAAGTCCATCATCATGTACAAGACCGAGTTTCCTCCGGTATTTTTTAGTTTTGTGTTTTGATTCAGGATTTTCCTGTTGGTCAACTTGAAACATATTTGTCAATGTCTCCTCCTTTGTCCCTCACCTTTGATCCCGATCTTACTCAATCACTCATTATATCTTCATGACTTCCTGCTGATTTATCTCCTTCAGTATGTGTTTCCTTCCTAAATTGCTGTAGAATCACTGCTCTCACTGTCTTAGATTGTCTTCATTCAAGACTGCTTCTACATATTTTCAGAGAAATACTCCTAAACAGAATTGTAGTTTTCTAACTTATTCTTTGGCAATCTTGCACAAGTTTGTAGTGTGTGCTTCTGCTGACCCTCTCACCACCCACTCCTACTGAGCCCCTTCTCCCAACCACCCCCCTGTTTAATTTTTACATCTTCTTTGTGAAGAACTCATCAAATCAGCTTTTGTTGTTTGTTTGCTTGGTTCTCAGATAGGGCCTCAGCAAGTTGTCTGGAAATCTGCATCCATCTTGCTTATGCTTTGTGACTCTACCACACCCAGCTTTAACTCTAAGCTTTCAAAGTGTCCTTAGTGTCTTCCAAATATGAGTGCTATTTTTGAAAAGTTTCCCTGATGTCTACTAATAAAGTCCAGCCTTCTTATCAGGGCTTTGGCTTTAATTTTGTTCATTGAGCAAATGTTTACAAAGTCCTTGTTATTTGACAGAAAAGACAGGGTAGAAAGATGGGGGAAATTAAGAGGAAATATAAAGGGAAAAAGCAAGTCTTACCTCACAAAGTCTGGGAGATGTTTCTGACCAGGTGAGAAACAAGAAATCTAGCATAATTAATATTGCTTTGAAGATTGCCTACCTAGAGACAATAATCCTTTATATAGAAAGGTTTCAAGTAATAAATCCATAGGCTGGAGAGATGGCTCACACACACACACACATACACACACACACACACACACACACACAGACACACACACAAACACACACACACACATAGAGGGAAGAGAGCATAATTTAAAAAGACTAAAAACAATCTTTAAGAAGAATATTCAAACACCAATGAGTCATGCTTCAGGCATAAGTTCATATAACTAAATCTCCCGCTACAGACCTGTGATTATCTGGGACTGTCTCAGGAACTTCCACTTAGAGTAAAAGATCTCCTTTAACCCCTGTGTACAACCCGTGTGACCTATGGCTTCACCTGACTAGTTTTCAATCCTGCCCAGGAACCTCTAGAGACACTTTATAATCCTACTAACAAAGAGTGGGAGGAGGGGGGCTGGGGCATAACAATCTTGAGATTGTTTGCTATGTCTCTCCCTCTCCCTTCCTCCCTCCCTTCCCCGCTTTCTCTCTGTGTTAAACTCTTCCTAATAAATTCCAATTCTGCTTATTACCTCCTTCTGAAATTTTTTTCCTGGACTAAGAAACACATCTTTTCCTGAGTGAAGTCTCTGAAAAAGAACTGAGGTCACTTCAGGTGGCCTCTGGGACAGGCAGAGCATTGTAGATATTGTAGGAGGGGATGCCTTTAGATACTCCATGCATGTAATGATCTAGTAGGAGGGCAGTAAGGGATGGTGGAGAAGGCTGTGTGGGACAAATATAAGCTTTCCATGAACATACAAGAAGGGGTCTCTGCTCAGGGACAGGGAGATCTCATCTAATAAATGCATCAACTGGGAAGGGCAAATGCTATGTTAATTAAAAAATACAAAGCAGGGATGAATGCATTTCTAATAGCAACCAGCAGCCTGGCATTGGTAGGTGGGCTAGGATTTGGCTTTTCACCTGGCTTCTCCAGTTAAATCTTCCACCAGACCCTCTAAGTCACCCTAGCCATACTGGGCACTCCAGGTGTTTTTATTTGGTGGGGCGTTTGCTCCGTTTGTTCTGAGCACAGTTTGTCAGCTTCCTGTCGGGGTGTGAGCATCCTTGACCACTCATCTAATCCAGCTCCAGGTCCAGGTTCTGGGGTTGAAAAGATGTTTAATCAGTGTCTGTACTTCCACAGTTTTCCACCCTCACCCACAATTCCTCCCTCACTCACTCACTTTCTGTAGACATGGTCTCATATATCCCAGGATGGCCTCAAACCCACTCACTATGTAGCAGAGACTGGCCTCAAACTTCATGATCTTCCTTCTGATTTTGGTCATTATAGACCTGGATTTGTACTACCTGGATTTACAAAGTGCTGATGAACAAATCCTGGTCTCCAATGCACTAAACAAGCTCTCTATTAACTGAGTTATACTCTAGCTCTTGTTTTGTAACTTTTCTTCTTTTTAATTTTTTTACTTATTTTTTTTTCTTATTTTACACATCGATCCCAGTTCCCTCTCCCTCCCATTCTCCCATGCTCCCCAATATCCCTCCCATTCCATCCCTCATCCACTCCCCAGGGAGGGTGAGGCCATCTATGAAGAATCATCAAAATCTGTCAAATCATTTGCGGTAGGGCCTAGGCCATCCCCCATATATCTAGGCTAAGGGAGTATCTCTCCATGAGGAAGGGCCCCCCGAAGTCCATTCATGCACTAGGGATACATCTTGGTTCCACTGTCAGAGGTCCCATAGTCTTCCCAGGCCTCCTAACTGAGACCCACATTCAGAGGGTCTGGGTCAGCCCTATGCTGGTTTCCTAGCTATCAGTGTGGGGTCTATGAGCTCCCCCTTGTTCAGGTCAGCTATTTCTGTGGGGTTCTCCAGCCTGATATTGACCCCTTTGCTCATCACTTCTCCCTCTTGGCAACTGGATTCCAGGAGTTCAGCTCAGTGTTTAGCTGTGGGCATCTGCTTTTATTTCTGTTAGCTATTGGATGGAGGCTCCAAAATGATATATAAGGTAGTCATCAATCTCATTATTGGGGAAGGGCATTTAAAGTAGCCTCTCCACTATTGCTTAGGTTGTTAGTTGGTGTCATCCTTGTAGATCTCTGAACATTTCCCTGGTGCCAGATTTCTTTTTAAACCTATAATGACTCCCTCTATTATGGAAGCTCTTTACTTGCTCTCCTCTACCCTTCCCCCTACACAATCTTTCTGCTCCCTCATGTTCTCCTCTTCTCCCCTTCTCTTTCCCCTGACTCCCTCTCCCCTCCCTGCCCTGCTCCCAGTTTGCTCGGGAGATCTTTTCCCTTTCCCCTTTTGTGGGGTACCATGGATGTCTCTCTTAGGGTCCTCTTTGTTTCCTAGCTTCTCTGGCAGTGTGGATTGTAGGCTGGTGATCATTTGCTCTATGTCTAAAATCCATATATGAGTGAGAACATACCATGTTTGTATTTTTGTGAGTAGGTTACCTCACTCAGGACTGTTTCTTCTAGTTCCATTTATTTGCCTTTGAATTTCAAGAATCTATTGTTTTTTTTCTCACTGAGTAGTATTCCATTGTGTAAATGTACCACATCTTCTTTATCCATTCTTCAGTTGAAGGGCATCTAGGTTGCTTCCAGGTTCTTGCTATTACAAATAATGCTGCTATGAACATAGTTGAACAGATGTCTTTGATGCATGAATGTGCATCTTTTGGGTGATGCCTAAGAGTGGAATTGCTGGATCTTGAGGTAGACTGATTCCTATTTTCCTTGGGAACCACCATACTGATCTCCAAAATGGCTGCATGAGTTTGCACTCCTGCCAACAATGAAAGAATGTTCCCCTTTCTCCACATCCTCTCCAGCATAAACTGTCTTTGGTGTTTTTGACTTTAGCCATTCTGACAAGAGTATGATGGTATCTCAGAGTTGTTTTAATTTGCATTTCCCTGATGGCTAAGGATGTTGAACACTTTCTTAAGTGCCTTTTGGCCATTTTAGATTCCTCTATTGAGAATTCTCTATTTAGTTCTGTTCCTCCGTTTTTAATTGCATTATTTGGTGTTTTGGTGACTAGTTTCTTGAGTTCTTTATATATTTTGGAGATCAGCCCTCTGTCAGATATGGGGTTGGTGAAGATCTTTTTCCATTCTGTGGGCTGCCATTTTCTCTTGTTGACTGTGTCCTTTGCCTTACAGAAGCTTCTCAGTTTCAGGAGGTTCCATTTATTAATTGTTGATATGAATGTCTGTATTACTGGCGTTATGTTCAGGTGGCGGTCTCCTATAGCAATTCATTCAAGGGTACCTCCCACTTTCTCTTCCAAGAGGTACAGTGTGACTGAATTTATATTGAGGTCTTTGATCCATTTGGACTTGTTTTGTGCATGGTGATAGGTATTGATTGATCTGCAGTCTTCTACATGCCAACATTCACTTATGCCAGTGCCATTTGTTGAAGATGCTTTCTTTTTTTCCATTGTATAATTTTAGGTGCTTTGTCAAAAATCAGATGTTCATGGGTGTGATGGTTACTATCAGGATTTTCAATATGATTCCATTGGTCTACCTGTCTATTTTTGTCGTTTGCACCTTTTCATGGAGCACATATGTCTATGTCAATGTTCCATTGATCTCCTCTTTCATGGTTTTTTACATTTATTTATTGTTTGGGTGTGTGCCACAGTGTGCATGAGGTTGTCTGATTGCAACTTCCAGGAATGGATTCACTCTTTTCACAGTGTGTATTCTGAGGATGAAACCCAAGTTGTCAGGCTTGGTGGAAGCTGTCTTTGACTGCTGAACCATTTGGACAATTGTCCTTTTCTCTGCAATCTTCAGAAATTACCCTAGAGACAATCTTGTCTCTCTTTTCTAGTTCTTAGAAAATTGTACACAACTTCTTACCCAGAATGAGAACTCAGCTTTTCAGGCGCTGGAGCCAAGAATTTGAGGGTAAAGAAGGACAGCAAAGATGGGGTTGGTTGGATGAGAAGCAGAGGGAGGATGGATGTGGAGGAAATCACCTCTTACCAAGATCTCCTTTGACACACTTAATCTGCATAAGTCTTTCCTGCAGAAAACATTTTTTAAAATTTTTTAATTTAATTTATTATTTTACATGTCAATCCCAGTTCCCTCTCCCTCCCTCCCTGACTCCCTTTTACCCTCTCTGCCCCCTCACATGCACCCTGACCACCCTCCCCTCCCACCCCCCATCCCAATTCCACATGTATAGAGGTAGAAAAACTTTCCTATTGGCAGGCAAGAGTAATATGCCAGCCTTTCAGCCATCCTCTGCCCTGATGATTTCTTGTTACCAGTTCCTTTCCTGTCCCTGCTCACCTTGGGGACCAGAGTAGCACAGGAAGCTGAAAAGAACAAGGAAATGCATAGCAGAAATTTTAGAACATACCAAGGCCAGGAGGGGACATCTCCAGCCTTATCTCTTCCCAAATTTTAGTAGCAGGTTTATAGTTGAGACACACACAGAGGGCTAAGTGCCTGCACTTTTCTATAACAACTAGGGTGAGGCAAGTACCATGGGCAGGGCTCACAATGTAAATCTCTGGATCGGATGCACACACACATACTCAACCTAGAGAGCACATAGATGCCTACTTGAACCTTGACAAAATCTGTCAAACTAAGGTGGTCCAATCCTTGAACAATGCTCTGTTGTTTCTGCCTGGCAGGTAACACAATTTTGACATATGGAGAACACACTTTCAAATTAGCCATTGCTTAACTAATGTAATTAATATAGAATTATGTTATTACACATTAACAGTTAACATATAGTAATATTATATAATATAGTAATATAAAAACAAGAATTTGACAAGGGAGGGTTGGGGAGATAGTTTAGTAAATAAGGGGTTTACTATGCAAGCATGTGGCCCTGAGTTCAGTCTCTAGAAACCATGTACTTACAAATTTGTAATTCCAACGATGGGGAGGTAGAGACAATAGAACCCTAGTGCCATTATCTCTCTGACTATTCCTTCCAAGGCTTTAAAATGTCCACCTGAGCACATAAAATTGTTTTTGTTAAAAATTGGAGATTTAGTTTCAGATATGCAGAGCTGGGGTTGGGAGATGTATTCTGAGAGAAAAACAGAGGAGGAGCTTTGCATAAATCTGTGAAGCTTAATTTTATAGGATGTGTGGAGTTTCATGGCCATGATGAATATTTATGGATCTCCTTAATATATTGTATGTTTCCTCCAAATAACTACCAGTTATCACATCCATAATAGTCACTAAGAATAGAAATCCCTTGCCTTTGCTAGAGGCCAGATTGCTCTCTACTCTTCCATTAGTATACCAGGTGTCTCCTTGCTACTAATTATGATAGTAATCCTCACCATTTCTTCAGCAATCACACTAAACACTTTGCTAGAGAATGCAATCAAATCTCTCAGATTCTTGTAGTGGTTGTATGAAACAATTGGAGATGTATTTCTTTAGCTGCCTTAGCCCTGGCAGTCTTACAAAACTGCTCTTGCTACCTATTTTGGACTTCTCTGGCTGACATTGTGCTCACCTGCTCTTGTTTGCTGTAACCATATTGTACAGAATCAAAGATGGCTTGATGTCACCTACCCTCTGCATATGTTTTATCTACAGAAGCCATGTGGTAACAGAGGTTCAACCTGTTCAAGGCAACAAGCATTTCTTAAGCTTCTAGGGTGTCTAGATCTGTACTGGGCTTCATGCTAAAGGGAAGGCAGAAGGAAGACTAAAACTGTTCCTCCAGGGCTCTCAACAAAGTACAGCAGAAATGGACAACTTAGCACAGCATAAATCAAATGGTGCCAAAGACTAAGAGAAATAATTTAAACACAGTAGACTACATGCCATAGACATATCAAAAAATCATCATTTCCTAGGCTAGCTAAGGACATTACATTTGCAGATGGTTTGATAATCATTTAATGGCTTTGAAAACATATACATTTATTCAAAATTAAGTTCAGTTCATAGTCAACCCACAAAAGTCATAAAACATTTTTCATATTAACTTGTACATAGATATTTCTAGCAGTTTTCTTTTAGCCAGACAACATCAGGAGAAGTAAATTCTGCTTTCTCTTAGCATGGTATCCAATAATGTGCTATGTGACCAAGAAGATCTAGCAGGTCTGAGTTCCTCAGAGACATTGGGGAAGTCAGTGGAATCAGTAGAACTTGTCAGGGTTACATTTGGCCTTCCTCACTTACATTACTTTCCTTCCTGGCCTGGGCACTGAATCCATCCCAGCTGTGGGCACTGGCATCTCAAAACATCTTCTGGTTCACATCCTGAGAACTGGGAGTTCAGAAATAGTCTTCTGTTGATCCATGTTTGAAGCCAAATCCTCTGGAAATTCAAGGACTTCTAGTGTTTGGGCCCATGGTATTCTTACCTGTTCTCCATGAGAAGGCCCTCCAGCCTTCTTGTCTTCCTTTAGTTGAGGCTGTTTGGACTAAATACCACATTTTCTCAACGAATCTATTCCAGGAAGCAATAGAAGCACCCCACTTGCTATCTTGCAAACTTGCCACTTGTATAGACATATGTCACTCTATGCTAGAGTTCTCATAGGGAGAGGATCACATCTAACACTAATAGGGACACTGATTGTGTGTCTAAAGCACTTCAGCATAGACCTTGTGGTTAAGAGGCACATTCCAGTAAACCAAATAGGTATTGTGCACATGCCAGGAATTTGTCTGCAGTAGATTGCGTGTCTACTCAGTTTATTTTCTGTTGCTGTGAAATAATACTGGAGACTGGGCAGATCACAAGAACAGGTATTTATTTATTCTGATGAGGACCTTGCTGTGCTAGAGCACAAGTCAGAGGGGGGATAGATAGTGGTGCTTGCTTGCAGCCAAATAGGATATGTGACCTCACTTTATCATGACACACATGTGAGAGCAAACTCCCTCCTGTGAGAAGGGCCCCACTGCCCACCACCACTATGACAATAGCATTACACTATGAGTTTCATGGGGGGGGGGACCATATTCCAAAGAGCAGCACTCAGTGGTATCCAGTTAGTTTCTTCCCTCTGTGTAATTAGGTGATAAATAGCAGCTAATGAATCTGTGATGGTAATCTTGTCAATGTAGCAGGATTTATTACATGGGCATATCTGGGAGGGGTTTTCTAAATTAGCTTAATATTGAGGTAGGAGACCTACCCTAAATGTGGCAGTGCCATTCCACCAGCTGGCTCGGTTTAAAGGATGAAAGGTATGAACAGCAGCAGCCACTCTTTGCTTTCTGACCACAGACATAGCATGACCAGCCACTTCCTGTTCCTGCCACCAAGCCTTCCCAACTGTGATGGACTATGAAATGTGGAAGGCAAGAGAAAGCAAACCCTTCCTTCCATAAGCTGCTTTCATTGAGTATTTTGTTACAGCAAAGATACAAGTAACTAATGGTGCCCTAATCCTATTCTAGGAACCAGCATTGGTCTTTCTAATGTAAACATGGAAAATGACTGAGCGTTGGCGGCATACCTTTAACCTCAGCTTTCAGGAGGCAGAAGCAGTTCAAGGACAGCTTGGTTCCAGGACAGCCACAGAGGTTACACAGAGAAACTAAAAGAGAGGGGTGGGTTAAAAATGAAAATGTCAAGTCACTCCTGGTCCGGCACCATGGACTGGCATCTATGATGTGTTCCCTAGGGCACAGTGCAGAATTGGTGAGGATTGCAAAGGAAAGGAGATAGTCACACATACATTATTTTCCCTTTCTTAGGAATTACCCAGCCCTGTGAGATAGCCCCTCTTGTAACTCATGAGTTTAGATCATTATGAAATGTAGAAAACAAAACACACAATTAATACAAATTAAAACTTTGCTTCCAAGAATAGGTATGAAAGTTGGGCTGAGAGCTACTCAACACATCTCATCTCTCTGACAGCCATGATTACTAAATGACTGTGGGTATGTGTCAGTCTCTCTGAGATCCTCTTTTTACCCTGGTCTTAAGTCAGTTGTTCCCATCTTACAACAAATAGAGATGGTTTGGGAATAAGATGGGCATAGCCCCAAGTTGTTTAAAAACTGGTGAGGTTTAAAACATTGGCAGCTGAATTTGACCCTTGGGTTTCTCTGATCTAACTGGCATAATATGACTTATCTGATTGAACTATTAGAGTCTGTAGATGTATCTCTCACTGAATAGCGCAACATTCCTGAAACAAGAATCCAAACTATCACACCCCAACATGTGTAGACCAGGAATTCAGACGGAACATTGAGGAAGATACCTAGGGAAAGACATTATTAGTGTCAGTGACTTGTTCAAGAGAAGCTGCCTGAAGTAGCTAGAGACAGCCTGGGTCTCTGGAACCTAGCGTTCTTCTGTATTTAATTCTCTTGCTATGACACGTGGGTCCTATAGCTCCCCAGATGTGGAAAATGAGCCTGGTGGGATAATTCCCACAAACTCAGATGGCTGATAACACAGGTTGGTTTTTAGGATAAAACTTTTTAAAACGTCCTGCCAATCTGGTTTATTATCTATTACTCTAGTGGCGGCAAAACAATTCACTTATTTATTTTAGAGTCGACTGAATTCTGTGGCCCATCTCCCGGGAAGGACAGTTTTGTGCCAAGTGTTAAATATAACTTAAAGTGAAAAGCATGGGCAAAGGCCTTGTAGAAAGGGCCAGGTTGCATTAGCAAGAGCCTAGTAGCTTCTCTCCTGCTATAATTCTTCCCTGGACCTTGATCAACATCTCTTACTTAATTTACCAAGTGATATGAAGTAGTGAGGATTTAGGAGGTCAGAATCTTACTTGTTTTGCAAATGACTTGAGAATTTTTCTTTTTCCAAGCCAGGAAACAATTGGATAGGCATTTCTTTTTAATGTTTAATATAATACTTATATTAATTATTTTATAATTTCATACATGTTATAGTATATTTTGATCATATTCATCCTCCATTCCTTCCCCAAACCCCTCCTAGACATACTTTTAACATCACTACCAACTTCAGGTCCTCTTTCCTTTTCTTAATAATCCAGAGAGTTTGTGCTGCACGTGAGTGTGGGGCTATCCACTAGATCCCGGTTCACCTATGAGAGCCCACATCCTTAAAGAAAACCAATTATTCCTCCTCGGGTAGCCACTAATTGTTAGTCAGCCCCAACATAGGGCCTTGTGAAGCCCCTCCCCCAAGGATTATATTTTAACTTTCGTGTTATTCTCAATGTAAGGCAATAGTCACAGCTCACTTGAACTTTAATAACTTAGTAACATTTCCTATCAGATTCTTAACTCAGAGTAACCCACAGAACAAATAACTGACCCCTGATTTATAATGCTTTAGGGTAATTGGGATAGTACCAACATAATGTCATTAATTAAACATCGAGTTACCATGATATGAGCCAAATAATGCTTTTTGCAGTGTTTATAAACCATGACACAGCCTTAGGGCCATTGATAATCACACAATGTAACAGGTGAGAATTGAGAAGTTTTGTGTATTTATTACTTTTGTTTAACACATAATTTATTTAATTTTACATTCATGTGGTTTATTTTTTAAAGGTATATACTTTTAATTTTTGTGCATGAGTGTTTTGTCTGCATATGTCTGTGCACCGTGTGCATACCTGATCCCCTCAGAGGCTAGAAGAGAGCATTCGATTCCCTGGAACCTGAGTTACAGAGTTACAGGTGGTTATGAGCTGCATGTGTGTGCTGGGAACATAAGCTAGGTTCTCTGCAAGAGTAATCAGCACTCTTAACCACATAGTCATTTCTTTTTGGGGGGGGGTGAGGGCAGAAGCTTTTATTTCCATGGAGTTTGGCTTCTCCATGCAGAGGGAAAACTCTTGTTTACCTTCCCACAAGTCCATGTGATCAGCTGTCCAAATTTCCAGTGGGTTCCTGTTTTCTTCCCCTAGGCATGATTGAAGCATGGACAACCACGTAGAAACAGGAGTGGACAGAATGGAGAACCCTGTCTGTCAGTTTCTTGGCCCCACAGAGTCATTTATTTCTCCAGCTCCAGGTTTAGTAACAGATAAACTTAGAAACTGAATGCAAAATTCCCAGAAATTTAACGATGGCCTCTTTTGAACACTGGCTCCAGAGCTTACTGATAAAGAACACTTGTCTGTCACTTATTGTCTTATTACCCACAATGCTTTTGAGTTGCTTGTTTTTCCCAGTTCTCAGAACCTAGTCAGTCCTCTGCCAGGAAAGATAGGTGGTCTTCAGGACAAACCAATGCTGCCCCTACTTCCCGTAGGTAGTCATGTTTCTTGTTGGAAGGCAACTAAGGAGATAGGAAAAATATGGGTTTATGCATGATGCAGAATAATTTGTTTTTAATGAAATATTTAAAATTTTGTCACTTTTTTTTTGTTTGTAGCTCGAATAAAAGTCCTTATATAGCCTGCAAAATCTGCCTTTAAGCTGCATTTTCCCACAGCATCAGAGTCATATTCTCCAGGGACTGTATTTAAAGAAAAAGTGGAATTACAGATGTACTTACGCATCTTTTGGTAGAAAATTTTCCTGGATTCTCTACTGTGCCTGCAATCATAAAAGTTTTTACAAGGAAAGGATGAGGGGATGTGGGTAGAAGACACTCTGCCTCAAAGTCAGAGGAGAGGAAGGGGGCTTCGAGGCAAGAAGAAGGGCAACTTAAATCAGAATACACAGTATTTAGACAAGGAATGCCACCAGTAGCAAAGCCAGGCAGATGTTTGATTGCAGCCTACCTGGAGAGCCTTTGCCCTTCAGACCACAGACTGAAATAGGTTTGTATTCCTTTAAGCCAGGGAATGTGGCACCATTTGTCAGAGTAGCAAAACAAACCTGCTATGTGCATTTACTGGGGGTCTTATGGAAACACACTTAACATTTGTCTTGAATAAATATATACCGGGAAGCTGAAATCTGGTCCCTAGAAATGTGCAGGTTTAACTTCAGAAGAACTTATAAAACCCCTTTCCAACATGACTGAAGTATTTTCTGTTTTCACCAACACTTTTGCATCTTTGTCAGAATTTAATTCATGTTTTCCTCAATCTTAACCACTTAATATGAAAATGTCAACACCTTTTGCACATTTACCAGTAATATAGTAGATGTGAAGCATCTAAATATTTTGCTTAATTTAATTTTTTTCTCATCCCTATCCCACCACTCCTTCTCCCATTAAGTAACAGTTTACCATTCCGCTAAAAGTTCCTCGTTCGGGACTTTCACAGTAATGAAATCAAATCAGTGGTTTTTTTTTTTTTTTTTTTTTAAATTGGCTTTTTGCCCTTTAGGTTAGGTGTTCAAGTACAGTATTTTCTTGCTATTTACACCCAGTTTTCTTTCTCCTGGTGAGATATGAACTGTTTCACCTTTTCTGTGTTGTGAATAACGTTGTGATAAATGTCTGTGTTGACAACTTATTTTCATTTCCTTAGGATGTATAACCAGTGGGGGGATTTCTGGGGTGTATGACAACTCCCTGTAAAGTTGCTTAGCAACTGTCTGTTTTCAAAAGTGGCCTGATGTTTTCCTTTGCCACCATAATCCTATGAGGATATTGCTACCACTAAACCCTTGTTAATACTTGTTATTCTGTCTCTGTGATTATAGCTATTCTCTTATGACCAAAGATTTGAAGCATCTTTTTGGGTATTTATTTGTTATTTATCCATCTTTTCTCTAGAAATGAGTTTCTATAGCCTCTACATGTTTTTAAATTTGTACTGTTTGTCATTTATTATTATTGAGTTATATCTTAGTTAGAAGTACTGTTGCTGTGATGACCAAAAGCCAGTTGAAGAGAAGGGTTATTTGGCTTACATGTCTCAAGTCACAGTACCTGGAGGGAAGTTAAGACAGAAACTGAGACAGGATAGGAATCTGGAGGCAGGAGCTGATGCAGAGGCCCTGGATGGGTGCTGCTTTCCATGGTTGGTTCTGCCTATCTTCTTTTTCTTTTATTTTGTTATTTTTATATATAGTTAATATTTTTTCTTATTTAACATATCGATCCAAGTTCCTTCTCCCTCCCTTCCATGCCCCCAGAGTCCCCTCCCATCCCACCCCCACCATTCCACAGAGAGGGTGATGCCTTCCATGAAGGATCATCAACATCTGTCAAGTCCTTTGGAGTAGGGTCTAGGTCCTCCTTCCTGCCTCTAGGATAAGGGAGTATCCCTCCATGGGGAATGTGCTCCCAATGTCCCTGTGCACCAGGGATACATCCTGGTTCCACTGTCAGAGGTCCCTTAGACTGCCCAGACCTTCTAACTGAGACCCATGTTCAGGGGGTCTAAGTTGGTGCAATTCTGGCTTCCCAGCCATCAGTGGGGGAGCATCATGAGCTCCCCCCCTTTTTCAGGTCATTTGTCTCAGTAGATTTTCGTATGTTAAACCATCCCTGCATCTCTGGGATGAAGCCTACTTGGTCATGGTAGATGATTTCTCTGATGTGTTCTTGGATTCAACTTGCCAGTATTTTATTGAGTATTTTTGCATCAATGTTCATGAGGGATATTGATCTGTAGTTCTCTTTTTTTAGTTGTGTCTTTGTGTGTCTGCTTATCTTCTTATAGAACTCGGGACTACCAGCCCATAATGGGTTAGGCCTTCCTACATCAGTCTTGCCAGCAGCTAGATCTTATGGAGACATAAGATAGCTGTAGCTAGCCAGCATGGGTTGTGGCAGTCCTTGATATAATTCCCTTAACAGGTAAAGAGCTTGTTGTGTGAATTTGGTTTCTCCTTCCTTACTTCCTCCCTCATCTTCTCCCTCCCTCCCTCCCTTCCTTCCATATTATTATTATTATTATTATTGTAGGGAGCCGTCCCAGCATTCTCCATTACAAGATGGCGCCTGCATCCGGCTGGCATTGAGAGTAAACAAGTCAATGCGCAGATGCAGGGTGATTTTCCCTCCCTTGGCCTCTGCCTCTCCCGTGACGTCATATGGGCCGATGGGCTACAGCCAATCAGGAGGTGACATGTCCGAGGCGAAGGTTGTAAACCTATATAAGGGTTGGGTTTTGGATGTTTGGGGTCTCCGCTCTGTAAGCTTATGCTCTCCCTCTCAAGATGCATTAAAGCTTTACTGCAGAAGGATCCTGAGTGTGCCGCGTCGTTCTTGCTGGAGAGATGGTAGTGCGGGACATTTGGTGCCGAAACCCGGGAACCAAGGCCTCATCATCGTCAGCACCATCGGAGACCCCTTGACTACAAGGAAGATTCAGAACTGTTATCAGCTCTGTGCTCTGGCTGGGGAGGGTTTCCCCAGCCAAGTTGTTATAGTTCCTCTCTGGTTCCCTGGAGAGCGGAGTATAACAACTCTGCTTTGCTAGAAGAAGATTTTACAGCTCCACTATGTTCCTGTGAAGGAAGTCTCACTCAAACCTCATTCATGAGATTTATTGGGAGGGAAGAATCCAGGAGAGTGGCTGCCCTCTGCCAGGGTGGAAGTGGACAGCTGAACAGACACAGGGTTTATATAGGGTTCCTTAGGGGGTGGAGTTTTTCCAGGGAGAAGATTTCCAGGGTGGGAATTGGTCAGATTTCAGTCCCTGAGCTCAGACTGGCTAGATCTTGTCCTCAGGGGTTGGCTAGTTTTCTGCACAGGTTTAGAGTCAGATTTGACTTTCCTTTCAGGGTCAAAGTGTGTTTCTTTCACTGGTCCTTTTTGGGTCTAATTTTAGGGCAAGGGTGTATTTCTTTTCCTGACTCTGTCTGATTCCGGGGACAACAGGGACAAGGTATGTTTCTTTGACACTAATTTGGGGGTGATGGTGCTTTTTTTTTTTTTTTTTTTTTTTGGCTTGCAGGGCCAAGGTATGTTTCTTTTCTTTGGCTGTGCTCATGGTGTGTCTTTGCCTGGCCTTTTCCCTTACATTTAGACTTAGGAATAAAGTGTTCCTTGGGTCCTGAATCCAGGGTGTATTTCTTTTACTGGGTTGGGACTTACTTGGGGCCCAAACTGTTCAGAGGCTGTGGACTAGGGATTTTCTGGGACCTGGGTCTCTCAAGCTTCATTCTTTATTCCTTTGCTTTTGGCTACCCAGTTGATTTGATTTAACTTCATGAGTTTAAACTGCTAGCTTCCAGGCAGGTGTTATTTTAGGGACAATCACCTGTGCTCTTGAAGGCCTGGAGAAGCTATTGCACCTTTAAATAACTCTTCGAAGTTGCTTTTTGTTTCAGAGATGAGAAACTTACAAGAAACTGATAAAATTGCCAAGTCATTCTGCTCCTCCCATTTTAGATGACCTAAAGCAAACTTTGTTCACCATTGCTCCAAGGGCTCCATCCTGGGGGCTTCCATTTTTTCTTTTTATTAACATGTGATGTATGAAAAGATATGACCTCAAACTGAGCGTGTTCGGAACTGTGGCCATGTCTGCACAAGTGCAATGTTTTTCCCAAATAAAAGCCCTGTGCTTTCTTTGTCCTGGGAGGTGCTTCTTTGGGAATTATCAAGTCTTTGCTTGCTGCATTTGTGCCTTCCTTCACTCTTAACTTCCTGTTTATATTGCCAGTTTTATTCTCACCACTGGGTGAGCTCATTTCATTATGCTACAAAGGACCATTCTTCCTTCCATTGAATGGTTTCATAATTCTTGTTGAAAATTATATATATTTCATTGATCCATGTTTTCACTCTGCCAACAACACCATGCTCTCCAGATTACCATTGTCTTGTAGTAAATTCCAAAATCAGAAAATGTGAGCTTGCTTACTTTGTTCCCTTTTCAAGATCACTGTGACATTTTGGGACCTTCATAATTTCATATGAATTTTAGAATCAGCATATGAGTTTCTATTAGGAAGATAGCTGGAACCCTGTTAAGAATTTTATCATGTCTCTATATGAAATTTAACAAATGTTTCCATTTTAATGCCTGTTAGTGTTCCAATCTATAAAGCAAAATTTCTTTTAACAATGTTGTACAGTCTCAATATGCATTCACTGCTTTTCTCATTGCTGTGACTAAGTAAATGACAAGAAGGCAACCTAAGGGGAAAGGGTTTGCCTTCTCATAGTTTAAGGGATGTAAGTCCTTTGTGATGGGGTGGAGGACGGAGTTTTGCTGTGCTCTGGTGGCAGGAACATGAAGCTGCTTGCTCACCTTTTGATGGATCAGGAAGCAGAGATAGGACAGGAGACAGGGTAAGCTGTAAACCTTCACCTCAGTGAGTGGCTTCTAGCTAGTCACCTCTCCAAGGTTCCACAACCTCTCAAGGCAAGCACCACCAGCCAAGGGGTCCACATATGTGACCCCTTAAGAACTGCTCCATGTTCAAAGCACAACAAAATCTTAGCATTTGATTTCTTGTGTTAAATTCAAGGGCTTTTTGCTGTGGTGGTCTGATCATAAATATGTTTGAGGATATTGTTTTTAGGTTTTTGCAAGTATATAGATATTGCACTGATTTTGTAATTTAGTATTATGGAGTATGGCCTTGCTGAGTTTGTTTAAGAATCCATTTGAAAATGATTATTAAGACTTATCCCTGTGTTCTGCAGTTGAATTCTTCAGCTTTTGCATATGTTAGAAGGTAAGGCTCCAGATTCTTTCTCTTGTCCATAGCAGCGCAGTTGCTTGGTCGACTATTAACTTAGTTGAGAGATTTTTAGTTGATTCCTTAGCAGCTTCTGTCATTTATAGGTATGGATAGATTGATTCTCTCATTATTCCAGATCCTTTTTGTAACATCTTTTTGCCCAGCTGCCCAACTTAAGCCTCTAAGCTGTTCTGGTCAAGACTGACTGGAAGGGATGAAAGCAGACATCTTTATTTTTGCTATGGTGAACCCAGCCTGTTGTGGTGAGTGACAGTGATCATTTTTGTTTTTCTGTTCTGTTTCAATGTTTGTTGTATGTATGATTTTCTTCTTTTTAGGAGGTTGGTTTTTATATATTGCTTTTGTGTGTTCATTGTCTCTTTTTTATTTCTGATATGTGCAAAAGCTTATATAATATTTTATATAATTCTATTTAATGGTCACATTCTCATTGATATTTCTGATAGGATTTTAAACAATGTGACTTATAAAATACTTCAAGAAACATTGGGTTTTAGTTTTGTCAATTCCTTTAACAAATCTGATTGTGGAAAGAGGTGCCCAGCTGTTGAACTTGATAGATAAACTGTGCCAGTTCATGCTATTCCTTCTCACAGAATGTAGTATGTAAAAAAAAAAAAAAAAAAAAAAAAAAAAAGTGTCTTCTCTCATGGTTGTGACAAAAGATCCCATCCAAACTATCACATTGTTTTATCAAGTGTGAGTAGAACATGGACAGCAAAGGAGCCCCGTGGCCTCATTTGTTTTTATATAACACTACAATGTGCCCTCAGACTTGTAATGACTTTGAGATAACTGGTTCCACATCTCAGATAAAATGTTCTACACCAGTAGTGCATTAATCATCCTGAAGACCTCTGAGAGCGTAATTCCTAATTCTGTAGTCCTTATTTGGATAACAAAGTGCTGAATCTACAACGTCATGTAAATACTGCAAAGTCTTCACTTGACCTGTAGGATCCCTGTCCTCAGTGTGTGACACAGCCTCACATGATATTGGCATGCACAGAGGTTTAAAAATATTTTTTAAAATGAGGAATGAGCTATTAAGATAATATAACATAAATGCATTTCTTCCTTCTTTCTAACTTCTGTTCCCCATTGTTTTCTTTTCTTTTTTTTTTTTTTTTTTTAAGCCTAGTTCAATGCACCCACTTTCTCCAAATGGCTTTTCTGAGGGGAGGCGCAATATCTCAGTTCCTGTTTTTCCTTCCTTTTTTTCCCCAGTACATATAGGGGAAATGCTTCCTAATGCTAATAATATTTATGGTTGTTACATTCTTGAGAAATTCACTCTAATGAATCAAGCAATGTATTTTTAGAACATCTTATGTGTCTTACTTCCTGGGAGAATGAGTACACAGGTCAGTTTCAATTGCCCCCACTATGTGTAGAACATAGTGAAATGAGAATTTCTGTTTACTAGTCAGAGTTCCAAAAGTACTCCTCATGATAGTCATGACCCTTTTATTTATTTGTTCATTTATTATTTATTATTAGTGAAATGTAGATGTATTGGACTAAGATGTTTTATTTATTCAAGTGTGTGCATTTGTGTGTATGCACGTGAGCACACCATGGCACACTTGTGGAGGTCAGAGGGCAACTTGTGGGGGTCAATTGTCTCCTTCTGTCATGAGGGTCCTAGGATTGACAGCAAGTGCCTTTACCCTCAAACCATCTTGTTGACCCAAGTCTCTTTTTTAAAAAGAAGTAGATGAATGTCAAAGTTACTGCCATCAAGGTAACTTACTGTTCATTTGAGAAGGTGAGACAAGCATCCATCATTTGAAGCTGAAATAACAGTACAGTTTTTTATTTTAGTTTTCTTGGAGGCTTCAACATGTGTAAGTCTTTCATTTGTAATTTACATGAGGCCCAAGGCAATAATTAAGTCTAGGTTTAGCATGTGTAGCATTTCTGTGTTTCTGTGTGGATTAACCAAAGACATCACTCTGGATAGATAAAGACATTGCCAAAAGACATTTCCTTCTGAGCACATGAAGCACATGAAGACCTGCCCTAGACCAGCTCCCCTAGATACTTCCCTATGTCTGTACAAAGCTGCAAGAGATACTGTGATGCTGCACCTTACAACTGCTTGATATAGAGGCTACCTGGTAAATATACTGCACTTTACTTCCTTTATCCCTCAAGTTGTTAGTATCATTCTCCCAGCCATCTTTCTGTCACTGTGACAAAGCGCTCTAAGTAATCAACTTCAAGGGGAAAAGCTTTCTTTGGGTCATGGCTGGAGAGGTTTGTGTCCACACTTCTGACTGTTGTTTCTTGAGGTGGGACAGAGTATCATGGCAGGGAACACACAATGAAACAGAGCTGCTCACCTCAGAGCATTTGGAAATCAAATCAAGAACTTGTGTTTGTAACAAAAACTCTTCCCATGAACATATAAAGCCATGAATCCATAAGTGAATTAATTTATTCATGAAGCCAGAGCAGCTCTCAAAACCCTTATCTCCGAGGATTGCTGGCTGCGCTGGGGACTAAGCCTTCAATATCTGAGCCTTGGGGAACAGTTACGATCCAAACTTTAACAACCTTGCTGGAAAAAAATATTTGGCCACCATTCCCTCTTTCATGGCCACCAAATCACCCTCTGATTGTCATGGTTGCTCCGTCCAAGCCTCATACATTCTTCCCTAGGGGATGGGCTGCAAGGGCTGCAAGACCACAGTGGAAACAGACATACTTCTGTGTGTTCTCAATCATTTTCCCTAGAAGAAACTTTGTTAACAATAGACTTTTGATAGATAATTTTCAATTAGCCCAGATACCTTCAAATAGGCTTGAAGCTGACTAAGAGTCAAAGTGAGACTATGAAAGCCAGCAGAGAAGGCTACAGGCAAACTGGACTTCCCTGGCAGTTGTAGAGTTGTTAGAGTAGAAAGACTAACTTGACTGAAGGAAGGTAGTCAAAGAAGGGAGAACTTGAAACTGAAGTTAGGAGTTAGGACCAGCAAGTTGTAGGATATGCGTGGAGGACCCTTTGCATAAGTAGATTAGAAGTTAAGATCATGGGAGGACACTGGGAGAAGAGTTCCCAAGGCTGGAATGTTTACGTGTTATCAACATAGATTCCAACTCTCTGCAGTATAATGTATCTATCCTCTCAAAGTCTAGTTTAAAAAAAAACAAACTTTTTAAGGAAGGGTCTTAAATACATATCATCAAACATGCTATGTAACTGAGGATGGCTCTGTCTCCCAGATGCTAGGACATATGAATTGCTAGGGATTACATCCAGAAACCCATACATGCTAGGTAAGAACCCTACCAACTGAGCTACATCCCCAGCCAGTGTTAGGCAACATATTTTCTCTGGAGTAAACACAGACTGTGAGGCACTTTTTCTGTTTTGGAGACTTGAGCTTCAGGAGAATGGAATTAATTAATAAATTGATCTCTATTATAGGTGGATGTAAATATTGTATACCCACCTTTTTTTGGTTTTGTTTTTAGTATATAATTGAGCTATAGCTGACACATAGCAACCTACATTTCTAACTTGTACAATTTCTCTCTAAATTTTAAAAGAATCTGCTCTTCTAATTTGTGTCTGTGTGTATTCCTACCTCTGTGTGTTCATTATTTGACACTATTTCTGAGGAGATGTGAACTAATGTCCACTCATCCCAGATAGGAAACAACTACAGTTCAAAGTAAAGATACCACCAAAGTCCTCCTCATGGAACCAATGAGTTTTAATGGGGTTACTTGAAGAAATATGAAGGAAAGGCTATTTACAGGATCAAAAATGAGTCAAGTATAGCCATATCACCAAAGCCTATCCCAGCATGAGTGACAGTCCACTGAAGCCAGAGACCTGGAGTGTCCTGCCCAACTTGCAGGCAGAGCAATAGGTTGGAGATTATCCTTTCCAGCTAGCTAAGTTGATCTGAGATGCTTCCAAGCAGCTTGGCTGGTCTTGGCTTTTTGCATGCATCTTGACTGCTCTGTTTCTTGGACATGGCTAGGATGGTCTGAAACTCTCCCAGGCAGCATCTAGGCAATTCAGGTGGTCTGATAGTAGTTCTAAGTAGTCTTTGCTGTTTAGATATACTTGGGGAGGGAGAGGCCTAGTGAATTTGGCTGAAGAAATTGGGTTGTTATTTCCTGCACATAATTAGTGTCTCTAAAGGATGGAATGTTTCACCTTCCTTAGAACACTGTTGCTTCACTCCTTTTTATCATCCCGAGTAACAACCTTTCCTCCAAACTGGGCAGTTTTATCCCTGCATGCATGCATGTGTGGTGCATTTTATGTATGTGTATAGATGTCTACACATGTGCTCAGAGGAAGGTGTTAGGTGTCCTCCTCATTCTATGCCTCATTCCTCCCTACTAAGCCTTACTCCTCTGAGGTAAGATCTTCTTCTAAATCTGAAGCTCATATTTATTGGATAGGCTGGCAGCCAGCAAGCCCAGTGATTTCCCCCCCCCATTGCTGTTCCCATAGCACTGGGCTACAGACACACAGTGTCACACCCAGATTTTCATGTGGGTGCCAGATATCTGAACTGGGTCTTCATGGTTGTACCACAAGCACTCTTAACCACTGAGGCATGTCTCCAACCCTAACTTTCATAGTTTAATAAACCAGGTGATGGTGAAGCCATCAGGTCAATCAAGTTGATAAACATATCTATGACTTCTTGAGTCTTTTGTAATTCCTTTTTCTGGATCTTTTCCCACGTAGTCCTCAGGCAGCTGCCAGTCTGCTTCCTGTCTCTATGGGTTAACTGGAAGCTACTGGAATTCTAAATAATCAGAGTGACACAGCATGCACTATCAGTTTGGTTTCTTTTACGTAGTAAAGCTATTCAGTGGCTTGTCAGTGCTGTTGAGTGTTAGCAATAATTCTTTCCTCATATTGCGAAGTAGTGCAGGTCATCATGTTTACACCCTCACTTGTTGAGAGACCTGAGGTTGTGTCTGGTTTGTAGCTGTTACAGATTTAAGTGCTATGAACATTCACACACAGGTGTGTAGACATAGCCCTCATTTCTCTTCACTAACGTTTAATACACGGGAATGGGAGTTATTTTGAACTATTTGTGTGTTGTTTCACATCCTCATCTCCAGTAGATGAGCATTCCAGTTACTCAGCATTATCACTAAGCTGTTCAATGAACTATGTATCTCATTTGGGCTTCTTTATAAACACATTAACATGATGGACATGATTAGATTAGGCTTATTGGGTTGTAATTATTTTCAATTTGTCTCATTTTTGAATTGTTTCCTTCCCTCTTTTCTGCTTCTGTTTGAATTGTGTATACTTTATTCCTTCATTTTATCTTCTATAACATTATTTACTTTTTAAGCCATTTTTCATATAACTTTTTATCATAGTCTTTGCTCTAATGATACTAGACACTTTCTCCTCCTGCATAAGAACTCTTCAGTCATGGTAAGCTTCCATTTATCTCCTTATCTCCTCTGGTTCATTGTTGGCATTTCTCTCTCTCTCTCTCTCTCTCTCTCATATATATATATATATATACATATATATATATATATATGGACAATATATATATATTGCCCCAATACACTTCCCTTCCTCCCTTCCTTACTCCCCTTCTCTTTCTTTACCTCCTTTTTCTTTCCCTCTCTCTGACTTTCCCTGTTACTGTTTGCTGCACAGTACCTGGTAAGTCTTCGAAGTATAAAACTTAGTAGCTCACAGTTTTACCTTCAAGGAATAGTATATCTGAGAAATTAACAACAGTGTACAATCTGTTGGAATCATGTAGCAGAAGACAGTAATTTTGGTGAGAAGAAGATTACCCCTGAGCATTTGGGATGAATACCCTACTGTAAGCAGAGGTTCCAGAGTTTCCCTCCCTCTCCAGGCCATCAGCAGCTTTTCACTTCAGCCTTCTAGTGTGTTCTTCCACTTTGCAACCGTGGTTCTTTTTAGTGACTTTGCCATTCTACCAGTGGAAATGTTACATTTCCTAGAAAAGCATTTTAGCAAAACTATTTCAAGTGTCAGATAGTTAAACTATTTAAATCTGGTTTCAATGAAATATTGAATAATGAAAAAGATAATTATGCTTCTCTAACATAACTTTTTATACTTGTGACTTTTGTCATATGAACACATTTCTGTGCAATTTTGAAAGCAGTATAGTTGATATTTCAAACAATCAGAATTTGAAGAGGTACACGTGTTTGAAAATTATTTTAAGTATGAACAAAATTTCCATAGTTGTATCAAGGAAACTTCTTTATACAAGCTTTGTGATTCAAATGACACCAGGGAGGCCACCATGCAGCTGTGTGAGAAGACATTCCATCCTCATGATTCCATCACCCAGGGCCCTGTTTGTAGCAATCATAGGATAGGAACAATGAGGCTGTTTCTTTGCAGAGTCACTAACTCACATGCTTACTTCAGCTACTACCCTTGGCTTGCCTGTGTTCACACCTATAAGTTGATCTGATTCCTCATATTTTCTTTGAGCTTTGATAACTGTTTCCTGAAGGTCAAAGTCAGTGTTAGTAGGAATCATGGGAAAAATAATGTGTGAGCAAATGCTCGGATTCTAAATGTCCCTTATACTGAGGTTGCATTTAATTAGGGCATCCTCCATGTCCATTGCCATTCTGCTACTCTAGCACTGAACAACAAGGCCATCTAGAACCACAATGCCAGCATCAATATCAATAGCATTTCTCTTTTTAATTAAAAAAGAGAGAGAGAGTGTGTGTGTGTGTGTGCGCACGCGCACGTGCGTGCGTGTGTGCACTTCTGCTGCAGTATGCACATGGAAGTCAGGGACACCTTCAGTTGTCACTCCTTGCTTTCATCCTCTAGGCTTACTAGCCTGGGAACTTCTAGGTGTTCTACAGCTCCACTCCTATCTTGCTGTAAGGATGCTGGAATTTGGTACCCTTATGCTTGCACCAGAGGTACTTTATCTATTGAACTGTCATCCCAGCTTCTCATGGATAGCATTTCTAGCAGCCTTCAAGCTGTAAGTTATATGTTTTATTTGACCCATAGTCTGACAATGTGGATTGTTACATTTCTCAATAGAACATCCTTTTTGTCAATATATATTCAGACAAATTCTGTATCTTCCACATAGTGAAGATTCAGGTCATGAAAGGAGAAAACAAACCAGAATCAGGCTTTCCATATTTTCTGAAGGGAACCATGTTCTTTTCTGAATCAACACAGAATTTATTTTTCAGCATTGGCCTTGTTAGTTATGTCGTCAATGATCATTCCTTTAGCTCTTGATAGTTTCTTTCCCTCCCTCCCAATGCCTCTCCTGTGCCCTTGTAAGAAAAGCCAGCATTCCCTTATGTTTTCATCTCCTAAAGGTGTATTGTGCATGATGATGCAAGCCTCTTCTCTTTGCCTAGGATGCTGTTCTGCATAGTACCCAACAAGCTCCTTCCTGGGCTTATAGCAGTCTGAGATCTGTGTTTCTTCTCCATGATAAAGAGGTTAATAGGTTCATCTTGCCTTTCAAAGACCAAAATGGAGTCCAATGGAGCTCTACTGAGACATCAGCAAGTTCTACACCAACTTGAGTATATAAAGCTGTTCTGGCCATACCTCTGTTTCCCTGCCCATATCTTTGCTTATTTTGACTTGTTCCAAAAAAGCAAAAGTCACACAGTTGGGAGGGGATGTTTTTCAAGCTTGGGTGTTAAGTCTTTTCTATGGCTCTTTCTAGAGATAACTTTGATTCATAAATCTGTGTTTGTGGGGCTTTCCCTTCAGATTGTAACACAATCTCTGATAAGAAGACTGAGAAAAATCCAGTGGAGGATTTTTATTTCTCTAGTCATACTCTGCTGTGGAAAAGCATTCACAAAGCTAAGTTCAAGTATTTTGGGCCAGAAATAATTAACATCCTAAAGCAGCCGCATGACGTTTGTAAAGTGACAATGAGGACACTACATTATTTACACCCAACCTGCAGGGTTAGTGCCCATGAGATAGACAGGTGATTAAGTCCCTCCTGAAGTATAGAACAGGAATAACTTATTGGATGGTGTGGTTAATTCACAAAATAGATGCCTTGTCTAAAATATTAGTGGCTTAGTCATCTCTAAATATATTAAGAATTCTGGAAATATTTTAAAATCATGTTCTGATTAGTTTAAAGCAAGAAGGAAGCAAAACATGATAGGACTTGGGATGTACTGCTGTGATAAAAGTGTGTGCTTGGAATATACAAGACCTTGGGGGAAGTCTGTACATGGTGCCATATACTTATAATCTCAGTTTAAAGAACAGAAACACAGGAGGAACATGAGTTTGAGAACAGACAGTTTGATTGATCCCAAAACAAGAAAAAAATGTAAAATAAAAAAGGAGCACTGTGACCCCAGTGGTATTCACCTTTAATCCCAGCACTTGGGAGGCAGAGGCAGGTGGATCTCTATGATTTAGAAGCCAGCCTGGTCTACAGAATGAGTTCCAGGAAAGCCAAGGCTACATAGAAAATACTTGTCTTGACAAACACCCTCGACAAAAGGGGAACATTATGGCTGTGGGAGATGTTTGTCTAAAATGTACAAGGCCTCAAGTTTGATCACCAATACTAAGGGGAAAATATAGAAGAAGGAAGAAAAAGAAAATAATATATTGCTAACAACTGCATAGCTGTTCAAACAGTAAAGGCTTCTACATCCAGGGAAGGTCAATTGGCTAGAAATTGGTGCGGGGACTCCATCTTCTCCATCAGGCTCGACAGGGGACATATGCTGTGGTTTGTCTGGAAGCCTGGCAGCAGTCCTGTGGAGTTATGTGCAAATGTGCATAACAAAGGGTAGTGAGATTGAAGGCAGTCCCTTTCCACTGTCCCCTGTCCTGTGCCACCTCCTCCGGGCTTCTAGGGACGGAGTTCAACTGTCTTCCCCTAGAATGTTTCTAGTGCTGAGTCATTTAGGCTAAACGAGACAGCTCATTTGTCACTCGCGGTGTAATGACTGAACCATGGGGAGGCATTCAGTAAGCTTGGCTAGCACTTGGGACACAAAGCCAGCTGACTTTTCTGACCCTTCACCTAGACCTTAGTACATCCCAGGAAGACTCCACCTTGACTCTACTCTTTAGCCCCTGTGCTGAAGGAAATTCATGTCCCCAATGGGAGAAAAAAAGACCACCCGCCAACTTACAATTATGCTACTGGAAGGACAAAGGGGAAGCAAGCCAACTAATAATCATGGGATTCCCAAACCACAAGAATGTCATGAGAGTTTGTGTGTGGGACCAATTTTCTGGATGGGAATACTATGGGAAGAAGGGACAGGAATTCAGTTGGCTATTCTTAGCTCCAAATCTCAGTTGATTTAAGAATGTCTTCATAAACCACCCTGTCCTATGAAAAGTGTAGTAAAAACATTATGGCAATGGTGTTCTGTTGTGTAGCAATCTCCTTCAAAATGGAACATTCCATTCTGGAGGGAAACTTGCTATGACTCAAAGAATCTAAAGAAAGGTGTCTTAGGATTCTGGAAGTACAATCTCACAAGGCTCAAGTGAACCCTGAAACTTAGAGTTGCAAGGCCTCTTCCTCCCCTAGGCTAGTATAAGTAGTAAGGACTGTTGAGTGTTAAGGAAAGAGACTCTTCAACTTATGAAGTTGTCTACATGTCATTCGGCATCCCAGGTTTACACCTTTGATGAGTTGTCAGCTATATTGGAATGTTTTTTTGTTTGTTTGTTTTTGTTTATTTTTATGATGTAGCTACCTTTGAGTCATGCAAGGTCCTGCACGTAAACCCTCACCGGCAGGTAACTACATTAAACTCATTGGTTTAAGTTGGATTTCTAGTGTTAATACTTTGGTCTATTTTTAGTTCCTATTTGGAACAAGTACACATTTGTCCACACCTCCCCAATAGAAGTTTCTAGCACAACGTTGTATCTTTGCCTACTGTCTTCTCCCTCCTCTTGAGAGTATCCAACTTTGTAATAAACTCTTTGTTCTATATTAAGAAAATAAAGTGATAAAATGAAGCCCAAAGTGCTGACAATTCTTGTTTTGCAGAATGCTAAATGAAAGATATAGAAATAAGTGTAACCTTCAAAGCATAAGCTTCCCTGGTTCTTTCAAAATATGGACTTGTAAGTGCTTGACTTACAAGGAATTAATTAACTAGATAAAGCTAACTATGGGCCTTAGTCATTTATGGCTACATAAAAAAGCTAGCCCCCAAGTTGACAGGTGAAAACATTTATTCAGTCTCTGTGTGCTAAAAATCATGGAGTATTGGGGTGGAACAGGGTCTCACTAGAGGTTATAATTAAGCTGTTAGTCAACATGAAGCTTGACTGGATGTAAGGAAGCTATTTCCAATTACTCATATGCTCAGGGTGAATTCTGAGCTCCAGTTGGTGCCTCACTGTCCCTTCTAGATGCGCCAAGACAGAGTCAACATGAGAGACCCCCAATGGAAGCTGTAGTCCTTAACAACTAACCTGAGGTTTAGAATGAGATGCCAAGGCTTTTCCAGCATGGTCTTGGTCACACAGATCTTTGAGAGAAAGATTACACAAGGGGGTTAATATCAAGAATCAGCTATCATGGTAGCAGCTCTGGGAACTGATTTCTACAGTCCCTACTGTTCTATGCATCTGAATATGGGCTTAGTCCACAAATTGGGATTCTGATCTATAGGGAGCATAAATGGGGACCAGTGTAAGAATAAAAGAAAGATCGGCCATGTGATCAACATCTTGGTATCCACAGTGTGGCAATAACTTACTGGAAAGTCCAGGCATGTGCACTGTCATTGAGGAGAGGAGTTGAGATTGATTTGATTAGTTTGATTTTAGTAGATGATCAAGCATATGTCTAATGGGAAACTTACATGACTTCTATGACTTACTAAGTACTGTAGTTACTCAGTCAAAATTTGCTGACTGAATATGCCCTAAGAATAAATCTAATTTGCCTAGACTCTAGAAGGGCTAAAATTATACAAAATGATGACTTTGTATCATGATAAAATGTCAACAGTTTTATTAAAAGCAGATTCCATTTCTTCACATAGTTCAATTTCTTTTCCTCTTTTAAAAGCCTATTTCATTGTACTAGTTCACCAGAGTAAGTTAGCTCAGTGACACAGACCATCACTGATTGAGATGAACAAAGTTAGCACCACAAATCTACACTGCAGATAATCACAACAGCCTTTCCCATGTTTACAAGTTCTCTTACATACCCACACATATATTTACAGCTAATAAATAAAATGTAAAGCTAAAGCATCATTGAGATACATATGTACATTATATATATGTATACACATATATGTATAGCTTTAGAAGCATTTGTATATATATTAGAAGCCAGACAGTGATATGTACAGGTTGGCTAGGTCTTCTAAATTTGTGAGCCCTTGATCCAAACCCAAGTGTACAAAGTCAACGAATTAGCAATAAAGGGGATGCCAGTGACAAATTGCATATCATTTTATTGTTAGAATTGACTCCAAGCCTGAAAAAATCCGTCATTTTTGTCCTATATTACATAGGCACAACCATCCTTCTCCTAGCAAGGGCTAACATTCTAGCATATCTGGAACAACTTCTCTGACATTCTCCAGTATGTCCCTTGACTCTTTTCCCTTTCCAAATGACATTGAATGACAATTATACTTGTGAGACTTTGCCTGCAGGTAGGTGTTCAGACACCCACAGTTTCACAGTTTGTGTTCCCAGCAATAGCCTGTGGCATAGGACTTTTTTATCACTTTATATTAATATATAGTAAAAATATTCTGAAAATATGAGATCTAGTTCATAAATAATTGTTTACTCACTCTTGATTGGGTTTTTTTGTTGTTGTTGTTTTTGTTTTTTAAGTAAAATGAAACAGTGGCAATCTGCCTGGTACTTCCTGTGGCTATTATAATTGATGACTCCCTTCTTTGTACACAACAATTTACAAGCATTGATAAGCATATTTCCTAGTAATTTCAACTTTTATGTGGTAAAATGGCCATTATCTAAAATTTGTACATTGCGTGCTGAAGAGTTTGAACTTGATCATGTCTTAAACTAGAAATGAATGTGATATGTTAGAATATGGCAGAGGCATGGCTGAGAAGAGTCTCAAACTAAATGCAACTATTGGCTGTTGACTGTGTTCAACTTGATGAAAACAAATAGGAAAAATTCAGTGATAAAATTATGGTATCAAGCCCGGTATGGTTCATGCTAATAATCCCAGCACTCAGAAAGCTAAGACAGGAGGATCACTGATTGTTCAAGGAAAGCCTGAACAACATACCTGAGTTCTGGGACAGGCTTGGCCTCAGAGTAGAACAAATGAGAGTTTTTCTCAAAAAAAGCAAAAAATAAAAGTAAAATCAGACTAGGCATTATTTTCTTTCCATTCAATTTATGTGTTACCTGAGTTATAAGCTCATTATCAACATCTACTTAGAGAGCAATGTTAAAATATAAGACAAACTTTTAAAAGATGTAGGGGTTAAGCCATAAAAATTCAAGCCAATTAGAGTTACTGAATCTAGTTCTGTACCTCTGTTGACTTATACTTTGCCATAGTGAGACCAAGGCTCAGGACATCATGAGCTCTGGCCTCCATTGCTTTTGCTAAGTCATACATCCCTGATTATCTTTTTGTTGTTGTTGTTTTTGCTTCATCACAAGGGTGAAAAGAACTAGTTACAAAGACCAGGTATTTCCACTGCTAAAGAAATGAATCTGACTCATGCCACAAAAATGTCATCTATATTAGACTTGGAGAAAACTTTGAAAAGGTCTCAGTTTAAAGCCTCAGAATTCTAACAAAATAAGAGGCCCTCACCCTCACTAATTTTTTGACCATGACCAATTGGGTGACAGGAAGGAGTTGTATTTATTGGGAAGAAAAGATTCCTTCTTAAGGGACAAAAGTCACCATGCTTCTCCTATTTGCTGTCCTGTGATGCTGGAAAACATAATATTGGCCACGGGACTCCTCACCTTATTAGTCACGTTTTACTATTTGAGCTTGTCTTCTAACTTAACTAACAAGATAGAGCTGGGATTAATACTCAGGAAAACCCACTTTCAAACACCCAAACAAGGGTATTTTTTTCTTTTTTATAATTTACTTCGCTCACTCCAGTCTTCAAAGAACTCATGTGCTTTCTTTTCTTGTTGGTTTGTTCAGTATCTGAGGAAAAACAGAAGAAAGGCAATTTATCATCTGCTTTGCCTTTTACAAATCCTTTACCTTCCTACTACTACTACTGTCATAATGAAGAACAGTCCAAGAGACATTCAGAACCAAGCTTGTGGGATGCAGATAATGGACCTGGGAAAGCAGTTGTGAGTTGGAGCAGTAGACACACCTGATGGGTATATAGATAGGCTACTTCTATGAGCATCATCTTCAGAAGAGTGGGTCATGTGATGGCGAAAGTCACACAACTTTCCTTAAACTCTAGACATAACGAAAATCTTGCTCCATTCTTTTCTTGGAGTATGAGCCTTTTGAAGAGTTAGGCAGGGATGGTAGACTGAGTCTGTGAGCTGAAATCCCTGAAGAACATTGATGTCTGGTTCATAATGACCTCCTAAAGTTAAAGTGCATTGCTAGAAATAGCTGCCTATGTATTTGCCATTTAGAAATCCTATGACTAGACAGAAAGGTACATCATTTGACCTTCTCAGATAATTTCTCATAAATAGTCTGACCAGAATGTTTTGTAAACAGTTGAGGTTATTTCTTTGGTTTTGGATTTATATTTGTTAAAGAAGACTTTATCTTTATATTCATATATGTACTTAAAGTTACTGATGGTTTGGGGGGAGGTAGGTGTATATAAGTGTATTTATGTGTGTATCTACATTTTTATACTAAGCCCCCATTTTTAGAGTGGAGGCAGGTATGAAGTTGTCTCAGATCCATGATTTGTAAGCAGCAAAGCACTTATGGCTTAGTGGAAATTTCCCTTAGTTAAGAGTCATTTTTCCAGCTTAATACTGGTAACTATTCCCCATGGAATTCATAGTAATGTCTGGGTCCCTTATGACCTCTCTTTTTCATTCATTGCCACAATTCTATGTTTGTGATATGAAAACATGTAGATGTCATGTCTGTGTAGCGAAAAGGACATAAACCAAATTGTTAGGCACATGTCAGATATTACCAATAAGGCCTTATTGGTTTTCTTTCTGTCTGTTTTTCCTCATCTATCCATAGTGAGCCCATATAAATTATATTTAAGTAGACATTGTAAAGGAGGTGCTCCACACAGGATTTTTAGTATTCTTTTTCTGAAGAGGCAATCTTTATTCAGTACTTCTGTCTATAATAATCTAAGAATCAGGATAAAGCAAAAGCAAATGCTTTATTTCCCAGTGACTCTGTGACCAGCCTTTGTGGTTGTTTCAGTGTTGCTGCCTTTGTGGTGCTATCTAACATTCTACCTTTAATATGTGTAACCTATTAGCACTTGGTGTCTGGCAGAGGAGGGAGGGGCGGGATGAAACCGCATATCCTGAGAACTTGGGAGAGGAGATGGAAGGTCACATGCTTGGTCTCCACTTAGCACTGACGTGCTGGAAAGATTCTGCTGCCAGCTGCCCTGTGGATTAGCCCTAGAGGTCATGTCGGACAAGCCAACAGTTGGTTTGAGATTGGAGAACAGTTTCCTGTACTCTCATTCCCCTTTCTCCCCATCTTTGGGGTTTTGACACAGTTTAGGTCTCCCTTGTGGTCCAATGTCCTGGACTCTATGGCAACTGGAGACGGAATGCATTCTGTGGCTCCAGCTGATATGAGACACTTTTGTCTCTGGATATATCTTGGGAAGAGTTGAACCCACACCCACATGGTCCCTACTTCAGACAGCATCTATGCAGCTAACAGACCTGCAGTACTGGGGAATACAGAAGTGAAGATTTGTGGGTAGTTTAAGAGATATTGTAAAATTGAACTTGTATATCTGAGATAAAGATCAGCAAGGTGAGAAAGGAAAAAAACAGTATTAAGGTGTTAAAAAAAAATCAAGTGAACATAAGAAAGAAGGCTATGAGGCACCCCTAAAGAAAGGGACCGCAAGAGTTGCAGGATGAAGAGCTGGGCAGGGGCCACTTTAAGTGGATACTTAGAGAGTTGTGGTTCAAGATGCTCACCAGCCAGACTTCTTCAGAGACTTATCATGGCACTTCACAAACACCGCAGAGTCCTTTCCCTTCTGCAGATGAGACACTTTCTCCCTAGCACAGAAGATGACCCTGTGGAAGACAGTAGATAGGACAATAAGAACAACTGTTCAAAAATGGGTGCTTGGTCAAGACCATTTAAATCCTATGTGATCACATTAGTTAATGCGGTGGCATTTCCTATCACCGGTGCCATGTCTCACTCAGAAGGTCTGACCGGGAGAAGAGTTACAGAACCACCTCTTAGCAAACCCAAGTCCAAACTCTTCCAGTCCCAAGAACAATTGGTGTGCAATCAGTACTCCCTCCTCTGTGAGGCCATGAAAGAATATTCCTTAATCATCTGTAATAATTAACTAGGGCTCAGGGGACTGGAGAAGGTTTCCTGCAGTTCCACCCTCATGTTGAAGGTTCCAGAAAGGTTTCCCCTAGGTAATGACAGGAAGCTGTGCAAAGTATATGGGGAACGCTCCCGTCAATTACTTTTTCTGAGTCTCTCCTGCTTTCACCCGAATCTTCTCGATGACAAAGCCGGGGCTGCTCCACCAGTCCGACCAACTGAAGTAGGAATCACTCTTCCACTTGAGCTTCATCATCAACAGTTCTCCGATGTCCACCTCCGTGTAAATCAGGAAGGAGTAGGTTTTATTTGTGGAGACCTCAGGCCTGAGTGAAAATCCCACAAATTTGGTTACTTTTAGAAGTCAGCCTTTTCTCCTCCCTAGACATAAATAGCTTTATTGTTTGGCTGGTATTTTAAAAATGCAAACCATGGCCATGATGAATGTCAGCAGCATTTGGCGTATCTTAGGGTCCCACACCCCTTTCCTGTGCTCCAGAATTCCTCTTAACACTATCAACTATTTAGTGCAGCTCTTAGGAGAAAAATGTCCATTAGCCACTTCGATTTCCATTTATTCCATTTTAATTTATACATGTGTGAACCTATATCCACTTTTTTTTACTTGGCTTTCTCTGTTTTCATCATGCTTTTCCTATTTTTCAAGAATTCTAATTTTTAGAGGCTATATTGACTTTACTGACATTATAAGTCATAACTCACATGACTTTTGACTCAGTGCTAATTAATACTCAATTTATGGTATTATATGTTCCATGACAATAAACATGCTACTCTTAAAATTGTAAAGATTAAGTATTTAAAATTGTAAAGATATTAAGTACTTCAGGATACATTGTAAAAGAAGCCATCCTAATCCTTGAAACTATAGCTATAGAGAATTATTTCCTCACTGCCTTCCTTGCATGGAAAGTTCTAGCAACCAGCAATAGAACAGGATATGTGTGTCCTGCCCAATCATTTCAGTCACTGTACATTTTAGAAGATGTGGCATAAGCCTTTAATCCCAACACTTGGGAGGCAGAGGCAGGCAGATCTCTGAGTTCCAGGCCAGCCTGATCTACAGAGCTACACAGAGAAACCATGACTCGAAAAACAAAAGAAGAAACAAAACAAAACAAAAAACTAAGAAGTAATACTTTGCCATGGGCTTTTTACCCATATCACTTTCTATATCTGTCTGTCTGTGTTGTAGGTTAGCTTCCTGTTACAATTGTCCCTTCTTTCTTCCTTTTTTCTTCTTTCTTGGTGATGCTGGGACCACATACAAGTATTTGGTAAGTGCCCCACCTCCCAGGCACATCCTTGCTTCATAATATCAACTCTTTTGGGGGGAACTTAACTATTTTGTCACTGCTTCTTGAAAGAAAGGAAGGAAGGAAGGAAGGAAGGAAGGAAGGAAGGAAGAAAGGAGGGAAAGGTCTCAAATTGTTGAAAAACAAAACATGAAGTAGAGAGTAAAAACAAAAATAAAACAGAGATTAGAAAACAGTATTTTCTCTTATGAAATGGTGAAGATTTACATTTTTAAATTCTAATTCTAATCTCTCTCTCTCTCTCTCTCTCTCTCTCTCTCTCTCTCTCTCTCTCTGTATTTTGACACGGAGTTTCTGCATAGCCCTGGCTATCTTGAAAGTCACTATGTAGACCAGGATGACCTCAAACTCAAGAGCTCCACCTGCCTTTGCCTCCTGAGTGCTGAAATCTCAAGGCATGCTCCACCATACCCAGCTAAATTCTGATTTCTTTAACTAGAGTTTCTTTTGGGGAGAGGGTGGTGATGTACTCTGTTTCCCAGATCAAGAGCTCTGGCAATGGCTGGAGTTGTACCCTGAGCTACTCACAGAGTGAAGGGGATGTTCTCACTCTCGGCCACTGTGCCATACAGAGAAATCTCGAAGGCCTGGTTGAGCTGCTTGTCATTCTCAGTCCCAGAAAAGTGAATCTTGACTTGGTAGTGGAAGACTGTAGGGGAGGAAGAACATTGGTACAAAGGCAGGCATGGAAACATCATAGTCCCCAAACAATCAAGTGATTCAGACCCATAGAATAAATGTTTTTGGAGGACCCAAACAGGAAATGCACACATTAGACTATCCAAATGGCTTGGAATACTTCCTATTGTGTGCTTTTCAGCATGGCTGCAGTATATGGGAGAAACCCAGTTGTATCTGAATTGCCAACCTGGAAGGGACAACCAGGGAAATCAAATTAATAACCAAACACTTCCTGAAGACTCTTTGTAACCTCTACTTGCCTTGGCCACCTTATATTTCTACATCTGTACCAAGCACATTTGGTATTTGTTGCTTTATTACTGTGTATGGCCTCATTTCTTCACATTTTGTGGACACATTGTTTTCCCTGGTCCCCACCCAGGTCTCATTCTGTTCCTCCACCATCTGCACAGGGAGGTGTGAGGCACAAACAATACAGTGAATTCCTGTGAACCAACACAAAGACTTGATGTCTGACTTACAAAGCCGGGTCCCAAACTGTCCTGACTTAGGAAGTGTGTCTGGAAGCAGGAACTTGAACTTCCTCATTTCTTCCTGGTTCTTCTCTACTTATCCACCAAAACCCTGAGCCTGTAACATAGCTACTGTGACTAGAATGGGGATCATTCTGCACTTGTCTCCTGCAACCCAAGATGTTATGAATCTTTATATTATAGCGTTGTCTATTAAATGCAATTTCTATTAATCTGGGATCCAACATCCTTAACTTTAATGGCATAGAGTGTGGCAAAATTGAATTTAGATGTCACCTTGGATATTCATATTCCTGAAAAACATTTCAGTATATTTTGTTGTGATTTCTTGTGACAATTTATATTTATTTTTGCTCTTTGTTTTGTTTTAAGTGATATTGTGCGCACGTGTGTGTGTGTGTGTGTGTGTGTGTGTGTGTGTGTGTGTGTGTGTGTGTTAAGATAAGATTTCATGTAGCCCATCTGGCCTCAAATTGACTATGTAGTTGAAGATGACCTTGAATTCCTGATCCTTCTGAGTCTACTTACTAAGGACTAGGATTACAGGAATTTGCAACTATGCTAACCTTATAGTTCATTTTATAACTAAAATAAGTAGCTAGTTAAGCAAAAACAGAAAACCAAAACAACCAAACCCCAGAACTATTCAAAAGTAAAGAGAAATCATCGTGTGGCTAAGGTTGTCCATATGTCTCTAAGAAGCCCAGACAGAATTAACTCTGGGTGACCCTGTGTAAGCCTTTAGCCTTTATAGTATGGCCTCCTCCATACCTCACACCTGGTTCTAGAATTAGAGAAAATAAGAGCTCTCTCATAGCCTACAACATTTCTTTGAATAACATGTGCTCCAACATCTGGGCCACCCTGCACATCTGCCAAGCACTGCTGAAGACATTTTATCTGAGGAAACTATTCTTTAACAAGTGCCGTTCCTTCCTTCAGGCTTCTACCTGAACTCTACCAAAAGCAATTTGTTCAAAATCAGTCCCTGTCACCAGATGTGTTTTACAACACAACTTCCTTCCTCATTTACCCCTGTATGTCTTTAACTCTTGTTTTAAGCAAGAAGCCAAGTTTTAAGTTCAGGTTGGAATTGAGTTTATGGCAAGATGAACATATGACTTGGCACATTCTTGTTTTCCTAGTGTGCTGGCTAATTTTATGTCAGCTTGAAACAAGCTATAGTCACCTGAGAGAAGGGAGTCTTAATTTGGAAAATTCCTCCATAAAATTAGGTTGTAGGCAAACTGTAGGGCATTTTCTTAATTAGTAATAGATGGGGAGGGTCTAGTCCATTGTGGGTGCCGACACCCCTTGGCTAGAGGCCCTGGGTTCTATAAGAAAGCAAAATAAACAAGCTATGCTGACCAAACCATGAAGAAGCCATTCCATGGCCTCTGCATCAGCTCCTGCCTTCAGGTTCCAGCCCTGTTTGAATTCCTGTCTTGACTTATTTTGATAATAAACAGTGATGTGGAAGACTAAGCCAAATAAACCTTTCCTCCCCAAGTTGCTTTGACTGTGGTGTTTCATCACAGCAATAGTAACCCTGACATTTGGGTTACTTGAATATTAGTGGTTCTTGACTTCATGAAAAGCAAATTTTAAAAGTGGCAAATGTTCTGTGAAGTTCCAGAAAGTAAGAAATTTAGTCTTTGTGGACTCTGTGGGCTTTGTCTCAATTACTTGAGTCTGCTTTTGTGGCAGGAAGGCAGTGTTAGATACTGTAGAAAGCAATGTGTCTGACTATATTCTAATAAAACTTTATTTATAAAAGCAAGTGATAAACTGAATTGGGCCAAAGGACTAGGATTTATAATCCCAAAGTGATGGTTTCAGATTAGCTTTAAAGCCAGTACTGGTCATAGCTACAGAGAAGTCTAGCTGCAAACTGAAGCCTGAGCCCTGGGGTCTTGCCGGTATGGGAATCAAGAGCTAGATGAAATAGTGAAAATCCCACTGTATTAACAGAGGCACAAGTGATAGTTCAGGACTTAGTAACATCTTCCTTAACTCTATTGTAATAGACAGAATCAGCCCAAGATAAGAGAGATGGCACTAACCACTCTCATCTCTTTCACAGAGCGTCCAGCTTACCTTTGTAGGGCATCTGAGAGCGAGTCTTCATGTACATCTTGCTGCTCCTTTTGGCTCTGACCTTGTTGATTTCATAGCCCACATTGTTGCATCGATTCTTTCTGCAACTCAGGCAGAGCCCTTTCTCAAAGGCTTCCTTGGAGTTGCACCTGTAAGCCTTGCTGGGGTTTTCTTCATTCAACAGGGAATCAATGAAGAGATGAATGGAGCGCTCATGGGAGCACTTCACCAGCTGATCCACATCTACACAAAGAGACATGGAAAATAGCAGTTCTCCAGAAATTGTCTTGCATTGGGGTAGATTTGGTACCAGGTTCTTTTAGGATGTGTTCTTGATGGTAGCTCCTCACCTCCCTCCATAAGTGTCAAGTTGACTGTTAAAGGTTGATAAAGAACTTTCTACTCTTGCTATCTTACATTTATGAATGTTTATTATACCATAATAGATAACACTCAAGACAGACATTTATTCCCTCCTGATTAATACAACCTTTGCTTTATTGAAAATGTCTACCTCATCTAGGTGTTTCTAAAAGCACAGTTTTGGAAAGCACATCATAAAGGACATAATTGTTAAATTAATAGCAGAGAGAGGTCAGAGGCCAACCTTGGTCCTTGCCTTTTATCTTATTTTGGACAAGGTCCCTTGTTTGCCACTATGCACCCAGGCTAGCTAGCATCCGTAGATTCTTCTGTCTGCCTCCCACATCATTGTAGGATATCTGGGATTACAGAGAGGCACTATAGCATCTGGATTTTATGTGGAATCTGTGATCTAAATTCAGGTCCTCACACACACACAGCAAGTGCTTTACCCCCTGAGCTGCCTCTCCTCACCACAAGTGTGTATACTGAAGCCACACACTGTGGAGGCAGTGAACAGGACACATCACTCATCCCTAAACCTCAAAACTCACACTTCTGTTTTACTCACCTCCCAGGCCCCTCTCTGCAATCACACGAATGGCTTCCCCAATGTTGCATCCTGGCTGGAAAGTGCCTCCATTGGGATAAATGTCAACATGTCCTACTGGTTTCTGGATACCAATACTTCGGCCAGGAGACCCTCTGGTGAATGTATGTAAGACATCTACGAAATCTGCATCATCAGGAGAAAGGCGACTAGGGGCCTCTGCATACTCAAAGTTAGGCCCAGCTGGATCCAAGCCTTGGTGAGAAAGAAAAGGCCCCACCAATTTAAAAGTCTGCATTAAGTTCAGTCTTTATGTCAGCATCTTGCTCATTTGAATATAATTGGAAATCCCTTAAATTCTTACCAGCTCCTAGTCTTAGGAGTTGACTCTTTCAGTGACTAAGTTTCAAAAAAGTAGGCATAGCTCTTCTAAAATAGAATCTTGCCCATTTACTCCCTTGCTGCCTCACCCCCATTCCCTCTCCCAGGCTAGCCTCAAACTCTTTATCCTCCTGCCTAAAATTCCATAATGTTATGACTACAGATGTACATACTGTTGTCCACACATTTGAGTTACTCTTACTCTCCACCTTTCTCCAGATGCTCCTGTTACTAGGATGGCTGTAAACACACAGTGTAGTTGTCAGTGACTTTGAACTTCCCACTTCCCTATCCTGAGTGTTACAGGCATGCATCATCAGGCCTAACAGGCATCTTTTGAGCTGACCAGTCTACAGTGATTGTTCACACCTAATGGCCTGATTTCTTCTTGTAAGTTATTTCTGAGTCTAAGAAGACCTATTTCATCAGCAATTCTTTTCTCCCTCTCTCTACAGCAAGCCCTTTATAGCCACTTCCTAGATGCCTGTCTTATTCCAGATGCTCTCTAGAATCAGTCCTTATCAGTCTCCCCGGTACTGATGTGACAGGGGATGGCATAGATGCAGTCTTTTGGCTCAACTGGAGTAGAGGAAGGTGAGAACCCTTTCTTGGAGGAATGTTTGGGCCTCTGTCCTTAATGCTGTTATCTGCTTCTGTGTCACGGCCAGTGAATGGAAAGCTAAAACCAAGCAAGAGATGGTGAACATTGGACGCAAGCCTCACACCATGCTTCTGGGTATCTAATGAAAATAACTCCAATTCTCTTTCAGAGTGATGGTTGCACTGGCTCTTGTGATGAGAGAACAAAAGTGCCCCTTACCAGTGATTCTGTTAACCTTCTTGTTCGTCAGACTTCCTGCCACACCGGCAGCATGGGCTCCGAGGCTATAGCCCAAAAGGTGGACATTGTCCAGGGGATAGTTAAATTCTTCCTGGGGGAGAAGAAATGAAAAAGTCTTGGAGTAACTGTTAGCCAAACATCAAAACCAAATTAATAAAAGTGAAAATAAATATGGGTTTTAAAATGTTGGCAGTACTATAAGTTAATTTTACTGATTTTTGTGTTATAGTTAAAAGAGACAAATATTCTATGGTATTGATTTTTTTTCTTTAATGATAGGTTGAAACTAGGAATTTTTTCTGGACATCTAAAAGTGTATTATTTATATATACAAATGAATATGTATACATAGTAGATGTATATATACCATATAAGTGTACATATAAACTTTTGCACAATATCTGCTTGTCCAAATATCCTGCATCCTGTTGTTCCTTGAAGTTGGCCAAGCAGTGACTACAGCAGACAGCAGGAGGGAAGAGATCAAAGGAACATGTGACTCAGCTTTCTGCATTAACAGGTGTGGTGGTTTGAATAGGACTGACCTCCACAGGCTCATGTATTTGAATTTGTGATCCCCAGCTGGTAGAACTGTCTGGGAAGGATTAGGAGGTGTGGCCTTGTTTGAGGGGTGTGTCACTGGGGGTCGGCTGTGAGGTTTCTAAAGCCCACACCATTCCCAGTGGCCTAACTGCTTGGCGGCTGTGTCTCAAGATGTGAATACCACACTCTCTCCAAGATGGTCAAATACTCTAACCCTCTGCAACCCTGAGCCTCAAGTTAAATGCTTGGTTTTCTAAGCTGCCTCAGTCATGGTATTTTATCACATCAATAGAAAACTAAGGCAAGTGAGAAGCCTGGGGCTCAAAGCAGTAATCTTCCAAGTTCATTTGTCTAAAAAGCCAAGGAATGGATTTTGTCTTTTGATGATTAAAGTATATTTTTCTGATACAATTCCCTGTTTTAAGTAACTTGGCCCTATCAGAGTATTAGCTTCTCTTTAGCCCTCCCCCTGATTTCCCCCTCCCCCAAAAAAAAGACCATTCAGTGTTAACTTCCAGAGTGTGGCTCCCAAGAGAAGAAAGTGGGTAAAATCTACAGGCAACTCCAATTCTGAACCCTTAGCTATGTCATGCCCTATGCATCCCCCCACTGTTTCCCTGTTCCAGTTCATCTCTACTACTACTGGGTCTCAGCAATCATCTGGATCTTTTATCTTCTCTAAGTGCTAAACACTATTTGCAATTTTGTTAAAGAGGTTGGTATTCTAATAGGAGTCAAAGCCAGGATAGAATTCCGTGGCAGCCAACTGGAGGGGAAAGAGGTGGCTGAACACACCATCTTCCCTTTGTCCTAGAGGGAAAAAAAGGCTTTTGTTCCCGACTGCTCCCTGGAATATCAAAGAACAGTCAGGGTAGAATCATTTGCTGGCTGTATAATCTAGCCATTCCTGCCCTTCTGACAATTTGAAATGCTTCAGAAAACACCTCAGATCTTGGTGAAAAGGGGGAAAAATCAGCTGTCTGTCTAGCTAGTTCCTACCTCACCAGGAGTTTTCTCCTAAGCACAGAAGGCTCCCTTCCCCACTCTTACCTCCATCCAGTTGATGAACCTGGCTACATCATTTCCCACCAACTTGGTGTAGCCAGCAGACACTGGATAATGTTGCTGGGCCCGATACAGCCAGTCTACCACAATGACATTGGAGTCAGGTTCTCTCTTGTACAGGGCAGCCACAAGTTTGGGGACCCAACTCTCATACATTCCTGTCACCTAAAAAGAATAATACATGATTTCTTCTAGCTATAATTTATAAATATTACAGCATGAAATGAGAGATACAGACTTGCATGGAAGCTCATTGATTCTGCCTGAAAACTCAGACCTCAAAGGTCCTCTAATTCTTTCTTATTCCTTCCCCTTCCATGGCAATGTGAGTATACCAGGGAGTGTACTGGCCTCAGCCACAGCAGGCTGGAGATTAACTTGCATTAAAAACTGTTTTAACAATTAGTAAGACATCAACAATTCACACTATTAAAAAAAGGTCAGGGTCAATGTATTAAAAGTATATAGCCAAATTACACACTTTTAGAAAAGAAATGTTTAATTACTTTCAACTAAGCTGAGGAAATGTATCCCAAAAGAGCCAAGTAAGAAGCCAGGCCTGTCAGCCATGTCTATAATTTTAGCACCTCTGGAGAGTAAAGTGAAAGGACGTTCATGACCAGCCTCAGTTACATAATGATTTCAAGGGAGGTTAGTGAGACCATCTCAAAAACAAAGAGGGCAAGAGCCATTGCACAGTGCAAAATGCTTGCCATGAATTGCAGAGCCCAAGGCTCAACACTCAATACTACAAAATAAGAACAGAAGAAATTTTTAAGGGAGGCAAATGCACTGCTTTGCTTATAAAGAATGGTTTGCTAAGGATGTTGGGGTCAGGTCACTGCAGCCACAGTAAAGGCTATCGATTATTCGGTGAGCTTAGAATATGGTGACAAATATGTTTAAGGAAACTTAATGCAGACCTACAAAACCAGCAAAGAAATGGGAACCTTGGACACCCAAATGCCCTGGCTCCATTTGGAGTTTTGCACTCATGAGATGAGACTCCTGTTTTATTGTTTATGCATTTACTAGACTAAAATAACCACACATGAACCTTGCTTCACTCTGTGCCCTAGACAAGCTGCATAACTTTTCACCTAGTTTCTGTGCCCTGTACTGGGGCAAGGCCAGCCCAAGAGATATGTATTCTACCTCTCCTATTAATCAGTTCTGTAAACTAACTTCAGCCCTGCACCACAGGGCCCAGAATGCCTCAAAACTGCTCATACATTTCCACTTGTGACCAGTCTGGTTCCCTGTCTCCTTGCAGGCATAGGGCCATCTCCACTACTATTTCAAGCTTGGAGGGAAAATGAAGAAGAAAAGGCACAAAGGTGGTGAGGTCAGCCCACTAGGAACCTGGTTAAGCCTCTCTGGACATGACTCTGGAAGGATGCTTCTAGTCAAGGTACAGAGTGTGTCGTAACCCCCTCCCTCCCTTCCTGACTGCTACACTCACTGTCTTTTGTAGCTCCAAAGCAAGGCCATGAGAAAGCAGTGGCCTTTCTTCAGAATGCCATGCTAGCTGCATTGCACCCACCCCACAGTAAGACCCAGCAAGTGCAAAGCCCCAGAAGAAGTAAGCAGTGCTGATGTGACACAGAGGGTCCTGACTTCCCCGAGTCTGTGCCCTTGAGTGACCTGGAAGCTTATCTCTGGCAAGCTGTTTGTCCTAGGTTCTGACTGTACCAAGTCAGGCCGTCTGGCAAAGGGCAGGTGACCAATTTACCATACTGCTGGGTACCTCTGTTAACTCAGCAGCAACTAATCTAATCCTTTCTATTTTTGATTCAACACAAAATATAAATGAAAGAAATAAAAGGGGTTGAGGAGGCTGAGAACTGTCTTCTACTCAGGAAAGGTCTAGATTTTTCTACTTACAAGCCTTTGACAGACCAGTCTCTGAACCAGAGCCCACTCTGTTACCTATGGCAGGTTGTGTGTCTGAACCCAGTCTGCGTTTACTCAGATAAGCCAGAATCAGCTGGCTTTATTACATTTCCAGACAAGGCAAGCCTGTGTGACTGGGAGACACAGGCTGTTTGGCCCACAACCTTGTTTGAGTCTAGCACTCAAAACACCAGGACATGTGACTTGAAGAGCACAGGTGGATTTAGTGAGACAGCAGGGCCAGTGGCAGCAGCTGGCACTATGTCTGGATAGTGCATTAGTCATGTCATCTTAGCAAGAGACCTGTTGTAACTTCCTAAAGCACCAAATTCTTTCAAGGTGAGATGCTTAGGACTTGATACACGCAGTTGCTTCCTGTGTGCTCCCTAAGCTTAAACTTCTTGGAAAGTACTAAGAGCCATGCTGTGTACATCCAAAATGTCTCTAAGAGCCTTAAAGGTCTTTTCCCTACTTACAGTTTATGTTAGGAACTTAGACTTTCTTTATATGCTATATACCTTACTATGTATACTAGTAAATGTGTATCTTAAACACACACACACACACACACACACACACACACATCTGTATGAGTCCTATTGCTGACATATCCATGGAAATTACAGCATTTGCCTATGGTTTTAATAAAGAGATCACTTCAGTATGTGGGAAGAGATAGCTGGTTTGGATATATATCATTTTTACTTAATTTTTCTCACTGGAATTCAGTATCCAGCTATAGCATTCACAGGTTGTATGTCACATCTTTAATCACCTATCTTATATAAATTATTTTTAATAAATAATGCAACCTGCTCACTAGAAATTGAAAATTGTAAAAAGTAAACTAAAATATTTACACAAGGAAAGCAACAATTTTCATTTTGGGAGGGTTGTTTATGAATATTTTAAATAAGTAGCTTTAACCACAGCTTATACTTTTCTTCCTGTATTTTTTATGTGTGTACATGTGTCTGTGAGGATGCATGCAGGACAGCCTGAGGGGCTGTGTGTGTGTGAGTGCATGTGTGTGCAGGTGCATGTGGCACAACCTGAGGGGCTGTTCTCAGGAGCTGTCTACTTTGCCTTTTCAGACAGGAATCTCAATCTGGACTTCACCGAGTCGCTAGGCTGGCTTGCCAGTGAGCCCCATGGATCTCTCTGTCTCTGCCTCCCTGAAATTATAAGGGTATATCTCTGGGCCCTGCTTTTTATGTATTTCTTTTTTAAGTGATGGACTAGAATTCGGGTCCTGTGCTTGCAAGACAAACATTTTGTAGATTGAACTATCTCCATAAGCCTGTTCTCCCATGACAGTCCCCTGATAAGCTCTCTTATGTTTATAACGGGAACAGATTGAGGGTGGAGGGGCCTTAGACAAGTCTAGTCCAAATAGTTTGTTTTACTGGTTAATAAGCTGGGGCCTAGAGAGACAAATAATTTGATAGCATCACAGAGAGGGAGATCGGGTAAGAGGCACTTGGATAGCTCTTTTGCTCTAGCCTCCTCCTACTCTTACAGGTGCCCTTCAGGAATTGGCCTTTGGTGAATTAATTAATTAATTCTTTATTCTGGGTGAGCTCGTTCTGTGTATATCAGGATCATACTAGGCTTCCTCCAGCTCCCCGAAAAGTAACATCTTGTGTTGAGTGGAACATCCTCTTGCACCTCCACAGATGTAGGATTCAAGTGCGGCAACCAGGTATCAAGTCAAAACAAAGGTGGGTGCCAGCCAGGGGAAGAACTCATGAACCTGGGGGCTCTAGGGACTACCTTGAACCAAGACTGTATCTATTCAAGTCTACCCAGAAAGTAGACAGATCAATAGCTTGGATCTGCTTGACCTTAACACACCTCTAGAACCACTCTTACCGTCCAGCCATGGATCACAACGAAGGTCTTGCTGCTGTGGTTGAAGTGGCAGTTAGACACCGATTCTGCTACTCCAGGAATGAGGTGGCAAGTGTCCTCAACTGTGTCTTCAGGGGTCCTTAGGGCAAATTTACTTTCAATGTCTGTAAAATCTCTTCCCCCTACAGGAAAAGATGTTGAATTTGTTAATTGGGAGGGGGGGTAATTTGGTTTTACTTGGAACTTACAGGTTTTAGGTTCACAAGCAATCAGTGCCAAAAACAAACACCCTTGGCTTTTGGTTCTCAAAAACTGAATCTGGGTCTGTGCAAGCATGAAGATGAGGGTCGAGAACTCCAGAACACACATAATGCCAGATGGGAGTGGTGAGTGGTGACCTGCTGTCATTCCAGCCGCACAAGAATGAGGTGAAGGGATGATCGAGAAAGACATCCTCCATCAACCTCCAGCCTCCATATTCCCACGTACATGGGTGCATCTGCACACATGCATACACACACACACACACACACACACACACACACACACACACACACACACAATATTTTTTAGAAGAAAAAGAGAATGTGTATTTAGAAGAAAAAGAGAATGACTGATGTCCCAGTGTGACAGAGTGGACAGAGATGACTGTAATTGTGGGTTAAGCAATCCATGGCTGCCAGCCTTCCTTTCAGCCCATTTCCAGTTAGGGGTATGAGGATGTGCGCTTAATTCACACAAGTGAACTACTATGTGGAAATTCCTAATTTCAACCTGTCTCACATGACTTGGCCAAGATGGGAAAAAGCGGGTGGACTAGCACTCGGGACTTCTAGCTCTAGTTCAAAGTTCATGCTCCTGGAGGACACTGCCTCATAGATCTTGTGTGGCATTTAGACCCCAAATGCATAACAATACAATTGGACTCATTTGAAGAAAGGAACCCCCAACGATCAGAATTGTAAAAAGAAGAAAAATTGAAAGCCCAAAAAGCCTTTCCCCTCCTAATGGCAATAAGTGCTATCTCAAGCCATTTTGAGAGAATGAATGTTCAAAGATACAAGGGCATGTGTGAGCCATGGTCCATATGTTCTTTAAGTATCTTTCCTTTTCCTTTTGTCCTTAGAATCTTGTACACAAAGTCAAATCTTTAAAATTACAGTAAGTCTTAGCTGAGTGGTATTAACATACACCTTTGATACTAGCATGTGGGAGGAAAAGCAGGTGGATCTTTGAATTTAAGGCCAGCCTGATCTATATAGTAAGTTTCAAGACAGCCAGGGGTGTACAGAGAAATCCTGTCTCTAAAAAACAAAATAAACAAAGTAGAATCACAGTGAATCTGGCTATAAAAGAATGTGGCACATCTACACAATGGAATACTACTCTGCAGAAAAAAATAATGGTATCTTGAAATTCGCAGGCAAGTGGATGGCATTTGAAGAAACCATCCTGAATAAGGTAACCCAGTCACAAAAAGAGGAACACAGTATGTATTCACTCAAATATGGATTTTAGACCTAGATCAAAGGATCACCAGCCTATAATTCACACCACCAGAGGAACTAGGATACAAGGTGTATTCTAAGAGAGTCATATAAAGTCCCTCATAGAACTGGGAAGGGACAAGTCCCCCCAGAGCTCAGGGGAAGTGGTGGGGGGCAGCGAATGGAGAGAGAAGTAGGAGAAAATGAGGGGGAGGAAAAGAAAACGTGCGACCAGGAAGATTGAGCCTGGTTAGGGATAGAAGACAGGAAGGAGAGGGAGACAGAGACAGAGACAGAGAGAGAGAGAACATAAAAGAGGGAGCCAATATTGGTTTGAAGAGAAAATTGAACACAAAGAAAGGTCTAGAGAACTACAAGACTGCTCCCAACTAACAATCTCAGCTTCCGTGGAAAGGCTATCATAAATGTCCTTCCCGGAGAGTGAGATCAACAACTAACTTATCCATGGAGCCCTCAACTAATGCCTGTTGAAAACAGGATCAAACACCCACACATAAACACTGAGTTGAAGTAGAACCCAGATGCAGATGGACAAGACCATGCGGCAGAAACACATAGAGACAGCTTACCTGAACAAGGAGGAGCTAACGGGCCCCCAGACTGATAGCTGGGAAGCCAGCATGGGACTGACTCAGGCCCCCCTGATTATGGGTCTCAGCCAGAAGGACTGAGCAGTCTAAGGGACCTCAGACAGTGGAGCCAGGATGTATCCCTGGTGCACAAAAGGGCTTTGCGAACATATCCCCCTTGGAGGGATAACTGCCTTAATCTAGAGACAGGAGAGAAGCCCTAGTCCCTACTTCACAGGACCTTTCAGATCTACATGACCCCAACTGGATGGCATTCCCCTACATATGGAATTGGGGTGGGGGGATGGGAGGGGAGGGTGTTTAGAGTGCATATGAGAGGGCAGAGAGGGTAAAAGGGAGGGAAGGAGGGAGGGAGAGTTGGGGGGGAGGGAGGGAGGGAGAGGGAATTGGGATCGACATGTAAAATAATAAATTAAATTTAAAAAAATGCTTTGACTACAAAATTTAAGTTGAAGGACAAGTTACTGGGGAAAAGGATTTCTATTTTTATTTCCACAGAAAATGAAAAGATGTGGATTCCTTCCAGACTAATGTGGTTTGATCAAGCCAGACCGCCTGAAACATAGTACAAGGGGATCCTACATTCAAAACAGCTAGACAAAACAGCCCTACAGACTACAGCCAGGATATCTGAATCTTCTTCGAATCCCCCATGACAGCACCCCTTACCAGCAAGAAGTAGTTTGGAAAGAACGATGCCCAAATTCCCAAATATTGTGTATAAATGTTTGTTTTCATTTAATTGGACTTTGTTATATAAAATTAAATAAAAAAAAGAGAAAAAAACTTTGCATTCTTCACAGTATTCTTAAATTGGATAAGGAGAAACGATAAACCTAGCTTTTGATATATTGACATATACCTAAATGCTGATAAATCTTTATGATTATTATAGGAAGTAAAAATTGCTACATTGCTAATATAAGACCCTTTCCAGGAAATAGGCCACAAAGGACTTAGGGAAAATTATTTGCTTCTTGGTCAAATTATAGACACATCCTACCTACTTTCTATTAAAAATATATAAAATTTGAATGTTTCTCTTTCTATTTTTTTCAGGAAATGAACAATTGTGATTATTAAGACACTACCCATACCTCAATCTAAACCTATTTCTTTTTTATAACTAAAAATGTGAAACCTCGAGTTTCAAATTGGCATTGCAAAAGTCAAGCCAAGAAGGAAAACAAGAAGGATGCAGAGTGACAGTGCAGGCATTGAAATTGGGCTCGTCAGGTAATTATCTGAGGACTGGCAAGCATTTCCTTTTTAAGAGATTATTTTTAAATGCTGTGGTTAGCTGCTGAGTGATTCATTATCAGCAGCAATTCAACTGTACATATGCACACCCACAGCAAATCTCTACTACCTAACACAAAGGAGATATTTCTTAATGATTATATTTGCTCACAATAGTTGTTAAACACTCACAAAGCCTTTATCCAACTAAAGTCCTGATCTTCAACGCTTTTAATAACTCACTGAATCTGTTCTGCCACCAAGAATTTGGGCAAGCTCTCATCTTATTTGATGATGCAGGCTTTCTTCTTCCTCCCAAGCCAAAAAACACTTAACTTTACTAGTTTGTATAAAAGAATATTACATGCATTTAATTAATCTGATTCTGCCCAAGAAGTTACTTTATGTTTAGAAAGTGTTTTAGGCCCCCTCTCTCCACCTCTAATAGTTCACACTCCTCTCCAACAGTCTGGTTTTTGTGTATTCAGTGTGTGCACATGTGTGCAGGTTAGAGAACAATTTGAGTTGGTTCTCTCCTTCTACCATGGGGTTCAGGGGATCAAACTGGGTCTGTCAGGCTTGGTGGATGGCCTTAATCAGTGTTTTTCAAGGATCAGCAACTGAATGGCCCAGCAGACAAGCTCCCTCACCATCCACCTTTGTATTGCCACATCAGAATATTACCTAAATAGCTCCAGAAATGCCACTCTGCATGCTCACCTTTATCTGGAATTAGGCAGTTTAGTGGCCCTGTATTGCTGCTGACTTTAAAATTGTCATGGGTATTATTCTCTGAAATCATTAAGGCTGATTTCGTATATTTCCATGAAAAAAAATCTGTTTAAGGCTGAGGTCCATTTCAAAGGCTCAGGTTGGATTCCCTACAACCAGCATATCCACTGGACCTATCACTGACTGAGAAACAAGCAAACAAACAGGAATTCATACACCATCACATAGATTTGCACATGGGAACTTTTATTTTACTTTTAATAGGAAGGTGTGTGTGTGTGTGTGTGTGTGTGAGAGAGAGAGAGAGAGAGAGAGAGAGAGAGAGAGAGAAGAGAGCATTGTGAAGTTCTCACATAAAGATGGACTGCTTAATGAACTCTGCAAAAGCTTCAGTTCTATGTTAGATATAAAGTCACATATCTTTCAACTGCTTAGTCTATGTGGTAGGAATTTTTCATATTGCTAGTGTGTTCCGCCCTTTAATAGTGTCTCAGTATCCTAAAGATCAAGGTGCTTTCCCAACCTCTGTGGTCTCTGCAGCATGAGATGAGAAGGACACGTAGACAGGTAAGATGAGAAGATGGACCCCAGGGATGGTTTCTAAGTGTTCATCACCAAGGTTACTCTGAGCTGACTACTAGAATGGCAGAAGAGCTTGAGCTAATCTGAGGTGACTGTTGCTAAGAAAACTAGCAAATGTAATCAGTGACTCTGCATTCCTCCAACTGTGCTGCCTTTTGCTAGGTTTCTTGGGGAATTAAGGCCACTTTAGAAAAAGGAAGAGGAGAGAAAAAGAGGAAGGAAGGGAGTGAGAAAGAATGAAGGAGAGAGACAGTGGCATCTAGCACATTTATACTACCCTGACAATCAAGACCACTCATACATGTCTGAATTAAACACTAGGGTGATGTGTTTATGTAGACAACTCACAAGTCCATGTGTTTCCTTTACTATGTAGCCTTTATTCCTAAGTGTCTAAGAAGATAGCTTGAATGCAGTAGATAAGAAAAGACATTTATCCTAATATGGATAACCATCACAGAGATGAAATTAGGCTGAGCCAAAGAACCATAGAGAAGGGTAAGATTACATAGAGAGACTGTACTAGTGTTAGAAAAGGAGCAGCCTTGAGCCTCTAAGGAAGGGACAAGTGACACTGAAGACAGATGAAAGCTATCAGGTGAAGAAGCACCAAGTGTATAAAGACTAAAAACTCAGTTATAACCCTGCCCTTTTCTTTTTCTCCTAAAGGACTACATCTATCAATCACTGCTCACCGAGACAGATGTTTATGGCACTGTAGACTGCGGGATTCCAAGACAAAATAAAGAAAACACTTTCAGTTATTGAATTGGTCAGTTTGGTGTGGAAAAGACAAACCATCACTGCTGTCTGACTGCCTCCATGAGTGTACTTAGATACTTCCGTGTGGGCACTGTTTGTGACTTACCTAGCAAACTAGGGTTTGTCTCTTTCGTAAACAGTAAAGAAGAATCACTTTTTTCAATCGAGTAATAAGAAGAAATATTACCTAAATGTCATGTTGAATTTGTTCCAAGAAAAAAATCTATAATATCTCCAGGCAGGGTCACAAACTGGGCTGTGAACAGCGAGTATGGACATGGCTCAAGGACACCCTGTGGCCTGGTAAAGGAACAGCTGGGCAGAGGGTCCGCCTTTAGGATAAATTGAAATGAAGATTTCTAATTGAAATACAAAATTCTTGCACAATTAATATGAAATTACTTTTTCTTAGCTGATAGAGATAGCAAAGAAAAAAAAATCCAGTTGCTTTAAACTTTCACAGTGAAAGTTTATGCTTGGTATGCTAGCATTCTGTCTGATTATCATATCAACATTTTGTCGGAGGGAAGGCCAAATGAAGAATAGCACTCCAAACTGGACATGGTGGTGCACACCTTTAATATCAGTGTTCAGGGGGCAGAGGCAGGTGAATTTCAGTGAGTTTAAGGCTATTCTGGTCTGCATGCTGAGCTTCTGGCCTGCCACAGTAAGACCCTGCCTCAAAACAAGAAAACAAAACAAAAAGAATGTCATTCCATTCTTTTGCATCTATAGATGAAGAGTCTCACAGCCAAACAGTAGGTGGACCTCAGGAAATCCTGCAGAAGATGGGGAGGAAGGGTTGTAGGAGCCAGAGGGGTCAAGGACACCACAAGAAAACCCATAGCATCAACTAACCTGGGCTCATAGGGCTCACAGAGACTAGAGTGACAACCAGGGAGCCTGCATGGGACTGACCTAGGCCCTCTGTATATGTCACAGTTGTGTAACTTGGTCTTCTTGTGGGTCTTAACAATCAGAGCAGGCAATATGTCTGTGTGGCTTTTGGGACCGTTATCCTCATACAGGGTTTCCTCATCCAGACTTCAACTTGATATGCCATATTTGCTTGGTATCGGTGGGAAGTCTGTCCTTCTCTGAATAGAAATGAAGGAGGAATGGATGGGGGAGGGGCAGAAGAGAAATGAGGGGAGGGACTAAGGGGAGAGGAAGGAGGGGAAACAGAGGTCAGGTCATAAAAATAAATAAATAAAACAAAAAACACAATTAGAAATATCTGCACATAAATAAAACCTTTATATTAATTTGTTGAAATGGAAAGGGAAAAAATTGGAAGTTCTAACTGGACTTTTTCATCATAATTAATTTTATAAGTATTTTTTTTCCCAGAAGGAAATTATTGATTTCAAGATAACCCTATCTGGTACTGAGGAGGGCTAGACTCACTTTGACTCCCTACACTCCAAGAACCTGACTCTTTATACTGTACAAAAGCCACTGTATATGTCTATATCCATATTAAATTAACATGGGTCAGGATAGGATTGTATAGAACAGACTTCTCCAGAATACAGACACCAAGGTAGTCAGTGGGTACCACAGACACCACTGGAATAGACCCATAGTGCCTTCGCCCATTGAGCCAGTTAGCAGGGAGGACATCTTCATTTATTCAAAGGTCAAAATTGGTGTTATAGCTAGAATGTAATTCAGTCAGTGTGGGAGAACAGACTAGGAAGAGCAGGAAGAAGTTGGCATAGGCATAATGTGAACTTTACAATACGTTACACCAAGATAACCCACCCTTGCCATCCTAGTCAATATTCATTTATTCCACAAGAACTCGTTAACACTTGTTAGTACCAAAATGATGCTACATCTCACAAACAGGCACTCTCAAGATGGTCTTTAGGCAGGGATGCTGATGGGAGATGTCATTCTGTATATGCTTCTCATACTGGTTAATAATAAATCACTGTTGGCCAGTAGGAAAGGAAGATAGGAGAGACAAGGAGGAAATAGGAGGTAGTAAGGAGGGGTCAAAATGGAGAGTCAGCAGGGAGAGACTGGAGAGACGGGACGCTGGCCCCTTTCCCCGGTAAGAAGACCACGTGGAAATACATAGAAATGGGTTAATAATTAAGATAGAGCTAGCCGATAAGAAACTAGTACCTGGCCAACAGAATTATATCTAATACAGAGTCTCTGTGTGTTAATTGGGGCTAGCGCGGCAGTGGGACCAGACTAGCAGCGGGAGGAAAAAACCATACACCTTACAGGATGCAAAGTCACATCCTGCTTAGAGTGTTTCTCTCTCCCCTCCCCCCGCCCCCCAGGAGTGGACAGGGAGGGACAGCAGGTTTTTTGTTTGTTTGTTTTTTGCTTGCTTGCTTGTTTGTTTTAATTTCAAATTTCAAACTCTTAGTTTCAGAGTAAGCTACAATTTTACTCATTTAAAACTGGTAAAACCTCAACTTTTGCAAAGAATGGATGTGGTAAGGGCCTCTTGTGACAAATTCCTATCAGGTTACAAAATCTACATACACAGACAATGAGAATTATTTAAATTTCAAATGATATTTCCTGACATGCAAAATAATGATGCTTATATTGAGTTCCTCTTCACAGTATAAGACCCAAAGTCATCACCAGCCACCATTGTGATGGTCAGAACATTTTTCTCAGACAAAAGGGTGCAGCCAGTGGAGCAAGAGTGGCACATACTTTTGATTCCAGGACTAGGGAAGCAGAGGCAGGCGGTATCTATGAGTTCAAGATCAGCCTGATTCCCAGAATGAGTTCCAGGACAGCCACAGCTATAGAAAACCCTGCCTCAAAAACAAAACAAACAAAAAAGATGCAGCCTTTGTGATAATAATGTGGAAACAGGCCGTGGTCAGAGGGAAAAGGGACAACCTGACAGAATAGTCACAGTCAACTGAGTGGAACAGTCTCCTACAATGCAGCAGCAAAGCGAAGCTGTGCTAAAAATACACTCCGCCAAAGAAACTGAACATCTTTCCATTGCGACTCTTCCCCCACTTGACTCTCCCCACCTTTCAATGTAGCTATTAATTAATCACTCCCCTGTCAAGATCTCTCGCAGTGGCATTCGATGCTCTGCTGTCATTACCCAGTTGTTTAACTCAGTTATTAACCCACAAGCGAGTACTGTGCCCTGTGGAACAGAACTGCACCGAGCAGGGAGCAGGGAGCAGGGCCCTCTCTAGTCTCTTTCTCAGCTCTCTACTTTTCTGACTGAGGCCAGGAGGGCTGCAGAGGCTCCAGGAGGAAGGCACTCCAGGGTAATGCCTCTCTTATTAGTACACTGTTCTCAGAAAAAAAAAAAAAATCAAGATCGATCAAGGAAACTCAAAGCTCAAAAGGAAGCTGGGGTCAGTCCAAACTGTGCCTTTCCCAAAGTCTTACCCCTAGGTGAATTCACTTGCAGGAGAAAGGGCTAGAAGGTGCTAGGATAAAAGAAGACACTATAAAGGGCTGGTAGAGAGAACAGAAGGATGATTAGAGAGAATAACTTTACATCTGCTTCAGCATAATATTCCCGAATACATTTTATTAGTAGGAAAATCGGGTGTTGGCTAAATTACAAAATTATTATGCAATTTCTTAGGTGTCCATTTAAATTCAAGTATAAGGTTGGGACCTCGGAGCACTTTGAGTCTTGCCAGGTTTCCTAATGTTATAACCCATGCAGCTAACCCCACAAGGGTGGCTGAGGAGCTGGCCCAGAGCGTCTAAGGAAACCTTAGCAAAACTTGCAGATGTGGAGGACCCCAGGGGAGTTTTCAGTAAAAGCAGTTTCATACTGTGATATGCTTTCTGGGATATGAATTGAAAATTTGCTCTTTTCTTAACCAGAGTCGCAAACTATGCAGAAAGGCAATCTGCCCCAGGAAAGGCACAGTCCTCAAACACCTGAGATTCTTATCTTCCTTGCAGTTCTCCCAAGATGGATTTTCTCTTCTGTGATAACTCGGCAAAGACATTTACAACAATATGCAGAAGTAAAGCTCGCTTTTAGCTGCAGTCCCTGACTCCACTAAGACAGGAATTGGGCTGCCACCTTCGAGCACCTCCAGGGGACACTACCCTCATGGAGCTTCCACTGGCTGCAACACAAGGAAACACCAGCCTCCTTTTATGACTGGGTTCAGTTACATTTTGAGTCCCTGGTCTATTAGCTCAACCAAGGTTCAAGTTACAAGGCTTCTCAATTGTGGGCAGGTCTCAACTTCAAGGCCATAAAGAAACTTGCAACTGACCCTAGTCATCTTCTCTAGGCAGAGAGAGCAGGCAGCGCCCTGTAGGTTACCACCCTTGTGACAGTAGTAGTGACTGAGACCTCCCTGGATTCTAGAAAACCACTTGTTCTCTCAGCTAGGAGAGCGCCTCGCCTTGGGCAAGCCTTTCCTGGGAAGACAGAAAGGATAAAGTGCTGGAATGGCAACCCCCAAAGCAGAGGCCCCAGAGTGCTGGTGTCTACCACGTTTTCCGGAGGATCGGCCCTTTGCTGGGCTTTCTTGGGTACTTAGCTAAGCGGAGCCCAAGAGCTTGGAGAGTGGATAGCTCCCCAGTGCAGAAAGGCGTGCAGGACGCTGGGTCCTAGGATTCCTGGCCACGCGTTCCTCTGTGCCACTGCCACTGCACTCCTACTCCCAACCGGTTAACCCTGCGCGGAGCCCGGACACAGACAACGCGTCCTCCCACCCCCATCCCTGATGAAGCCACAATTGGCTCACTCTTCCCGCCTTCAGAGGGGTCTGATCCCTGGTCTCAGCCACCTTAAAGTCACCTTAGCCTTCATTCCTTGCATTCAGCACTCCCACTCCCTATTAGGGAGGTTACAACTTGTCACTACCACAACACCCGACCTCCACATCTCCCCCATCCCTTCGGTTACACCAACCCCTCTTCCCCCCCACCCCGGCCCTTCCGTGCTGTGGTCCGCAGCAGGAGAGAGCAAGGGACAGAGCGGAAAATCGGGGGGGGGGGAGAAAAAAGCGGGAACCCGGAGTGATCAAAGGCTGAATCTCTCATCGCTCCTCCTGAATTCCATTCCAGCCACCCTTCCCCGGACTCCCTTTCCCTGATGCACCAGGGAGTCCCAGTGAGCGCCGCTTCCAACTTTCTCCCTCCCATCTTCAGATGGAGAGGAAGTGGTGCGGATCGGGTCTGCAGGTGGCGGCAAGTCGGCGCGCAAAACATACCATCTACTGCGGCCACCCTTCCATGGAAGGCGGTCAAACTCTGGAACCACACTCCCAGGACCACGAGGAGCAGGGCTTTGCTCTCCATCTCCCGGCGCGTCCTTCTGTTTTGCTGCTGGAACTGCGCGGGGCAGGCGGACAGGCGGACCGGCGGGCGGGAGGGAGTGGATCCGCGTAGCAAGGGGTTGAGCAGGAGGCGCTAGAGGGCTGGAGCGCTGTTGAGCGCTTCAGTGCAAGTCAACCTTTAAAAGGGGAGGGCAGGGCAGCTGGAAGGGGCAGAATTCCTCGGAGAAGGAGGGCGAATCGAGTCTGACGGTTTCCTCGCCACTGCGGCTTAAGTGACTGGAAATATGCAAATGAGCCTCATCACCTATTGGCTATAAAATCATAAGTTGGGGGGAGGACTCTAAATTCACTTCCAAATATTTGAGCAAACTGTAGCGAGGCTCAACGGTGCCAGCAAGAAGAGGGGGAAAGGGCAGGAAGGAAAGCTTGCTTGTGGGTTAAGCTCCGCTTTGCTTACCCTGAGGAATCTGCCCGCCTCCCGACCCCCCACCCCCACCCCAGTAGAGACACGGAAGAGGGGTTCATACTGATTTATGTTACGTGTTCAATGATCAGTTTTCTGAGTGGAGGAAATTTTGCTCTTAAAAGACAGCTGCCCAACGCTTTAATCCCTTCTCCCTTTTGTTAAATTTAAGAGTTCTTCTCCACAGTACCCTTGTCCCTCTACCCCCACCCCTGCGCCTAAGGGACCTTATGACGCATACTGCTCAGCGACTGGTGCCTTCACAGTCTGCTTTTCATCGTTGGCAAAGTGGGTTTCCTTCTGTGATAGGAGAACAGGCCCACTTGTGTTAAGTAGTTTCTAATTTTTGCCTTATGCAAATTGTACTCTATTTCCTAATTCAACAAAAAACGCAAGAATAACATTTGTCTTCAGAGGCAGAAGGTCATGGTCAAATATTGTAAGCTATACTGGATTCTCATTCCAAAAGACACGCATTGTACCATTCCAAACCTACAAAGACAGGAAATAGGGATATGGAGTGCTGGGGGGCAGGGGGAATAGAAATATTCTGAATTCCATTATGGTTGTCACTGCACAACTTTTTAGATGCATTAATATTGAATTGTACTCTGCACCGGTAAACACTGAGCTTTTGCAAGTGGATTAGGACATGTATGTAGAATGAGAAGAAAAATAAAATCGCATCCTATACTATGCCTGTCTGCCCCAAAACTTGGAATAATTGTATCTTTTTAAATGAAGAGGATGTTGATTGGCTAGAAAGAAACATTAAACACCCCACCTTAATACTGAGAAATCGCCTCAAAAAACCAGAGCCTCCAACTGGCTTTCTTTGCTGATCTTGATATTTTTAATATGGCCCTGTCTCCATAACACACACACACACACACACACACTACACCATAAGCTTTGATACAGGCCCATTTTTTTTAAAAGTATTCTCAAAAATAAAAGCTGAACATGCTTCTCTGTAGATGAGCTCTGTCCCTCCCCATTTCTCAGGATCCCATCTTGCATTGCAATCCTTAAACAGTGTTTCGTCCACATTCATCACCAACTCCAAAGCATGCAGCGAATCTTGACAGTTGGCAAGAGTGAAACTCCACTGAACAACTTTGGAAATAACAGACAATATGGCAGGGTGTGTAACTAGAATGTGGCCAACCTCCATGAGAAGTATATAGGAAATTTTAATTTTAAAACGTGAAGTGCAGAAATGCCTACTGCTTTATCTAGAGTAGCCACACAGCCTAGTTTCAGTTATACATGTGATTTGATATGACTTCAAACCAACCTGTACCTCTGCCTGTAACTTTCAGAGAATTGCAAGATCTTTATAAAATTAATAAGGGGGTGTCTGATGCTTATATTACATTTTCAAAATGATCTCTCTGGTTAACCTACCACAAAAAGCACTCCAGAATTGGACTCTCTCTCTCTCTCTCTCTCTCTCTCTCTCTCTCTCTCTCTCTCTCTCTGCTGATAAGTATGAACCTGGTTTATACTGGCCTGCATTGTCACTTTGCATGACCAGGCACAGAGATTTCCAGGAAGAGCTAACAGAATTCAGCCTGGTAGAAAAAAGCAGACAGATTGGCTCCTTTCCAGGGGACAAGTGGTGGGCAGGTGGGTGTGGCAGCCACACTCTGTCATGATTGGTTGCTTTGGCCCTGGTCAGGTGCCTCACTTCTGCCTGCAGAGGCTCACATGAGGTCCTGGAGGAGGTCAGGATCCTGTGTACATTCCTTGTGTCTGATGCCCAAACCTCCACAAGGTTATTTGCCATGCATAGCTTGAGGCTCTGCTTTTTCTAAAATTGACTTTTCCTTTGTTGTAGACTTAGAAAAAAGAGGTGTTTAAAGCTGAACATTTTTAAATGTTAATAAAGTAAGATCCTTAGGGCAGGGCACTTTGGTGTATTTTGTAGTCAAAATTGATGTAACTAAATTAACCAAATATGTATAGCTTACAAAACACTGAAGTCCCAGATGTAAGGAAAAGCACTGTCTGTACAAATGACTGTGTCTATCTGTCATGGCTTTTGATAGATGGCTTGCTATTTACACACTGGGCTATTTTCATCCTCATGCATTTAATGATTTTAGTTGTGACAGAGCTGAATAATATTCCCATACTACAGACTGGAGAAAATGAAGCTTCCCGAAGATTAAATAACAATATCCTGAAATCACAGACTATACTCCCTCTACTTTGCAGCTCTAGGAGAGAAAGATAATGTATTTGTTAAATTTTAATATTTTAATTGCAAACCAGAAAGGGAAGCAGACCTTTTTGTATATGAAGATTTTAGGTCAGATTTTCTTCTGTGTTTTCCTTGCTAAAAGTGAAATATGAACCTGGCACTTGTGGCACACACCTTTAACCTCAGCACTCAGGAGGCAGAGGCAGGCAGATCTCTGTGAGTTTGAGACCAGCCTCTACAGAGTGAGTTCCAGGACAGGCTCCAAAACAATACAGAGAAACCCTGTCTCGAAAACAAACAAACAAACAAAACCCCACCCCACCCCCCAAAAAAGTGAAATATGCTGAAATGTTGAAATAAGGTTGAAAGAGCATCAGTGCTATCTTGGAGCTGATAGCTCAAAATGCACTTCGCAAGGGAGCAGTGTGGCTCATAGATGTAAACATGTTTTAGAGCTGGAGTGATGTTTTAGTGGTGAAGAACACTGGTTGCTCTTCAACAGGACTTGGGCTTGATTCCCAGAACCTACACAGTGGTCTACAACCATCTAAAATGGAGCTGAGTTCCACGAGATTCCATGCCCTCTCTGAACTCCAAGGGAACCCAGGATGTGACATAATTACATAAATGCAAGCCAAACACCTATACACATTTAAAAATGTTTAAGTCCACTTTAAATATGTCCAAATCAAATACAACAGCAACAAATCAAGATGTTTCCTAAAATTTGTCATGAGGGTTTTTCTGCCATCACCTATGCATAGCCCAGGGTTAAGCTGCAGATAGTAGGGTATGGGGTTAAATTGATCTGAGCAGCAATGGTGATCAATATAGTGGTGATGGTGGTGGGGATGACACAGCAGAGACCAGCAGCTCTGCATCTGCTGGTGAGGGTGGAGCTCTTTTCTGGGCACTGCAGATCCCATCTTAGCAAATCACTCTGCTGTGTTATGCCAAAAGATCCCAAAGAACATATTTCAGAAACACTAAATTCAGACCTAAGACAGTTTCTTTATCAAAGCTGAATGTGAGACTGAAAGATGTCAAAGGGACAAATGAATAGCATATTTAGCCAGTTTTCTATAAGACACGCCCCCCACCATGGTTGTGCTTGATTGGGGCTGCTGAGTGTGGCATTGCTTCAGACTGTGAAGTTATTATGGTAGAAAATGGTCTGGACACATCTTGAGGATGTTGCTTTTCTTGCATTGAGGATAGTCAAACAATCTCCACTTCTGAAAGCCAACAATAATAGCAAATATATAGACATAAACACACATGTACATGATAAGGTAGGATGTCAGTACCCAGGTTTATCTGAATGAAGAATAAGACTTAGTTTTTCAAAAGAGAACAAAGCTTTGCCCCAAAGCAAGTGTATTGCGATGGTCCTGTTAGCCAAGACTATGGGGTGGCCTGGGGGGGGGCAGAATATTCAAGATAGGGAGGATGCGGCCGTTCCTAGAAGACAGTTCATAAGAACTGAAAAGGATGCCCCCCATGTTCATTTATAATCAGATTCATCTTCTAAAACACAAAAAGTAAAACAGAAATAAAAATTTAAGTCTACATAGGAGGCCTAGTTAATAATGTGAATACACAAAGTCACGAAGGCTTTCCTCAGTGACATCACAGAGATAAAGTTAGACCTCAGTCAAGCTTGGCCTCACACAGCAAAGAAGGAGTTTGTGGCACCCCCTGCTGATTTCATGGCTACATTACCTATCTCAAAAAAGTTTAGAACACATTTGACTTGATTATTCTACATTTTTATTTAGCACACAAATTGATGGATTTTTAATAGTTTTAGTACAAATGTGCCATTACAATTTATTCCAGTTTTCTCTGTTCCCGCTGCTCTCCCGTCTTCCTTGCCCCTTGTCTCTTATTGGTCTCTTCTCCCCTCAAATGGTGTCCCCCTTCGGCTTTCATGTCTCATGTTTTCTATTACCCTCTTTATCTTCCCTCCCCTCTTCTATAAAGACTCTCCATACCCTCTAATGATCTCCTTTCTAGGTCAATAATGAACACACACACACACACACACACACACACACACACACACACTAAAGCTAAAGTCGACATTTGAAACAAAACATGGCATTTGTCTTTCTAATCCTGGCTTATTTTGTTTAACAGTGATTTTCAGTTCCAACCATTTTTCTGAAAATGCCATGAGTTCATTGTTTACTATGTGCGTGCTAATATATCATATTCACTTGCAAATTTTACAGAAAATAAAGCAAATATATAGAAGGAACAGTATGTAGAATGTCAATCAAAGACTTCTTAGGAACAGAGGATTTTATTTCCACAGTCCAAAGTGTAAGCACTTACACATGTGAAAGGCAAGGGGACACTTCTAGTTGGCAACCTTGTTTAAAAAAAAAAAAAGACATGGCTATTGCTCTGTGTTTGAAATTTTAGCATTGTCCTATCACAAATGCAATTTAAAAGATTGCTTGAAGTAACTTAAGCTTTTACAGAAATCTTCTAGTAAACAGGTAAAAGTCACCTCTAGCATCTTAAAACACAATCATTCCAACATTTAATTCTAGGCTGTTATCATGCAGTGTTCTGTCAGCAGTCCATTATGGTGAAGACCCGAGACTCCCCTTATGGTACAGCTTCAGCCTACACTGTGATGCATGGGACTGTCAATTCACTTGTGGGACATGTCTACATCAGTGTCAACTCCAGCTTTCTAAAAACAGTGACTGCCAACTATCCAGATGGGCTATATTGTGGTGATATATTGTTTATGATCTAATAAAGTCATTGAAGATCAAAATTCAAATCCAGCCACACTAGTCAGCCATAGAGGCTAGGCAGGGGTGGCACATGCCATTAATCCCAGGACTCAGGAGATAGAGACAGAGACTCTGTGAGTTCAAGGCCACCAGGGCTACATGAGAGTGACTCAGTCTAAAAGAGAAACAGAGCTCACACCTTTAATCTAAGCATTTGCAAGGTATATAAGGAGTCTAGGATCTCATGGGGCATTCAGTCTCAGGGCAGGACAGGATCCTCCTTCCAGCCTCGGTAGAGGAAAGAGCTCTCTGGTAGCTTGGCTGTTATGTTTTTCTGATTTCCAGGAAAGCTTTATTAGATCATAAACCACATAGCACCACAATATATCTTATCAACTTTTGCATTTAAAAGACTTGAGGGGACTCTTAAAAGTCTTAAGATGAGCAGGGGAGATGGCTTAGTAGGTAAGTGCTGTGTGGGCCTGAGGGTCTGAATTCAGATCTCCAGCAGCCATATTAAAAGCTGCTTGTGATAGTGTACATCCATAAATCCAGTTAGGGAAGAAACAAGGGGGACCTGGGGCCTGCTGGCCAGCCATTCTAGATGAAACCAAATTCCAGATTCAGCAAAAGAAGGTTAGGTGGTAAGGTGGAGAGCAAATGAGGAAAATGTTCTGTGTGTCCTTTGCTCTGCAGGCATAGGCAAGTGCAACTGCATGTACACATGCACATGTGCACACACACATGCACACACGCATGCACTCACACACACACACACACACATAGACAAGTTTATATAATATTTAATATTATGTGAAAGTAATAAACTGAAATATATAACCATAGTAATTCACCATTTGGTTTAACAAAATTTGTTTCTCTCAACATCTATAACTTCTTGCAGCACAATGGTGATGGTGATATTTCCCACAGGATAAACAGAATCTAGTGTTCTTACTGTACAATTGAAGGAGGAATTAAGAATGAAGGAACACATCTTTAGCAATTTGAAATAACTGTGGGGATAACAAACACATCTCACTAAAATACTAGTATAGGGTATCCAAGTACACCCAGTATTTCCCTCTTTGCTTAATATAGACATTGATTTGTTATTTGCAAAGATATGTGAGAAAAACTGGATGAAGTCAAAGCATGGATAACTCGGACATCATCATGACTACAAGAAGGACACTTTGTCTCAACTGTTACATCACTGCCACATATCCAGTGATAGAGGGAATCCGCTACAGCTTTGCACTGTACACTCATTTAGAGAAGGAGTTGTTGGGTCCTAAAAGAGTGAATGTAGATTGTCATTAAACATGAGGCCCAGGTTTACAAATTAGTCTTCCTATATCATCACAAAGCATTATGTATTCTGCTAATATTGTTCAACATTAAGAGGCTATAACTGATGGTGCAATTAATTTCTCATGTATTTCAGCAAGCAATACACTTGCCAGTAATATTCCCATAGTGAAAAATGGATAAATTAAGTAACTATGTAAAGAAACTATACCTTCTGTGTCTTGGGCTTGATTAACTAGCTCCGTACAATAGCTGTTCAGAGACCATTGTAGAAAGCATCCTCCAATGTCCAGTGGCAGGCTGCAAGCATGAGAACGCTTTGTACATCCTTTCTCAAAAGCCTTGAGATCTTCCACTTGCTGCAGTGTGTCCAGGACAGGTTACCACTATGGCCCAGTCCATCATAGCCCTTGCCCCTAGACACTAAGCTCTAGTATTGTTAATTGAGCTTTCCTGTTCCCTTTGTTAGTTCATAACTAATAAGAATGGAAATATGTTTGGTTAGGTACTTCCCATAGCACTGAAGGACATGCAGGACATTAGAAATTCTTAGTCAATTTGTGAATCAGGGCCATAAAGTCAGACCAGATGCCAATTCGTTTGTTTTGAAATTTTGCTAACTTCGATCTTCGATTATCTTTCTTCTTTCAATTTATTTTCTAATTTAAAAGTAATGCTTTATTGGGTATGTAGCTTAGTTGGCAGCTGCTTATCCAGCAAGTATGAAACCTTGGATATCATCCCCAGCACCACATAAACTAAGTATGATGACATCTACCTGTAATTCCAACACTTAGGAAGTAAAGACTGGAGGATCAGGAGTATGTGATCCTTCTCAGCTGCTTGGTAAGTTCAAGATCAGCCTGAGCTACCTGGCAATTTATTTACAAAAAAGAAAAAAGTAGTGTGTTTTTTTACTAAAACCAGAATTCCAAGCAATATGAAAAGCAAATAGGACCAAATGAAAGCCTTTCTTTGACTTGAGATTTCCAATCCCTACTAATTCCCTTTTGTTTCCTTCTACAAATTCCATGCAAACACAAGCATAAATATGAATACAAATGCATAAGCATCTATCATCACATACATAAATTACTTTCTGCAGTAATCTCAGTACACCATAAGTCTTGTAATTTTTCATACATACATACATATATGTATATGTATACACACACACACACACACACACACACACACACACAATCTTAATAGCAAGCTCATTGCGCAAAGTGCCTGTCTCCATTTTGCAGCCTCATAAGGTTTCCTTGTATGACTGCACAACCATTTATTTAAGCAGACATATATTAATAATTCCCCGGGGTCTTTTGGTAATTTAAGCCTTTCCAGAAGAAGCAGAGAGAAATTCTCTTAAATTATTGAGCCAAAATATGAATATTTATTATTTGATAAGTTAAGCCATGAGACTACACAAATTCACACTTCCACCTACAGCACGGGAGACTTCAAGTGTGGGTACTCCAGCCATTACTGTGTGTTACTGAAGTGCTGGATATTTTCCATTCTAGTAAGTGAAAGATGGTCTCTTGATTTCATATGACATCAATAATAACAAGCCAATCTATGGGCATCAGTCACTGTGTGCCTGACATTGTTCTGAGAGCATAGTATACAGGTACTAACTGATACACAGCAGCTTTACACACTGAGATTATTCTCACACACAGGTCAGCTGTTTAAAGTATATAATTATGCAGCTGTGGAAATGGCTTAGAGGATAACATGCTTGCCATGCAGGTGTGATGACTGGAGCCTGGGTCTCCAGAGGACACACATTCATGTGGGCAAGATGGTTACCTATAATTTCAGGGCTTGGAAGTGCAGATAGAAGCTCCTTGGAGCAAGGTAGCTAACTAGACTATCCCCATATTTGTGGTTTCTGGGTTCAAACAAGAAGTAAAGCCTTAATGAATCAGGTGGAGACTGATCCAGGAAGATTCCCAATGTCAATCCTGGTCTCCATTATCATGCACATACAATGCACCTACACATGTGAATATGTATACCCACACACAGGTTCCCCCTCCCATACACATAAAAACTATATATTATGGAGCTGGGTATGGTGTAATCCCAACTACTCAAGGTTTCAAGATCAGCTTGGGAAATTTAGCAAGACTCTGTCTCAAAATAAATAATAAATTGGTGATTAGATGGCTTTTAGTATATTTACAGATGTGTGTGCTGGTTAGTTTTATGTCAACTTGACACAAGCCAGAGTCATTGGAGAGAAGGGAGCCTCAATTGAGAAAATACCTCAATAAAATCAGGTTATATACAAACTTGTACGGCATTTTCTTAATTAATGATTTGTGAGTGAGGGCCCAGCCATTGTGGGTGGTTCCATCCCTAGGCAGGTGGTCCTGGGCTCTATAAGAACGCAGGCTGAGCAAGCCATGTAGAGCAAACCAACACACAGCACCCTTACATGGTTTTTTAATCAGCTGTTGCCTGCAGGTTCATGCCTTGTTTTGAGTTCCAGTCCATACTTCCATCAACAATGAATGGTGATATAGAAGCATAAACCAAGTAAACCCTTCCCCCCCAAATTTCTTTAGATCATGGTGTTTCATCATAATAATAGTAACCTTAACTAAGACAATGTACAATTGTCCTCAAACTTAGAATAATTTAGTTGGCTCCAAGGAAGTACCATAGACAATAGCTGTCAGCTACTTACTACTACTCTTTTACCCAGAAGCCGTAGCCAACTCTGCCCATAGAATTGCCTGTGTTAGCCATCTTGATTACATATAAAGATTATACACACACATACACACTCACACGCACACACACTCTCACACACACACTTATACACACACACACACACTCACACGCACACACACTCTCACACACACACTTATACACACACACACACACACACATTCATGAGATGGCTTTTTTAAACTGATTTTTATTTAGTCAAATATTTCCAAGGTTCACCCACACTGAAACATTCATCAGTTCTTTCCTATGATAGTCTATTCTTACAGTACCCCATCATTATAAACAAAATTGCTACATTTTATTGACTCCTTTCTAAGTTAAAGGACATCTATGTCATTTGAGCTATCTAAATAACACTGCTTCTCATGTGTGGCATGAGCAACATAGAAGTGGTTCACTTGCTTGCATAGAAAGGAGTTCATTAGGCCATTCGGGAAGGAAATTTAGGTGTGTGGTTTACAAATCTTTCCCCATGGAATTTACTGAAGTTCCCTGGGAGAATGTGTTATCAGGCTCCATTCTTTAGTGTTGCTCTTACATATCATTTCATGTTTCTCTTCTTCATGACATTGCAGCTTCCCAAAGCAGAGAGTTACCCAGTCTCCATGTATTTATCACCACAGAGCTGGAACTGGGAGGAACATAGCTGGCTTCTTTCACTTAGCAAATGACTAAATAAAATTAAGCATTTGAGAGATGAAAACAGGCATGTGCCACATGGTAGTTAATTCACTTTTACAATAATTTTATGTTGTAGTTTCCTTGGCAAGGTAGTTAAACAAAAGGCCAGAATTAAAAACAAAAAAAGAAAGGAAGGAAGAAAAACCTCATTGCAACCTTAAAGAAGCTCAGGGATGAAGGGAAATAACAGTGTGGTCCTGCTCATTAGCAAAGTCAGTGTAAACAGATAGAAACAAACCCTGAGGGGCTCCATTAGGTGCTTCCATTGCCATAGGCATGAGTGGTCATACCAGCAATACTTTTAAACATCTAAAAGTTTTTACCAGCATATATTAGTTGTACATATAATAGGTTTTATTATGACATTTTCATATACATGTATACAGCATCACTTCTGCTTGAATTGGTGTTTGCATATAACATTATTAAAATTATCTTTTTATAAGTGTTTAATGAGTATTGGTCATCCTCTGTAAAGCCAAGCCATTGTTTTGTCATGATTATTTTTATATTCTACAAACCTGACTCCCTACACTGACTGTCCACTCACATATTGAAATAGTTTAATGATAATGTAATATATTACCTATGACCAGGCTCCATAGCTGTGATGACACAGGCTTCAAGCTCAGGGTTGAGCTTTGCCTACCTTCGGTTCTCAGCCACCTGGAAACAAGAGCACACAGGTGGATCTTCAGAATCATCCCTGAAGACCCTGCTTTCTGAGTCTACACATCCCTCACCACATTTCCTGTCAGAACACAGACCCAGGTTTGGCCCATGTCCACACTTTTACACAGCCACCCTAAGCCTGCCACACACACACTCTCCCCCAGACCTATTCTTTGGACCATTTCATGCTACAGAAGTTCAACCCAGTTGACTGATTACTCAATGGCCATGTAAGAGTGGCAGAATCTGCCAGGACCTTCAGCCTACATATTAAGGGTTTTCTCTAGAGGTCTTCATCCCCATTTGTTAGCTTAACAGGCCAGGAGAAAACAAGCAGCCTCACATGCTCAGTCCTACTAGAATGAGGGGGCCTTCTCCATTTTAGACTTGGGCTCTGGAAGCTTTTGTGAAGAAAAGTCCAATTGAAAACACGTCTGGTTAGAACTCCACAGGAAATCCTGAGAACAGGAGACCAGGACCACAGTGAATGGAGACCATGGAACCTGGAGTTTTGGGTCCTGGCTCCACCGGTCCTGCTGATATCAGTAGCAGCAGATATTCTAGGAGAGAATGTTCTCTCAGAACACTATGCTCTTATCTGTAATATGCTGGAGCTGGCTCATGTTGGCTAGTAAAAGTTGGTTGCTAACTCCATGATCATTTTTCAAGCCAGGTTGACAGTATTAATAGCCACTGAGGGAGTATTTACACCATGCAAATCAACAAAGCATTCTGAACAAAGGCTTTTGGACCCTGCAGGGAGCTGGCTAGCTAGATATTTACTATTAAAACCATTTATTGCCACTTACAAAAACATGCATGTAAACTTGTAGTTCTCAGTCAGAAGTGTTGGGGCACCCAAGTGATGTTTGGGTCCAGACATAATTGTTTATCAAACTGAAGTAAGAATTATGTTGTGATATGAACACTAACTGTCGCCAGAGGCACAGGTATTTGAACGCTTAGCCCCTAGCTAGTGGTGCTGTTTTGAAAGATTGTAGAATGTTTAGGACAGGAGCCTCGCTGGAGGAAGTGAACCACTGCTTTAGTTAAGGTTTCTGTTGCTGTAGAGAGACATCATTTCCACCACAACTCTTATAAAGGGAAATGTTTAATCAGGGAATGGCTTACAGTTCAGAGATCTAGTCCCCTGTCATGGTGGAGAGAAGCATGGTGGCATGCAGCAGGCACGCAGGTGTTGGAGAAGTACCTGAGAGTTCTACATCCAGTTCTGAAGACATCAGGAAGAGAGAGTGACACTGGGCCTGGCTTGAGCACACGAACCCTCAAAACCCACCCCCAGTCTTCCAACAAGGTCACACTTCCTAATAGTACTATGGGAGCAATTTTTCATTCAGATAACCACGGCCTCTGTGGGGGAATGCTTTGGACATGTGAATCTTCCACTTCCTAATTGCTGTATCAATGTGACCGGCTACCTCATGTCCTTGTTGCCAGGCCTTCTCTGCTATGATGAGATTATTTCCCCTCAAACTGCCACTCAAAATAAATGGTTCCTCCCTAAGTAGCTTCTTCTCAGTTATCTGGTCACAACATAGAGGAAAGTAAGTGCTGTAGGGTACAACTGAGATCGCGTGGGTATAGAGAGATGCCACCCAACATTGCAGCAGGCTCACACGATGAAGAGCAAGGGTTCTCCAGCTCCTGGTGTCACGGTGCTGTTAGTGTAAACAGGAATTAAGAGGGGGTTTTTGATGGGTTCTGCTTGTTCACACTGGCATAAATCCCTCAGGGAACTGGATATCTCTGCAGCTTCTCTCTCCTTCCCTAGAAAAGTGTCAAAAGACTACTTATCAGCCATTGCTAAAGCTCATGCCATCGAAAGGTTGCCCGGCAGGTTGGTCCTTCATACATCAGCTTCTGGTCAAGCAGTACTGTTCAGTTTCGAGTCTCGCCCAGCACTTTGCAGCATGTGTTGCATCTTGAAGCCCTGTCCCGCGCTACCGTCTTGCCAGCAAGAACGACATGGCACACTCAGGATCCTTCTGCAGTAAAGCTTTAATGCATCTTGAAAGGGAGAGCATAAGCTTACAGAATGGAGACCCCAAACATCCAAAACCCAACCCTTATATAGGTTTACAACCTTTGCCTCGGACGTGTCACCTCCTGATTGGCTGCCATCCATCGGCCCATATGACGCCACGGGAGAGGCAGAGGCCAAGGGAGGGAAAATCACCCTGCACCTGCGCACTGACTTGTTTACTCTCAATGCCAGCCGGATGCAGGCGCCATCTTGTAATGGAGAATGCAGGGACGGCTCCCTACATCTCCCCTTTTTTTATTAATTAATGAAAAGGCTTCAAATTTACAAGCAAATAGGTCACCCATATATTGAGGGATAGAGGCAGAGGTTGTACCTTCCCAATCAAACATTAAGACTGTGTACGAGAGTTGCCATTAGGCTGTTAGCTTGACCCAAAGCTCTCTCGACCTGTCCTCTGCCATTTTTCTGGGAAAGGGAGACTAGGGCAGGCAACCCTTATGCAGGACAACATACCTCCCAGAGAGACCTGCATGCCAGGCAACTCCCTGTGCAATGCTTTGCTCGGCATCCCTCATGGGCTGCTCAAGCCTGACACTCTACCCTGTGCAATGAGCCTAGGCTCCGGGTGTGCAAGAGCTGTCTAGCCAGCGGCCTACTGCTTAAGCATAGATAACCAAATATCAGTGGAAGCCCCTTGTTCTAAGGCTACAAGCGCCTGGGTAATAACCACCTTGTCTCTCTTAGTTTGGGCTCTGAGCCTACAGACCAGCCAGAGGAGCAACACAAGTCCGCAGCAAACGGCTGCACCAAACAATCCCACCCCACCCATTCCTTGAAATAGGAAACAGCTGAAGCAATCCACAACAGTCCCTCCGTCAAGGATAGATCAAGGCATGTGGAATTGATCTGAATAATGATGGCTCTCAACTCCCGAAGCGTCTGCTCAAACTCGAAGGTCCAATTCTGCAATATGAACTGAGGTTTCAGGGGGTCTGGCTTGATCAAACCACATTAGTCTGGAAGGAATCCACAGCTTTTTATTTCCTGTTGAAACAAAAATAGAAATCCTTTTCCCAAATAACTTGTCCTTAGACTTAAATTTTGAGTCAAAGCATTTTTAAAATATATAAATTGAATTAATGCAGCAGCATTTCCTTTATCAGTTGTTATTTTCTCAGCAGTCAAACAATGCAAAGACAATATAATACCATACAGTAACCAGATTCTCTCTGAGCTTTTCATCTTTACGTGGCTTTATTATTACTCCGTTTCTTTTACTTTTTATTTTTTATTTTTTGAGACAGGGTTTCTCTGTGTAACTCTTATCTGTCCTGGAATTCACTTTACATACCAGGTTTACTTTGAAATCACAAGAGATTTGCTTGCCTCTGTCTCCCAAGTGCTGGGAGACAGCTACCACACCCAGCTTAGACAAATTAGCTGCTTTGGTATCTGACAAATACACTCCCTTGTCATTAGACTCACCGGGAGGGCCTTTTTAACTTTTTTTTGGGACGGGTTTTTTCCTGTGCGAGTCCAACCTCTCACTACGCTCGGTTTCTGACATGCTATCCTGGACTTCTTACCAAGGTCCAGAAAAGACATACCTCTCTGAGGACATCTGCCTGCAGTTCTGAATCCTCCTTGTAGCCAAGGGGTCTCCGATGGTGCTGATGAGGTCTCGGTTCCCGGGTTTCAGCACCAAATGTCCCGCGCTACCATCTCTCCAGCAAGAACGACACGGCACACTCAGGATTCTTCTGCAGTAAAGCTTTAATGCATCTTAAGAGGGAGAGCATAAACTTACAGAGCGGAGACCCCAAACATCCAAAACCCAACCCTTATATAGGTTTACAACCATCGCCTCAGACGTGTCACCTCCTGATTGGCTGCAGCCCATCGGCCCATATGACGCCACGGGAGAGGCAGAGCCCAAGGGAGGGAAAATCACTCTGCACCTGCACACTGACTTGTTTACTCTCAACGCCAGATGGATGCAGGCGCCATCTTGTAATGGAGAATGCAGGGATGGCTCCCTACAAAGCCCCTTTCTCTCTTCATCAGTGGCACAGTGCTATCAGTAACCAACCCTCTCTACATGCCTAATCTACATGCATTTGAGATTTTCCTGTGTCTCATTGTCCCTGCTTCTGCCTCTGTCTTCTGTCTTTCTCCCTTTCCCTGCTTACCCCGTGTGTGGTGTGTGTGTGCGTGCCATGCATGTACAGGTGCCTACAGAGCTTAGAAGAGGGTGTCATAACCCCCAGAGCTTGAGTTAAAGGCAGCTGTGAGCTACCCTACATGGATGCTGGGAGCCAAGCTTGGGTCCTCTGCAAGGCCAGCATGCACTCTGAACTGCCAGGCCTTTTCTCTTTTCCCCTTTTAAAATAGCTTTATTTACATAAGTACATACCATTCCTAGGCAACTATTAATGTGCTTTCTATCTCTATAGATTTGTCTATTCTGAATACAGTGTATGAATAAAATCATATATATTTTGTTTTGTGATTGACTACTTTCGGTTAGTATGTCTCAAGTTTCAGCCTGCGTTTGTCCTTTTTTTTTTTTATTGCTGAATAATAATTCATTATAAGGATGTGCTACATTTTATTTATTCATCTATCAATTGATAATGATGTGGACCGCCCCCCCCCTTTTAAGCTATTACGGATAATGCTACTGATGTTCCTGTACACACATTTTTGTATTGATCTGTGGTTTTCCTTTAGTGTTAAAAGGTAAGCATAAGTCATATGACTTGATGAATCACAGACCCTTTTCCAAAATAACAGTATGATGTGCCATGTGTGCCATGTGTGTATAGATGTGTGTATGTGTGTGCCATGTGTGTGTATAGATGTGTGTATTGTGTGTCATGATACACACATACACACATCTATATACACACATGACATACACGTACACACATCTATATACACACATGACACACACATAAACACATCTACATACACACATGGCACACACATACACACATCTATACACACATGACACACACATACACACATCTATACACACATGACACACACATACACACATCTATACACACACATGATACACAATACACACAACTATATACATACATGACACACTCATACACATCTATATACACACATGGCACACACAAACACACATCTATATACACACATGGCACACATACACACATCTATATAAACAGAGGACACACACATACACACATCTATACACAAAACACACATACATATCTATACATACACATGACACACACACACACATTTATATACACACATGACACACATACACATGACACACACAGACACATTTACACACACGGCACACACATACACTCATCTATATACAGATAGGACACACACATACACACATCTATATACACACATGGCGCACACATAAACACATCTCTATACACATAGGACACACACATACACACATCTATACACACACATGATACACAATACACACATCTATATACACACAACACACTCATACACATATTTATATACACACATGGAACATACATCTATACACACATAGAACACACACATACACACATATATACACACATAGGACACACACATACACACATCTATACACACACATGGCACACATACACACATCTATACACACACATGGCACACATACACACATCTAAACACACACAAGACACACATACAAACAACTATACACACAGGACACACACATACACACATCTATATGAACACATGATACACACATACACACATCTATACACACACCACACATAAACACATCTATACACACATGGCACACACCTATACACATCAGACAAACACATACACACATCTGTACACACACATGATAAACACATACACACATCTATACACACACAGCACACATACGCATATATATACACATAGGACACACACATAATACATCTATACACATATGACACACACATCTATATAGACACAAGGCACACACATACACACTACTATATACACACATGACACACATACACACATCTATACACATAGGACATACACACATCTGTACACACACGGCACACACATACACATATCTATACACACACATGGCACACATATAAACACATCTATACACACATAGGACACATACACATCTATACACATGACACACATATGCACATCTACACAGATAGGAAACACACATACACACATCTATACACATAGGCCAACACAATGCACACATCTATACACATGATACACATATACACACATATATACACATAGGCCACACACAATACACACATCTATACACATATGACACACACAAAAACACATCTATACACACAAGGCACAAACATACACACATCTATACACACACATGACACATACACACATCAATACACACGGACACACACATATCTATAAACATACATAGCACACACATACACATATATACACACATTTGGCACACATATACACATCTATACACACATAGGATATACTCATACACACATCTATACACACACAAAACACATACACACATCTATACATATAGGACACACACAATACACACATCTATACACATATGACACATACATACACACATCTATACATACAAGGCACACAATACACACATCAATACACATAGGACACACACATACACACATCTATATAAACATAGGACACACACATACAGACACCTTTACACACATTTTTACACATTGGACACCCATACACACATCTATATACACACATGACACACATATACACACATCTATACACACAGGACACACACACATCTATACACACACATGATACACACATACACAGTAATACACACACGACACACATACACACATCTATACCCACACAATACAAATACACACATCTATACACATAGGCCACAGGCATAACACATCTATATACACACATGGAACACACCTACACACCTCTATAAACACACATGGCACACACATACATCTATACCCACACGACACACATACATATATCTATACACATAGGTCACACACATAACACATCTATACACACACGACACACATATCTATATAGACAAAAAACACACACATACACACTACTATACACACACATGACACACATACACACATCTATACACATAGGGCATACCTAACATATATACACACATATGACACATACACACACCTATACACATAGGACACAAACATAGCATATCTATATTCACACATGGAACACACATACATCTATACACACACAAGACACACATACACACAACTATACACACAGGACACACACATACACATATATACACACACGGCACACACATACACACATTTATATACACATAGTACACACACATAAACATCTATACACACTCGACACATATACACATATCTATACACATAGGACACACACATACACACATCTATACACATATGAAACACACATACACACATCTATACACACACAACACACATACACACAACTATACACACAGGACACACAAATACAAACATATATATACATACATATATGACACACACATACACACAACTATACACACATGAAACACACATACACACATCTATACACACACAACACACATACACACAACTATACACACATGACACATATACACACATCTCTACACACATGGCACACACCTATACACACCGGACACACACAAACACATCTATACACACACGATAAACACATACACGCATCGATACACACAAAACACACGTGCACACATCTATACACATAGGACACACATATCTATATAGACACAAGGCATACACATACAAATATCTATACACACATATGGCAGAGATATAAACACATCTATACACACATAGGACACACACACATCTATACACACGACACACATGAACACATCTATACCAATAGGAAACACACATACACACATCTATACACATGACACACACATACATACATATATACACATACGGCACACACATACACAAATCTATACACACACATGGCACATACATACACACATTTATATAAACACAGGACACACACATACACACATCTATACACACACAAGACACACATACACACATCTATACACATAGGACCCACACATACACACATCTATATACACACATGACACACATATACACACATCTATAAACAAAGGAAACACACATACATACAACTATACACACACACACGATACACACATACACACATCTATACACACGACAAACATACACACATCTACTCACATAAAACACACACATCTATACATACACATGACACACACATACACACATGTATATACACACAAGGCACAAACATACACACATCTATACACACACATGATACACATACACACATCTATACACATAGGACATACACACATCTATACACATACATGGCATACACATACACATATATATACACACATAGGGCACACATATACACATCTATACACCCATAGGACACACTCATACACACATCTATACACACAAGACACACATACACACATCTATACACATAGGAAACACAAATACACACGTCTATACACACACATGGCATACAATACATACATCTATATAATCACAGGACACACACACATCTATACACACACAAGCACACATACACACATCTATACACACATGAAACACACATACACACATCTATACACACATGAAACACACATACACACATCTATACACACATAGGACACACACATACACACATCTATACACACACGACACATACATACATCTATACACATAGGTCACACACATACACACATCTATATACACACATGGCACACACATACACACATGGCACACACATACATCTATATACACACATGAAACACACATACACACATCTATATAAGCACAGGACACACATACACACACCTTTACATACACAAAACATACATACACACATATTTATACATGGACACACACATACACATCTATATACACACATGACAAACACATACACACATCTATACACACAGGACACACACATACACACATCTATACACACACATGATACACACATACACACATCTATTCACACCGGACACACACATACACACATCTATACACACACATGATAAACACATACACACGTCTATACACACACGCACACAAATATACACATCTATACACACACGACACACATACAGACATCTATAATCACATGACACACATACACACATCTATACACATAGGCCACTGACATAAAACATCTATATACACACATGCAACACACCTACACACATCTATAAACACACATGCACACACAAACTCACATCTATACCCACACGACACACATACACACATCTTTATACATAGGACACACACATAACACATCTATACACACATGACACACACATATATATAGACAAAAAGCACACACATACATACTACTATACACAGACATGACACACATACACGCATCTATACACACAGGACACACATAACACATATATACACACACATGACACATATACACACCTATACATATAGGACACACACATAACATATCTATATACACACATGGAACACACATACACACATCTATACACACACATGGCACACACATACACACATCTATACACACAAGGCACAAACATACACACATATATACACACACATGACACATACACACACCTATACATATAGGACACACACATAACCTATCTATATACACACATGGCGCACACATACACACATCTATATACACACAGGACACACACATACACACATCTATATACACACATGACACACACATACACACATCTACACACACACATGGCACACACATATACACTTCTATATACAAACCTGACACACACACACATCTATATACACATAGGACACACACATACACACATCTATACACACACATGGCACACACATATACACATCTATATACAAACAAGATACACACATACATCTATATACACATATGACACACACATATTGTGATTAAATAAGGATCAACATAAACAAATAGGTCGAATAGTTGTTTATTCAGTGAGAAATAACTTACAACCTACACAGAAGAACACCAGCAAGTTCCACCAGATGCTCTCCTGTCCGAGTCCCACCAGAGAGTTCCCCAGATCTTTCTCAGACCTCCATCCACAGGTCACCTCCGCCCATGGCTCCACCCCTAAGTGGTCATTTTCAGTGCCACAGAAGGAGACAAGGTGAATATCCCACTACAATTCCCCTTTTAGTCCAAAGAAAAGATTTAGGCTTGATACAAAACTATATACAAAACAGTGAATAACAAGTGTGCTCTAAGAAAAGGAAAATCGAGAACAAAATGACTTACATATCTATTCCTAGGTTGAAGGCATAACGGAGTTTACAATAGAGTTATGTAAGCTGGAATACGTAAGTCTAGTACCTAATATATCTAACTAGGAAGAGAGAATAATAGTTGTGATAGTTTAGTCTTCAACCTTATCAAGACCTGAGAAGGAAAATAACAATACTAGGGTAAACAGGAGGTGCAGCTAGGCAACTTCCAAACAGTGCAGTGAGGACAGAAACAGCAGGCCATCTGGACAGTCACCCTAGGTCTTACAGCAATGTTGGTACACCCAGTTTTGGCTAAGACCAAGAGTCCTTGACAGACCATAACAACAGCAGGGAGGTAGAATGGCTGTCTTACCCTGACTTGGCAAAGTCCAGCAGTCTTCTATATTTGTCTCCTGCAAGCACATAGGACTGCATGTCCAAATCAGTGGTCAAGGTGGGGGGCAGTTCTTTGCCCAACAGGCCGAAGCGAGGATGAACTCCAGAAGGAGCAACAACAGCGTCCAACATATTTTCGGGAAAGTGAACGGTGCTGTCAGGAGCAAAAGTGTCTCATGTCAACAGAATACTAATATTAAAACATTTAAATGCCATGTTCTTCATGTCTATGAAGTGATTGAAGATTAAGCATCTATATCTGACTAATCTCATAGGTACAGGAAAACATGAGTGAAGATAATCTGTAATACTCAGGAACTTAGCTAAAAACCTGATTGAAACTTCCCTGAGTAAAGCAGGAACAAATACCTAAACAATATAACTATGTACATATATATATATATACCTAAAATAGAGGTAGAGTAAAAATGTCAAGACAAGAGGTAGAACTGTAAAGGGCAGCATGATAAATCTCCCAAATTGTATCAATATACAAAATGTCTTGAGTACAAGAAAAGTATACATACATAGAATATGGCAAGAATAAGTGTGCATAAATTGTATCAATATACAAAATGTCTTGAACATAAGTAAAAGTATACATACATAGAATATGGTAAAAATAATGTGCATAAAACACATTGTGGAAAGATTTCACACAATATAACAAAATATAAACTTAATTTTGCATAGCTTACCACATATAAGAATATATAACAATGTAAGCTGTAAAATACTATCTCACTCTTACTTAAATTCACAAGAAAATAGGCTAATCTACCTATATCCCATCTAAACCATACCTTTCCCAACCATACCCTATTCCTGTCTAAAAGATAAACCAGAGTCTAAGCATTACCTTCCATACCCAACTATAAATAACTAAAATCAACCCAAAGAAGATGAATATTATCCCCAAATTCCAAGAGTAGTGAAAGGGGGCGTTGTTATCTTAAGGTTACTTCCTGCTGAAATGGGACAATGATTGCTCCAATGGATCCTGTAGGAAGAAAATTTTTAGCAACCAAATTTCTCAACAGAACTGGCTGTGACAAAGGTAGCTAGTCACTGTGTCCAGAAAATGCTTGACTGCAGTTTTATTTGAAACTCTGGCCAGGATGTAATAAGAAGGTGCACCATTACAGATAGCTAGTCCTGAGTTGTCTCGAGCAAAACAGTCTCAAACTGGTTTTAGGGTGATGTTTGTAGTTCAGATGCATCAGGTTGAGTAAAGTGGAAACAATGATGTGGGGCCCCATCTTCTTTCCGGAGAGTTCAAAGATTGCTGTTAGGAATTGTTACTATTCCTTGTGGAAAACCTAAACATCAATATTAAAGTAAAATTTTCAAGTTTTAAGGTATGCATTAGGGAAAGACAACAAGAAGCATTAAAACGTATGTGAGAAAATTAGGATTTCAGAGAGAAAATTGCGTATAAGAAATGAGTCCCCAGATTTTGTTTTCTTCTGCCTTACACCAATTGGCTTCTTGATTTAAGGCAGAAACCATGAATTTAATCTTAACAACATGCTTGAATTTAGAGAAGGAAAGCCAAATCCAACTCCAAAGCCAGCATTGATTTACATGAATTGGGACTACAGGAATACTGGATGGTAAAGAGAAATAGATTTCTGTATAGAAATAGTTTACTATAATTAAATATTTTTACCATATATCAGATTTCACTTCATTAAGTAATTGTTTCTGGAGATCTGTCTTCTCTTCTGTAGGTACCTACATGCTCAGTGTCTTTTGACTGTTTGATGATAGGTTTTCTCTGTTTTCCTATAAGAACAAGAACAGAACACTTCCCCTACCTTTGAGAGGTCTCCGCACACCTCATAGGACCTAGTTTGTTGGATGACTTGTCATTTCTCTTCATTAAGATGTTTCTCTTGTTCAACTCGGATCTTGATTAACTTAGATGGTATCCATAGTTTTTCTTCTCCTGTAGATACAAATGCAAAACCCCTACCCCAACATAACACATATTCTGCTTTCCATTCTGAGGTCAATATATCCTTGAAGTACACTGGCTGATTTAGTTCAGAAGTTTTTTCTATTGTCCAGTGTCTTTCTGCAGCTGTTTTTCCTTTTTCATCAGCATTAAGAAAGTTTAATGTTAATAAAGCATTATGTAATCTGTGTTTGGGTGTCTTGGTTCCTCCTGCCTGTTTATGGAGCATTTCTTTTAAAGTACAATTGGGTCTCTCAACCACTGCTTGTCCTGTAGGATTGCGTGGTATACCAGTTATGTGCTTTATGTTATAATACTCAAAAAACTGTTTCAATTTGCTGGAGACATATGCTGGAGCATTGTCAGTTTTTATTTGTGCAGGTATGCCCATAATGGTCATTACCTCCAATAGGTGTGTGATAACAGAATCAGCCTTTTCAGAGCTCAGAGCAGTGGCTCATTGAAACCTTGAAAATGTATCTATAGTGTGATGTACATATTTTAATTTTCCAAATTCTGCAAAATGAAACACATCCATTTGCCATATTTCATTCCTATGTATACCTTTAGAGTTACTTACTGCCTGGTGGTAAAGGAGTTTGGTTATAGAATGAGCAAGTAGGACATTTCCTTACTATTTCCTTGGCTTGTTGCCAAGTGATAGAAAAATCCTTTTTTTTTTAAACCTTTGCTGTTCACATGGTGGTTCTTATGAAACTCTGAGGCTTCTAGCACACTTCCTATCAATAAACGATCAATTTCATCATTGCCTCGTGCTAGAGGACCTGGCAGACACGTATGGGATCTGATGCATCTTATATATACAGGATGAGTCCTCTTTCTGATAGTATGTAACTGTATAAACAATGAAGTTAATTCTGTTTTGTCAGGAATAAATTCTGCAGTCTCAATGTGTAAAACGACTCCCTCTACGTATTGAGAGTCAGTAACTATATTGAGGAGTTCTGTAAAATCCATAAGTACCATGAGAATAGCATGCAATTCTGCTTTTGTACAGAATTGTAAGGGCTTTTGTAATGTGTACAGTATTTCTGCCCTCCGCCAGTCTTTTGTCCCGCCGCCACGCCAGCCCCAAATAATGCACAGAGACTCTGTATTTGATATTATACTGTTGGCCACGTACTAGTTTCTTATTGGCTAGCTCTGTCTTAAGTAGTAACCCATTTCTGCTGATCTATGTATTTTCACATGGCCTTCTCTTACCGGGGAGGCGGCTGGCGTCCAGCTCTCTCCAGACTCTCCATCTTGACTCCTCCTTACTACTTCCTTATTTCCTCCTTGTCTCCTAGTCCCTCCTATCTTCCTTTCCTATTGGCCAACAGTGCTTTATTATTAACCAGTATGAGAAACATATATACATAATGACATCTCCCATCACCTCCTCTTTTCTGTCTAAATAAAAAGAAGGGTTTTAATCTTAACACAGCAAAATATATAACACAACAGTTATCAAGTAAGAATCACAGTTAACAATATTTAGTCCATGAACATTTAGCAAGACTAAAAGAAACTATTCTATCACCTATCCTCTCTTTGTGAATCTAAAGTCCTATAAGTAACTTATCTTTAAACCTAACTAAGGAAAATTATAACCATAACTATTTGTCTTCAACTCCATCAAAGACCACAAAAGGATAATATATAAACTCTAGAAATGACAGAGACATCTTGCCTTTGTTAGTCACCGGAAGTTCTTCTGTAATCTTCCATCTTCAGCCCATAGGCCATAGTGTGTCTGGCAGACTCTTCAGCAAAGCAGGAAACTTTAAACTGTCTTCTTTTATTGGCAGTTTCTCAGTCACTTTCCTCTGTGTCCTGCAGACTGTCTGGCAGACTCTTCCATGAATCAGAAACTCTGTAGCAATGTCCATCTTGAATCAGCAGTCACTTTTCTGTGGGTCCTGCATGTCCAGTTTATACAGCATAAAGTCAAACAGTCCAGACAAGAGCAGTGTCTTGTCTAAATGGCTAGTCTATCTCACTACAGGCTTTGAACCACTTTGCTAATTTTTCCTGATTTATATCCTGCCTTACCTGATTTGTTTGCATCAGTGTAGAATGTATGAACTCCAGAAATAGGTGTTTTTCTTATAATGAGTGGAAAGATCCAAATTGTTTTCTTTATGAATTTGATTCTCTTGGGATAGTTGTTGCTAATCATTCCCAAAAAGTTACTGCAAGCTCTCTGCCAATATTCATTATCTTTCCATAAGGAGGAAATTTCCTCATTAGTTAAAGGTATTATAATTTCTGCTGGGTCCCTTCCTGTTAGATGACAAAGTCTTAATTTACCTTTTATAATCAAGTCAGAGATTTTTTCTATATATGTTTTTAGTTTTTTATTCTGTTTATGTGGTAGGATATCCATTCTAATATGATATCTTCTCTCTGCCTCAAAATCTCTGAAGGATATTCTCTAGATGGTAATATAACCATAATACAGTCTAGGTTTGGATCCACATGGTCCACATGTGCTTCTAGTATCCTCTTTTCTACCCATTATAATTCCTTTTCAGCTTCAGCTGATAGTATTCGTGGACTATTCAAGTCCTTATCTCCTTTTAGGTCCATTTTCAAGTTTTTCAAATCATGCCCTTCCTCTCCAATAATGGTTTGCAGTTGAGAAATCTCTCCTAGTAATTTTTGAAGATCATTAAGAGTCTGGTAGTGCAGCTAGGATATCTGAATCTTCTTCGAATCCCCCAAGACAGCGCCCCTTACCAGCAGGAAGTAGTTTGGAAAGAACGACACCCAAATTCCCAAATATTGTGTATAAATGTTTGTTTTCATTTAATTGGACTTTGTTATATAAAATTAAATAAAAAATACTCTATATGCAAAAAAAAAAAAAAAAAAAAAAAAAAAGAGTCTGGTAGTGATATCTTCTGATCTGTACTTTTTGTGGTCTAATTTTCTGTAGACCTATTTTATATCCTAAGTAGTTAATAGACTCTCCTCTTTGTATTTTTTCAGGTGCAATTTGTAATCCCTGGCGAGGTAAAACTTCCTTTACTTTCTCAAACATTTTTTTCTAATATTTCTCCTTTAGATTCAGCTAACAATATATCATCCATGTAATGATAGATTATGGATTGTGGAAACTGTTTACGAATTATTTCTAGTGGTTTTTGTACAAAATATTGGCACAGGGTGGGGCTATTTAGCATTCCCTGTGGCAAAACCTTCCATTGATATCTTCACCGGTTGAGAATTATTGTAATTAGGTACCGTGAAGGCAAATTTCTCTTTATTTTGTTCTTGTAAAGGTATAGTGCAGAAGCAATCCTTTAAATCAATAACTATAATAGGCCATTCTTTGGGTATCAAAGAAGGCAAGGGCATTCCAGGCTGTAGAGAGCCCATTGGCTGGATAATTTTATTGATGGCTCTCAGATCTGTAAGCATTCTCCATTTACCAGATTTCTTTTTGATCACAAAAAAACAGGAGAATTCCAAGGGCTGGTTGATTCCTCGATATGTCCAGCATTTAGCTGTTCCTGAACCAGGCTTTCTAAAGCTTCTAACTTCTCAGAGGTCATAGGCCATTGTCCTACCCAGACAGGTTCCTCTGTTAGCCATTTTAAAGGTAGGGCTTTTGGTTCCTCTGTTTGTTCAGCACTTGTATTCTGTTTTTGTACAGCCTGGATATTTGGTAGCTGTCTTGTATAGTACTTTATAATATTTTTTCCACAATCATGAGGTCGTTTATGGTTCCTATCTAATACTGGAGGAATGTTAATCTGTGTATTCCATTGCTGTAATAGATCACGACCCCATAAATTTATCACTACATCAGCCACATATGGTCTCAAACTTTCTCTCTGTCCTTCTGGTCCTATACATTCAATCCATCTTGTGCTCTGTTTTACCTGAGACAGGGTTCCAATCCCTAAGAATTGAACATTTACCTCATGCAGGGGCCATCTTCGAGGCCAAGATTTATTAGATATTATTGTTACATCCGCCCCTGTGTCCAGGAGACCGTCAAACAGTCTATTATTCATCTTAACTATCAACCTAGGCCTTTGACTATTTATAGAGGTTTGCCAAAATATACGTTTTTTATTTACTTCTGTCATGTTTGATTCAACTTCCATCACTAGTTTGTCATACAGAGCGGTATGAGTTTTTATAATAGTCACAGAATTTTCTAATTGTCCTGTGGGAGATTGTCTTCCACTGTGACTGGGAATGTTCGGATCACCTGTGATGTGGGGGCCTTCGAGAGGCCCTCCAAGGAGTTTCCTGATGGTAAAGGGTTTCCTTGCTTGTCTCTGGTCAATCTACACTCATTTGTCCAGTGTCTGCCTTTGCCATACCTTCTACATAACCCAGGACACTGAGGCCTTCTCTTTGATTCATTCCTGGGAGTGTTATTTCTAGGGAAGCTTTGCCTACAATTTCTTTTTAGATGTCCTATCTTACCACAGTTACAGTATCTGACATGTTGATATCTCTTCAAACCTTTGGAGATGGCTTCTCCAACCCAAGCTCCTAAGTCACCATAGTAAAGAACTCTGTTTTCTTGATGTCTTCTCTGACCTTTAGATATGGCTTCTCCTACCCATGCTTCTGTCTTATTGTCATACTCAATGTTGCCTGTATATAGACCCATTCATCCAAGGGTGCTGATCACATTTTTAAAGGCCAAAGCACCTGTTAGTATTGAAGATTCACATTCTCATAAGCTAAAGATTCTATGAGTATTCACCTAGAATCTATGTCTGCCCTAGATAATCTTTCTACAAACACACTAAAGCGTTCTTTAGGTCCTTGCCTTATCTTGGTATAGGATTCTATCCTCTCTCCTAATTCATGAACCTAATCCTAAGCATTCAGAGCTGCTGTACTGAATAGAGAGAAGATATGTTCATCATAGGCAGCTTGGGTTTCTGGGTCAGCATAAAGACTCTCCCCAAGAATTTTATCATGGGGAGCTTTATAACCTTTCTTTAAGCCCTGAAGTTCAAGAGCTTTTGCCTCCTCTCTCCATAAAGCCCTCCATTCTAATTGAGAGGAGTTTTCAAGGACAGCTGATATTAATTGATCCCAATCCTTAGGGGTTACCTTGTTATTCCTTGCTCATGATTCTACTAATTGCTTCACATATGGTGAGTGCATGCCGTAAGAGACTACTGCTTCCTTTATACCTTTTAAATCTTTCATACGTATTGGTTCCCACTGATATGCAATGACACCTTTTGGGTGTTTTTTTCCTTGCTGGTTTTTCATTAATAGATATAGGGAAAGCTCTCCTGACCCTAAATGGTGTGGAAAATTTTAAGTCTTTTTCATGCCCTGTTACCTGTAGTTCTTCTTCTGATGTATCACACTGAAGATCTTCTAAAAGCTGAAATCTATTCACCATTGTTTCTTTGAGTGTCTGAACTTCTTGAATCAAATAACTTTCTAGAGACTTCATTGCATCAGTCAGTTTCTTACTTTCTCCAACTACAAATGATTCCATGTTTTTAATCTTCTCATCCTTAGATATTATCTGAATGGCATGTAAACTCCCTTCCAGAAACAATGTTCTATCTGCTAGCTTGCCATTATCCTCAGACATGGAAGAGATTCTATCATCTAGTCTTTCTATCTGATGTTCCAGTTTTTTAAACTTATTAGTAGCTTCCTCCGACCAGGACGAGCTGTTTCTGCTAGCGTGTTAATGCATTGCATTGTTTCTGTTCTGGTTATTGAGGTTATCAGACATGAAACAAATTCTGTTTTCAATATTCTGAAACTTTCTTTCTATGCTTTCTGTTCTTTGAATTCTATCATTTTCAATGTTTCGAATCCTTGTTACTAAGTCTCCTATGGTTTGTACAAGTTCCTTATTGTTTGCTGTAATCTCAAACCATTTCCTTAAGAATATCATGTTAATGATGAAACCCATTGCTATTACAAAATAAAAGTACATATTGGTCCAGTCATAATTTTCTTCTGCTAAAATTCCTTCTATATATGAAGTAAAATAATTCCTAAAGTCCTGCATTGTAAAATTATCTGCCATAGTTATGGAACAATTGATCTCAGATATTATATCAGCTTAAATTGCAAAGAATGTTACAATTACCTTAGGTGTAATTCTGCTGTCCTGGAGCTTTGATGCTTTTAGTTGTAGATCTCAGCTTGTGGCAGTTACGCCTGGAGGTGTACCACCAAATAGTGTCCAGCCACAGAGGACCCTCCTGATCCCGGTTCTGCCTGGAAGTGTACTGCCAAATATCGTCTGGCAGCAGACGATCCTTCTTCTGGTACTTGTAGAATAGCTCTTAACAAACTTATGGCAAGCGAAATTTTGTTAGACAAATGAGTAAAAGTAGTCTTGTGGAATTACTGGGACCGCAGGGCTAACCGTGGGGAAAGCACAAGCAGAGTGGGCTCCAAACAGCTCTGCAGGAATGCAAAGTGCAGTGCAGGAATGGGCAAAAAATGAGAAGCAGTGATTGCCTTCTCAGGCCCGCTGTGGAGGCAAAGCAGATGTAAGGAAGAGGCAGATATCCCAAAGCTGTGGTGAGTCCACCTGGTTAGGCAAGGGACCCTGCCCATTGGGGATGGTGGGAGAGGGGAGTGGTGTCTGCCATGAAAATCCTAATACTGCTTCTGACACCAGATATTGGGGTTAAATAAGGATCAGGATAAACAAACAGGCCGAATAGATGTTTATTCAGGGAGAAATAACTTACAACCTAGACAGATGAACACCAGCAAGTTCCACCGGATGCTCTCATGTCAGAGTCTTGCCAGTAAGAGAGCATTCCTGGTTCTTCCTCGGACCTCCTTCCACAGGTCACTTCCGCCCATGGCTCCACCCCCAATGGGCGTGGTCAGTGCCACAGAAGGAGGCCATGTAACTATCTCACTACACACGTACACACATCTATACACACACATGACACACATACACACATCTATACACATAGGACACACACACATACACACATCTATACAGACACATGGTACACACATACACACATCTACACACACACATGACACACACATACACATATCTACACACACACAGGACACACATACACACATCTAAACACACAGGACACACACATACACACATCTATATACACACAGGACACACACATACACACATCTATACACACACGTTACACACACATCTTTACACACACGTTACACACACATCTTTACACACATGGGACACACACATACACACATCTATACACACACGTTACACACACACATCTTTACACACATGGGACACACACATACACACATCTATACACACATAGGACACACACAATACACACATCTACATACACATTTATACATCTATACACACATAGGACACACAAATTCATGCATACTACACACACATATATATACACATATATACACCCATATGACACACATACACATATCACACTCAATAAATAAATGACAGAACACAATCCTTGGTCACTGTGAGACTTTGGTGCCTCTGTTGAAAAGCAACTGACCTGAGGTCTTAGGTTTCCTCCCTCCTTGTCTTCATCCCTTCCTTTTTTTTCCTTCCTTCATTCCTGAATGCTATTTATTTATTTGGTAATACTTAAGCATGTGTTTTATTGCATATATAACTTAGGAAAGTAGGAAGATCACATAAGTATCTCCCCACTCATAAGTGACTAGTAACAGCACCTGTGTTCATTTTTTTTCTGTTTGTGCACATCTAGAATAGACACCTTCACATAGGACTTTCAAATTTTACAACTCACCCCACTACACACTGTGTTCTGTCATTTCCAAAGAATGTATTTCCTCTTATTATCTATATTTTTTCTCTTTTACATTTATTTATTATTAATTTTGGTATGTGCATATGTGCATACATATTTGTGTGTATGTAAGGTGTATATGTGTAGTGTGGGTTCACACATGCCACGATGCATGTGTGAAAGTTAAGAGGGCAGACAATGTGTGGCTGTCTTCTCTCCTTCCTTTATATGGCTCCTAGGGGTTGACTTGGGTCATCAGGGTTGATGGCAAGTCCCTTTGCAAGCTGAGTCATCTCTCCTACCAGCTGTCATCTTTTCTTTTTTCCCTCTCCCCTGCTACTTCCATGACTTCTTTTTTACTTGGGTTCAGTTGGGTGCTTGCTTCAGTGTGTGAAGGAGGCCATTCGTGGGAGCATGAACAACTCGAAGTGGTTACATCACATCATAGAAGAAAAACTCACTAACTGCTAACAGATCCTCGGGAAGCACGGGGTTCCATGGGCATGTCCTCCACCCCCCGATGGAGTGGTGACTTGTGCAGGTGTGCATAGCCACTGAGCATGCATGACTTCAAAGGCCATGCTGATTCAAGACAGTAGTGTCTTGTAGCTTAAGTTCACATCCTCTGACTTCTGCATTCTTTCCATTCCTCAGTGCTCCCCGACCTCTGAGGCACTGATCCCCAATTTGTGCTGGAGACTTGCTCTTCTCTGAAGTGGTGGAAGCTTTGAGAGGTTGGAATAAGGTGGTCAGATCATTAGCAGGATTGGCCTTGGCAGAGATTAATGGAATTAACCTTGAGACAACATGTCTTCTTCAACATATACTCCTCTCATTGTGATGTTAACTGCTACAAGGGCTTCACCAAAGTCCTTGGAGATAAGGTTTCTGATATTGGCTTTCACTTTCTAATGCTATAAGCCAAATAACACCTCCTTCTCTTTTGTTATAGCTATAGGAAATGAACTGACCCGGAAACTTCTATCAAGATTGAGTTGTTTGCTATAGCAACACCCTAAAAACGTGGACTCGGACTGATAACTGATGAGCAGACACAGGAAAAAGTCAGGAGTTGAACTTTAAAGAGACTACATAGGTGCACACAGAGTCTTACAGATGCTTCTGGTGGGGGCTTGAAGAACAAGACTAGGAATTGAAATTGGAAGGAAAAATCACCATATATCGTAACTTCTTATACATTTATAAACAAATGTTAATTTATTTTAAATAAAGCAACCTAGAGTAAAGCTGAATTTTGCATATGCTCATGAAAGATGAATTTTAAGAAGACTAAAAACCTAGTGGGAGAAATCTCTAGGCATCAAAGCTTTCAGACAGCTGCTTGCTTACTTTTAACTGTGTGCAGTGGGACTAGGGAGCAGTGTCATGAAGCAAAGGGAAAATTTAAAACAACACAGCAAGCCAGGCAGTGGTGGTGCATGCCTTTAATCCCAGGACTCAGGAGGCAGAGGCCAGTGGATTACTGTGAGTTCGAGGCCTGCCTGGTCTACTGGGAGAGTTCTAGGACAGCCAGGGCTACACAGAGAATCCCTGTGTTGAAAAAAACAAACAGAAATCAGCAAAATAACACAGCGGAAATATTTAGAAAAGTCACAACCTATCCAGAAAAGGCCCAGACAAACAGATGCTGAGGAGAAAAGAGATTAGCCAAGAAAAAGGAAGCCAAGTCCTGGCACAAGAAAACTGGAAAAGAAAGATGCCCAGATGTCACCACAGGAATCCATCAGGCAGCCTCTTCTGCAACAGACCAGGGGCCCAGTGTTTCAGGGGCCAGCCTTCCCACTGTGCACGAGCTCCCTGCCTGCAACCTCTTGTCCAGCAAGTCACTCCAAGACTACACCATGGTGGTGGATGTTACTGCCCCAAAGGGTGTAATCAGTAAGCTTTGGCATCTCTGTGTGCTGATTCTGCAGCCAGACAATGTACAAAAGTTATAGGGTCACAGTGGCTCCCACTGCAATTTCAAAAGAGAGCCTCTGAACCCGAAAGCAGTCCTGCTTCAGGACAGACACAGATGCCAACTGTAGCTCAGAGAGTGCCACTGTTACTCTTGAACCTCCAGGAGGGCAGAGCCACCAGCTGTATATAATGTCAATCTGTGAAAGCCACAGGCATCAGTGTACCACCCACAAAGCTGCCACAAAGACCATAGCCAGCAGTTATGGGCTGGATATTTCTGAGGCCTCCAGGCTGCTCTACCTTGGTAGGCATCATGGGACACTGGGGGTTGACCTTCCTTGTCTTTGCTGCTGGACTTCAGGCTGGTTTTATACTGAGTACTCTTCTCCCTTTTGAAATAGGAAAGCTTGTCCTAGCCTTGTCTCACCTTTGAATTACAGAGCTAAAAAGAAGAGAAAAGAAAAAGATCTCTGTCATACCACAGCCCAGGATGTTCTAAAACTCACCACTATGTAGTCCAGATTGGCCTGAGATTCACAGCAATCAATCCCCTTGCCTCAGCTTCCCAAGTGCTGGGGTTACAGGCATGAGCCACTCACCTTGCTTCAGAACTTGTTTTTGTTTTTACTGTTTTGCAGATCAAAGGAGTTTGCCTTTGTTTCCAAATGAGACTTTGGACATGAGTGTTGAGAGAGTTTTCACTCAGTTAGAGATTTGAGGATGGAGAGAATATCTCTTGTTTGTGACTTGGATGTAAACATTGGACTAGGGGAAGGTGGTTTGGAAATTTGGGGGTGTTGGTTTTAGTATAGCTTGACATGTTTTCTCTGAGCCCTGGAGAGTTCCTGAAGAGTACATTGCTCTAAAAAGACTCTAAAAAGGCCATACCTTCCCACAGTCTTTCTTCTATGGAGAATTTTTCTTTCGTTCAAACCTGCTATTTAGTCTGTCTTTTTACTGAAAGGTTTTTTTCCTAATAATTCTTTGAATGGACATGGTGAAGTCCTTTTATCGCTTTAATAAGTTCTTATTATAGAAATGACACAGGCTTTTAGGTTCAAACTGACGTTATTAAATGTGTTTCCTGTTTTAACAGGCTTTGTCGCTACTGTTGTGGCTGCTATGCATTACTGTTGTCTACATATTTGACCATGTACTCTACAAAGATAATTTTACTCCTTTCTGTTTGAGAGTCATTATTTTTTTTCTTGTCTCATTGCTCTGACTAATCTTTCTAGTACTATGTTGAACAGGAGTAGTAAAGCAGAAGTTATTGCCTTGTAGTAAGAGCCAAATTGTTTAGATTCTTTACTTTAGCTACAATGTCAGCTGTGAACTCTATATACAGGCTGTATTCTGCTGAGGGGAATTTCTCTTATATTTTGTCTAGAGATGTTTTTTAATCTTGAATGATGTTGCATTTTGTCATTCTTCTGCACCTCCTGGGATGAGCATCCATTCTGCTACACTATCATGTTTACATTGAACACCCTAATGACCAGTCCCGGTTGCCCATGGTTTATAATGACTTTAATGTAATGTGCAGCTGGGTTCTGACTTCAGTATTTTCTTGGTTTCTGCATCTCTACCCATTAGTGATACTGACCTTTGGTTCCCTGTGGTGTCTTCCAAAAGCCCCTACTACACAATAAATACATGTTTCCTGATCACATCCTACCTTGTTTCTGGCTTATTTGTTTCCATCTAGTCATTGGTTAACAGGGAAATCAATCACTTTCCTCCCCATGTTGACCTCTTTCTTCCTCCTTCCCCCAAAACAAACACAGACTTCCAAGTCATTTATCGGTTGGGGTGACTCAGCCACAGCATCATTTCCAGCCTTTTCTCTTTTAAAAACCTTTTTCCTATCCTTCCCAAACCTTCCCCCTAAAGCCACTTCCACGTGTGAACATTTGGAATACATATGTACAGTATTTCTCTTTCTGCAGATTGGTCCCTTAGAAGGACACAGGCCATTACAGTAGCTGACACTTTTCATTTTACCCTCTTAAAACCTGTTACTGCCTGCGAGTGGCATTGCTCTCATTATAAATACATGGCCTTGTATCTTTGCTCTCCCTTCCCATTAGTTCTCCTGTTCCCTTAGACATTTCACTCTACTTTCATGTCATATATCATACATGACTTTATGTATCTGTCTGCCATCTAGGGCCTAAATGAGAGAAAACACACAATATTTGTCCTTCTCGGGCCAGCTTAACTCATTTCATGTAGTCATCTCCAGTAGCATCCACTTCACTCCTTCTCTTTTTCCTGTCATGGCCCTACACAGAGTGAACATGGAGGAAGCCTATAGTCACATGTTTATGTATTCAATGTATGATTTTCAATGACAATTATTGAGCATCAACTAGTGATTAACAATACACTTACATTTTAGGTTACAGTGCTTAGCAAAACATTGGAAGAGGCTAGAAATGCAAAATAATAATACTAATAATAAAATAAAACAAAAAAGAAAACCCATCACTCTGATTGACTTTCAAGCTATTTGTTTGGCCGATTGAGAACAGAAGTAAATTTCATCCCGGAGTGAATGAGGAAGTTGGGTAAGGTAAGTGCCACTTGGCTCCTGGAAGTGTGTGGTAGTAACTTACATTTTAAGAGTAAAGGTGCTGGTTATGTGTACTACACCCAGCTTCTGTCCCTTTTTTGTTCCCCTTTCCAGTTCTGTGCTTCATCCAGTAACCTTGCTGATTGACCAGAATGCTCTAGAAATGGCCTGTGTTGTTGCTACCATTATGTGGCCACTGCCAAGGAGAGACCATCACACCTGTGCTTTGCTTGAACGAGACCAGAGGGCAGCTACGAATCCCAGTAGGTATGTGTGGGGACTGGGTAACATAAACCAGAAGTATGTTGACTGGCTAATGTGCCAAGGAAATGGGAAGGAATCAGCAAGATATTGCTCAGTTCTCCTGCCCCATAAATGATGGGACTCATTTCAGATGCTCCCAAAAGCAGTGCTTTTATAAGCTCAGGAGACATCCTTCAAGCCTAAGCAACCAGCCTATTCAATTACACAGTGCCCAATTCACTTTTTACACTTTCATTTTTATTTCCCAGTTACCTACCATCAAAGTAACAATGCATATATATGTTTTTGTCTTACACATTAGTTTTCTGGGGCAAAGACTCCAGGGAATGGACTGACCCATCTGTATAGGGATAGAAATTATTTTGACATTCATTCAGCAAAGGAGGCACAAACGAATTTCATGTCTAGGTTTCCCACTTCCAAAATATCATCTGTTGTAGAAGTAATAAAAGAAAGAAATCCATGAGGCTTGAATCATGTTTCTGGCTTTTTTCTACTACAGAGATGATTAAAAAGTAGTGTTTGTGGTGAGGTATTAAATCTTATCCCTGCTTTACAAGGAAAGTCCTTTGCCTTTTTATACAAAATGAAAAAGCATTCAATACCAACACAGCTGTATCTCAAACAGTGTTCTTTCAGTGGATTCCCTGAATGCTGAAGAGGAAGCAGAAGCTGGATGACAGCCAAGATAAACAAGGTTTCACCAGTTCAGGCACAGAAACAACTGAAACTTTTTTCTATTCCCCCCCCCCTCTGTCTCCCTTATGTGTGTGTGTGTGTGTGTGTGTGTGATGTACATGTGCATGCAAATGTTCGAGTATGCACATGTACATGCACTTGTGTGGATCCTTGACCCCTTGACCTCTCTTGTATGGTATTCATTGAGCAACTTCTTGCAGTCAAACCAAATGCTCAGCACTATGCTACCAGCTTGCTCTGAGGATCTCCTGTGTCTGCTGGGATTGCAGATGGACTTCCATGCCTCCTAACATCTGGGTGGGTTCTAGGGCTATGAGCAGCAGTTCTCACACCTGCACTGCAGCAGAACCCTAGGAGCTGATGTCCAGTCAGGCTGGCCTAAGGGGTGAGAACCAGGCCAATGGAGAGTATTTCTCTCTCTCTCCTTCCCCCTCCCCTCTCTCCGTCATACACACACAGGTAGGGTGTCTTTGGGGCTGGACTCATAACCTGAGTAAAGCCAATGATTATTGAGTGTGACTGGCTGAGGAGGGAAAGCTGTACCTGAACAAACCCAGCAGGGAACAAAGCCAACTCAGCGGGTGGTCAGAGCTGAAGTCCTGGGCTCTTCCTGAATCCCTGTGTCTGGCTGTGATTCACCAATTTGTAATTCAACACGCTTCACTTTGTTGCTATTGTTAGAAGTGATGGAGCCAGGCTCCCTCTGCATTCCAGAGTCTGGAAGATTCCTGGAGGTGGGACATGTAGAGACATAATCCTAAGTGTTGACTAAGGTAAGTCAAGACAATGTGACCTGGAGTTGCTGTCATGGTGGTCACTTTTCCATCTCTACAGCGAAATCTCTGATAAAGTCAAGTAAGGGAGGAAGTGGTATCAGAGACTTCAGGCCACAGTCACTTGGCTCTAGTGTTTGTGGGCCAGTGGTAAACACATAATTAATCACAGTTTGTGTCTGTGTGTTTGTGCCATGCTGTGACTTTGTGTGTTGTATTTGTGTTTCTGCATGTATTATGTTGTCAGTGTTTGTCTTGTGTGAGTTTTTCTGTGTGGGCTGCATGTGTATTTGTTTGGATATCTTTGTGTTTCTGTTCCCGTGTGTTATATGCACACATTTATATAATCTGCCTTTGTACATATTTGTTTATGTTTGTATGGGAGTATGTTTGTGTGTGCTCCTGTGTGTGTGTATGTGTGTCTGTGTGTGTGTGTGTGTGTGTTGTAAGTAGGTAAGCAGGATGTGTGAGATGATCTGCTATACCCTTCAGTCACAGGTGGCCAGGCCATGAGTTCCCATCCCTATGCAGCAGACAGGAGCACCTGCCATTGGACAGCCAGGCATTTGCAGGAGTGCTCTGGAGTCCTGCTGCTCTTGAGTCACTTTCTGAAAGCCCCCTGCGTGTTAACCTGTTTGGTATTTCACCCTCTTTAATGGTTAGGGAACCAGGTGGTACCAGGGAAGACTTTGTTTGAGGCAGGACATTTTCAAGTTTCACTTGACAGTATTGTCTTTTTAATGCATACCGCTGAATGTGTCCCCCAGTGCTCTTTCTGCCATATGAGACCATCAATGGGAGGGCAGGGGATGGAGAGCCCAGGATGATTCTCTTCCTGGGTCTTTCTGTGTAAGATGTCAATATAGCTGAATGGAGGTGAAAGAAAAGGTAGTCACTGTTTTGGTTTAGTTTCATTTGTTGATACATAAATACACAATTGTTCCATAGGGTTTTCAGGTTGCCATTCCTGTCACTAGCCACATTAAAAGCCTTTTAATACATCCAGAGTAGAGAGTTGAGGGAGGTGAGGCAACTTGAAGGAACTTGAATACACCATATGGAAGCCTTTTACTTGTATGTTAATTCAAAAAGTTAAATAAAAAGGGGAGCCATCAGTAAATGCTTGTTGATATTTGCTCTGTGCAACATTTGGATAAGGAAAGAAACCAATCATAATTTGTCTTTATACATCTAGTCTGAAAGTGGCCGTGACTTGAAAGGCACCGTGAGTGGAACAAGAGGCTGTGGGTGGTTCCCAGTGCTGCTGAGGAGGGAGAGGGTGACCTGGAGTCTACACAATTTCTCCAACCAGTCCTATTCCCTAAAGTTCCTTCCTCTGAACATGTAAGACAACAATATCCCCCTTCCTACCTTATGGTGTGTTTGGAAATCAAATGGAATCATTGTATGTATGTGTGATGCATGCAGGTACACAAACGTATGTATATGTTCATGGAGTCCAGAGGATGATAGCGGGTGCTTTTCACTGCCTTATTCCCCTGAGGTAGGGTCTTTTACTAGTCTGGAGCTAGACTGGCAGCCCCAAAGGCCCAATAGATCCTTCATTTCTGTCTTCTACAGCTCTACATCCCCAGTGTTTCACATGGTCACTGAGAGTTTAACTCTGTCCTCAAGCTGCATAGCAAGTATCCTTATCTACTGAGCCATTTCTCCAGCCTCTGCATCATTTTCAAAAGGAATGCTGACCTGAACGTGCTATATAAATGCTGGAGTTGGGGATTGTTTTTCCCATCTCAATGGTGTTGTTCCCGCCCCTAAGCATGATAAAGTAGTGTTAAGAAATGTCCTTGTGCTTCCCCCAAAGTCAGTCTTTGAGGCTAACAGTTTAACAGGTGGAGAAATCAGTTGCACTGCACATTGACCCAAATAGAATGAGTTTCTGAAACTGTGCTGACGTCTGAATGGGAAGTGTGATTCACGCAAGAGCCTTGGCTTCTTTTCTGCTGTGGTGACTTGTGAGAGCTTTTCCTAATGCTCAGAATTTCACCCCTGAAAACTCACAGTCCTGAGAAGTGTAGCAGGAAATGGCTTTGGAGCCCAGAGCCAGGAGGTCTTTTCCCTGTGTGGGGACTTACAACCAGGACACAATGGGTCCTATGTGTTCAGTGCCAACCACCCCAGGGAGCTGGCCCTTAAAGGGAGCCACTTCTGTGCTGGTGGCTTTGCTGGACCCTAGTATTTGCAGGAGAGTTCTGGTGTCCTGCTGCTCTTGAGTCACTTTCAAATAACCCATTGAGTAGCTTAGGACACAAGATCTTTGTCTGCTTAGTGCCCCTTCCTAAATGCTGGGATTACAGACATGTAACTAGCAAATAGCATCTTATGTACATTTTCTTTAAGATACTCTGAGACTGAAAATACAACTTCAGAAGAAATGTCAACTTGCTGGTGGCCACTAGCCTCTGTTCCTTGCTTTCCTTGGCAGCTTGATGTCTAACACTGAGTGATCTGGGTGAAGGTGAGACATGGTGCTACCTGAACGGATTGCTACAATAGGCTTTGTCAGAGCAATCCTGTGGTGGAAGCATGGAACCCTGCCTGCTGTACAAAGAACATTCCTTAAAGAATAGAATTGTGTTTGTGTGTAGGCACATGTGAGGGTGGGCATACGGAGCTCAGAGGACAAACACCACCGAGGGTTGTTCCATAGGTGCACTCTACCTGTGCTTATTGGGGGTCTCTCTCACTAGCGCGGAACTCAGGTAAGCCGTGGTCTTCTTGTCTCTGCCTCCCCCGTGCTGGGATTAGAGATGCATTCACTATAAACTCTTAGTCCTGCCTGACTGTAGTTGTGTACACTGTACTTCCCTCACACATGTTACCACCACTGCCCTTACAGTTACTTAATTGTCAGTGAGGCTTGGGTGGGCAACTTGAGGAAGTTTCCAAAGAACCAGAGACATCAAGTGAACCAGTTCTAGTGGACTTCAGGTTCATTTTTTTTCTGATAACTTCTCTTTACTTTCCAATTACTTCACCAGGATCTAGGTTTCCAGCCTAAGACGATGAAGAAAACGAGAGGTCACCATCATTTAAAGATTTCTAACACTAGATGCCTGTCTGTCTTCATCCCGACTGCTCTACCAAAGGCTTCCTTCATTTTAGTTTCTAAAGGAAATTAAGTTTAACCTAATGACAGGAACTTTATGAGAGTCTTTCCTTTGTACCTTCCCATAAGCTGTCCTTGAAGTCCTCACTTAATAATTTTATAATTATTATTTTAAGTGCATAGGTCTGTAAACCTCATGAATTTGACGCCCGAGGAGGCCAGAAGAGGGCGTCAGATTCTCCTGGAATTAGGGAAGGTTGTGAGCTACCCTGGGGGTGCTGGGAACTGATCCTGAATCCTCAAGAACAGTTAATGCACTTAATTGCTGAGCCCTCTCTCCAGCCCCTATTGAATCATTTTTTGTGTTTGGCTATTTAGAAATAGTAACTTTTCCAGGAGTGACAACATATACATTGGTATATTGCTAGAAAGTCGAAAATTTGAGAATGGGGAAGACACTGAAAAATTGGTAAAGTGAGAGTTTGAACAGGGAGACCAAAACATGATCCCTGTCCTGGTGCCATCATAGAAAATTCTCTGTATTAAAACAGTCTATTTGTCTCTCAACAGAGCAAAGGATCAGAGGGACCAACTAACATAGCCAGCTGACTAGCCTTTGATTCTAGGGCTATAAATGTATACCTCACTTTCTACAATCAAAGACCAGCTATAATTTTTGTGCCCAGGCCTGCTAAAAACAGGGCAGAAAGGAATGACATGCTCACTTGACTGTCCTAGTCGATGAGAGCGTGTGTCATTCCTCTTACACCAAGTGCTACAAAAGCAACCCCTCTTCGAAGGTTCTTGTGCTGGGCATAATAAAACAATAATCAATCCATATTCTTAACCAACTTTGAAGACTTTGAGCCCTAAGTGTACCCATTCTCACCAGGGAGTAAATGGTAACCTAGGGAACCCATCACTGCTGGAGAAGATGGCACAAGAGACCTTAGTGATAAAGGCTCTGGTCCCTTGCTCTCCTTTCTCACTGAAGTTGGAATTGTTTAGAGTTCCTTATTTAGAACATTCCTTGGTCATCCTCCTTGTTCTCACAATACATTCAAGGGTAAACAAAATATGCAGTGATGTGTCCATTTTGCATGTTGACAAAGCAAAGGTCATCAATACTCAGGATTCACTTAAAACCATGCAAGGTGGATGAACACCATCTCTTCCCTCTCCAGGACCCTTTGGGAGATTCCTCTTAGAAACATATGATGGGACTTGAATCAGGACTAAAGAACCCCAATGTTGGGGTGGGGACTGTCTTGGTCTGCTGTTATATATCTGACACTGGGGATTTATAATAGAAAGAGGTTTATTTTGACTCAAATTTCTGAAATCTCAGAGCTTGGCATTGGCATGTATTTGGTTTCTTGTGAGGTCCTCACGCTGCTCCATGTGTAATGGAAAATCAGGAAGGAAAACAACACGTGAGACCGAAGCACAGGCTGGAGCAGAGGGAGCAGGGCCAGGCTCATTTTATAATAGCCTGCTCTCATGGTAACTAACGCACTCCCAAGAGACCTCACTCACTCCTGGTGGCTAACCCAGCCTCTCAAAAGAAAGGAATCCACCTAGAGACATCAAATGTATTTTATTAGTGGCACCAATTTTATTTTATTTTTATTTACTTTTTGTTGTTGTTGTTGCTGTTTTTGTGTTTTGAGCCAGGGTTTCTTTGAGTAGTTCTGGCTGTCCTGGAACTCAATCTGCAAACCAAGCTGGCCTTAGACTCACAGAAATGCATGCTGGGATTAAAGGAGTACAGCATAGCCACTGGGCTATTTTACTTTTCAGACAGGTTTTACTGAATGTTAAAATTATATCAATTTCTCCTTCCTTTTACTCTCCCCAGCACTTCCCAGTTACCCTTCCTCAAACCCCTCCCATGCCCTACTCAAATTAATTGCCTCTTTTTCTTTAATTATTATACACATATGTGTATATATGAGTATACACAAATATACACACACACATATACACACACACACATTTTTCACAAGGTTAAAAATGTGTCAAAGGAGTGGTTTTAGAACAGTCATGATGGGTTGTTCAGTTGATGGTGTCACACCTTACAAGGCAAAAGGAGCCATGACTACTTTCTGCCTAAGCCCCATCATTTTATAGATGGGGAGACTGAGGCCCACGTGGTGGCTGTGGTACATTCACACTGGATCTCTCTAAGCCTGCCCTATTACTGTTTGTACCACACCACAACAGTCTATGGAGGAACTGGACAGATGTCTGACACTGTGACCGAGTCAAACACGAGCCTTGCAATTAGGAGTCTGGCTTGGAAGCCAGGCATCAATAGTCAGTTTCTCTGCTGTTGCCTCTGGTCTAACTGATGTTCTACTGTTCATCTTTATGCCTAATCTCTCCTCCAACACATTTGATTTTACCTTAGGTATTTCTACTGGTGGGTCCGTAAAGCTCCAATTATGAGGAACATTAGAATTTGACTCCTCAGAGTTAAAAGCACACTATGATTGTTTAGTCAGCAAGCCACATTCCTAGGGGAGAATTTCAATTCTTGTATTTTTTATTTCATCTGAACCATGTTTTATGAGTGAAGAATAGCTAGGTTTGCCTCATTCCTTGGACCAGAGAAAGCATGGCTCCAGAGTTCATGTGATCAAATACAAAAATACTGAGGCTGCATTTATATAACAGTCTCTTTTGCACAACAAATTCACAAACATAAATCAATTGCTCAGACTCGGTATAGCCCAAGGCTAAGTTAAGGGCTACTGTGAGCATAAAGGCGGCTAAGAGTCATGACAGGAGCCTTTGGAAGCCTACCTTCTTTTCCTTCCTTTTGTCATTTGAACCAAGTGCATTTTTTGCTACCTCCAGTGAGTGTAAAGGATTTCCTCTCCTTTCCTCCTCTCCCCTCCTCTCTGTCAAATTCCTGAAGGAAGGGTTGTAACCCTCCATTACCTTCAAAGCTATGGTGCCTGGTTAGGGCCTGCACACAGTAGAATATCATCAAACCTTGAATAAATGTGGCACTCATATTATTATTGACAATAATTTATACAAGAGCAAACAGTATCTCTGTTCGGACATGCAATCCTTTGATAATGAAGTCCTTGTTTGTCCTCTGACCTCTGGAACCTGCCCAACATCCTACCAGTAGCAATGGCAATGGAAGGCAACACAAAAAACCCTACAGGTCACACGACTGTGTGTACTGTGAGGTCAGTTGACAACCATATTCCTCTTTTCATCAACTCACAGACTCCAAGTCCAGGTGCTTCACCGGGTAAGACTTCCCTATCTACCTCCAGGTTTGCTGAGTCTCAAGATGATGCCTTTGCAATTATCAACTAAAATAATACATCATGAAGCTCATTTGCTCTTAGGCTCCTATGCTATTCATGCTCATGGTGTGCTGCCCACATGTGCTATATATTCATCAAAATAATCGCCAACTTCTTGGTGCACATCATAAACTTAGGTCTTTGTGCCACTGAACTCCAGCAGACACTTCTTTACTTTTCATTTTAGAGCTTCCTGGGCTCAGATAATCGCCATATGAGAATGCCACTTCATGTTTTGGAGAGGAATACTCTTGGGCAATTTGTCCCTTTTTTTTTTTTTTAACCTTTTCTACGACTATTGGGAAACTATAAGAAAGGCTCCTCTGCTCTTTCTCAGTCTCCACAGTGACACAAGCTCTATGGGGCAAGATCGTTCTATTTTAAAATAAGGCCTTATCTTACTCAATTCACATGGGTTGCTGTTTGCCTTATTGGCTGGGCAAGGGAAAGCCAGGGACAGCATTTTCACAATGGCTTGACATTTCAAACTCCATGCATGTGTTGAAAACAAAGAAGTTTCCAGACAACTGCAATGTTGAAGCAAAATTTAATGTAAAATGCTAACTAACATACTAGTTCCAGAGCCATTACCAGGTTTATCCCCAAATCTGCTCCAGGACCTTGCGTGTTTTGTGCTGCAGGTGAGAGAGAACAGAGATATGTAAAGGTTGCTTAAGGTCATGCTCTCAGGTGCAAGGAGAACTCTGGAGCCCTGCCTGACTGTCTCTGAGCAATGCATCTGCCCTACAGTGACCTGGGAACCTTCAGTTGCAAGTAGTTCCCTACCCCAAATCTAGTAGGTCTCTTTTGCTGAGCATGGACTATCTTATTTTCTTTCCTGCATCTGACTTCATGGCCATTTCTGGACTCCTGTTTGGTTAGGCTCTGAAAACTTTCAGAGATTCATGTCCTTAGTATACCCAGGCCTGACTAAGACATCTGAAATACACAAATAAAGCAGGAATTACATATTTTCCTTTTATAATCTTTTACAATTTACATGAATATTCTTCTTATAATCCCCAACTAGAGAATAAATTAAAAAAAGGGGGGGGTACTACAACAAAAATCCCACTGTTCATTTGGGAGTTGCTTGGTTTTTATTTTTGGTTCTGGGAATCAAACCTAGGCCTTCCATATGCTAGGCAAGCACTTTATTAATTGAATTACATGTCCAGAGACCTTTTAGTTCTTATTTGTTTGCAGAAGAACTGCAGATTCTTCTGCTCATCCTGGGATTAGAGGCCCACACCACAACATCCAGATAATTTAGATTATTTTGACTTGTGATAGCTTTCAGCAACAATGAAACTTTGTTTGAATATATTAATTATAAAAAAATCCTTCATATATAAAATTCATTCCTCGACATCATTTATTAGTTTCAGTTAGAACTCCTTATCCATGAAAGGAAAGTGAGCAGAGGAGGTTAAGTAGGACCAGGAGAAGGACAGGTGCTCCCTCGATGCTCACAGTGCTCTGTATTTGTAAACATCTCCTCAGTCTTCCCATGTCTTTGGGCAAATCCTCAAGCATTTCCTATGTAGGACCTTAGTAAAGGCTATTAAAGGTGATTTGAAACTGCTCTGCTGTCTGCAAAAGCCACCCTTGCTCCACTGGGCACCTGGTCCATCTCTGGCTGCAGTGATTCTGAAATCTTTCCTAATGCTAAAATCTAACTGTTTTCCTAGTGTTATTTACAAGGAAAAGAATCTATGGTGGAACCTTCTAGATATACAGAGATCATCTAATTATAGAGGTCACCAAAATGTTAGAAATGATGAAAATGTTTCAAATTCATCAGAGGGTAGCAGGACTGGGGTGATCCAAGTTTCTAAGAAGACTTTTAGTGTATGCCTTTAATCCCAGCACTCAGGAGCAGAAGCAGTCATACCTTTATAAGTTCAAGGCCAATGTAGTGTACATAGAGAGTTCCAAGCCAGTCAAGGCTACATGATGAGATCCTGTCTCAAACAAAACACATCCACAAAAAAAAAAAAAGGCCCAAAAAATAAAACAAAACAACAAAAAACAAAACAACAACAAAAAAATCAAAACAAAAGAAGCCACATCACAGCCCTGTGCATTGGTCTCACCTGGGTATAGAGACCAGAGGAAAGAAGGTGTGTGGCTGTGAGACCAGGTTTGTACCTGTAATTCAGTGTCAGGTTTTCTCTGGCTCAGCTTCCTGCTGGCTTCTGACAGCTCTGGATTTTCAAACAACTTTGTTATTGTTGCAGGGTCCTAGACTGAGTCCTGGACATAAAATCATAGTAATAAAGTCTCTCAGGCATTGTGTAAGGAGTAAATGATCTAAATGTGGCAAGCCTACTACGTTTAAGGGCAAAAGCAAGAATATAGAACATGAAGCAGGGGAACTGTAAAAATCAGATCAATAGGCTAACAGTTGTCAGCCTGTAGGGACAGAAGGGGTGGGAGGAGGGACTGCAAGGAGAGTAGAGAGGGGAAACTATGACTAGCATGTAACATTTTAAAAATCACAAACACACACCCAAAGACATTTTATTTTTAATCCTTATTTCTCTTGTAAGTTTCAAACCATGAAAAGGACAAGTCAGGAAATGCCTCTAAAACTTGATTGTGTTAGAAATCCCAACTAGATATGAAAATATATTTATTCTATAATATGTGTGTATCTATGTCTTGGTATGTGTTTGTGGGTGAGGAGGCACAAGTGTCTGGTTCCTCTGGACCTGGAGCTATAAGCAGTTGTGAGCTGAACAACAGGGATGCTGGGAACTGAACTGAGATTCTCTGTAATACTTAGTTAAGTGCTCTTAACCATCCCACTTGCTCTCTAGCCACTTAAGTCTTTTAAAGCAGCTGTGTTTTTTACAGTCATGAGATATTTTACTCTGAGTTTTGCTGATAGCAGAGGCAGAGGGAAGGATTTGAGATCAAGTATGATAGCTGGGGGATGTGTGAAGCTAGAATTTGAAGATGATATCCCACCCTGACCTGTGGGATTGATTATGACAAGGGAGCACATGACTGAGATTATGTGACTCCATAATACTGTCAAAGGGGAGGGAAAAGTCAGTTGGGTTTAATCCAAAGAGCAGGATTACTCAAATCAGTTAATCTAATTACACAAGCCCTTTAATAGTAGAAAGTTTTCTCTAGCTCTTGGCAGAAGGAGCTGTTACACAAACACAAGTGTTGAGAGATTTTCATACAGGCTTTGAAAATAAGAGTTAGGTGGGAAAGAAATGTATAGTGGGTGGGAATGATTGGTGAATGAGTGGTACCTGAAGGCAAAAGGAAAGAGGGACTTCTTGCCAGAAGATAGGTGACCAGAAAGGGGGCTAGTAGTCGGGGTGGGGCGCTATGGGCAGAGATGGCAGCTGGGTAGAGGATGAGCAATTACAGAGTACACTGTTTCATACACATATCAGGATACATACATACATACAGCATATGAAAAACCAATTAATTTATATTCTAACTTTTAGAATGAGTAAAAGAACCAACCTGGGGATGGCTTCTAAAGCTGTGAACAACCCCAGCTAACAGTTGAGTTGCAAGGACTTACCTATCCAAATGATGTAGGCTCTTATTTCCAGCCACTTGGGAGGTTGAAGGCAGAATATTTCAAATGTATGGCTTGACTGGGTTGCAGAGTTCAGTCAATGCCACCTGACCTCTGACTTAAGGGGCGGGTGATAACTTTTATTATAGGTAATAAAGGTCTGGTGACAAGTTGGATTTATTATGTGGTAATAAAATCTGATACAGGAAGGGGCCTCGGGAAGTAGGAGTGAGGGGTGGAGTGAGAAGAGGGAGGAAGGAAATCAGGAAGTAGGAGTGGCCCATGTAAGGCTGTGACTGGACTAATGGGGGCTCACTTCTGTGACTTCCTAGAATCACCTGACAACAGCCAGAATACCCACTACGAGGCCGCAGCATCCACCTCCTTGCTCCCTTGGCCTAGTTCGGCCTCCAAATGCCCTTCGTTGGGAGCTCTAAATTATTAGCATTTCAAGGCTGTGATAGTTAATACTGTCAGCTTGGCAGGATCTTGAAGCACCCGTGAGACACCTCTGGAGACTCTTGGGGAAATTATTAAGAGCAGTGGTTCTCAGCCTCCCTAAAGCTTTAAACCCTTTAATGCAACTCCTCATGTTGTAGTGACCCTCCAACCATGAAATTATTTCATTGCTATTTCATAACTGTAATTTTGCTATTATTATGAATTATAATGTAAATATATGATGTGCATGATATTTGACATATGACTCCAATGAAAAGGGTTGTTCAACTTCCAAAGGGATCATGACACATAGGTTACAAACCAATGATCTAGATTAATCTCTGGGCATTGATGGGAGATGTCATTCTGTAAATATGTTTCTCTTATTGGTTAATGAATAAAGCACTGTTGTCCAATAGTGAAACAAGGTAGGTGGAACTAAGAGAGGTGGAGGATTCTGGGAAAAGTAGGACAGAGTCGTGATGTGATCTCGGGAGGAGAGGATTTATGAGTCTGGCATTCTCGGTAAGATAGTCCATGTGGAAATTTACATATATTAGTAACTATGGGTCAATAATTAAGACAGAGCTAGCCAATAAGATGGTAACCAGCCAACAGTTTCATAATTAATGCAGTGTCTCTGTTATTTGGGGCTGACACAGCTGTGGGAAAGTGCTCCTAAGGGCCTGCCTGTGAGGGATTTTCTTGATGACATAAACTGAAGTGGGAAGACCCATCTTGGATGTGATGGTATGTGATGGCAGCGGGGAGTAAGAAGTAGTTGTGGAGGCAAATGTAAGGAGGTCAAAGAACAACTTTTCCTTTTGGACTGCGGGCTTTCACATCTTACTGGGAAGTTCATCTGCCCTGTTCCTGAGTTTATCTACCCTGTTGTTGTCCTTGCCATCCCTTGATGACCACCCTGGCTGTACTGTATAAGTGAATCTAATAAATCATCTTTTAATGCAGGGTTCCATGCCTATAGAGAACCTTGGCCGTTCCAAAGGCTTGTTCTTGCAGCTTATTCTAGAAGGTCCAAAGTGGGCTAGAGTAGGCTCATGCCAAAGGGCAGAAAAGCATAAAAGTCCTCTAGTAAGAAAAGCAAGTCCTACAAATGAGTCTGAACTTACACAAGGAATTCTAGAAAGCTGAAAGTAAAAGTAAGCCAAGGAGATGAAGGAGCATTTATGATCAAGTATAGTGATTGTAGAAAATGTCAGTCTCTCAGTGTCACTTGTGAGCCTGGGGAAGAAAGGGTATCTCACTGGGCCTGGGAATACCTGACAGGGTGGGACAACTGTGAAGGTCTCAAAGCCAGCCTCTCTCTGCCCCATATAGCGCTGCTACTCTGCTGGCCAAACTGTTAAATCAAGAACTCAGAGTTCTCAGCAGCTCTCTCAATTCTACCCACTGTTTGAATGTACATACCAAAGAAAACTACAAGGCCACTTCTATCCCCTCAATTGATTTTAACCCCCTGAGCACATGGAGCTAATGTCAGCAAAAAACAAAACACCTAGTGCAGAGTTGCTAGGAATCAACTATAAAATGAACTGCAAAAAATACAACTGGTATTTTCAAGCTTGGAATCTCTCTGCAGTTGATTTTAAAAATATTGTTGCTTTTCTTGATTTGTGAATATGCATGTATAATTTCGCTCTGCTTTATCCAATAGGAACTGAATGAGCAAATCAACCTTGTCTCCAGACTTCTTGCTAACATCCTGTTCCCTGCTCTGGACTGGTCATTCTGGTCTACATGCATTTCTTAAAGAAGTAAGTCTACTATTTCTACTAGCTACAGACATCTTACATTTGAACAAGAAACCTTACACAACCAACAAGGATTCCATAAAGTCCCAGCTATAGGCTTGGCTTCACTGAAACATGCCAGCCTCTGGGCATCTCTTCTTGCTCATTTCTTTCTTAGTTCCAAGGGTTTATACTTGGGTTTCATGCTCCAAGTACTTTAATCTGCTTGCTATACTGGGTAAGCATTATCAGCATATTGGAGCTTTCATTCCAAGTACCTAGATTTACAACAAGGGAAAATAAGGAGGAGACAGACACTTCACAAAAGATGGAACAGAGGAGGCTGAAGATAAAACTCCAAATGTTCCATATGTAACTCACCACAGAAGCATGGCAAATTCACTATGTCAAAGTCCTACCCTTTTTATGTTTTAAACACTCCAAACTCAGGATGCTTCTTACGTTGCTAGGGAACATTTGTTATACATTCCGTTTTGTCTACACATGTAACTCATTTCAAAACTACCAAGATCAAAGACACAATGGCTCCTGTAAGTAAGCCGCACACAGCCACACTTCTACTCACTCCCTGCCATTTTTTCATGAATCTCTCCTCTTTTGTGAATTTACTTAAGGCTCCAGCTTGTCTGAAGCTGTAGGACTGACTGGGTACCAGACCATTTGTGCTACTAATTCAGTTTGCCCAGAGTGTATTTTCCTCCTACTTCAGAAGCTTATCATTGTTCTTCTCATTCAGATCTTGGCTGGAAGTGTATCTTTAGACACCTACAGATATAACATAGCTCCAGTCTATGTGAAAGTCTGTTAACTCACACTATCTGCCTTTCTGGTCATTGGCTTGCTTATTGACTAATCAACGGATCAATTGATTATGTCCCCTCTCCACTTTATAAGATCCTGCTTGGGTCTGTATTCCTGACACACAACATAGAGTAGATGCTCAGTGAGTATGTTGAAGAGTGAATATATGACAATTTTACTTTAACCCTGTAATACACGATGTTGGTATTACCAAGACAAGTTTTACCCAAAATATTTCATTATGTTGCGTGAAAGAAAGAAGGAGGCATGAATAGTAGCTGGGATAGACCTGCCTGGAGCAATATGTTATGCTACCTTAGATGTCAGGATTAGAAACCCTGTTCCTCTCCTCCAGTTTTCAAGGCTCTAAACTGGTAGAGATAAACCCCTCTCTGCTTCATGAATCAAGAAAATAAGGTGTGCAAAGTACCTGCACATGTATTATTACTGTGTGTGTGTGTGTGTGTGTGTGTGTGTGTGTGTATAAGGGGAGAACACCTATGTGCCACAGTGTGTGACTTAAAGGCAGAAGACAGCCAGCAGAAATTGGCTTTGCCTTTCCACTGTGGGTTCCCTCAAGAGATCAGGCTTGCACTACAGGCACTTTCATCTGACAAGCCATTTCAGCAGCCCACTACATGTTTTGTTTCATTTTGATTTTTTTTAGCATGAATAAATGCATCTTTGCTAAGGAATGGCTTAGTCATCCCACCAATTATGACAGGAGAGAGTGCATAATTTAATTCCAAACAATCCTATGGGTCAATCCCCTTCTGTCCTGCCATGTTTTAGGCCCCTCAAATTTATTCTATTGTTACAAACAATGCCCTTAAATTTATCTACCATCACCTGCCAATCATTGAGCAAATGCCTTATCAAGCTCCTTTCATCTCAGATGCTCTTTATTGTGAATTTGAGTAACAGAACTGTGTTACACAATTCTTCCTGCCAGCCTTGTCCCAGAACCTCATCATCCCCAAAAGAACATGCAGATGCTACATTAGTTATAATAGGGCTTCTTATTGTTATCTGTCTTAATTATTCACCCATTTCTATCAATCTATATATTTCTACATGGCCTTATCTTACCGGAGAAAGATCTGGGGACCTGTAAGTCCTCTGGAGTCCTACATGTTGATTGCTCTCTGCCTCACATCCCAGAATCCTCCTTATTTCTTAGACCCTATATTCCTGCTTCATTGGCCACAATGCTTTTATCCATCAACCAGTAAGAGAAGCATATGTACAGAAGACATTCTCATCAGAACTGTAAGAGCCTTTTGATAAAATTAGAGACCTTAAAAATGGACAAGGAATCCTGTTAGCACTAGGGCTCCAAGATGGGTATTATGGTGTCTCTTTCATATAGAGAGAAATTGAGCTTAAGATGAGGCAGGGAGTCCTTGCTCTCATATGTTTCTCCTCTTTCTTTCTTGTCCCAGCTGGTGAGAGCCAGGACTTGTCATGTACATATCTCACTTCTAATGAGAGCACAGTAGACCTCTGTCACTGACTAATGCCCTGTTGTTTATAATCAGAAAATAAAAACTAGTTTCTTTTGGTTTCTATACTCTTCAAATGTCTGGTGTGCACTATACTGATATAACTTTCACCCATCTAACTCTTCCCTCTTTTCAATGTTCTTCTGTACAGTCTGTCTCTGTGGGAGGTGAAATGTTGCTACTAAACCCCTAGAAATAGCCAAATGCTAGTTTGGAGAGTTCACCAACAGAAAGGCATACAGGCACCCTCACTCAGTTCCTACTCCATAGAACAAGACCAAGGCACACAGTTTCCCACACAGAGAAAAGAATGGACTGGAAGAAAAAGTCAGCAGAGGAGTTCCTGCAAAAATATACCATCTGGCAAAAAGAGTTTGCTAATTGAAGTCAGGAGTGGGAGAGACAAAGAAACTGAAGTGAGTGGGAGGGAGCATGGGAGGAAATGTTCGAACGCTGTCAGGTCAGGGCTGGGTGGGACAATACAGACATGCTAAGACTGGAAGAATAGTATGCACATGGGGCAAGTGAGAGAGAGCAGACGTCAGGGACCAAACAGGAATTGATAAGGCCATTGTGGGTAAATAGCATTTAGAAAACACTATGCACAAACTAATACCTTGTGTTGCTTCAAAACTCAAAAGGGGGTGGGGAGCTGAACAGATGGTATAGTTGATAACCAAGTTTGATCCCTAGCATCCACCTAAAAGCTGGATGTCCCTGCACCTGCGGTGCTCAGAAGGACCTGGGGGCTTGCTGGCCAGCCAGTGTAGTCAAATCAGCAAGCTCCAGGTTCAACAAGAGTCGTTGTCCCAGAAATAAAAATTAGGTGGAGTTAGATTGAAGAAGATACCTGATATCAACCTGTTGCTTCAACATGCATGTGCACATACACCCAAAAACCATGTACATGATGACCATGGGATAAATAGAAACATATGTAGGTGGTAACAACAAACCCACTCAGTCCTTTTCTCCAGCCTATAATCAGTATCTATTCTGCTCTCATAACCAGTAACCTTTGTGTTTTCAAAACGATGTACTTTTAAATAAGCTCTCAAAAGTCAGTAATTAATGAGCTGGCTCTGTGGAAGTGTGCTGGGTCACCCTGCAGGCAGGATCTCTGTGGAAGTGTGCTGGGCTGCCCCTGCAGGCAGGATCTCTGGGAAAGATAAGAACTTAATGAGTTCACCTCTACTTTACAAACGAACGCCCAAGAGAAATGGACCATGTCAGAGAATTTGATGATTTTAGTTTGGTGTGGCCAGGATGGAATATCTGTGGTTATGTAGATTCTGCAGAAACAAACAATTTTCTTGCTAAAGATCAGTCCACTTGAGCATCTAGTTCCCAAAGAAAAGCACTACACCAGATCCCAAGAGGCTGAGAAGAGGCAGCCTGCTCCTGTTCTGAGATGAGGATATTGCCACCTGCTGGCTATCAGGCAACTTCTTGAAGTTTGCCTTCAAAGACAAGTAGAGTATTTTAAAAAAATAATTTTTATTTAAATTTAAAACTAAATAAACAAGAGTGTATTTAAAAGCTGTGAATAATCAGTGACATATAATGACACCAGTATACTCTTTTCCTCTTCTCCACATCTCCGTTTCCACAGGTAAATCATTTACGCCCTCTTTTGGCTGTTCTCGTGTATCATTTTGGAAAGGGATTAGCTTGTTTTCCATCAATCACTCATAGGCATTTTCACTGGAGAACTCCTAAGTTCTCCTAAGAATGGCCCTGTCTTTTCTCTTGGCCACCCAGTGTCTCCAGAGACAAACTCATCACTCTCTGACATGTGGCAGGCAGCTGTCCCTCCTAGTTCAGGATTATAAAAGAGGCTTGGAATGGCCCCGTGGTACAGTAGGAAGATTCATGTAATCCCCTTTTTTCTGATATAAACTTTTTTTTTAATCAGCATACCAAGTCATGGGTTTCTTCCTGCCTCTGCCTCCCTAGTGCTGAGATTAAAGGCATGTGCCACCACTGTCCTGCTTTCTTTTCTCTTTTTGTTCCCCAGAAGACCTTCTTAAATTTGGTAAACACCCTCACCAAATTAGTAGAACACAAATTCATACATAAAAATCATTAAGTAGCTTTTCTATATAACAATAATGAACTCAGGTAAAATCAATCAGGGAAAATTCCTTTTCTTAGTAGCTTCAAAAAATAATACAACATCTAGGAATAAACCTCTACAATGAAAATGTCACAATACTGATGAAAGAAAATGAAGACACCATTGAATGGATACATAATTAGTGAAAGACAAAAAAAAAGTAAAGTTAAAGAAATCCCCCCACTTGAAATGAAGGACTAACCTGGAAACCAATATCTGTTCCTTGGAATTTGCTAACTTCCCCTCACAAGGCCCTGAGATAACAAGAATTCACACTGCCCCTCCTTTCCTGTGAGTCAGCAGGTGGTGAATAGAGTCCTTAAGAAACAAAGAGATAGCTGCAACTCCAGTTTGCCCAGACAAAATTAATTAGCACACCCTGAGGCCCTAAGGTCTGTTGACCCTAATAGCAAACCATCCAGCCTCAAAGGGTCACATACTCAATGGACAGAGGGTCCCACCCCCTCTCTAAGCTTGTGGGTTTTGCCTTTAAAAACACCTGTGCCCGGGGGAGGCGGCTTCTCTCTAGCCTGCGTGCTGGAGGAGCCCGTTTGGGCAAATGTTTCCTGTTCATTAAAGCCTCTTGCGTGTTGCAGCAACTGGACTGGACATTGAGTTCTTGGGGTACCGACCGAAACTGGAAGACTCCTCATTCTGAGGGTCTTATATTTGTATTGTGGAAATGGCTATATTACTGAGAACAATCTTCAGATTCAGTGTAATCTCCATTAAAATCCCAATGGCATTCGTCACAGACCTAGAAAAAAATCATCCTAAAACTCATAGGGAAGTGAGAAGTCCTGAACTTAAAACCTTATGTAAAGAGGACATGTTACAGGGATCACAAACTAGATCTCAAGTTTTACCACGGAACTATAGTAGCAAAACCAGTATGATCCTGGCATAAAAACAGACCTATAGACAAATGGAGAAGACTTGAGACCCTAGAACCAACCACTGTTACATCCACCAAACTTTTGACAAGTCTTCAGGAATTTGTTATCCCTGGATGCTTTCAGTTCCGCCATGAGTGACTGCAGCCTCCCCTCCAAGCCTTCATCAAGACACACTGGATCCTCTGAAGCCATGAGTCAGAACGTATCTTTCTTCCCTCAAGTTGTTCTTGTCAGACATTGCGTCACAGTGACACAAACGTAACACATGGGTCAAAAACAGTGTTACTCAATGATCATGTTACCTAGCAAGAGCCAGTTGTGTTCATTTCTTGGCCACACTTTAGTCTATGTCCCCTGGGCCCTGTTGTCTCCACTAGCCTCTGACTTAGTCTGCTGAATCCAGTTTCTGAAATGAGTTTCACTAAGCCAGCTTTCTGAAATCTACCCCAGTAACAAGTTAACCCCCTACTCCCCACGCCTGGTGCCCCACCCCAGTTAACAAGTAATCGGTTTGCTTTGCTCTGCCTCAAACCTCAAACCCAGCCCAAAATCCTCTTAATTCTATAGCTTCCTTACTTGCCCCCTGGCTACAAAATCTCCACTTGAATTCAATCTCTTCCATCCTGCAACAGTCTTGAATAAAATCTGTCTTCCTGCTTTTAATAAGTACTGAAAAAATAGGCTTCCCAGAATAGTGCCTAGGGAATTATTTCTTTTGTAAAGCTCAGTAGCCCTCCCAAAATGATGAATAAAAATAGGCTTTTAAAGCAGAATAGACCAAATGCCTAAAGGGTAATTGCTTCTTTTGTTCAAAACAAACTGCATCTACTAAGACCTGAGGAGGCTTTGAGTACAGAAACCTGTGAATATTGAAATGAGAACAAACTTCTTGCACATAAACAAAGAGTGTTGTTTCCATGTGGAATTTACATGTTTTCTGCCTCACCTTTGCATTCTAATGGCAGAGTGCAGTAAATACAGCAAAAGCTGAAATATGGGCCCCAGAAGTCTCAACGAGTTATCACCTAGGCATGTATGTGAGAAACATTTCCAAATGTACAGTATGAATATTACAAGACAAAGAGATTGGACCCAGAAATCGGAAATTCAGGATAGTAGAACCAGTCTGTGTGTTCACAGTAAGAACTGCGACTGGCTTTGGAACAAGCCAGTTGATAGGACAGAGACCTCAGAGTGTAAGGCCTGCGGAGGGCGTGGACCCTCACGCCCTGACTCAGGAAAGGCGGCCCCCCAAATTACTCACGAGAAGCGGTCTTGATGCAAAAGCATGAGGTCTTTTATATTCCAGTGCACTGGGGTCCACAGCCATACTCCACGTGGGGTAGAGGACTGGGAACCCTGGGTACAGGGTTCAGACAGCTTTTATAGGGTTACAACAAAGCCCGCGCATCACAAACCAATCATCTCATAGTATCCAGTGCGGACCAATCAATTTGAACTATCCAAGCCCCGCTTAGCCCAGGAAGTCTGCTTTCGCTAGGGCTTCTGGGTAGTGTGGCACCGCTCATTTCCTGTTCACATTCACTCACAGGTGCTTTCGGTAAACCACCCTGTTGTAAACAGTCAAGAATGACCTTTTTTTTTTGCCTACTCACTGCTAGGGGGCAGAGTCCAGGGAAAATTAGGCTACATTTTTTCCATCCTTACATTCCCCACTTCTTCTCTTGTTAATAGTTCTAATCTTAGAACTGGAAGGGGCCAAGGTTAGAAGTCTGAATCCACAGAAATGTGATGCTCGTGAGCTGTCAAATCAGTGCCTGGAGGAATGGCACCTGTTGTGTTCATAATCAGTTACTTCATTAGCATGCATTAACAGGGCAAATAAAAAGCTTTGTTACACCATCTTTGTATGTGCTTATAATTTGCATTTGATCACATTCACTTTTCCCCAGAGCTAGGAATCAAAGCCAGGCCTTTTGAACACGCTAAGCAAGCTTCTACCATTAAGTTACCTTTGTGTATTTATTATACCTCTAGGTGCCTAAATTCCTTCCTATGAGCACACAACAGGATTTGATGATTATTAACCTAATAAAACTGACTTCATCTTTCCAGCCCTGTGTCCGTGCAAGGCCTCATCCACACCCCCTCCATTCTTCAGTGTTTCATCTCTAAATGTCTGTCTAACATCATTGACCCAGGCTTCTAGTATACAGGGATCTCATGGTGGGCTCCCATTTGTCAAGTTCTATGGGAAGCAAGCATCACCCTTAGTCTCTCCTCTTCTCTCCTGGATAGCTATCCCCAAAGCACAATACAACACTAGTATGGGGAGCTCTCAGCGAATCCAACAGCATGGCCAGGTCTCATTCCAACACCAAAGCATTAATCAAGCATAGGTCTCAAGTCCTGTGACCTCAGTGTAGAAACAGAACACAAGTCTCAGGTGCCTCACCCTCTTACTAAACCCACCACACTGGGTTGTCTTGAGAAAATACACGTGCAATACATGGCATAAGGCCAGGTATAGAGCTAGCAAATGTTACTATTATTTCATTATATTTAAATTAGTAACTGACTAATAAAGAGTCTGAGACATTTGAAATGCTAACAGCTGCTCCTACAGGTTGGCCTATCAAAGTTAATTTTCACCCAATTTGTGGTGAACTGATCTCAGCTCCAGCATGACCCTTACCTGAGGTGTCCAGTTCTCTGGAAGGAGTTACTCCACAGCATCCCAAGTGACAAAAGTGTATCACAGGCAAAAGGCTGCTTGTCGGCTTGGAGGGTCAGGCTGTGGGGAAGGCCATCTAGACCCTATTTCCTTTACCTCGCTGAAAGCCACTGAGGTACTGTTTAGCATTGTCTTGAGTTCCAAGTTTAACAAGAAAACAAAAACTGTAAGGAGTCAACGCTGCATTGAATTTATGACAACTTTCTGTTCACACTGGGCTAAGCAGCATTCCAGAGCATGGCAACAGAACCCCAGGAAAGACACTGGGCCACAACATGTGGCTACTGACTGTACCCAGAATGTTAATGCAGCTCTTGGAGGTGTGGCGCTGCCTCCCTTGACAAACAAGTCTCTGGGCAGCTGGCTGGTTGTCGCTGAGTTTTGGTTAAAGAACCATCTTATCTCTCTATGTCAGTCAGTCTTCTCAGGAGTAACTTACCAGGAGGATGCTCCTTGGCAAAAGGACAGATTCTCCACTGTGCTCAAGACGACCTTGCAATGTCACTCAGACCTTCACTTGGCATCTCATTAAGAATTAACTTTAAATACAAACTACTGTGTGACTGTGGTCCCTTTTATTAATTTTTTTTCATTCCTTTTTATTCTTTTTACTAATTAATGTGAACAATATACTCAAATCATGAAATCACTTTTTATTTCTCCCAGATTACCGTTGTATTCTCCAGCATTGTATTTTGTATTTTTTGGTTGTGAGCCTAGCCTTTAACAGCTGAGCCATCTCTCCAGCTCTAGCATTGTATTTTAAAAGGTACTCACTGGATCCATAAAGACTTTTCAACAGGAAATAGTTAAATGAAATTAAAAAGAAAAGAAACTTCTACTGACAGTCTATGAACAATCACCTTTTATGAAGCACTAAATTGACATGGAGTCAGGACCAGTTTGAACACAATGATTGACTTTTGGGAGACACTATTAAACCATGACAGTTGATTGAGCAAGAAAATCACTTACACCTAAGGCCTATGCCTCAGTAGGCTATGTTAAGACCCAAAGGATACACAGAGTGACCATGGGAGGAAGTAAGAATGCCTGTGCTTTTTAGAAAACATCTGTAAAACAACCTAGTCTGTGACAGTATGCAGCACCCAGGGAATGTAATTCTGGTTACTCTGTGTGTGTGTGTGTGTGTGTTTGCACATGTGCGCGGTTACATACACAAATACAGGGCAGGGACAGAGGTGCAGGTGATTGCCAAGCAGTGTTCTCTGGCTCCAAGTACCAGGAGATCCCCTGGGACACACTAACTTCCCAAGGCCTCAGCAGAGCTCTTCCCTTTGCTATTTCTCCCCCCCCCCTTTCCTGTCCCAGCATTTTGGGGACTTTGAAGCATCGAGCTCTTAGTGGACTCTCAGCAGGGACAAGGCAGGCTCAAGTTCAATGTCTCATAAAATGAAAGGTCAAATTTTACCTTTATATGTAATAGTTAACACAGTGTATCAATGAAAACACACCCGAGGTCATAGAAGACATATTCCATCACATAAGTACATAATAGAATTCATTCCTCCATTCAGTTGTATTGGATTTTTGCCCCCCATGCTGTATGCTTAGAAAAATAGAAGACAAATGTATGCTACTTGAACTAAAAAAAAATATGTTTTTAAAACTTCAAATTGTAGGATTTTTATTTACAAAATGGATTGACTCTTGTTTTTTACAAATTAAAAAAAACCTTAACTCTCAAAAATAGAGATAACTTCCCACACTCTTGGGTTCAAAGTTCAAGCAACCAAGGTAGTTAGAACTTGGTGTTTTCCTTTTTCATCAGTCCTGGTAGTTAGCACTTGTCACAGCTGCGTCATCCCTAGTCACACAGCTGAGCTGAGGGAGGCCAAAGGTCTATCAGGTCAGGGTCTGAAGGAGCAAGATCTTCTCATTAATGCAGAAGCGATGCAGTACTACCATCAGGTTCTCTCCACAGCGGGAGACCTGGCGCTCCATGGCCAGGCGGAAGTCCTCCTTCACGCCTTTGGTGATGCCTCGAGTGACTGTGTGGTGCCTGAGGTCAGCGACAGGGAAACAGAAGGAGACCACCGTTAGAAGCTGCAGCACAGCCTAGTGATACTGGGTAGGAATCAACCTGCCTCACAGCTAGGTGTAGTTACACATTTAAACCAAATTTAAAAAGAAAAGCTGCAAGCAGATAACCACTCCTGCCCAATCTTCTGAGTCTCAATACTAGGCAGACATCTTTCCTGCCCTAGACTGGGTCATTTTACACAGCCAATGGTCAGTGAAATGTCACCTGCTGCACCTCTGAACTCCTGGAGCTCACTCAATTCAGTGCCTTGGGGTGCTCACCATACTGGAGACCAGGCCACAGCCCTCAGAGGGGCAACAGTAAGAAAAGGGAGCCAGCATGTCCTAGCCACCAAGGAGCTCTCTGCCAGGGTCTTGGCCCAGAAAAGCTTAGGCTTCCATACAGCTGCTGGAGTCCTGAGTTAGGCCTATCCCCATGGAGCCAGGACAGGGAAGGTCCTGGAGTGCTATGTCCATCCAGACTACTGCAGAAAAGGCTGGGGGACCTGGGACCCTGCGACAGAACTGGGTCACAGTTTGTAAAGGTACAATCACTGCCTGTGAAATTCTATGAAGAGTAGAGTTGTCTAGGTGTTTGCTTGTCTGTGGGTGGGTTAGTGGGAGCAAAAGCCAAGAGGTATCTAACTGAGCCCCAAGAGCCGTGCGTTAGGACGGGAAAGGACAAACAGAATCCCATAAAGTGAGGACAACAAAATGAACAGAGATAAAGAAAAGTCCAGCAAAACTTAGTGGACTCAACCACAAAGAGAGGGGTTTTGGCTGCTAGTTTGGTCATGTAACAGTTTTAGACAAATAAAATCCACCTCTGTTGCCATCCCCCATCCCCTAACTGTCTTCCAAGTCACAAGGTTTTCATGTAGTGAGAAAACAGAGGCATGGCTATCACCCTAAACGCTTCTGTTTCTAAAACACATGCTTATGTACAACAGTGTAGTGCAGCAGTAAATGATGTCCTGTCTACACTAGTGAGAACTCAACACTGCAACAGCCACTTCAAAGGGCTTTACAGGAAGACAGCAGGGACATGAGGAAACATGGTTCTGCACCACCACTTTAACTCAGTCAGGTGTCAGTGAGGCTGAGGGTCTGTGTCCTATTGACTTGAAATACTTCTGTTTTGGGTCCCCGGGCTGCAACCCAAAACGGACCAAGTACAAGAGACAGGCAACTGCAGGCCAGATTTCAGAGAACAAATTCTCCCCTAACACTACTAAAGACACAATTAAATGTTACATGCTGCTTATTAGGGGATTGCTTCTATATGTTAACAGATGCACAACTCGATTACATATGCACCAGAGCCTCTTGCAAGTCTGGAGGATGTCGATTACAGTCACGCCCCCCATGCAATGAGGGACTGCACTGGTCCCCTACAGCCTGGGTATGTAGCAGCTAGGTTTGAGTAAATGCACACTAAGATGCCCATGAAATAGCATAGTGCATGACAGGTATATCCCTGGTGTTACGTGGCACATGACTGTAGATAACTCTTACGGTTTAAGAACAAAAGAATCTAGCTAGTTAAAATGGTATAATTTTCACTTACTAAATATTGTCAATTCAGAAAGCTAAGGTCTAAAACAAAGCAGCCTGCTTTAAGGCAGAGAAAGCTGTGTCAATGTCTGTTTAGAGCAAAAAGTGCTGATCAATAAGATGGAAATCCACAGTAAAATTTACTTGTGGTATATATGTCAATGTATTTAAATATTCATGACCCCAAACTCTGAATTTTATCAAAACAGAATCACAGCTTTGCACTTCCTCTAATAGTCACTTAGTCTAATACAGTTTTAGCAAACTTGTATTTCCCCCCAGATCCATAATGATTTTTAAATTCAACACAAACACACTGGCAACTCATGGAAAAAATTAAAAATGTTACAATATTTACAACCAGATGGTTTGCCAAGGAATGCAGAACAAATTAAAAACAAATAAATAAAGCATGAAAAAGAGCACCGAGGGACAAAGAGCTGAAAACCATGGGCGGGAAAACATGTTGACAAACAGCACACTATGAGCAGGTGTTTTTCCACTTGGTACCTGTCAGCAGTCTGTATGCTGGGCTGAAGCACAGGTAAGAATTCCTGCTGTAGTAACCCCATGGGAGGGCTAGAAGGCCTTTAAAAAACAGCAAACAGCAGCATTCAAACACCCACACCAGCTCACCCTGCACTGCAAAACAACACTCCGGAGAAGATACACAAGACTGGAAAGCGGACTGTACAGAAACTTAAACCTCCACATGCCCCTGGCTGTGCTGGGTCTTCAGGGGGACTGGGAGAAGCTGAGGGCCCCACCGCACCCACTGCTGGTGCCAGTCTAGAGGCATCTTGGCTCCTGGTCCCAGAGCTCTTCCCACTTGGGATTTGGAGTAAAAAGGCATCAGTGGGGAAGAGAGAGACGAGATGGTAGTGGGGAGGGAAGGTAACATCTGAGAAGACATGATTCATAATCCAGCCTCCTCACTCACTCTTCTCACGCCCATGCCGGTCCCAGAAACACACCTGGAGACGCTGGCTAGCCGTCTTAGCAGAACTGAAGCCCCAAACTGAAAGGTCCTTCAAAGAGGACTCAGAAGGACTGGCAATGTTTTCAATAAAGAAAGGGTGTTTGAAACTCGGGGGGAAAACAGGGCTGAGAGCCATGGTTTTGCAGAATTCTGTAATGAAGATTTAGCACATTAGCCGGTCATCACCCAGAGATTTTTTTTTTCCATTTTGATCCAGTCTAATGCAGCTATAGTACTGCAGGTATCAGCATAGAAACATTTCTTTAATTTAACACATGTCAGAACAACATATCTATGTAACAAACGAAGAACTTATGCCTCCTTTTGGCCTGGCACCAGGTGCCCAGTGTTTGTACTGTACCTGCTTGCATCCGAGATGCTACAACTAGGGCGGACTCACAACCTTACCCCAAGGGGAGGAGAGGCACACTGCTCACAACATCTCTGCCACTCATCTGGAGGGGCCACCCAAAAGGTCTGCAATGGCTTCAGAGAATTTGTTTGGAACCCAAAGGGAAAAGGAATATAGATAGTTTTATTCAAGAGTCTAATCACACCTCAGTCAGTCAAACCTGTCTTACGCAGTTTGATTCTCTTGGCGTCATTTAGATATAGATTAACTGAAATACAGATTTCAAATCCACGTTGAGAACATCTCAGAGAATATTTCCTACAAGGTCAGGCCACTAGTTAACAATGCCTAATCCTTTTTCCAAGCTGAATCAAGCCTGGGTTTTTAGGAGGCTTGACTTGTGCAGAAAGTTCTAGGAAGTTAGTTAGGTTGATCAAGGTGGAAGGTCCTGGGAAGCAGGAGGGATGCCTCCTTGGACAAGCAACCTCTTCCAGAGCCATTATCTGGGCAAATGATTAGGTCCCCACTTTAAACTCTAAGTCCTGGGGACTAAGTGCAGGGTAATACTGCTCAAATCAAGAAAATATAGGAAAGAAGGAAAGCCCAGTTATAGTGAAACCTGAGGTTCATCTGCTGAGGACTGTAGAATCATTCCTTCATACTGCCATAGACAGCTGAGAGTTCTCTGTCATGTGGCAATCCTCTGCAGACTCCAAGACCACATATATAATGACAATTTGACTGGTGAGTTTTTGACAAACTGAAAATCTTTCTTAAAATGTTTGTAAAATCAATTTTGGAACCTAGAAGTCCCTATACAAAATCTATTCTCACATGGTTAATGACACTTGCAACCGTGCAGTAACTATTCCCCATGACTTTGGTCCATAGTCAAAGTAGTCAATGGAGAAGGGGAGAGGCCAGTGTCTAGGACATCCTGATAAAGCACTCTACAAAGGGCCTTGTATAGTCCTAAACATCACCTCAGTCCCTTACTGGAAATGTTGAAGACATACAGTATCACTTATAAGATGGGTGAGGATCTTCTGTTCTATAGGACAGATTCCACTGGGTCCTACTCTTGGTAAGGCATAGTAAGGAGGGAATGCTCATCATGGGCCAAAGTCCTGAGTTACAGAAATCCAATAGAAGCACTTCTTACCTCACTCCTCCAACACCCCTATGACTCTACAAAGACAGAGCAAAGGACTATGGCTCTGGATAACTAAGAAACTTGCTTCTGCCAAAACTAAGGGATGGAAGAGAAGGTTTCTAGTCTCAGCAATGTCTTCTTCCTGCTCTGGGTCCAGTCTCTTGGCATACCTGACACTGACTTACAGACACACTGAATATCCAGGAAGCAAGAAGGAAATATACAAACTGCACATGGCGTTTACAGCAGAGGGGAATCTATTAGCCAGACTGCAATGAGGACTGAGGATAGAAGCAAGAATTATGAGCTATTTAAAAATCATGAATGGTCACTAATTTGGTATTTTCATTTGAGACAACCTGGATTCCTGTAATGTCCTATGGGCTAGGGGAACACCTGGGATCTAGCACTCCCATAATCATTTTTTGCGGGCAGGTGTGTTTTAGAGGCACTAGAACCAGCTAATTCACTTTGTGCTATGTAAGCCATGATGAAGCTTAGAAGAGCTTAAGACCCAGTTATATAAATCCTGTAGATCCCCTCCCCCAATCCAGTACAGTGTCTAACCAGCAATAAATACTACATTTTGGAAAGGAAAAGGCAAATAGAAAATTCTCTAGTAAAAAATTTCAAAACAAAAATATCCCAATTTAAACAGCATTTTTTTCCCCCCAGAAATGTAGCTAAGAAATACAAGTCTTTTAAAGACACCCAGAATCAAGTGGCCCCTCAAAAACAGAGACCAGGTTTATGATTCCTTTCCATTAAATTTCTGACAGGTACAGAAATTTACAAGTGAGTCATGCAAGCACATGAACAGTGGGCACAGAGCTTTGAAAAACAAAAGAGCATCTGCTTACTTGATGAGCATGCCTTGGTTTGGGAGTAATTCCAGATGGATCTTCCCTCCTTCCTGGGTTCGTAAGTAAGCAAATTCCTCCAGCATGTCAATGTCTTCAGTCACCTTCAGGTCAAACAACAAGTAACAAGTTGCCCTGTTCTCCCAGGTGAGGAAACAGGCTCTCAGCCCACGGAAAGCCCACTGATTGCCCTCCAACAAACAACCACAGTCAGCTCTGATTCTCATATTGGCCACATTGCCCCATGAAAAAGAATACTTTGCATAAGTTCTGCCAGGCAGGGGCTGGCTGTGTAACTCCGTGGCATCAATCTCCAGACCCACCGACTGAGAAGCATTAGCACATGGTTTTTCCTGTGGAAGTAATTAAACAGATTCTATATGGCCCTGGGAGAAATTTTTTTAGTTAGAAATCAGAGACAGCAGGAGAGGGGAAGGTGGTCTGGCTAACAGGATATGAGTCATAAAAAGAAAGATTATTTCTTCAGACCCAGCAGACAAGGTCATTCAGATACTTGAAGAAAGGAAGTGTCCGAGAAGCTAGAAAATTCCATATGAAACATTAGATGATGCATTCTTCTGGGGGAAAGTTATATAAGTTTCATTATTTTCTTTTTAAATAACTGCACTGGGGACATATATAGTACACATATTCTGCAAATTGGGAGAATTATGGGAAGCAATGAAGTAAAAGCAACCAAACTATGGTATACCTTCAATTCTAAGGCAGTCTTCCCCTTACAAACACATGAAGTCACATGCTGCCCATCTGACAAAACAACTCTGCTGATAGGAGATGTCATTCTGTAAATATGTTTCTCTTATTGGATAATGAATAAAGTGCTGTTGGCCAATAGGAAAGCAAGATAGGTGGGACTAGGAGACAAGGAGGATTCCGAAAGTAGTAGGGAGGAGATCCAAGATGGAGGACGGAGAGAGAAGAACGCCAGGCCCTCTCTCCGGTAAGATGAGACCATGTGGAAGTACTTAGAGTAATAGAAATGGATTAATGTTTAAGACAGAGTCAGCCGATAAGAAACTAGTAACAGACCAACAGAATTACATCTATCAGGCAGGAAACACCTACTTGTAACATAATGGTGTCCAACTTCCACTTAAAACGTAACAAAACCTTAAGAAAGGTTTTTAGAAACAGAAGGACAGACACAAGCAAGGTTTCCTGGTAGCAGCACCTCTCTCTGTTGGACTCTGTTGCTCGAGACAAGCAGAGACTTGCGCGGCTCCTTTAAGGGAAGTTTCCTGACTCAGCATAAACAGCAAAAAACCCGCAAAGCTTTTAAGAAGCACTGCTAACAACTGAATGGTGTGTGTAAGAGCTGGCAATGTCAGTGACCACAGTTTTATATCTAATACAGAGTCTCTGTTTGTTATTTGGGGCTAGTGCGGCTGGCTGTGGGACCTAACTGGTGGTGGTGGGGGAACCTACTCATGATACTCTGCCTCATTAGCATAACCTTTGGCAGCTGTGAAGATGCAGGCTCAGTGTTAAGAACTGATCCCAGGGGCAGCCTCTGTCCAAGGAGAGGCCTCAGGGGACACTTTTTCCATAGACAAAGGCCAAAGAACTATTGTAGTCTATGCTAAACCAACTGCTCTGGGCTTGCCAAGAACTTGTAGGCTATTCTAACTGTGAGCATCTTGGTTGCCTTCTTGGAAGGCACCTAGAAGTGGACGGCAGTCCTGGTTCTTTGAAACATCACTGACTTTCACAAAGCAACTGCCATGGCTCTGTGTCTAACTCTCACCCCTCCTTTTCCTACAAATAGAAAAAGCAGTATCTCTATTGAGAATGGGTCACACTGTATGATGCACTTGTGCTGAACATTCAGATGTGAGTGCACTTAATTCAGAGAAAGGATACTTGTCACATAGCTGAAGAAGTTCTCATACTGGAAATTTCCTTGTTGGCAAATCTTACTGATGGCTTTCAGGAAAAGGTTCTCTCCCCGGGGCCACTCCTGCTGGAGCAGTACAATCACATGGCCCAATGCCATGTCATCTCTGTTGTCTGTAAAAGCTCTCAGCTGTAAGACAAAATGTTATATAGAAGAAACATCTAGGGCATACGAAATATCACTTCCTAAAAGAGGCTCTACAGGTTAGTAAATTCTATAAATCATTATTACGAAGACCAAAAAAAAAAAAAAAAAAGAACCCAAAACACCAAAAAGCAACAACAAAAAAACTGGTGGTGAACACCATACCCGTCTAAGGAGAGTGGGTTCTAGGGAAGTCCCAGGTTCCCGGAGGGCTCGGCACATGAGCTGACAAGTCTTTAGACCAGAGCTGGACAAAAACAGGAGAACTGGGAGTTTCTGAGTTTGAGAATCAGGGATAGAGAAAGTTGAGTTTCCTACACAGTGAAGAGAGTAAGTAGGACTTTTCATTATTGTTTTTTTCTATTATACTTATTTGAGACAGGGCCTTATGAATCATAGGCTGGCCCTAACACTTGCTAGATACTCCTGACCTTCTTGCCTCCATTTCCCAAGTGCTGGGATTAGAGGTTTGAATCACCATATCTAATTTAAGCTGTGCTGGGAATTGAACCCAGAGCTCATGGGTTCTGGGCAAGTACCCTACCAAGTGAGCCATATCCTCAACCTTAGAGATATCTTTCAGGGAACAATTGTAAGGTGAAAGATGGGAAAGAAGACATAACAGAAGAACTTGAAAAAATGGGGCTGGGAAGGAAGAAAAACAGTAAGTGATGGGGTATGAACTGCAGAAAAGGTCAAAAGTTTGGTTTGAAATGGACAGCTGCATAAAACCACAATTCAGATGGCTTCTTTGATCCAACCAGCTCTAGCACTTAAGTTAGTGTGGGACTATTGCATACAGCAGCAACCAGCATTGTTACTTTTTGCACACAAGCATACTGAAACAGTGACAACCCCACCCAAGGTTCTATTCTACCCCAGCCAAGGCTTGTGGTGTTTTCAAGAGTCTTAGAAGCTTCCCAGTGCTACCGGGCCTTCACTGGCACTGACCCTCATGCTTAAAGAAATTAACTCATCTATAACCCCAATATTCATATAGCTATCCATATTCATATACAGCTATATTCATGTATAGCTATTCATATAGCTATACAATATTCTATAGCTAATACATTCTGACAAACATAATGTGTAGTGAGATATCCACCCCACCCACACCTGTTGCACTGACCACGCCCACTGGGGCATTGGGACAGGTGAAGGTGGGGTGGATATCTCACTTCAATTCCCCTTTTAGTCTAAAGAAAAGATTTAGGCTTAATACAAAATTATCTACAAAGACAGTAAATATAATGTGTGGTAAATAAGAATCTGGGAAGCGATAGGAAGATGGATTTATTCAAGGAGAAATCACACCAGAAACAGATGATCTCCACAGGTTCCCATTCCAAAGATGCCTCCAGATGCTCTCTTTCTCTGACCAGGAAGTAAGAGAGTGAGCTGGGGTCTGGGACCCCAGACCCCCCCAGGTTATGCCCACACCTGTCCCCACACCCTAATGCGAATGGTCAGTGCAACAGGTATGGGTGGGGTGGATATCTCACTACAACAATGTCAAAATTTTTACTATATACCAACAGGCAAGTGGATTTGCCTGTCTGCCCTACTTCTTACTCCCCATACCCTTCTCAAGGATGGGGCTCATTTCCTATTCTTCTGTGCCTAGTGCTGTGGAACTAAAAAACAAGCAAACAAACAACAACAAAAATGAAAAGCAAAAGAGCACTTGTCCACAAACGTGTCCCACCTGCCTGGTGAAGAACAAAACAGTTGTGAACAAAGCTCTTAAGTCATGCAAGCTCATCAGGACATACTTCAAAGGGAATTTGTTTCCTGATAATTCCATTTTAAGCTCACCTTAAAGCACGCTAGCATCAAGTGCAGGCAATACGGCATAATAGCCTTACTGGTACAGGGCAGAAGCTTCAGATCCAAACCTAACAGAAGGCAGGCCAGACTGTTAGTGAATGTTATCATCAAAGAAAATAGCTTTAACAAGCAAATGTTTCACATACTCCCTCAATAAGCTACCAGTTACAGAACTCGTGATACAGCAGACATTGATGTGATGATGGTATTGAGTTTTGGTCTCTAGATTTCATTTCTCAATTTTCTTGCCTACCTGCTAAATAATCATTATAAAAACTTTCAAATCTGTAGAGTACTACATAGAGGAAATCCCAGAAACCCCATGGGCTTGTCATTCAGCTTCTGTGTGTGTGTACAAATATCTAGCCTGTATGTATATAAGTGTGCCACATGTGTGCAGTGCATCTTGGATCCCCTGGAGTTGGAGTCACAGATGATTACAAGCAACCATGTAGGTGCTGGGAATGTAACACGGGTTATCTGAAAGAGTACCATGTGCATTTAACCACTGCACTATGTCTTTAGGCCTGCCTCTCCTCTCTAGTTTTATAAATGCTAACATCTGCCTTTAATTCGTAAAGATTTCAATGTCAATCATCACAAAAACAGTAGAAGCTTCTTATAGTGTCTTGATGTTTGGCACCCAGCACCCAGTGGATAAAGGCCCTGTTTGGAAATGTAATGGCTAGGAGATGAGGTACAGCTGGGAAATGGGGTGCTCTCCCTGGCAATGCTGACTTCACTATCATTTATTCACGATCAGAAGCACAGGAATGGTCTGGTCTGCGCCTTTGTCCAAATTCAGGACTAGTGCTGGGCAGTTGTGCATTGAATTTCCTTCTGAGATTCCTTTTCTATTTCATTTTGTGACATTGTTTATAAGTTGTGCTTATCAAGAACCTTTTCATGGCATCTAATGTTTTAAATTTCTTGGCACGAATGTTCTCTTATTGTCCTTTTGACGTAACCAGGATTTGTTGTAGTACCGCCTTTCCATTCCTGATATTGCTAATTTGTGGCTGCCATCTTTTGGATGAAGTGTGTTAGGATTTTATCAATTTTATGCAGGTTTTCACACAAATAACCTTTTATTTTACTCATTTTTCTTATTGTGTTGATTCTGCTCTGTTAGTATTTCCCTCTTATACTGTCTTCATATTTAATTTGCATATCTATTTCTAAATCTTAAGTGGAAATTTAGATTATTAGCTATGCATTAGGTTTTTTTCAAGTAATGTGGAAATCAGTTAAAGCTCAAAATGGCCTCAGAGGAATATGGTGACAGAGGGATAAACTGATTAGTCTCTTTTTCCTAGTGCTAGGCAAAACAGGGAAGGGTTCCTCAGGAGTAGCAACCTCATGAAGCAGAACGTGGCTTAGAAAGATGCTAATGAATGCAGCCGGGAGTGATGAGCTTTCCACAGCACATAGTGGTGTGGTGTGACCTCACTAGGAACTGTGACACATCTTAGCCACCATCATAAAACTACTGTGACAAAGAGCAAGACTTCACTGTACCTTTTCTAAACTTGGGCTTCACCTTGGAGGGCTCTTCCTGTGCTTTCCCTCCATCTTGTATGGGTAGTACCATGTAGCACATCAGGTCCAGAACTTTCTCACATGTCATCTACAGGAGAGAAAACCACAGGTACTAACGGACTACAGCCGTCTACAGCCCAGAGGCAGACAGCATGTGTGCATGGAGGTCAGTATTCCTGTGACTCTTGATGAGTACTCAACAGTGAACACAGTCAGATTAAGTCTATGAGACAGCGAGAACAAAGCCCAGTTCTTCACTGTTAGAAACTACCACAAATTTGTATATACTAATAAGCATATACAGTGCCTACGTTTAAACCACACAGCAAGTTCAAAGACAGTCTGGGACACATGAGACCTTGTCTCAAAAAAGAGAGGAATAAGCAAATAGCACTGAAGCACAACTTCAGGGAAGTTATACTATAGAAACACGAAGTAAAACAGATCATTGTGTTTTTCAGCAGCAAATTAAGTAAAACAGGTCAATTAAGGAAGCAGGCATTGACCTGAAAAACCACTACAGGGAAGACATCTCAGTGTGCCATGGAGCCTTTGAGAACACCACAGTACTTACTCTGTACTCTCCCAGTGCAAAGTGACAGGTGGCCAGCTGGATGAGCGCCCTCTGGTGTTCTAAAGTCCCCTGTCCTGTGATCGGTGGCTGAGAAAGGGATCCTTGGAGAGCTGCTAAGTGATGCAGACTGGCTATGGCCTTCTTATACTGACCCTTGGAAAGACACAAAGGCATAGGGGGAAAAAACAATGACATTAACACACACACAGAGCACAGAATCTTTGACGTAGAACATTTTAGATATATTATTTCTATAGAACCAACACTGTGGTAGCAATTGTCTGTTCTCCCCATCTGGTAGCTGCTGGATGGCAGCAAAGCAGAGGAAAGAAGGGCTCGAGGAGGTCATCATCTTCTGAAGAAATGCTGCTTTCTTAGGTAACCCCCTGCTCAGACAGACAACAATTACATTCTCTCTCTCCTACATGGATCCAAGTTTTGAATGTTTATATATGGGTATAGTGTAGATAGAGGTCATGAGACTAGAAAGGGGACCACAAATGAGGAAAGGAGAGTTAAGCGAGGGAGGGAGGGGCATAGAATTTTTATGGTGACAGAGAAGGAGGCTGCTGGGGGGTGGAAGGGCACACAGGGGCAGGTGGATGGTGGAGGATCAACAAAAGCAGATTTTATTTAGATGCCATAAAGAAACCTAATACTCTGGATGGTAATTTAAAATGGAAAATTGTTAATTAAGAAAACTGAGAAGTATTTATGCTACCTTTATTGTGCAAGAGGACAGAGATAAATGGCTGTGTGGGGGTCCTGATTCTCTACACAGGGAAGAGAAGGAACAACGACTAGACATACTGGAAGTCACCAAGAAAGTGAGACAATTGGGGATGAAAATAGACTATAATCTCACAGCCACAGAATGCTGCAAGATGTGGATAGGTTGTGGACTAGCCCCCAAGGAGCATAACACACCTCTTACGCCAAGACCAGTTTGCAACAATCCCACCCTGCATAGACACAGCAGCCGAAAATGCCTGTCACTCTACCTGGTAGATGATCATATCTGTCAGGAAGATTCTTAGCCACAGCCAGGTGTCCGTCTTCCAAGCCAAACAAATTCTTGTAAATTCTGTGTGAGAATTTGAAAGCAAATTCACCCCAAACTGGTGAACACAGAGGCAACAGAGGGAAAAACTCACAAACTAATAAAGATGGGTGGGTTACTGTCAGTGAAGCTCTAGAATTCCTGGTTAGGCACTGATATGCAAGGATTCTTTTTCACATGTTATTTACTTCAGGTAAGCATGGCACAGGTGTGGAGTCACAGCACAACCAGTAGGAGTTGGTTCTCTCCTTCCACCAGGTGGCTCCCGGGTCATCAGGCCTGTGGGCAGGTACCTTTCCTCACTGGGCCATCTCACCAACCCATAAGAAGGACTCTATACACCATCATTTGTAAGCATGTATTACATGCCAAAACTACACTTTCCACGCATTACTCCATGCATCTTGTATTGTTTTTTAAGATAAGGTCTTATGTAGTCCCAGCTGCCCATTTATCTTTTTAAAAAAAGGTTGATTTATGAGTAAAGAAAATTTCTTCCAAATACTCAAAGATTCACAATAAACCAACAAAAGAAACAGGCTCTATTCCCTTATAAAAGATAACACATCTGACAAGGGGCTGTCTGGCCATGTGACAGGAGGCCAAAGATGCATGCTTACAGCCTAACAGGAAATTAATGGGCACGGATTTCACAGGACAGAAAACACCATTGGTTAGCAAAGAGGAGATTCAGGCCTAGAAAGCAGGCAAATGAATTGTTAATGTCTTCATTCAAAACGTGAGCTGGTGCATACTTCTGACCCCAGCACTTGGGAGGCAGACTCAGGAGGATCTGAATTCCAGGCCAGTCTGGTCTACACAGCCAGCCAGAGCTACATATTGAGATCCTGTCCCAAAACAAAAACAGAAAAACAGGCTTTCTCCACTTCCAAGGCAACAGAGCTGAGAGCAGCCAAAGGCCACATTGCCTTCTGTACTGCAGAACACAGGCAGCTTGAGGGAGAAGAGAAATAGAGCATGAACAAGAAGGGACAGGACAAACACCAAATGCTGTCCTTCCCACTCTGACCAACCCTGATGGTATAAGAGGAAGTCAGAGATGAACAGCTAATTATATAGATTTCCTGATTGAAAACAACAACAAAAAGAATCCTATAAAATGAGTGAATGTCTAGAGCTGATTCAATAAGCTATGAGAGCTGACATTTTAAATACCACAAAGATCTTTTAGAGTAGACTTTATATGATTAAATGGTATCAATGACAAGCACATGCTCACCTTTGTCAAGGAATTCCAGGGAGTAGAGCAGCTCCCAGCTCTCCCTGGCCAGTTTGAAGCTCTCCAGCACTTCAATGGAGTTGCTGAGCTCAGCTTTACTGACGACAATGTGCCGGTTTCTTCCTTTTGCTGAACATTCTTCATCATCTGAGCTCTGCTTGTGGGATGGGAAGAGCATGGTTCACTGAAGGTGATGAAACATTATTTAGACATTGCTCTGGACTCTGTCCTCTACGGCTTTCGTGCCATAGCTTTTCCAATTTAACACTGATCTCCAAGGATCAATAATATGTGGTTTTCATCTCAACATTCTCATGCTGTCAAGTTGCACCTTTAAAATTAAGTTTATTGGTTTCTTACAAGTTTAAAACACATCATTTTAATCAAAGTGTGAGTGGCACTCACTTTAGTTTCTCCTCATTTCCTTAATTTGTGACATTGATTTGGTTCTTCACAACAGTGGAATAAACAGAAGTCTGAGTTCCCTAAGACATAAGAAGCAGCAGTCTGTGAGTGCCCAGGGCCACACACATACCATCGTCAGCTCTGTGGCTGAGGTGTGAGTATGGAATGCCCTCTGATTTTTACAGTTCAGACTTCTACTCTTCGTTTCATGTCATACAAAGCAAAAGAAACAAGAGAGATGCAGAGAAAGGTCACTGTCATAAATGTCACTGGGCATGTCTAGAGATGCTTTCAAAATAGTCAAGGTGAAACAGGTCATTGAGCTTCATACTGTCAAAAATTTCTTCAATCAGTTATTGTACCCAACTCTCTTTGTCATGCCCACAGCCCCAGGTATGTGGGCCCTAGCTTTCAGCACACTGAAGTCATTACAGTATGGACAGGGGTTTCAGTGAAGCACTTCAGCACCAGCTGATCTCACCTGGGACACTCTGCCTTGGATGCCTCCTTTCATAAAGACTTATTTTCATTGTTTTTGATTATGTGTAAGTGCATTCTGCATGTGAGTACCTGCTAGTGAGCGCAGGTGCTCTCAGATGGCTACAGTGAGATAGTTATGACTGGCCTGATGTGGGTGGTGGGAACTGACCTCGGGTCCTCTGGAAGAGCATCAAGTGCTATTAACCACTGAGCTATGCTTTCAGTTCCAGGCACCTCCCTTCTAACAGCCTTCCTTCCTGCCTGCAGACCACAGTGTCCTCCTGCTTCCTCTTATACCTGGAGAATCTACCCTACTACATTTGTCCACCGCAGCAATCCACTGAACATTTGATTTCATCAGAGTCATACCAAGCAGTAGTGAACTAAGACCCAATTTACTATTGTAAATGTGAGGTCAGTAGTGTCACAATCTATGAAAGCCAGTTCTGCTTCCAAATAAGGTCACTTATCAAAGAACCCCAATTTTCAGGGAAGATACTGTGGCATTCCAAACAGCTTGCAAAAGTTTGAGAAATTCCCGTGGCCACTGAAGCTCTGAGAAGGGGCTCTGATGCAACAGTTATAACTGAAGGGAACACACATATTCATATGCCTAGGAGAGGACCACAATTTGATCAGCTCCCAGGCACATGATATGAGCTCCTCAGTGAGGCTAAGTGGAGACCTCTTCTTGTATCTTGTGGGATTGAGCGGGCTGCCCTTCCCAACAACCACCACAGCATCCTATTCCAGCCAACAGTTCCCAGATGGTTTTGTAAATTTAATCAATACTCACCAGTCAAAACATGCATGGTTAAGTAACTCAAAACGCAGTTTGTAGACCTGGACACCCTCGGGCTGCTGGGCTGTTCTATATGGTTTAAGATGTTTGGCTCTATCCCTGACCTCTACCCACCAGATGACAATTATCAATCTCTCCTCACAGAAGCATAACTATGACAATCAAAAATGTTTCCAGACATTGTCAAATGGACCAGTGAGTCAGAAGGGGTGCAAAACTTCCTCTATTTAAGGCAACTAGCTTACACTTAATTATGGTTTAACTATTTTAGCTCCAAAACCACATTTTGCAAAGTTTCATCTCTGGCAAATGACACATTCTGTGAGTAATTAAGTGGAAAGGATTACCATGGTTTTTTCTCTCCCCTCAGCTAGTTTCCTCTTCTTGTGTATGTGTTTACTGCGATCAACTTCTACATCACCATACACATTGGCTACATCTTCCAGAAGAACCAGTGGGACCTGGCTGGGGGCATTAGGACCTACACAAAGGAGGACACACAGACATTAGAAATAAAGTAAGAGAGAGAGTAGTGAATATGAGCAGGAAGTAGGTCAAGTGCCATATGGAAATAAAGCTCATAAAAAAATATACCCAGTGTGACCCTGACTAGGTCAACAAGAACATACACCCCATGGGAAGAAAGGCCATATGAATTGATACCAAATCGTTTATAAGTGTTGAGAATGAATGATTGTTCCTTCTTTGCATTTGTTCTTATGCATCTCTGTTTAAACAATAACCATGAAGTACAAAATGATCATGAATACTATACATATATCATAACTATATAGTTCAAATAAACACAGAACATATGAAAAATCATAGGTCAACATGCAATACATACAATATACAGTTTACATAAGTCTTTGTCTATTGTATTGTCTTCATAAAATCCGCATTTTAGAATTTTTTTTTTGATTTTGTGTTTTTGGTTTGTTTGAGAGGATCGTATGTGTAGCCCAGGCCTGGCCTCAAACTTAATATGTAGCCAAGGCTGTCCTTAAACTCCTTATCCTCCTTTCTCACCCTCCAAAGCATTGATTACTTTTTCAAACAGAGGTATTCAGTATCCCTATTTAGTTTTCTAATACTAAATTTCTTAATACAGAAATTCCCAGTGAGAAATACTTACATAAAAGCTTAATTCAAACCAAATTAAGTTATCGATGACAAAGAGCACTGGTAGTGCCTTACAACTTTATTCTCCCACAGCAGTGGTCGACCACTGCTTTTGTCTCCTTGTTGGCACTACCCTGATACTTTGGTTTCACAGAGGAACATGTGAGCTAACCTTGGAAGAGAGATGGCTGTATGCTGCTGATATACTGGAATGCACTCTTGAAGAAGACTAGCATCGTGGAGTACAGCACTTGGTTCTTATAGTTGTTGTGAGCTTCGCTGTCAAAGCTGTTCATGTACCTGCAGAGCTCTTTCATCCGGTGCAGCATGTCGCTACAGCTTCTGAGGGGGAGGGAACAAAAGCACCTTACTGCCTGTCAGTGGGAGGAAGGAAGACATGCTCTGGGAGAAGCACCGAACTTACCAGGCAGCAGATATCTGGGTATGTGAACTTCTGTGCTTCGAAATAAAATGAAGCTTAAAAAAGTATTTTATGTGCATTGGTGTTTTGCCTACATGTATGTGTGTGAAGGGGTCAAATTATAGACACTTGTGAGCTGTCATGTGGATCCTGGGAATTGAACAGGGTCCTCTGGAAGATCAGCCAGTGCTCTTAACTAAGGGGTCACCTCTCCAGCCCCTTAAAAATGATTCTAAATGTAAATTCATATATGTTGTGGTATTCTAATATAGTATATTATAAAAATCAGGGTAATTAACATTTCTAGCTTCTTAAACATTAAAAAAATTACATATATTCACAAATTACCAGTGTAATGTTTTAATACATGTGTACTATATGCAGATTAAAATCAGGCAATTAAGTTTCTTTTTGAGGCAGGGTTTACTATTATAGTCCTGGCTGGTCTAAATGTACACCAACTTGGCCTGGAACATCTACCTGTTCTGAGTGTTAGGATTAAAAGTGTGTGCCACCGGGCCTAGCCCTTAGGTAATTTCCTGCCTTCATACCATTAGTTTGGAAACTTGAAGCTCCTCCAATTTAAATTATGTAAATTAAGTATAAAGTAAGCTATCATAGGGCTGAGGCTGTGGATCAACAGTGGAGAATTTGCCTGGCATGAGCAAGAACCTGGGCTCAAACCTCAGCACCACACACAAGGTAAGTTACCATGAACCACCACCTTCCATCCTACAGAACACCAGGAGTTATTTTTCTGTAACAATTATATTGGGATATGCTAGCTAATATTTCCTTACTTTCCTCCCCATCTCATTCAAAGGCCCAATCAATCACCATTCTACACTGTAAATGGCATTATGACCTCCATGTGAGAGGGAACATGATGAACCTCCCTGTGTCTAACTTCAATTACGTTATCTAGGCCCATCCATTTTGCCTAATACGATGCTTTATGGCTAAATAATATTGTAATATATCTATATCACTCACAGGTCCTTTATCCACTCATGGGCATCTAGATTGATTCCATATTATTGCTATTGAAAACAGTTATTAACCAATATAAATATACAGCTGTCTCTTTGATATGCTGGATTATAAGGTAGATTAAGATCAGTTTTATGGACCCCACACACTATTTTGCATAATAGCTGAACTAATTTACAGTCCTATCAATAGTTCAGTGTTAGTTTTTTTTTTTCCATCCCAAGGATTTATTGCTTCTCATCTTTTTATCATTGTTCTAGCCACACACTATTTTGCATAATAGCTGAACTATTTACAGTCCTATCAATAGTTCAGTGTTAGTTTTTTTCCATCCCAAGGATTTATTGCTTCTCATCTTTTTATCATTGTGCTAGCCACTTAAGTTCTTATGAGACATGTTTATTCCTATTAAAGTTATTCTTTATTGGAGCTAAGAACAAAGACAAACTCATGACAGAAGTATGCCAAGTTAACTTCTCTTTTCTCTGCACAAATAAAACAGAATCAAGCTCTCAGCATCATCTCTTTCTACATTTATTTATTTTTTACTATTTTTGATTTTTTGAAACAAGGTTTCTCTGTAAAGTCCTGGCTACTGAACTCAAGAGATCCTCCTGTCTCAGCTTCCCCAGGGCTGGGATTAAACGTGTGCACCACTACACTCAGCATTCTTTATTTTAATGTGTGTGTGTGTGTGTGTGTGTGTGTGTGTGTGTGTGAGAGAGAGAGAGAGAGAGAGAGAGAGATAGAGAGAGAGAAAGAGATAGATGTAGTGCCAACTTATTCCATCAATAGATTTGAGGTACTGGCCTCAGGGTGTGGCTGGTTTACAGACAGAGGCGAGGTCTGGCTTTCTCTCTCTCCCTGCACTTTGAAGGGCTCCAGGGTCAGAGGATCGCAGCAGCTATTTATCTTCACTGTGTGAGTGTTCCCCAAATAAATATCTGTTATTCTTTATTTGGGCATTCGTGGACTTCCTGTTGGGCACCAAATGAAGGTAGATTAAGGAAGGCCATGAATGCCCAAATAAAAGAATAACAGGTAATTACTTGTGGAGCAGTGACATGCACACTGGTGTGTTCACTGAGGTGTGGCACAGTAGATGGGTGGTGCTGGAGTCATGTAAGTGCGTGTGCATGTGAAGCTGATCTTCATCACTTTCACCATTATTTGTCGAGAAGAGAGCTCTCACTGGACCAGAACAATCCAGTTCAAGCTTGTCTAGATGGCCAGCTTGTTCCAAGAGTTCCAGCTCTGCCTCATAGACAGCTGTCCAACTGCCCAGCTTTAGTCTTGTTCCTCCCTCGCGTGTGCAGCAAGCACTTTATCCACCAGGCACTCTCTCCAGCCCCACTCAATACCATTTCGGAAGTTCACCTTTCAGTAGGAATCTTTGCATGAGATGAAAAAGTACCCTCTTCTCTTGCATAAATGGTGACTATAATAAAATCCCCATCCCCCCAAAGAATTGTATCTATGCATGATACTGATTTATTTTTTAATGGTTTGTTTTCTACAAGGATTCTGAGATGACACAACCAAGGATTTAATAAGCAATTCTGGAAATAAACTATTCCTTACCTTCTCCCTTTATCTATCTGCCACTCGCATCTCATTCCAACAACATTGAGAATCTTAAACAACCTCTCCCAAGGGTCTACAATCTGGGATGATTTCTCAGTCAGTCCTTCTATTATGTACTTCTGAGAGTTACGTTTGCTGGGTGACATTAAATCAGATGTATCTTGTGCACCTGAGATGTGAGAAAAAGGAATCTACAATTAGTATCATTACTTATTTATATGGCACTTGACAGAGAGAGAGAAAAAAATAATCTTCACTCAAAAAACAAAAGTACTGACCTAATACATCACAATAGGGGAAAAAAACTCATAGGAGTATTAAAAAACAAACAAACAAAAACCATTCAAGCTACAATTTTTGCTACTTATATATGTGGCATTAGATTAGGAAACAAACATCTAAATCCTCACTCAAAAGGCAAAGTACTGACTGGCACATTAGCCCCACAGGGCCCTCAAAGGGGTCTCCTCAATGATATAGCTGCTTACACAACTGGGGCCTATAAGGTCACGTGGGAACTACAAAGCTCCTCTTATCAGCTACAGAAAAGATGAACAACCCCAGGACAGTTCACAGTGAAGATCGTAGACGCCTCAATGCCCCCACAAAATTTGGAACCAGAGACCAATACCCAAAGGTCCTCATTAGAGCAGAGTTCCATGAATGCTTAGAGGTAAATCAGAGGTTAAAAAAAAAAAAAAAAAAAATAACCCAGCAAAGCACTAAGGGCACAGTCCGAGAAGGTGACAGTCCCCTAAGCACTCCAGGGAGGCCCTTCACGAAGGATCTGGCCAGTTAGTGTACCAGGGGCTAAAGACCCAGGGGGACAGGACCTGGGGTGGAGGACAGTTCAGGTGCCAATCATGGCACATTTATGCTTTGTTGTTTTTAAAGAAGAGCTGGTTAGTGAGGGACATAGTTTTGGGTGGTTCTCTCACTCTCTCTTTTTCCTTTTTGGTGTTAGCTTTATTTTCCATAATTCTTAAAATTTTAATTAAAATATAATTACATCATTTTCCCCCTTCACATTCCTCCCACAACCCCCACTCCAACCAAAGTTTAAAAAACATAAAAACAAATTTTTAGAGAAAATATTATAAAGACACAATTTTCCTAATTAAGCAGTATGTTTTAAGTAAAAAGAATCAGTTTTTCAAAAATATCAAAAAGTTGAAAGTTAGAGTAGTAATTTATTAATAAAGAAAGAAAAATTTTAATAGATTTTATGTCGTTTGAGTCTACAGTAATTGTAAGCCCACAGCAGCATGCAGTGAATCAAGCCCTATACTTCCACTGAACCCTGTCACACCCAGTCAATTTTTGGTCCTACAAGCACTGTGGATGGCAAGTGCCATGAACTGGTTTCTTATACAATGTTTTTACTATACAGTCTCTGTTTAGGAATGCTGAGATACACATATACCATGTGCTAAGGGTTTCCTACAGTATTCAGTTGAGTAACTGTACTGAGGAATATCCTTTTACACTGTGAAAGGTATGTCTTTGCTAAGGTGCTTTCTGATTGGTTTAATAAAGAACTAAATTGACAATAGCTTGGCAGGGAAAGGTTAGGAAGAACTGGGCAGAGAGAAAAAAAGAGAAGATGAATCTACACAGAGAGGAAATAGGTGGTACAAGATGGAAAAGAGGTAAAAAGCCATGAAGCAAAACACAGATTAATACAAATGGGTTAATTTAAGTTACAAGAGCTAGTGGGACAAGCCTAAGCTAGAGGCCAAGCTTTCATAATTAATAAGTTTCCATATTGCTTTTTGTGAGATGGTAGCCCAAAGAAAAATACAATATATGACATCCAATATGGGGGCTCTAATATCCAAATACAGGGCCTGAGAAAGCAGAGAAAAATTCTGGACAAGGAGATGAATGTAGCTTCCTAGTCCTTTAGGCTCTCAGGAAGGGTAGTGCTCCATGGCATATAGAGGAATGGCTACCAGCTGCTGCCTGTGGGCTGGAGCCAGCCATCAGCTCTGTGCACTAAGCTGAGCCATGCAGCAGCTGACATGGCAGTTTAAGATTTATCTAACATAGTCAGAGAATACTGCAGGTACTCAGTAAAGACAGATCCAGACAGGAAAACAAAACAAAACAAAAACAAAAACCTATACAGGTTACAGTGTATTTAAAAAAAAAAAAAAAAAAAAATGTATATAGGCTTGAGAAAGAAAAAAAAAGGGGGCAAGAGGGGAGAGACAGTCACAGAAAAAAACAGCTTATAAATAATAAAGTCTTTAAAGATAAAATAAAAGGGTAAGTCACATATAGATGGAAAATACATAGGGAGTTTGGATCCTATAGGTGTCTTGTTGACTTTGAATTTTTAAATTGCTGATGATCAAACAACAGCTTCTATGAGACATGGGATTGTAACAGAAATTGCTGAATGAAACCAGTCTAGATACTTTAAGAATCCTTAACCTTAAAATGGAAGTCAGAAAATGTATTGCTTTGGGGAAGAGGTTATGCTATTCCAGAAAACGAAAGGCTGTGGATTCATTCAAGGTTAATAGAGATCAGGTTTGACAAGGGGAAACCCCCTCAAAATTCTGGCTATAGACATAAAGAAATAAACCTAAAACCCCCACCCAAACAAAACAAAACAAGAAACCTCTACAAGACAAGTGATGTGTATTTTGCCTGTTCCAACACAAAAGGCCAACAAAAGACATCTTTGGCTGGCTTGTGTACAATGCACAGTCCATACTTATGTTAATGTAGATATGTATGTTACCTTTGAAAGTTTGTGTTTTCAAGCAAGGGGATGAGACACCAATGAAATTGGGTGGCCCAGGTGATAAAGTCTCTCAGAGTGTCTCTGTTGCAGTGTCCTCAGAGTTCTACATCCAGAACAGTTTTAAGGCTGCTGGCCAAGATGGTCCAGCCCCATAGACTTTTCTCTTCATGAATGTAGCAAAGCCTTGCACTTTCCCATTACACAGAGACTGAACAAAAAATGTAATGGCTAGTTTTCCCAGGACTTGACCATCTCAGTTTTCCTCAGGGTTCCCTAAAGATTCCATCGCCCCCAGAAAACAGGAAGAAGTCTAGAGAATATGATACCCATAGTCCCAAGAGGTGGGGTGGGTAGTTTTTGGTCGTTTGGCGGGTTATGGATGTCTGTCATCATTTGGAAGGAAGGTTGGTTATAGTCATAGTCAAGGAGAAAGCTCAACGAAGAAGATGAGATTCAGGGATCTCTTTCTGAAGGGAAAAAGGTGGGATATAGTACAGAAATATGATAAAAGGGTAGATTGTTGAGTTTACTTTTAAATAACTACTAGTCTCAAACATTTTACATTGTCATGGATTTTTGTATACCGATACAAATTTAAGGTTATTTTTGTTATACTGTATATGTTTCTATTCTTGCTTAAGGTATTGTATATATGAAGCTCATTCAAAAACGCAAAAAAATTTTAGTTCTTAAAAGCTATACAGAATAATAAAGGAAGACAGGTTAGAGTTATTCATCTATAACAATTAAACTTATAGTCATGTTAGGTATGCTTCCAAGGCCAAACAGAGATAGATGTTCATCAAACACGTCAGAGACCTACAGAATATGACATTATGACATTTTAATAACCTAAGGCTTTTCATGACAGTGAAGCACGTCTACTTCTGGTAGCTTCAATCTACTTCATAGAAGGATGATGGGCATTTAGGAACCTCCATATGGAGTTGCTTTTATTTGTGGCAAGAGGTTACCCACTGGGCAAAGAAACTACACTTGCCTCAGCTGCTGACAGATTGCTGTACAAACTAGACAAGCAGGACACAAAGAACAGCCATTGCCAAAGACAAGGCCTTTGCCAAGACAAGGTAAGACAGTATTTCAAAATTCCTGCTCCACAGAAAAGTCTGTCATATTTTAGACCTGCTACAGAGGAACCTTGTGGTGACTGTCCCAGGCAGCCAGATACCTGTTGTCTCTTAGTTTTGTTAGTTTTTTGCTCTGTACTTCCTGTTTACTCAAGTAATATTTTATCCTTCTTGGTTCTCTATTAGAGTTGAAGATGAGAAAGTTGTAGTTACAGTTTTCTTTGTTAGCAAATTCAGAAAAGAAACTTAAAAAGACATATAAAATGTAAAAGGTTGAGAGATATAAAAACTTAAGTTGTTTATTTAAGAAAATGTTTTAAGGTCTAAAAAGATATTCCTCCAAATTTTCCAACTGCATATGGTCTGGGCATTGCAAATGTAATTCTTACTTGAAAACTTTCTTATTGTATATAGTTTTACTGTGTTAGAGTTAAAACCTTTCCTTTTTATGTAGACACTGTGAAGATGTGTCTTTGCCAAGGTGCCTTCTGACTGGTTTAATAAAGAGCTGAATGGCCAACAGTTAGGCAGGAAGAGGTTAGACGGGATGAATCTTGGCACTGAAGAGACACCAGAGATGAAGCAGGGCATGCAGGAGGAGAGGTAAAAGCCATGAGCCATATGGAAGTACCAACACTAATAGAAGTGGGTTTACTTAAGTTAAAAGAGCGAGTTAGAAACAAGCCTAAGCTAAGGCTGGGCTTTCATAATTTACAATAAGTCTCTGTGTCATGATTTGGGGGTTGGTTGTTCAAGGAGCCTATGGTTACTAGGTAATACCATATAGACTTAAGGAGTGGGTTATATCATGTGGCTTGGTACATAGCACATGTGTAAGATGACTGTGCTACTCTGCTCAAGGATTCATGATTGGTGGCTGTCCAAAGTGGCTTCTGACTATGGCACCTGTGTGGCATTCAAGGTAAACTGTATGATGTTTAAGAACTGGACTATTTCAACTCCTAATTATATACCTTTTTTTCCATCCTAGAGGCATCTTTGAGGAAAACTATCAAACTAATACACATCCAGAGAAGGATAATCGATATAGCAAAGGAGAAAGCCAGTTTGAGCAGGTGTGGGGTGATCCCACTCACCTTGATGCTGATTTTCCAACTGTGTGGACCGAGTGACATAGTTGATGTAAAATTCAGCTGCTTTGTTCAAGTATTTATATAACAAATTGGCAGGTAATCGAACATCATGGTTGTTAATGATTAGAGGAAGAACATCACAAACTGTTGAAAGGAGAAAATAAACTGTTCAACTTTTTGTACTAGGGTTCTGACAGAAACTAATTTATTTTCCAGTTCATAGAGGAAATATGCCTGTGGATCTGACACCATGGCTAGAGATCTGCTGGCCCTGGGAGGAGGCTGGAGTGTCCATATTTGCGCTTCATACATACACACATCCTATATAATCCTATCAGAGGCAACAAATAATACACAATTAAGAGCTATTTTAAATGCTTTACAGCTAAAGGCAGGATTAAATTTCAAAACATAAAAAGTTCCTATGCTGTGTACAAGTGACCTTACCCCTGATATGACAATCCCAGATATTCCATTTACCCCAAAGAAATAATACACAATACAGTGTTTCTTACCAAATAGCTTCCGGAAGCAGTTAACTGGAGACTCCTGCTCTTCAATTGTCTCGGCTTCTAGCAATGCTTCCCCAAGGCCAACCTGTTTAAAAATAAAAACCACTTAACTGCGCAATGTAAGAAACATAGGAAGAAACAGTATTCTTTCTGCTTGTCATCTATACCTTACTTTAGAATTGTAGTTTTTCAGAAATGTGGGAAAATACCCTACTGCTTGTGCTCTGTAATGACAGACATAGAAAACTAATAAAAGTATGGAAAAAGTTAGCTAGGTCAGACACCAGAAAAATGACATGGGAAGAGGTAAACAATAGACTTTGAATAAAAAGAACCAATTGTTTGAATCATGACTATCCGCAGGTACAGTAAGTCACTAAACATTCAGAATTCAGTTTCTACAGGTACCAAACACTAACCTACCAACACTTGCCAAAAGCACTCACTAGTGTTCACAGATTTAGAGAACTGACAGATTAGACAGCACAACAGGGTTTGCAGGCAGGAACACTTGAAGATTTATCGTTAAAGTCATAAACTATGACTCTTATCTTATTTATTTTCAATTTATCTATTTATGGGGGAGAAGAATGTGCCATGGCTCTCAGGTGGAGGTCAGAGGACAACTTTCTGTGATCCGTTTTCTTCCTCCATCATGTGGGACTGAGGGATGGGATTCAGTTTTCGGGCTTGACACTTTTTCCCACTGAGCCATCTGACTCTCACTTAAACTCAAACACATTGCCAAACACAATGGAAATAGGTGACTTTCTACTGGATACCACTGTCAAAATTTCGAGGACTACAGCCTTAGGTTGATAACGACTTCTAGAAATGTGTAATGAGATTCAAGGGATCAACTGGTAAGCAAGTGTTGTCTTTTCTTAAGAAAGGGGAAGCATCAACCCTACCCCATGTTGCACAACTGTCTCAGGGAAGCGCCTCAGAAGCAATAGCAACATCTCTGATCGTTCCAATGTGTTGAAGCATTGCTCTGTCACCTTCAGTAACATTTCACACTGGACCCGGCCCGGGAGAGTTTCAAATAAGCCTGTGAACAAAGTTTTTTTCACAAAGAAAATGTTTACCTCAAAGAAGTATGCAAGGTATTTTCCATTCATAAAACTGTGAACATGCAGAATTCACCTGCACACTAGCAGACTTTTGAACTGCAGAGTACTTGGTGTAAGCTGTTTGTGGAATAATCATGAAAATTTGGAAGCCTGATGATCCAGGGGGCAAGGACAACCTGTGGAATTCATCACCACAGAGCTAGCTACATGAACTTGCTTAAGTTGAAATGACCAAAACCATCTGCTTGCTAATTATCTAGAATTGGAGGTCTTTGATTGGCTATAGCAACCAACACATAAGCTTGACATTTTTCTATTTTGCAAAGACCTGGTTTTTCTATAGATGTTTTCTGGTCATTTCAAAACATGTCCAAAATACAGTCTCCTGATCTCACCAACAGACTACCATCCCATAAGGACACTTAATGTGTTCTAAGTAAATTCTGAAGGGACCAAGTGACACCACTGTGAACTTCCATTGCCTGGAATAAAACACAATGTGGATACCACTATGACAGGTGTGATTGAGATGTCTGTGACAGATATGACATTGCAGAAGTGGTCATTTATAAACTATTTGACTGTTATTGTACTCACTCCTTAAAAACTGGGTTTGCTTATCCTGTGAATCGTTCCTCAGTGCTGATGTTATGATACTGATTTCTCGCCATACCACTGGCTGGTCTGGGAAGTTCACAAACCTATTTTTAAAATGAATGCATTAAAGTAAGATGTCAGATTCAAAAAAAGTAAGAATATCAGCATTTAGGGACAATCACCTTTCTTTAGGTAAATGGTTATATACATCAGAATAAACCAAAACAAATCACAAAAACAATCTATTAGTTAAAACAATTGTGAATACTCAAAGTATTTAGATGTTTGTACAAATGAGGAGCTAGGGATGTAGCTCTGAGGGTAGAGTGCTTTCTTGTCATGCACAAAGCCCTGGGTTCTATCCCTGTGCCCCATAAACCATATGTGGTAGTGAATGCTTGTCATTTGAGAGGTAAAGGCAAGAGGATCAGAAGTTCTAGGTCATCTTCAGCTACTTTTGACAAATTTGAACCCACAGCAATCTGGAATACATGAGACCTAGTCTCAGAAAAAAAGAAAACAAAAGCAAGCTGAGCGCCATCATTCATCTTTTGCATGCACCAGCTCCTGTTGCCAAGCTTTCCCCACCAAGATGGACTGTATCCTTAAACCTGAGTCAGAATACACCCTTCCTGTCCAAGTTGCTTTCTACCAGTCACAGAAAAAAAAAAAAAAAAAAAAAAAAAGAGCAAGTAATACTCAAAACAAAACAAAAAATGGCAAATCACAGACCCTAAATCACCAAACAGAACAGCTGCAGTGATCCTCAACACTGTTGGTAGCATCAGGGGCACAAACTTAAGAAACAACACAGTAAGATATGATTTTCCCTCGTGACACAGGCCTAGTGTAATGGTATATTAGCCTGTGCCTCAGCTATGAAGGGAGCTAGGGCAGGTGGGACATGTGAGTCTTGGGTTCAAAACCACCCTGGCCAATAAAGTGAGACTCCTCTGGTCCAAGAGAAAGAAAGAAAATAACAAAAGGGGGGCTGAGAAAGGAAGAAAGAAAAGAAAAGGAGATAGAGATGGTCATATAAAGGTTGGTGAGAGTGTGGAAAACTGGCATTCTCACATATCTTTTGTAGAAATGGATATTTAGGTTATCCCTTTTAGAGAGTAATTTAATAGGTGATAAAATACACATATCCTTTAGCCACAAATCAGAGACACCAAAATACAACTACAGAATTATCAACATTCTAATCATAATTTAAAATAACTAGAAACTAAATGTGCACCAAGAAAGGAGAGTGCTACTTGTGAATGAAGAACAGAACCCATCTCTATAAAGTAGACATAGACAGTCCATCACAGTGCATGATGGAAGTAAGCTTCAGAGTAAGAGTAGAATGCCCTCACTGTCAGTTCCCCAATTTATCCATGTGTTTACATAGAGAGGCACAGAAATACACACAGCTTAAGTCTGGTTTAGAAAGATTTCACTTTTTTTCTACCAATTACTGTCCGAATGCTTGTAATTGGGGAAAAAATGAACCAGGGGATACCATTTTGGGATTAAAATACAAGAATAAGTTAAGCTGACTCTGCAGAAGGCGTTTTGGCAATTAAGAAGGCTTGCATTCTGGGTACCAGAGATGCAGAGTCCCAACTCCTATCAACTGTAGTTATCTTAAGAGGTCTTGGAAGGATCCCAAACATTAACTCACATGTCATACAGCAACCGCCCCGCAGTGGAAGTCCTCTCTGCATTCCGTTCGATGGTGTACATCTCATACTGAAACAAGGCAGACAGGGTCACCACCTTGGCAGCTGGTTCAGCTCCAGCTCACCTGCAACACCGCTCAGAGTTGGATCTTCACCCAAAATCCCCGCACGGGAAAGGAGAGCTTGAACACAAAGCACCCCTGGTGGTTCGATGCTCAGGAGTGGGAATCTGGGCTCACTTCATCCCCGGGGCTTCTGGGATCAACTGGGATAACGTTTCAGAGCAGCAGGCACTAAACAGAGACCGCCACCACCACGATCAATGAATGAGTGGCCTGGGCCCTAACCTAGCGTTTGGTCTCCGCCTCTGCAGGCGCTGGGGAGAAGGCTGGTCAACTGTGCAAAGTGGAGCGGTACAGGAGCGACTTGGGGAGGGAGGAGCGGCCGTGCACCGCGCCCTGGGCCACCCAGCTCAGCCAAAAGCTCCCTTCCGCGCGTGGGGATGGGGACGCCGGGTCTGACTCACCTGAATGTTGAAGTCGGCTGGGTAGAGGCTGCGGGCCGTGATAAGCCACGCCTTGGCTGCCCACAGGTCCTGCGGCACCAGCTCTCGGGCTCGCTGCACCAGGAACTCACAATCGCCCTGGGCCGACATGACGCTGGCCACTAGCCCTTCCGGCAGGGCGCTCCTCTCCAAGGGCGCCACCAACACAAACCCTCACCTCCGCGGGCGGCCACTGCGCATGCCCACAGGCCAGCCAACCACGCGGCGCAGCGGTCCTGCGGAGTCCTCTGTAAACTGCGGAGAAGTGGATTTCCAGCCCTCGGATTGCTATCCCGTGCGCTGGAGCTTGCAACCCTTAGCTCCAGGTTCTAGCGTTCTCCCTGGACCCTAAGCGAGATTCTGTGGATGCGAGACCACGCCAAAGCCTGGACGCGGTCCCTGTGTTTCCGCAAGCTTGGTTTCCCCGGCTGGAGTGCCCTTGGTGAGAGAGAGCACTCCTAAGTGCTGGGCTATACGGTGCTGAGACGTCCCTACCCCTGCACACGGAAGACCCAGGCTCACCTGTTGCTCTTCAGCCGCCCCGCCTCAACTGTGTGTTTGTTTCGCCTGCATCTGTTGTTTTTCTCCAATACTGAACAATTAGCTCTTAGAAAAATACTTAGCTCTGTGTCCGAATCACCCAGCAAGTTTTAAAATCTTTGGTCATTTGACCAACAGAAAAATAGCTCCCGTATAAATCAATGACACCTTAACTTTGGCTTTGTTTTGCATTTGAGCCAAAGAAGAAAATTGTCTCCCTCTTGTGTTGATAAGGCAATATTTATTTGCTGAGTCGAAGAGTGTCCCGAAAGTGAGTTTTCAAAGATAATTTTCAATTTGATATATATATATATATATCAACTTGTCACCAGTTGCTGTAAGGATGGAAAAATTTAGCCTAATTTTCCCTAGACTCTGCCCCTTAGCAGTGAGTAGTCAAAAGGTCATTCTTGACAGGGCGGGTTACTGACAGCACCTGTGGGTGAATGAGAACAGGAAATGAGCCATGTCACACTACCCAGAAGCCCTAGCAAAAGCAGACTTCCTGGGCAAAGCACGGGCTTGGATAGTTCAAATTAATTGGTCCACACTGGATGCTATGAGATGATTGGTTTGTAATGTGCGGGCTTTGTTGTAACCCTATAAAAGCTGTCTGAACCCTGTACCCAGGGTTCCCAGTCCTCTACCCCACATGGGGTATGGCTGTGGACCCCAGTGCACTGGAATATAAAAGACCTCATGCTTTTGCATCAAGTCCGCTTCTCGTGAGTGATTTTTTTTTTTGGGGGGGGGGTCGCCTTTCCTGAGTTGGGGCGTGAGGGTCCACACCCTCCGCGGGTCTTTCATTGCCACTTAAAACAAGGAGATAAAAGATCCAAAGCTTACCAAATGTTTTTTTTTTCCCCCTTTGTTTTTCCTTTGAGACACATTCTTTCATAGCCCAAACTGACCTTAAACTTTGTAAGTATGTGAGGAGGACCTTGAACTCCTGATCCTCGACTTCCATCTCTCAAGTGCTGGATATGTGCCTGCCTTGACTTAATTTTTTATTGTTGTTTTGTTTGTTTGTTTGTTTTTGAGGCAGTGTTTCTCTGTATTACTTTGGAACCTGTTCTGGAACTAGCTCTGTAGACCAGGCTGTCCTGGAACTCACAGTGATCCGCTTGCCTCTGCCTCCTGGGTGATGGAATTAAAGGCTTGGGCCACCAACGCCAGACTCTGACTTATTTTTTTTTTAAACAAAAGAAATTGGCATATGATTATATAAGTGAAAAATACAGATATTTAAAGTAAACATATGAATATATGTGTTACAACTGTGAACTGCAATTCTTGGATGGAGTTTTGTTTACTTTAAAGATTCTGCAAACAGCATAACATTGTGGAGAGATGGAACATAAATTGAGAATCAAAATCATTTGCAGCCTTTAATAGACATCTGGCCTAACAATCTTCTAGCAGACAGTCTTTTTAGATGGGACCTTTAAGCCTCACAGACTCAAGACTCCACTAATCTTAATGCTAAGAATGATACAACATCTGGAAATCTGCGAAGAAGTTTCACAGTCATACTTTATCCCAGATACCTGATGCCCTCCCAGTGCAGCTGGTCAATGCATTGATCTGCAACTCTTGTTCTGTGCTTCTAGAAGCTCAGATGCCTCCTTTACAGTGAACATATCATTCAAGGCATGGTGAATCCCTGCTCCTGACCGAAGATGCCTCACTCACATTAAACTTTGAATAAACTTTCTTTTATGTTACTTTATGGTTTTATGTCAATACTATTTATAGAAATGTGAAAAGATACAGGCTTGCTAATGAATAATTTATAAACAAGTAGTCAAAATGGAATATATTTGAACAGGAGATGGGGGTTCAAGTTCCAGCCCCAACAAGCAGAAGACCTTGGCAAGGATACAAGAAAGGGCTTGTAAAATGTCCTAAGGAAAGTTGCTGAGACCAGACAGATATGTTAGAGGCATCCTTGAATGGAAGCCCAGAGATACTGTTGTGTAAACTGTTTAAGTGAAGCCTAGATATGACTGGATACCAAGATGTTGGAGATGCTAGAGTCCTGGGATACCTACCAAGGAGAGATGCTAACAGTGTGGAAACAGCCCAAGAAAGAGAAGTGTGTTATAGTAGTCAACAAAGGTGAAAGGAGTTGGAGATCTGAAGACAAATAGATGTAGAATTTTTTTGCCTTAATGGTTTTCAATCTTGCTTCCGTCCAGTATTTCATCAGTATGTTCTCTTTCCTCCTTTTTGGAGTGGTAAAGGATGTCCTGTGCCATTGTATGTTGGAAGTATGTGATCAAAAGTCTCTTAAAATCCCCAGTTAAAGGTAGAAGGTGTTAAGTAATGAAATCATGGTGGTGAGAGTCATGACAGTGGCTTCCAGCCTCTACCTGCCCGTCTGTGGAGCACCCATCTGACAGTGATTGGACCTGCCATTTGGAGAAAAAAATTCTTTATAGAAAACTCTGACTCCTCTGAGCAGTTTAGGGACGCTATGGCTGCTTGCCACAGAGCTAGGGGGTAGGACTCTTCATAATTTCTCTACAGCACTAGCCTGAAATTTATCAAAGTTAGTGTAATTTACTGGTCATTCTCCTGGAAGTTGTAAGCCTTTGACGCCTCACACTGACACTTTCCTTGACATCCTAAGGTATTCAGTATTGCAATTCTGCTACAGTTTGTCCTAAATATTAGGTGTCAAAATTAATTTAGCATTTATGAGAGCAGACAGCAAGTTGCCACGTGGAATTTAGGATCATCAAGAGTCATCAGGAAATGAATTTTTAATAATATCTCAAGGACTTTGTGTTATTTTCTAGGTTATTCAAGGACATAAGAAGTTATACTTTCATACATAAGTGAAATTTAGCTATAGCCTCACACTGGAGAAAAGTTTAAAAGCTTTGAGGTTTCTTTTGCTATCTTGCTAAAAGTAAAAGGGTATAGTATATTTAGATTAAAATTGTTTTTATCTAGGGATGAAGCACAGTTGATAGTTGCCTAGAGAGCACAAAGTCCTGGGTTCAACCCTAGAACTATCTAAAGCCAGTGCTTGGAATGCACACCTATAATCTCAGCATTCCAGAGGCAGAGGCTGGAGGATCAGGAATTCAGGACTATCTCCAGCTATACCACACATTTGAGGCTACCCTGTGCTACATGAGACCCCCACCTTGCTTTACAGTGCTTCTGTTGCAGTACTGAGAGTGCTCAAGAAAAGTTCTCATAATGAGGAAAAATACCCAAAATTTATGTTCTTTTGTATCAGGCTTATTTCTCTTAATGCTTTATCATTGTATGTATGTATGTACACTTTGTTTGCTTATTGCCAGCATCCATTTATTAACACTCAGCAGTGGTTCAGATTACAGAATACTGTAACCAATGCCTTAGTTCAGCTTTTAGTCAGCTTGGAGATCTGGTCTTCTGATTTATCATGAACATCCCAGTTTCTATAATGTGGGTTGTCTGTCTCTTCATTCTACTTCATGGAGAAGATTATGTGAAGGACCACAGACTCCTTTTCTAGACTTTTCCAACAGTCTAAATCTGACAAAATCAGCTCCTTCACACAGATGAGGTCATATTTACCCTGGGATCAACCAACCAACAAATTACCTGTTTGAGTAATCCCTTCTTGCTGATTTTGCCATAACTGTATTTAGATCATGTCATTTACTGACTTCAGGCTTAGACACACCAATTAATGTGTGATTTCACTCCAGCATACCTAAAGCCTTGTTGAGTTTAACAGAATTGAAGGCAAAGAAGCAGCCAACACCTTGAGTACCTTTGGGCTCATACCACTGATAGCTTTGGTTCTGATGGCCAAGGTCATCCTGGGTTCTACAGTATGAAGACCCTGCCATCTTAGCTATTCAAACCTTAGCTCTGTGATTTGACTCTATTCCCTGTAATACTACTCAGCTTTCTCTTAGACAAGCTTCCTGCTTGTCTTTTGAAGCATCCGTTGGCCTGACCCCTTTTGAGGTGTTTTACTTCCACTCCACATAATTCCTTCAGTTTTCCATCAGGTTTCCTGGCACAGAACTATCCCTTTTCTTCTCTGGAACAGCTTCTATTGTTCCAGCTGAAACAGGCCTTTAATCTGACTTTTAATTAAGTCTGTATTATTCTACCTCTGATTAAGTCTGTTTTATTCTCTGAATCATCAATATGCTTTTTTTTTTTTTTTATAAAGCCTTTTGTTTGGAGCATTTTGTGTTGATGCAACAAAGTACCTGGTATTGAGTAAGTTATAAATCCAAATGTATGTTTTTGTATCACAGTGTAGCAAATTACACTGTGATACATGTATATGTCGTGTAGCCAATGACACTACATAGTGAAACCTGTGCTAGTGTATGCAGAAGAGATTGCATTATATGGAGTGACATGAGAACAAGCTGAAAAGGTTGAAGTCATTTAAAAAATTAATTTAAATAGACAAACTATCAGGCCAGGATTGATTATGGCATTTCAAACATCTGTGTCAGTGTAGTTTGCACGTGTTCAACTCCCTCTTTCCTCTGTGGCCCCTACCCAGGTGAAACTGAAAGGACACTTACCCATAACCTTGGAGCAAGGAGAGCTGGCTTCAGCTGTGAATGTTCTGTGAATTTACTGCAGCACAACCCATTCTGAAGGAAGTCCCCCGTTACCTGCTTCACTCCTGGGAGACAAGATTAACACCCCAGGCTCTCTGCCTGAAAGGCCTCATCACTTTCCAACACTGCTAGTTACATTAAAGACTGAGTTAGGGGACAACAGGTACCCAAACTATGTCTCCAAATTCTTTGAAGTCAAGCATCACACTTAAAAGTTTTCTTAATGCTATATACACTTTTGAGAACAGTTGTCATTTGACTAGTATTTGTTAATTATTCAATAGATGAGAAACCTATGACTTTTAATTTGTATTAGATGTATATAAGAATTCTTTTATTTTAGAAGATGCTACATTAATAAGAATTCTGATGGGACTGAAAGCAGGGATTTTTCTTGATGTTCTTGTCCAAATCATAGCTTGAACTTCCTCCATAAGTTTTATTACTGCCAGGCCATGTTTGGCATGTTAATAATTCATTGGTATGTGTATAGGCTGATAACTTGGTGTTTTACATTTGGTTCTAAGTCATTAAACAAAATAAATGAAACTTTCAAATAGGAAAAGGCCACTATTACTCATTTTTAAATGTAGAGCACCTTGTAATAGTTTGTGAATCAGTACTATAAATCATCTAGATATCCCATAAATTTAACAGTTCTGCATTCAAATTTTATTCCTTGGGTCTTTGCAAAAGCCTTTGCTTTTATTCATCAGAATCAAGCAATGCTTAACTTTCCAAAAATAATTAATAATCATTATGGTAAATTAGAAAAGTGCAGGAAAGCACATGAAAGAAAATATAAATCATAGCTTAGTCATTTAGAAATAAGCATCTTTACTGTTGTGGAGTACCATTCTCTCTCTCTCTCTCTCTCTCTCTCTCTCTCTCTCGTGTGTGTGTGTGTGTGTGTGTGTGTGTGTGTGTGTGTGTGTGTGTGTGTTGTGATGTGGTGGTATGCTGGCATATGTGAAGGTCAGAGGTTCATGTCTGGTATCTTCAGTTTTCATCTTATGCTTTGAGACAGAGTCTCTCCCTAAACCTGTAGGCTGGCTAGCAAGCCCCAGGGATCTGCCTGCTTCTGCTTCTCTGCACTACTGTGCAATGATAGACTTATGCTATTATGCCAGGCGTTTAATGCATATGCTAGGTATATATGAATACAATATTAGAATGAAGCCTGTAGTTCTGATTCCAACACCACTTCAGCAAGTTGTATGTGTTCCCTACAAATGCCTGGAATCCCAGATCCAAGGCGAGCCAGACAGGAGGACCTCTGGAGCTTTCTGGCTTCCACCCTGGCTGGACACAATAGCCTCAGGTTCTGCTTCAGAAGAAGAGGTGGAGAGTGATGGAAGAAGAAACCCAATAATCCCCTCTTCTGGCACTGTGTGTGCCAGAATAAATAAACACATAATCATTTTTTTTAAAAAAATAAAGTCACTTCACTGGCCCTTTTCCATCCCTGTTCCTTGCCCTATGTATATTCACTATCCTACTTTTAAAAACAACTTTCTTGTGTATGGTTACAAAGTTACTATCCAACTGTGTACTCCTCTGCACTGTATGGTTTGAAAAGTTAATATCCCATTCATTGTTATTTTGAAATTGGGGTATGCTTCACCTGACATAAAACCCTCCACATGAAGTGTTCAATTTGGTGGGTTTTGTTACTCTCTCTTGGGTGAGCATGTAGGGTTTATATTTAACTCCAGAATCCCTTCACCCTGATGAGATGCTGCAACCGCTAGCACTCACTTCATGATCCTTTCCCAGAAGCCCTGGCAACCACCAATCTACTTTCTGTTGCTATAGATTTTCCAGCCCTCCACATTTCACATACGTTGAATCAAAATGTGTCTATGTGTCTGGCTTTTTGCCCTGTGTACAATTTTTACAAATTCATTTATGTTATCTAGCATATGTTTTTAGTATTTTGTTCAATTTATTATGGCCAAACAATCATATACCAAATGTGTACAGTCACATTTTGTTTATGTACTCTCAATGGCTGGTCACTTGCATTGTTTCTGTATCTAGGCAGTATAAATGATTTTATTTCAAACATTTTGACCAAGTGTTTGCATGAACATGTGTTTCTGTTCTCCTGGGTACATTCATGAGAGCTGATTGCTGGATCATGGAGTCACTCTCTAGTTAACTTTTTGATGAGCTGCCAAATGGTTTACCCTAGCAGCTGCACCATTTCATTCCTCACTAGCATAGGCTTAATACTTAAGGTTTGATTCCATAAATTGAGATCCCCGTCCCCCACCAAAATCCCCTTGAGGGCAAAAGTATTCCAATTTTCTTGTCAACCTCATTATTCTGGAGTGCCTCTACCCCGTTTATCTCCTCTCCAACAATGTACCTGTTGATAAAACTGGGCTGTTTGGCCTGTAGATTTCCCCACAGAATCCTATGGGTTTGCCAAGTGTATGCACAGTGAACATGGCACCTGGTCTCACTTATGCAAATCAGTGGCTGTGTCCAAAGACTGACTCACTCTAGATTGGGTTCATTTGGCAAGCAGAAGGTTAGGAGGTGGAAATATAGGTGTGGGGTTTGTGCCTGTAATTCCAGAATTTCAAAGGTTAAGACAAAGAGTTCTAAAAGTTCAAAGCAATTCTGAGGTACACTGTGAGACCCTGTCTCAAGGGGGGCAGGGTAGGAGAATGAGAGAAAGTCAGTCCAGGGAGATAATTCAGTGGGTAAAGGTGCACGCAGCCCAGCCTCATGAGTTTCTCAGTACCCGTATGTTGGTAGGAGAGAACTAACTCCTACTGTCCTCCAACTTGTGAACAACTTATGAACATGTGCACACATGCATGCAATAAATAAATAGGTGTATTTTTTTTAAGGGAAAGAGGCACATTGTTTCTTATTTTCTAGTGGTTGTCCCTGTCATTTTGGTTTTTGGCACCATCTCATCTGTAATGGCAGGTGGGCTATGAATTACAAAGTACACTTGTCACTGTAGTTGGGGTCTAATCTGGGTTTTTCCAGGTTCCTGAATGGGATAAAGCCCACAGAGAGAGCAATGTATCCAGGAAAGTTTATTCAAAGCAAAGTTACAATACAGGTCCAAAAGTACAGACAGGAGAACAGCAGGTCACAAGAGTGACAAATCATTGATTGTCATTTGGAGCTTTATTTTATGGGGTGTAAGCAAAAAGGAGTTTGGCTACAAGGAGTGAAATTTCGGTGATTCTCTACTTTGACTAACTGGCTTGGATTATGTAAGCCTTTGCTCACCAAGTATGTGGCTTTCCTATAATTCATCTGATTCTAACTATGTGCATACCCAGTTATTCATAGGTTTAATTCTGTAAATTGAGATTTTTTTAAAAAAATTAACTTTGAGGATATATTTTGCCTTATCAGGGAGTGTACACCAAACTAGTTTAGGCAGGACTGCCCATAGATCCCAAATTGTCTTCTAGGATGTACCTGAGTAGAAGCAGGGTGTTACAAAGGGTAGTAACATATTTCCATTGTTTACAGCAGGAGTCCATGCAGCTCTGTGCAGATGGGACTCCTAACAGGTTGCTAGGTGCTTAGTATATACAGGTGAAGGGTCTCAGGCTGCCAAGAACATTGTTAGATGAGGAGTGTGTGTACAGTCAAAGCCAAGTAGAGGCCCAATATACTTAACTATTCCTTGTGCTTGTCCGCCTCTTCCTCCAAAGTGTTGACATTATAGGAGTGTACCACCATGCTTGGTTCTGATAATGTCATATGATGTGAAGTGACTTCAGACATCAGCAGCCATGGATCCTTCCTGCCCAGGTGTATTGGTCCACTGGGGATTACAAAATGATGATATTCTAAGTTTTAGCTCCTGTTTTAACTGATTGGCTACAATAGGTAGCTATAATGTGGAATATTTGTACACTGTGTGATGGTGTATTACTGTGATTGATATAATAAAAAGATGAACTGCCAATAGATAGGCAGGTGGTATAGGCAGGATTTTCAGGCAGCGAGAGGAAGTAGAAGGAGGAATCTAGGCATGCAAAGAGACAAAGGAAGCAGGAGAGGTGGTATGTGACAAAGTGAAGATTAATAGAAATAAATTAAGTTATATGAGCTAGTTAAAAACAAGCCTAAGCTAAGGTCAAACTTTCAATATTAACAAATCTCTGTGCCATTATTTGTGAGCTGTTGGCTCAAAGAAAAATCCAACTACATTATTATTTCAGTTCATAAAGGGTATGGTTTATGCCTGAGAGGACAAATGAACACTCAATGTCTATTTGTCAAACTTTCAAGACACTTAAATGCCTTCTAATCACTTTTTAAACTCATCACTTCCATTGGCTCTTTTTAAATGTTACAAAATCTTGTGTAAATCATTTTGTAGGTTTCAACCCATTGAAATTAGGAACCTTAGTGAGTGTGTATTGTCTCATCTTTGGCAGGTGGCCGCAAAAGTTTTCCAGTAGGCTGTAGTGATGTTCCCTCATGACCTGAGGAATCTTTTGTCACATTCTTATTGCCTAGTACACAAAGTCGATGGGTATCTCCTCTGCATCTTCTGTTTTACTCCTTTCTGCCCGTAAGAGCCTTTTGTGGTTCTTCATTTGCTTTGGTGTTTGTTGGACTGCCTTCCAGTTTTAGCTTTTTCTCTGATAGTGTCTGCTGTGCTGTCTCACCTGTTGAGTAATTCATGGCAATTCCTGTTTGTAATCTGCCAGCTGCTGTGGTCCCTCCATCTACCTCCTCACAGCAAGATGCTGGGAGCCAAGCAGCACTATAACCAGGGGGTGCTTGATCCTGATTTCTGTGCATTGGAGATATCTGTCTCCTAGATCAGCTGAAAATGTTGGCTGTGATTTCTTTTCTTTTCTTTTTTTTCTTTGTCATTCTGTTGCAAATTCAGGAACTTTGAAAACCTGTATTTGTGCCACTACTATCTTACCATAACCTTTTATATTGTTTTCTTATTTTGATCTACAGAAGTCTTAAGTTTTAATGCTGACAGATTTATTATTTAATGTTATAATTTTATATAGGCTTCATCCTTATAAAGGCTTCATCCATTCTAAATTCAGAGAATTAATCCCTCATATATTTTTTAATCTTTATTTGATTTTTATCTTTCATATGTTAAAAATAAGTCAGACATGGTGGCTCATGTGTGTAATTCTAATGCTTCAGAGGCCATAAATTCAAGGTCAACTGGGCTACAGAATGAGAGAAAAGAAAATCATAAACAATACATTTATAATTTATTTTGGAGTTTAGTGAAATTTAGGGCCCTGCATCTATGTTTCCAAATAGCTATTTCTAAAACTTTTCATCTAATGACCTAGGAACTGATTCAAGAGACCTCATTTATCACAGAATGTATTAGTTATTCTTCTGTTGCTGTGATAAAACACCATGCCCAAAAGACAATTTTAAAAAGTAGTTTATTTTGGGTTGTGGTTCCAGAAGGTTGGATCTATCCTAACAGGGAAGCATGGCAACAAAGGGCAGGCTTGGAAGCAGGAGCAAGAAATCCAGGGATCAGGCCTTTAACATCTTTAACCTCAAGTCAAAGCACAGGCCAAACTAGGAGTGGGACTGGACACACTTCCTGCAGCATGGCTGGTCTTGCTCAGAACCTCTCTAAGCAGCACCACCAACTGGGGATCAAGTGCCTGAGCCAATTCAAGACATTCAAACCATCCAATGGAATAAATGATCTCTGTAGGTAAGTTTCTTATGAATTTTTGTAACCATGTGAATAGGAGTCCTTTGGTGTCTGCATCGCAATGTTTGAATAATCAAACTTTAATGGTGAGATGTCTCAGTAGTCAAAGACTTTGGTCACTGAGCCTGATTGACCTAAGTTCCTTCACCATGGAAGAAGAGAACTTATTTTGACAACTTTTCATCTGCCTTCTACATGTGTGCCACAGCATTCACTCACTCTCACCTAAAAAATATAATTTTCTGTATGCACTAGGAATCGTCCTTTCACTTGTTGCCCTTGACATTTTCTTAATTATTCCTTTCCACTTGTTCTTAATATTTGAACACATTTCATCAATCCCATAGATATTGTGAGTGGAAAGCTGTCAAGAAGTTTTATCTTTAAAACATGGGAGTTTTTCTGTTCAGGGAAAGGGTGTGTTTTTTTTCAATCTGGGTGTCTCTTGTATTCTAAGTAAAGCTGTCTAAATTTTCCCTGTCAATTCTCCAAGTCTCTTCCTAAGAGTGCCATCTTCAATGATTGACTTTGAAAGACACACAGCTGACTCCCAGCTGGAAACTACAGAATCAGAGAGTCAAGCAGGGATGGCCATCAAGAGTGTGTGCTTGGGAGCTATCAAATTTCAGAAGCCTTGCTGTGCCAGGGCAGGAGTTACCAGCCTCTGCTACCCACTGTTGCCTTTGCACCTGGCCAAAAGAGGACATCAGATTCATTGTAGATGGTTGAGAGACTCCATGTGGTTTCTGGGAAATGAACTCAGGACCCGTGGAAGAGCAGTCAAACTTTCTGAAGCCAGTCACCCTAGAAAGGATGTTGCTTATTTTACCTGGTGGTTGTTCAAGGTTGAGGACCTCAGTGTTTCAAGTTGCTGATGCTGACACTTCTCAGCTAGGTTATGTGTTCACTCAAAGAGGGCAGAAACAAAACTTACACACTCCTTCATGCTGTTTGAAAAGTTACATTTCCAGGTGTGGCCAGTCTAACCCAACCAAGGCCATCTATCCATCTCCACTTCAGTCTCCTATGTGTCGGAAGAATGCATGTAATTGGCTGTAGTCACTTGCTTCAGAAAAGCAGTGCATCTGTGAATGTTTGTGATCTGCTGTTCCGCTACAGCCTAATGATTTCTTGGTGCAGACAGTTGCACCAAACTTTTGTGTTCTTGCCTGGGTTATACAGGGTTAATTTTCTATTTTTAGAATTATTTCTTTATTTTCATATGTGTGCTGCCCCTGCACCTGGCTTTTCCACACTGGTGCTGAGAAGCGAATTCAGGTCCTCAAAACGCTAGCCCATGTCCTGGTTTGTCCTTATAGTCAACTTGATTCAACCTAGAGAGTTGGGAAGAGGGAAACTCAGCTGAAGAATTACTTTCATCAGGTTGGCCTGTGGGCATGCCTGTGGTGGCATTGCCTTGACTGATGATTGAAGTGGTGCGGCCCACTGTGGATGCTCCTGAAATGTACAAGAAACTAACTGAATCTAAGACAGTTGAGCCAACTAGAGGTTTGTTTGCTTTTGATGTTGCTTGTTTTGCTTTATTTTTCCCAGTTCCTGCTTGGGTTCCTGCCCTGACTGCCCTCAATGACAAATGTGACCTGAAGGTGTAAGCAGAAATAAGCCCCCTTTCTCCCCTTTGTTGCTTTTGGTTAGGTGTTTTATCACAGCAGCAGAATACAAATTAGGACATCCGGCTGACACTTTTCTTACTGGCCTGTCTCCCTAACTCAGGTTTCTTTTTCAAGATTCTGCTGTTGGAAACAGACTCTGTGTGGAAGGATTTATTCCATGAAGTCAGACTCTTTCCTTTTTGTAGTTTTTATCAGTCAAGTTTTATTCCTTTGTGTTAGTGGTTTTGGCACTAGGGACATTTTTCCCACTCATGCTAGCTCATGAGTAAGCCACCTTAGGCTGTGGCTTTGGACACAGGGGCCTGCTGTAGGGTCTTTCATATGACTGTGTTAAGGCAACCAAACCTGTAATGTAACACTGGCTGGTTTATAGTTTTCTCGTTCTCTTGTTTGGGATTCTATCTTTTGTTATGTCCACTGGTGTTATTTTAATGGCTCATTTTCCAGAGAGATTAATTATACCCTTGGCACATCTGCTTTCTCATTTTACATTTTCTTTCTGTGGCAGGATTGGAAAATAATAGAAAGCAGTTCCCACAGCTGCCTTTGTTACCTAGACAACAAAGCGATGAAGTAGGTGGCTACTTGAATGCCTTTCTTTTTTCTGAACTACTCCTATCCTAAAAGCTAACCATGTGTTAGAGATTACCAGCTTTCAATTGCTGGGTAAGTTAATTTTTTTTTTTTTTTTTTTTTTTTTTTTTTTTTAGAAAGAACCAATCTATCCTCATTATGGCTCAAGACTAAGTATTTTTCAAGAATTCTTTAAATTTTCTTTAAAATTATTCTCAAAGAATACCTACACAGGTGATACATTTATACAAGTTGAGTAGAAGAACATGAAAACTTTGGGGAGGCTGAGGCAGGAAAATTCTTGCAAATTTCCATGCTGGTGTAGGCTAGGTACTGAGAGTCTATTCTGCCTTTGCCATTGGGTTCACCATGGCCTCTATGGTTAGGAAATATACCTTCTCATCTTTGGTTTTGGGAAAAGTTTGAAAAATTATGGACTTAAGTTTTTATATTCTTTGGTAGAATTTACCAGTAAGACCATTTGGTCTTAGGATGTTCTTTAATTTCTAAGTCAGTCTTCCAAGTATAGGTCTGTCACTTTTTTTTAAAAAATTTTCCCCCTCACTCAGTATTATTTGTTTAGAGAAATCCGTCCATTTGGTCTAGCTTTTTGGAACATAATTTCAAAGTATTATCTTATATATAACCCCTTTTATTTCTCTAACATCAATAACAATGTCTATCACTTTATCTCTTAGATTTCTACAAATAATAAAAAACCATGAATACATTTTAAGAGGCAGACTATTGAATTTAAACTTTTTGTTTTGCCTTTTTGAGATGAGGTTTCATGTAGCCCCCACTGGCCTTGAACATGCTACATAGCCAGGGAACCTTGCATCCCCCATTCTCCTGACTCCATGTTCCAAGTTCTGAAATTGCAGGTAGGTGCTGCCACTACCATCTCCCAGTCCTCTCAATCGGAGCAGTTTGTGTGTCACGAGGGCAATCTCAAAACCAAAGATTTGGAATTAAAACTCTAAGTCTGCTTTGCATCAGAGTCAATGACTACAGATCTTTCAGTGTTTTTGGAACATGGAGTTCCCAGCAGAGTAAGATTGAATGAGACTATTGCAATAGCATCCAGAACTTTTACTTCAGTAACATCAGGTGTCTAGCATTCCTAGATTTTTTTTTGTTTTTTGTTTTTATTTATTTATTTATTTTTATTTAATTTGTTATTTTACATGTCGATCCCAGTTGCCCCTCCTTCTCTTCCTCCCTCCTTCCCTCACTTTAACCTTCTCTGCCCTCTCACATGCACCTTAACCACCCTACCCTCCCATCCCCCCACCCCAATTCCATGTGTAGGGCGATGCCATCCAGTTGGGGTCATATAGATCCTGTCTCTAGATTAAGGCAGTTGTCCCTCCATGGGGGATATGTTCGCAAAGTCCTTTTGTGCACCAGGGATACATCCTGGCTCCACTGTCTGAGGTCTCTTAGACTGCTCAGTCCTTCTGGCTGAGACCCATATTCAGGGGGGCCTGAGTCAGTCCCATGCTGGCTTCCCAGCTATCAGTCTGGGGGCCCGTTAGCTCCTCCTTGTTCAGGTCAGCTGTCTCTATGTGCTTCTGCAGCCTGGTCTTGTCATAGCCATCTGCATCTGGGTTCTAGTTTGACTCAGTGTTAGGTATGGGTGTTTGCTTCTGTTTCCAACAGGTTTTAGATGAGGACTCCATGGATAAATTAGTTGTTGATCTCACTATCCAGGAAGGGCATTTATGGTTGCCTTTCCACGGAAGCTCAAATTGTTAGTTGGCAGCAGTCTTGTAGTTCTCTAGACCTTGCTTTGTGTTCAATTTTCTCTTCAAACCAATATTGGCTCCCTCTTTTATGTTTCCTCTCTCCCTCCCTCTCTCCCTCCCTCCCTCTCTCTCTCTCTCCCTGTCTCTCTCTCTTTCATGTCTTCTATTCCTACCCAGATTCAATCTTCCTAGTCGCACATGTTTTCCTTTCCTCCCCCTTGTTTTCTCCTACTTCTCTCTCCATTTGCTGCCCCCCCCACTTCCCCTGATCTCTGGGGGACTTGTACCTTCCCGCTTCTGTGAGGGACTTTATATGAATCTCTTAGAATAAACCTTGTATCCTAGTTCCACTGGTGGTGTGAATTATAGGCTGGTGATCCTTTGATCTAGGTCTAAAATCCATATATGAGTGAGTACAAACTATGTTCTTCTTTTTGTGACTGGGTACCCTCATTAAGTATGGTTTCTTCAAGTGCCATCCACTTGCCTGCGAATTTCAAGATACCATTATTTTTTTCTGCAGAGTAGTATTCCATTGTGTAGATGTGCCACATCTTCATTAACAATTCTTTAATTGAGGGGCATCTAGGTTGCTTCCAGGTTCTTGCTATTACAAATAATGCGGCTACGAACATAGTTGAGCAGACGTCTTTGTTGCATGGATGTGGATCATTTGGGTATATGCCTAAGAGGGGGATTGCTGGGTCCTGTGGTAAACTAATTCCCATTTTCCTGAGGAACCGCCATACTGATCTCCAAAATGGCTGTACGAGTTTGGACTCCCACCAGCAGTGGAGGAGTGTTCCCCTTTCTCCACATCCTCTCCAGCATGAGTTGTCATTGGTGCTTCTAATTTTAGCCATTCTGGCAGGAGTAAGATGGTATCTCAAAGTTGTTTTGATTTGCATTTCCCTGATAGCTAAGGATGTTGAACACTTTCTTAAGTGTCTTTCAGCCTTTTTGATTTCCTCTGTTGAGAATTCTTTCTTCAGTTCTGTACCCCATTTTTTAATAGGGTTATTTGGTGTTGTGTTGACTAGTTTCTTGAGTTCTTTGTATATTTTGGAGATCAGCCCTTTGTCGGATATAGGATTGGTGAAAATCTTTTCCCAGTCTGTGGACTGCCGCTTGTTCTTGTCCACTGTGTCCTTTGCTTTACAGAAGCTTCTACGTTTGAAGAGGTCCCATTTATTAATTGTTTCTCTCAGTGTCTGTGCCCCTGGAGTTATGTTCAGGAAGTGGTCTCCTATACTAATTTGTTCAAGGGTATCTCCTACTTTCTCTTCTAAGAGGTTCAATGTGGCTGTATTGATGTGGAGGTCTTTGATCCATTTGGACTTGAGTTTTGTGCATGGCGACAGACATGGGTCTATCTGAGGTCGTCTACATACCCTCATCCAGTTGTGCCAACACCTTTTGTTGAAGATGCTGTCCTTGCCCCATTGTATCATTTTAGCTGTTTTGTCAAAAATCAGGTATTCATAGGTGTGTGGGTTAATATCAGGATTTTAAATTTGATTCCATTGGTCTACCTGTCTATTTTTGTGCCAATACCAGGCTGTTTTCAGAACTATAGCTCTGTAGTAGAGCTTAAAGTCAGGTATGGTGATGCCTCCTGAAGTTCTTTTATTGTATAGGGTTGTTTTGGCTATCCTGCGTCTTTTGTTTTCCCATATAAAGTTGATTATTATCCTTTCAAGGTCAGTGAAGAATTGTGGTGGGATTTTAATGGGGATTGCATTGAATCTGTAGATTGCTTGTGGCAAGATTGCCATTTTTACTGTTTATCCTACCTATCCAAGAGCATGGGAGAGCTTTCCATTTTCTGGTATCGTCTTTAATTTCTTTAGAGCCACAAAGTTCTTATTATATAGGTTTTTCACTTGTTTGGTAAGCATTACCCCAAGATACTTTATGTTGCTTTTGGCTATTGTAAAGGGTGATGTTTCTCTGATTTCTTTCTCTGTCTCTTTGTCTTCTGAAAAAAGTAGGGCTACTGATTTTTTTGAGTTTATCTTGCATCCTGCTAGTTTGCTGAAGGTGTTTATCAGCTGTAGGAGTTCCCTGGTAGAGTTTATTGGGTCGCTTATGTAAACTATCATATCATCTGCAAATAGAGACAGTTTGACTTCTTCCTCTCCAATTTGGATCCCCTTGATCGCCTTTTGTTTTCTTATAGCTTTAGCTAGAACTTCAAGTACGATACTGAAGAGATATGGAGAGAGAGGGCAGCTTTGTCTTGTTCCTGATTTTAGAGGAATTGGCTTAAGTTTCTCTCCATTCAGTTTGATGCTGGCAGTTGGTTTGCTGTATATTGCTCTTATTATGTTTAGGTATATTCCTGTTATCCCTGATCTCTCCAAGTCCTTTATCATGAAAGTGTGTTGAATTTTGTCGAAGGCTTTTTCAGCATCTAGGGAGATAATCATATGGTTTTTCTTTTTCAGTTTGTTTATATGGTGGATCATGTTGATAGATTTTCATATGTTACACTATCTCTGCAATCCAGGGATGAAGCCTACTTGGTCATGGTGGATGATTTATCTGATGTATTATTGAATTCGGTTTGCAAGTATTTTATTGAGTATTTTTGCATCGATGTTTATCAGGGATATTGGTCTGTAGTTTTCTTTCTTAGTTGTGTTTTTGTGAGGCTTGGATACCAAGGTTATTGTGGCCTCATAAAAAGAGTTTGGCAATGAACCTTCTGTTTCTATTTTGTGGAACAATTTGAGGCGTGTTGGTATTAGTTCTTCCTTGAATGTCTGGTAGAATTCTGCACTGAAGCCATCTGTCCCTGAACTTTTTTTGGTTGGAAAGCTTTCGATGACAGCTTCTATTTTATTGTGGGTTATAGTTCTATTTAAGTTGTTTGTCTGTTCTTGATTTAATTTTGGTAAGTAATAGTTATCCAGAAATTTGTACATTTCCTTTGAATTTTCAATTTTTGTGGAATACAGGTTTTCAAATTGTCCTGAATTTGTCTGGATTTCCTCTGTGTCCATTGTTATGTTCCCCTTTTTGGTTCTGATTTTGTTAATTTGCTAATGTTCTCTCTCTGCTTTTTGGTTAGTTTTAATAAAGGTTTGTCTATCTTGTTGATTTTCTCAAAAAAACAACTCTTTGTTGCACTGATTTTTTTGTATTGTTTTCCTGGCTTCTATATTGTTGATTTCAGACCTCAAATTGATTATTTCCTGGTGTCTACTCCTTCCGGGTGAGTTTGCTTCTCTCTGTTCTAGGGCTTTCCATTGCGTTGTTAAGTGTTTTATGTGACTATCCTCTGTTTTCTTCATATGGGTACTTAGTGCAATGAACTTCCCATAAGTTCGGGTATGTTGTGTCTTCATTCTCGTTGAATATTAGAAAATCCTTAATTTCATTCTCTATTTCTTCTTTGACTCAGGTGTGTGCAATTGCAAATTGTTCAGTTTCCATGAGTTTGCAGGTTTTCTGCTATTTGTGTTGTTGTTGAATTCCACTTTTAAAGCATGGTGGTCTGATGAGATACAGGGGACTATTCCTATTCTCTTGTATCTGTTGAGGTTTGTTATGCCACCTAGTTTGTGGCTGATTTTAGAGAAGGTTCCATGTGGAGCAGAGAAGAAGGTATATTCTTGTGTGTTTGGATGGAATGTTCTATAGATATCTGTTAACCCCAGTTGAGACATAACTTTTGTTAGTTCTTTTGTTTCTTTGTTGAGTTTCTGATTTGTGGTCCTGTCTAGTGTTGATAGTGGTGTGTTGAAGTCTCTCACTATAAGTTTGTGAGGTTTTATATGAGCTTTGAGTTTTAGTAGCATTTTTTTTACGAATGTGGGTGCCTTTGTATTTGGGCCATAGTTGTTCAGAACTGAGACATTGTGATGATGGATTTTTCCTGCAATGAATACGAAATGACCGTCTTCGTCTCTTTTGATTAATTTTGGTTTGAAATCTAACTTGTTAGATATGAAGATAGCCATGCCTGCTTGCTTCTTGGTTCCATTTGATTGGAAGATTGTTTTCCCAATCCTTTACCCTGAGGTAATGTCTATCTTTGAAGCTTAGATGTGTTTCTTATATGCAGCAGAAGAATGGATTCTGTCTTCATATTCATTCTCTTAGCCTGTGTCTTTTTATAGGTTAGTTAAGACCATTAATGTTGAGGGTGAGTAAGGACCATTGACTGTTAATGCTTGTTTGATTTAGATTTGTTGTTGGCAGTGGTATTGTGAATATATTTCTTCTGCTTTACTTTTGGTTTCTGGTGTAGTTAGATTACCTGTTGCCTACCTTTTTGTGGGCATAGTTACCTTCCTTGGGTTGGAGTTTTCCTTCCAATACTTTCTGTAGGGCCGGATTTGTAGATACGTATTAGGAAAATCTGGTTTTGTCATTAAATATCTTGTTTTCTCCATCTATGGTGATTGAGAGTTTTGCTGGGTATAGTAGCCTAGGCTGGCATCCGTGTTCTCTTCATACTTGTATAACATCTATCCAAGACTTTCTGGCCTTGAGGGTTTCCATGGAGGAGTCAGGTGTAATTTTGATAGGTCTGCCTTTATATGTTACCTGTCCTTTTTTATTTTGCTGCTCTTAATATTCTTTGTTCATTCTGTATGCTAGGTGTTTTGATTATTACATATAGAGGGGGTCTTTTTTCTTTGGTCCAGCCTATTTGGTGTTTGGTATGCTTTTTGTACTTTCTGGGTCATGTCCTTCTTCAGATTGGGAAAGTTTTCCTCGATGATTTTGTTGAATATGTTTTCGGCACCTTTGAACTGGGCTTCCTCACCTTCCTCTATGCCTATTATTCTTAGGTTTGGCCTTTTCACGGTGTCCCACATTTCCTGGATGTTTTGTGTTAAGAATTTGTTGGATTTATGATATTCTTTGGTATTTCTTCTAGTTTATTTTTTTGTGCCTGAGATTCTCTCTTCCATCTCTTGAATTCTGTTGCTTATGCTTGCATCTGTAGTTCCCGATTTTTTGCCCAGTTTTTCTATTTCCAGCATTTCTTCAGTTTGTGTTGCCTTTATTTTCTCTATTTCAGTTTTCAAGTCTTGAACCTTTACCTGCTTAATTGTTTTTTTCTTGGCTTTCTGTACTTTCTTTACTTTCCTTAAGAAATTTGTTCATTTCTTCCACTTTTTTGTTTGTTTTTTCTTCCATTTCTTTAAGGGGTTTTCTCACATCTTCTTTGAGGGCTTGTATCATTTTTATGATGGCAATTTTTAAGTCGTTCACTTCTGCTTTCTCTGCTTTCTTTTTGTGTTCCGTTCTAGTTGGAGTAGATTCCCTAGATTCTGGTGGTGTCATGCTTGTCTTTCTGTTGTTAGGTGTTTTCTTGTATTGCCGTCTTCCCATAGCTTATTCTAGTAGGTGTTGGTGGGGGTCTTTCCCTCTCTCTATGGTACTTCTCCGATGGGCTTATGTGGGTCAGAGGTTCAATACCTGTAGCTCTGGGTGGTCCAAGCTCTCTAGGAGGTCTCTCCACAGACAGGGGCCTGGGGATGGGGTCAATAATCAGGATCCAGTAGAAGATGCCAGCAGGAACTCAGAGTGGTGCCCCAGAGATAGGCAGATCTCTGGGAGGGGCCCAGGACTCCAGGTGGTGGGGGTTAGAGATCAAGCAGGTGGAAATTACGGGTTGTCCTGTGTAGATAGGCAGGTCTCCTATGTTCAGAATTGCTCTGCGAAGTCTCCTGAAGTTTTGTGGACTGTTGGCTCCACCCTCTGTCACAGTGCTCAATCAGAGTGGCACGACAGTGGGCAGGGTAGGGCACAGCGTAGGGGGGGCAGGCTCGCGGTGGGGATGGGTGAGGTTGTATTAATGCTCAAGAGTGCTCTCAATGGGGACAGGACACAGGAGCAGGGAAATCCGGGGCCAACCCAGGGAGTTTGGGGCCATTCCTAGATTTTACAGTACTGCAGACAGTGGAGTGAGGAGAGAACATTCCTCTTTCTCGCTTGCTTAACTGCTCCATTGCCTATTGTTACTTTCGAGTTCAATCAATGTGCATACATGATTCAACTTCATGAAGGATGAAAGTTAAAAGATATCATAAAACAGGAGTTCCACTTTAAAAAAAAAAGCAAGACTAGTTTCTAGAAATTAGAAAGCATTACAAAGCATGGAGAAGCCATAAGCCTTAAGATGGACAGAAATTTTATTATTTCAATAAAGAGTCAAAATAGTGTTTCAAATGAAAGATAATGGTGGTGTGAATTGGCACATTTTAGTAATTTGCCAATACATCCATAACCTTTAGCCAATAATTATTGATAAATACAGTTGGGGAAATAATCTTAAACATGTAAAGAGGTCTTTTTATTTTTTTAGTGGAAATAAGAAAGCCTTTTGTATAGTATGATGAATCATACTATTCATTTGACAAGATAGGAATGAAATATGAAAAATAATTTGCCTGTGGAGTATGTAGGTGCCACTTGTATCAGGAATGTCACAGAACAGTGTTTTTCAGTTTGGGGCTTCTGACCAAAGGGCTGTTATAATGGGTATGTCAGAGGATGGTTTTGACCTGATGGGGGTAGTAAGTGGGGATGTGTTACTGACATCTAGTGGTCACAGGGAGAGAGACAGCCTGCTAACCTTGGGCCCCTAGCTCAAAACTGTCATTATGGCAGAGAAGGCAATTCTAAAGAAAGTTTCCACCCTCATAGCTGCTACTGTATGTTAAGAGTAATAGGTCAATATAACCATGCATAGATCAGAGAATAAAACCACAATTGCAAGAGAAGTAGAGAATTACCTATCCCAGTGACACGTTCTAGTCTCTTTAAAGAATGTATAATTCTAATCCTATCAGAAAATGATTACAGGGCCAGACAGATCGTTCAGATGGCAAGCTTTATGGCTGGAGTTTGACACTTGGAATCCACATGATGGGAAAAAAAGAACTGACTCTTGTGAGTTATCCTCTGACTTCCACATATGTGCTAGGGCATATGCACACACACACACACACACACACACACACACACACACACAAATAAATACACAGAAGTTTAAAATAATTATTCTGGAAATGTAACAAGAAATTTATATAACTATGAAATGATATGTTAGCACTATATAGAGCCATAGACAACATGTTTTTATAAGAGAAGTTGCCCCCAGGTGGAGTATCTTACATCTGTATTCCCAACATTTAGGAGCTTGAGATTGCCATGAGTTCAAGGCCAGTGGTGTAACTGGGCTCCTTGGATCCAACACAACTCAAACACCAAGTCAATGCAGAAAAGAAAAGTTCATTGTAATCAAGCTGTAATAGATCAGAGACAAAGTACAGCATCAGGGGCTAAACTGCAACCCCAAGCCAGAATGCTGCAAAGCTTTTAGCACAAAAATCACACTAGCCACAAATATTTGTGACAAGTTACAGTCCTGTTTTCCACCAATCAGGATTCAGGAATAGGGGACTTTCCTAGGGACATTTATTTGTGGTTCATTTATCCTGTTCCCATTGGTTGGTTTATTCATCTGTGACTGGGTGACTTGCCCAGCATTCATGGCTCAACTTGCTAACCAGGATGTCAGTCACCTAAGGAGGTCTTGGAAACATAAGCTTTCTTTGATCCAGATTCAAAATGGAAGTTTTCCTCAAAATGGCTTTGGTTTGGTTCCTTCTTAGAGTGGGACTACACAGCAAGAATCCATCTCCACAGTTGGGAATCTTGAGCTATCAGAGGGGGCCCAGGCAGTAGGACCACAATACAAACCTTGTACATGAGCTGGATTGTTGGAGCCTATTCCCAATGGTGGGATGCCATGTTCAGCCTCAGTACATGGGAGAGGGGCCTGGCCTTGTCCCAACCTATTGTGTCAGACTATGTTGATTCTGCATGGGAGCCCTTAACCAAGAGGAGGGGTAGGCTGGGGGTGGTAGTAAGGCTGGGGCAGGAGGAGGGGTGCGAGGGAGAACTGTGGTTGGAATGTAACTAGAATTTAATAGAATAAATTTAAAAAAGAAAGTATTATTAGAAATTAATCTGTCTCCAAACACAAAACCAAAATGTATTATTATTAAGCGGTTACTAATAAGTATAACCGTATAGATAAGAAACTTTGTAATTGTGGTATGTAGCATATCTTGATATATATATATATATATATATATATATATATATTGTACATGATTAGATCAATTTAATTAACACACTCATCATTTCATATAACTATAATTTATTTTTCTCTTAAGACCCTTAAAAGTGTAACCTCTTAGCATTTTTTATTTTGTAATATATTATTGTTCAGTACATTTCCTACATTGTATAATAGATCTCCAGAATTTGTTCTTCCCAGCTGAAACTTTGTACCCATTAGTCTGTATCTCTTTCAGCCCTCTCCTCTAGAGCATTTTCCCCAAGATGCTGTGGGTCTAACACCAATCCATGTCTAGTATTATTGGGCAATATCATTTCCATATAAAACATGTAGGAGTAATTATGTACAATAATTTACATATGTAAATATTATGCTGATAAAATTCATAATGATGTTTTAAAGAAATCCCCTTAAAATTACCACCAAATTATTAGAACTTAACCAATACAATGGGCTCTTCCTGAGTCCCATGCCTGGTGTAACCATGTCTTTAATAAGTATTTTTACCTTGTTTGTTTATTTTATGTGTGTATGCATTTGTGTGTTGAGCACAAGCCATAACATGTGTGGAGGACAGAGACCAGTTTCTGGGAGTCAGTTCTCTCCTTCAACCATGGTGGGCCTGCTGACTGAATTCTGGTCATAGGACTTATGCGCAAGTGTTTTAACCACTAAGCCATCTTAATGACCTTTTAGAAACCTACCCATGTCACTTCCTTGCCTTTTAAAAGCAATGATATCCTGTATACCTGTGATACTCTTTTTAGATTCTTTCCTATTCCTATGTATATAAAGCATCATCACAATTAAGGCTGTACCACATGACTTCAGTTGTTTTTTTTTTTTTTTTCACTCAGTACTTTCCATCTCATCACCTGTGATCTATTTATGTTACTGATGAAAATATTCTCTTGAGGAATTATTCCAAACGTTGTGTATTCCTGTCTATTATGCATGGATTTGGGATTGTTGTGGCCTTTAAAGGTTTAATTAAGGTAAAATGAAGGCACTGGGTGGATTCTTCTCCAATCTGTGTGCTTTAGGCACCCTGAGATCTAAATCACTGCTGTCCAGGAAGGAATTTGTTTTACCTTCTGTTGGATATCAGGGTGTGGTAATAATCCAGGAGAATCTTGACTCCCTCAGAAGAGTCAGGTTTACTGTTCAGACTCTGTGATTTGGTGAAGATGTCATCTACTTCACCTGCAGTTCTACTGATTGTGATTTTATGTGCTTTAGTGCTATGTTATCTGGTGGATACGTGCAAGATTGTTATGTGGCCAGCAAAAACCTACCCTGGTGTATTGGCCCTCTGTGTCTTTAATAATAGTCTGTTCTAAAGCCTATTTGCATATTCCAACTTTCTTTTGTGCATATTTCCCCACATTTTGACTTTTAACCTACCTGTTTTTCTTTTTCTTTTCTCTTTGTCCTTTCCTCCTTCCTTTCTGGGTTAGACTTAAGGTCTTTCTATGTCAGCATTAAGAACTTATTTGTGTGTGTGCTTTCTTTTTTTTGGTGACAGATTCACTAAGAAGAACCTTGAATTCCCGATTCTCTTCCTCAACCTCTCAGGGGCTGGGAGTACAGGCTTGTGCCTGGCTCTCAGCTATGCCTTTAACGTTGGCTTCTCATAGACAAAAAATTACTATTTCTTGCTCTAAAACTTATTCTAATCTAGCAACTGTATTTTACTGAAGTTAATAGTTGAAAGTTAGACAAGAGGGTCCCAAACTGATCCTAAAATGAATATTTTGTTATCCTTCTTAATATATTAATAGTGGAGTGAATATTTTGAAATCATTGAACTAAATTATTTGAAATCATTGTTGCTTACACATGATAAAGATGTGTTTAGGATGACCTAGAGTTAGGAAAAAATGTGTTCATTGAATGTCTTTTATTTTCTAAATTCTGTGTAATTTAAAAAAGAGAGAGTATGCTGTTACTTTGTGTTATTTTACCATTTCTTTATTCTGAAGTAGTAGAGTTGGGAAAAATGGCTCTATGGAGTTTTGAAAGAAAGTGGCCACCATACAAGGTGGCATTATTAGGAGGTGTGGCTTTGTGGGAGTAGCAGCACACAGTTTCTTCTGCTGCCTTCAGATCAAGATATGGAACTCTCAAATCCTTTTCCAGCACCATGTCTGTCTGCACACTGTCATGAAGATAATGGACTAAATCTCTGAAGCCACAATTAAAATTTTCCTGTATAAGAGTTTCTGTGGTCATGATGTCTCTTCACAGCAAAACAAAACCAAACAAAAACAGAAGTTGGTACTGGAAGCAGGGGATTGTTGTGATGGGCCAGACCATACTTTTGTTTGGAGGAATATGAACTTTGAGACCATGTATTAGAAAAACAGTTGAATGCTTTAAATGGGACTTAATGGGCCATGCTAGTAGGAACATGGAAGACACTGGTGCTGAGGGTAATTTGAACTGTGGGGAGCCTGTCTCAGGAGATTTCAGAGGAAAAGAATGTCAGCATGTGGCCTAGGGCCCAGTCTTGTAATATTTAGTTGAAGAATGTGGCTGCTCTTTGCCCTTGTCCAAAAAGTTTGCTTGAGACTAAAGTGGATTTTTTTTTTTTTTTTTTTTGCCTAGTATTGACTCTGTCTTGTGGTTATTAGTGTTAACCCTAATGAAAATTTATAATCCAAAGTAGCAAGCTAAGAAAGGGAAAATACAAAATGTACAATTTGGGGAGAAAGGAGCACCAGGAAGTGGAATGGAGCTAAGACCAATGTTCAAGGAGATAAACAGATTAAGAAAGGGAATAAAAAGAATGGTGGCCTCAGCACAAAATCCCACCCAGCTAAATTTCCAACTTGTAAAATAGGATTAAAAAAAAAAGTGTAGAGGTGGGTGTTATAGTGCACACCTTTAATCCCAGCACTCCAGAGGCAGAGTTAGAGGCAGAGGCAGAGGCTGGCAGATCTCTTGAATTTGAGGCCAGCCTGGTGTACAGAGTGAGTTCCTGTACAACCAAACATAGGCAGTGGAGGAAACCATGAAAACAGAAAGCTGATGAAGATGTAACTGAATGAGGGAGCTGTGTCCCAGACCCAGCAAGCAGTAAAACTTGACAGCTTCAGCCATGTGGTTCTGACTTTAGAGTCAAGGATAGAAGAAAGGGATTAAGGAAAGATGCTGAGACCAGGCATGTGTCAGGGCCATTGTTTAAAGCTATGAAGGTGAAATCTGGATTGCCTTGGGGACCCCAAGATACTGGAAATACCAGAACCATGGAATACCTATCAAGCAGGGATTGGGAACAGCCCAAGAAAGAAAAGTGTGTTGCAGTCAACAAAGAGTTGAATCTCTGAAGAGAAATTTGACACAGGGTTTTGAGTTTTCCCAGCTGGATTTTGGTCTTGCTTTGGTCCAGCAATTTATCACTTTCCTCCCTTCCCTACATTTTGAAAAAACAATATATATCTTGTAAAATTATATATTGGAAGTATGTGACCTGCTTTTTGATTTTGATTTTTATAGGAGATTGCAGTTAAGAGATTGTAAGAATCTCATAAGAGACTTTCAACTTTCAACTTTTAAATAAACTTGAGACTGTTATAGAATATGAGAACTTTGAAGAAGGCTGAATGCATTTTTTTGCATTATGATGTGGCCATGAGCCTATGGGGGCCATGGAGTGGAGTAGTTTGAAAGAAAATGACACCCGTGGCGAGTGGCACCATTAGGAGGTGTGACTTTTTGGGAGTAGATGAGCCTTGAAGGAAGTGTGTCACTGTGGGGATAGGCTTTGAGGTCTCCTTTGCTCAAGCCATGCTCAGGGTGACACACTGTTGCTTCTGCTGCCTGCGGATCAAGATGTAGAACTCTCAGGCTGCCTGCATGCCACACAGATGATAATGGACTTAACCTTTGAAACGGTAAGGTAGCCACAATTAAATGTTTTCTTTTTTTTATTTTATATTACCAAGTCCATTTAAATGAAAACAAATATTTATAGACAATATTTGGGAATTTCAGCGTCATTCTTTCCAAACTACTTCCTGCTGGTAAGGGGCGCTGTCATGGGGGATTTGAAGAGGATTCAGAAATCCTGGCTGTAGTCTGTAAGGCTGCTTTGTCTAGCTGTTTTGAATGTAGGATCACCTGGTACTCTGTTTCAGGTGGTCTGGCTTGATCAAACTACATTAGTCTGGAAGGAATCCACATCTTTTCATTTTCTGTGGAAACAAAAATAGAAATCCTTTTCCCCAGTAACTTGTCCTTGAACTTAAATTTTGGAGTCAAAGCATTTTTTCTTAATTTTATTTATTATTTTACATGTCCATCCCAGTTCCCTTTCACTCCCTCCCTCCCAACCTCCCTCACTCCCTTCCTCCTTCCCTCCCTTTTATCCTCTCTGCTCTCTCACATGCACTCTAACCACCCTCCCCTCCCATCCCCCCACCCCAATTCCATATGTAGGGGAATGTCATCTAGTAGGGATCATGTAGGTCTGACAGGTCATGTGAAGTAGGGACTAGGGCTTCTCTCTTGTCTCTAGATTAAGGCAGTTATCCCTCCATGAGGGATGTGTTCGCAAAGTCCTTTTGTGCTCCAGGGATACATCCTGGCTCCACTGTCTGAGGTCCCTTACACAGCTTAGTACTTCTGGCTGAGACCCATATTCAGGGGGGCTTGAGTCAGTCCCATGCTGGCTTCCCAGCTATCAGTCTGGGGGCCCGTTAGCTCCTCCTTGTTCAGGTAAGCTGTCTCTATGTGTTTCTGCCGCCTGGTCTTGTCCTCTCCCTCTGCATCTGAGTTCTACTTCAACTCAGTGTTTAGGTATGGGTTTTTGCTTCTGTTTCCAACAGGAATTAGTTGAGGGCTCCATGGATAAGTTAGTTGTTGATCTCACTATCCGGGAAGGGCATTTATGATAGCCTTTCCACGGAAGCTCAAATTGTTAGTTGGCAGCAGTCTTGTAGTCTTGTAGTTCTCTAAACCTTTCTTTGTGTTCAATTTTCTCTTCAAACCAATATTGGCTCCCTATTTTATGTTTTCTCTCTCTCTCTCTCTCTCTCTCTCTCTCTCTCTCTCTCTCTCTCTCTCTCCTGTCTTCTATTCCTAACCAGGCTAAATCTTCCTGGTCGCACATGTTTTCCTTTCCTCCCTCTCGTTTTCTACTACTTCTCTCTCCATTCGCTGCCCCCCCCCATTTCCCCTGAGCTCTGGGGGACTTGTCCATTACCAGTTCTGTGAGCGACTTTATATGAATCTCTTAGGATACACCTTGTATCCTAGTTATACTGGTGGTGTGAATTATAGGCTGGTGATCCTTTGATCTAGGTCTAAAATCCATATATGAGTGAGTACATACTGTGTTCCTCTTTTTGTGACTGGGTTACCTCATCAAGGATGTTTTCTTCAAGTGCCATCCACTTGCCTGCGAATTTCAAGATACCATTATTTTTTTCTGCAGAGTAGATGTGCCACATCTTCATTATCCATTCTTTAATTGAGGGGCATCTAGGTTGCTTCCAGGTTCTTGCTATTACAAATAGTGCTGCTATGAACATAGTTGAACAGACGTCTTTGTTGCATGGATGTGAATCCTTTGGGTATATGCCTAAGAGGGGGATTGCTGGGTCCTGTGGTAAACTAATTCCCATTTTCCTGAGGAACCGCCATACTGATCTCCAAAATGGCTGTACGAGTTTGGACTCCCACCAGCAGTGGAGGAGTGTTCCCCTTTCTCCACATCCTCTCTAACATGAGTCGTCATTGGTGTTTCTAATTTTAGCCATTCTGGCAGGAGTAAGATGGTATCTCAAAGTTGTTTTGATTTTCATTTCCCTGATAGCTAGGGATGTGGAGCATTTTCTTAAGTGTCTTTCAGCCATTTTGATTTCCTCTATTGAGAATTCTTTCTTCAGTTCTGTACCCCATTTTTTAATAGGGTTATTTGGTGTTGTGTTGACTAGTTTCTTGAGTTCTTTGTATATTTTGGAGATCAGCCCTTTGTCGGATATAGGATTGGTGAAAATCTTTTCCCAGTCTGTGGGCTGCCGTTTGGTCTTGTCCACTTGTGTCCTTTGCTTTACAGAAGCTTCTAAGTTTGAAGAGGTCCCATTTATTAATTGTTTCTCTCAGTGTCTGTGCCCCTGGAGTTATGTTCAGGAAGCGGTCTCCTATACCATGTTTTCATTGTAAGAGTTACCATGGTCATGGTGTGTCTTCACAGCAATAGAAGCCCAACTAAGACAGGCTACTTTCAGCAGGCCCTAATCTGTTGTGACTGAGTTTTTAATTTCTTGCAATGATGTTTGTTCCTGGTTTTTCATGGAACTAAAAGCTGAATATGTTTTGAGTACTGAGGTTTGACTGAGTAGATCCCCTAATTTTTAACCCCTTCCTCTGTTAAAACAACTTTAAACTTAAAGACAATATAAAACATACTTTTAAAGACATAAATAATCCTAGATAATTAATGACTTCCTTTTAAAATTTGTTCTTTATGTGTATGTGTGTGATCTTGTGTGCTGGTGCCCATGTAGGCTAGAAGAAGGCATCAGATGGCATGGAGTTGGAGTTATAGATGGTTGTGAATATTAACATATGTGGGTGCAGGAAACTTGAGTCCTTTCTGAGAACACTAACTATATGCTCTTAACCATTGAGCCATCTCTCCAGCCTCATTGTTAATGACTTTCTAAGACATTTATATCATGGGAAATTTCAAATGTACTAAAAATTCAAGGTGATGTTACAATAAAGGCCTGTGTTCTCATTCCATGAGCATTTAATCAATGTTGTTTTGCTCACCTCCAAATTAACTTGTTTCTTCTTTTATTCTCTCAGTCATTTAAAAAATAATTAGGGACACCAGGTTATTAAACCTATAAGTACTTCAGTATTTAAGTGAATCTTTAATACTTTCTTAGTTCTATTCCCTCCTCATATGATTAGGTAGGAAGTTAATTATTTGTCCAATTTGAGTGGCAGAAATGAAATGAGAATTTCTATGTTCCTAATATTTAAGGAGTTCTTTCCTCATAACATGTTGCCTTAAAAATTGTATTTTTTAGCCTGCTCAGTTTAGTGAGGTTGCTATAACAAAATTCTATAGACAGCTTATAAACAATAGTTTCTGGTAGTTTTGAGGCTGGAACATCTAAGACCAAGATTGCTTAGACTTGATATTTGGTGAGGACTTGATGTTTAGTTAACATATGACACCTTCAAAAGTCCACTCAGGCTCCCCGCTGCTTCTTAAGGGCACTACCTCATTCTTGACCTGGTGGCCACTCATTATCTCAGAACTCAAGACTATGATTCAATGTATGGTTTTTTTGGGATGTGAATATTAAGACAATAACAACAACTTAAAAATTAATGTAATTAGAAACACTGGATATGGTGGTACACAACTTTAACCCCAGCACTTGGGATTAAAGTGAAGGCATTGGGTGTAATGATTTCATTAGACTCAAGATAAATGATAACTGGATGGTCTATTGGGGGAACACTTACACAGAACACTATAACACCACCACAGTGTTTCTCTGCTTTCCCATTGGATCCGAGACCTGAGAGAGAGAGAGAGAGAGAGAGAGAGAGAGAGAGAGAGAGAGAGAGAGAGAAATGCTATGCCTCAAGCTTTCCTTTTTCTGCTTCCATCTGCACCTGAAGCCACGCCCAAAGGGGTGTGGCCTGTTATAGGTTCACAGGTAAGATGCCACTACATTAAAGTCGAGGCCAGCCTGATCTACATAGTGAGCATAGTGAGTTCCAGGACAGCCAGGGCTATACAGAGAAACAAAACAACAAAATTAATGTAACTAGAACCTATATCAGTACCTTAAATCAGAACCATCTAGGGAGATTTTTAAAATGCAAACTCCTGGGTCTAAAACCTAGAGGATTTTATTCCTTAGGGATAGAGTGGAACCAGCAGTGTATATCTCTTCTCGGGAGCCAACTATTATATTTCAAAGAATTTTGTTAAATAATTACCACAAATCATTAACAATTAGATTATATAAACTTACAGTTGTGAAATTAACATAAAGGCAGAGGAAACCAACATTCAAAGTGGAACATTTCTTGTGAACTTTTCTGTTCTTTATTGTTCTCTATATTGTTGAGTTCAATCTGTTACATATGTGTGTTGGAAATACCTAAGTAGCTTGTCTGTTTTGTGTCTGTATCTCACTGAAATTCTATATGAAGCCCAGGCCTGCACTCTACTCCCTGCAGTTCTTCTGACTCAGCCTCTCAAGTGGTGGCAGTGCAGGCATGTCCAGCTGGGGAATGTTCAGGGGTATTCAGTCTTTTGCTGCTGTGACATGATGTTGTCATTTACATTCATAGCTACGCTGGGGCAAATAAGACCCATGGGATACATGTTGAACACAAGCATATAATAAATAACACATCTTACAGAATGAGGTTTGCTAAGTTGTATTTTTTTCATGTGCTTGTGTGTATATATATGTACGGGCATGTATGTACCATGGTGAACATGTAGAGGTCAGAGGGCACTTTTGGAGTTGGGTCTTTCTTTTCACATAGGTTCAACTCAGGTTGTCAAGTGCTTTGCCTCCTGAGCCATCTTACTGGCCCCCAACTTGCTTTGATTTGTACACACTTGTGAAACCATCACCCCATAAAGATTTGAGCATACCCATTATGGCAAGTGTCTCTCATGCATGCTGTAAGCCTTCCTTCTTGTCTTCTATCCTTCCCACACCAAAACAACCATTGATCTGCTTCCTGTCATGGAATCTGCATATGTTTGCATTTCCTGGAGTTTTACACGAGGAAAATTAGCACATGCTTTTTCTGGGGTCTTTTCTTTCATTCAGTGCCATTATTTTGAGATGCAGTCTTGTTGCTCAATATCTGGGTTATTTTGTCTCATGAGTTTTATTCCTTTTAGCTTTATAAGCATATATTAATTAAATGTAATAATTGACTTAATTTTTATCTTTGTTTGCATTGCCTTTTTTAAAAACCATATTCACCTCCTATTTTCTTCTTTTATCTCCTTCTCTCTCTTCTAATTCTCTTCCTTAACCCAAATGTTCCCCTTTTCTTTCATGACTTTTTAAAGACTTATGTTTATGAATGCTTTGCCTACATGTACATATATGTACTACTTGTGTTCCCAGTGACCTCAGAAGTCAGAGGGAGCTTTGAATACCAAAGACCAGGGTCAGATCCCATAAAACTGGAGTTACAGATAGTTGGGAACCACCATGTGGGTGCTGGGAACTGAACTCAGGTTCTCTGCCTGAGCAATGAATGTTCTTAACCACTGAGCCATCTCTCCAGCCTTTTCCATGACATTTTTGTACCTTTTGATTATTATTACATTTCTCCTTTTCTTCTCCAAGACTCTCCTGTATAACCACCCTCACTCTCTTATTCATGCTCTCTTTTTCATTAATTATTATTGCATGTGTATATTTTATGTACATACAATATATTCCTAAATATAACCTACTTTGCTTGTTCATGACTTTTTAAATTTTTGCTGAACTAATGAATCTAGTTAAGATAACTAATTGAAGGGGCCATTTACCAGTGGCTATACCACTGAAGAAAATGTTTCTTAATTCTCCAAGCAAATCTAAAGTGCCTATGGATTCTCAGGGACACGTGTGGCCTAACCATCAGTCACCATTAACATCATAAGTCCTCTATTTATTTAGCTGTTGTGGACATTTGTGTTTCTGTGCTCCTGTGAACATTTTGTACATATATTTATTTCCTTTTTTTCTTAAGTGAATATGTAGATGTTGAATGGCTGGACTAAATGGGAAAATACTGTAGGTTGAACTTTATAAAAGCTCTCACATTATTTTTTGGGGTAGGAGAGATTTATCTTCCCTTCTCTCCTTTTCTTCTTCTCTTCCATTCCTCAGCCCTCTTCTGCTTTCCTCTTTCCCTCCCTCCCTCCCTCCCTCTTTCTTTTCTCATCCTTTCCCCTTTTGATATTGCTGAGGATTTCTTGGGAGCCCACCAAGCATGCTAGCAATGTAGCATAGCTCAAGTCCTAGTCTTTAATTGATTCCCTAACAGGGGAGAAACTACTTTATATTAAAGACCTTTCCAGAGTTTGCATCTCTTTACTTACCTTATTGGCTGAAAATGAATGTTTCCCAGTTTTTATGCAGTTCTCATTTGCAGTTCTACTTTTTATTGTTATTCTTTTAATTTAGACAACCTCTCGGGAAGTATATTAAAGGTTTTAAATTTATGTAATAAAAAAGCATTCATTTCAGTAAGCTTTATGCCATACACTATCTGATTTCCTGAGTCAAGCAGATGCAGTAATTACTATTTAGTGCATACATGTGCACTGCCAAATGAGCAGCAGAGCTGTTTATGTGTCTGTGGTACTTGGTTGCCAGATCAAAATTATCTATTTCCAGGTCTGTTTCAAAAATTGTGAGACCCATCACACTTTACTCTGGTTAACTGTGGCCATATTGCCAGTTTTTTTCAATGATATGTTAGTTTCTTGTTATAAGTTAGAAGCTGCTTAGTGGGCCTCTGAATTTATCTGGTCTGAGTAATGTCTTAGAAGGATCTGAGCTAAGACTAGGAAGACCTCTATCTGTAAGTAGACTTTGCACAACTCCAGTGTCCACACTAGAGCAGTTAGTTAACTTCCTACTACCTGCAGCTACAGAGTCTGGGGTGTCAGGAAGCCTGCGATCTTGAGGACTCTGCCTGAAATCCATTCTCTGTGTTCATGTGACAACTTCTATTCCAAGAAGTGGCTGCTGAAGCCTGGTAGACTGTCTCTGCCTAAACCTCAGGTGTGGTTGATTGACAGCAGGATTGGATGGAGGCAGAGTCTAGCTAGTGGTCAGACAGACTGACTTCTCAGAGGGACTTGCTTCCAGCATCCTCTTACATACATAAGAAAGAGGCAACAAGTGAACAGGAGGCTCCCCAGTTTTTTGATGAGTCTACAATGCAGCATTATTACTGTATTTCTTGACTGCTTTATCATCACCACATTACAGAGCGAACACGGAACTGTATGTAGAGTGATGGGGCTTTAGTATTGCTCTTCAAAGCATGGCAGGAGTTCTGCAATGCTCTTCAAAAAGTACTCTGCCAAAGGGGGGAGTGGTCTGTCTTTCTCTGTCCAGTGAGAATAAAGTCTGTATCGGAGGGGAAGCCCTGTTTATACAATCCAGGATTGCTTGTCTTCAAACATGCTAGGAAAAGAAGAAGAAGGAGAAGAAGGAGAGAAGGAGAAGAAGAAGAAGAAGAAGAAGAAGAAGGAGGAGGAGGAGGAGGAGGAGGAGAAGAAGAAGAAGAAGAAGAAACAGTCTGTGCTTTGTGAGAGGGAAAGAAACAATGCTTCCTCATGTAGTTATAAATTTAGTTACATGAGCACCGTGTGACCCTAGATGCTGCTTAAGACATTGAGAATACACTGAGGATGTTGACTACACCCTCAAAGCACAGAACATGGTAAGGTAAGACTGAAGAGGAGGTGCCTGAGGGAGCATTCACTTATTCACATCTTCTTGAAGACTGAGACAGGGCATCCCGCACTTACCAGAACCCAAAGGGTCTCATATCCCTTGTATAAAGTTGGTAGAGAATTTGCATAGACTTACAAATGTTCCTCTGTGTGTTTTACAGTCACTTCTAAGTGACTTTTGGTACCTAACATATCCTTTATTGGTACCTATTTGGCATAATTTATTGTACTATTGGGTTGCTTAGAAAATAAAGACATATGTCTGCATATGTTCAGCATAGATACTCTTAAAATATTTTCCATTTGAGTTTAGTTAAACCTGAGAATGTAGAAGCCATAGATATGGACAGCCAGATGTCCTTTGTCTCACATAACAGGAGTAAGACAAGGTAGAGAGTGTTCTCAGATCATTAGAAGTCTCTGTGAGGTAGACAGCAGAACTCTGGACTGGTAGTCATGTGGGCTGAGTCTCTGTTGTGGATTTATCTTGTTTTAAAAGGACAGAATCAGAGAGACAAATTATCCCAGATTTCCCATCATTTCCCATTTTGAACCTTGTGTGGTGATATTTGCCTCTAACCCTAGAATTCAGGGAGTTAAGGCCAACTTAGGCTATAGAGTGAAACCTTGTCCCAAGAAAACAAAACAATACAATCAAACACAAAAGACCAGACTTGGTGACTTGACCTGTAAGCCTAGTACTTGGGAGATTGAAGCAAGAAGATCAGGAGTTCAAGGCCAGTCTCAGTTACATAGTCAGTTTGAAGCCAAGATGGAAAGAATTGATAGTTAACAACACTCCTTGCTCTTTCAGAGGACCAGAGTTCGGTTCCCAGAACCCATGTCAGGTGGCTCACGAACACCTGCATCTCTTTCTCTAGGGGAAATCAAAGGTTTTCTTCTGGCCTTCCTAGCTATACCCCAATCTCTCTCTCTCTCTCTCTCTCTCTCTCTCTCTCTCTCTCTCTCTCTCTCTCCACACAAATAAAAAACCCTGTAAATAAACAATGTAAAAGTACAAAATTTCAAAACTGAAGAACCTGCTTTCTTATTTTGGATGTATAGATTCAATATTTTGAAAGATTTTGAGTTCATTCTATTCCTTTATCTTTAGCTATAAGACATGGAATGTCCAAGGGCATCTGAGTGTAAATCTTGACCCTGGGATTACTATGTCTGCTAAACTGTGGTCTCATTAGGTCTCTGTAGGTTCTCCTGGCCTTAAAGCTCAAGCCTCAATTTTTTTTTAAGAATTGTGAAAGATGTATTAATGTATATGTGACTAGTGTAGTAACGTGGTAAAAACCAAAGAAGACTTTGGTGTATAACAATGGCGGAAATTAAACAGTGCTTCTGCTGTTGGTGGGTTGAGCTAACAGTGTAGAAACATTGGCCTTTCTGGAGTTGCCTAACAAACTTATCTCCAAAGGGATTCAACAGATTTTGGTGTGAGCAGTATTGCTGTAGTGTTGTGGGGACACAGGAGTGAGTGACAAGTGTTTTGGGGCAGAGATGGCTCTGGGTCTTAGGTCCAGACTTCTGTTAGTTTTGTTTGTCCAGGTGAGAACAGGGTTCTGGTGGGAAATAGTAGTGAAAAGGGGGATAAAAGTAGAGGATGAGAAAGACACTAGGGCCCAGGTTGGAGAGCCAGAATTCAAAGTAGAGATTGTTTCTGGATGCAGAATCCACGTGCAGAAAGCCAAGTGGGTTGTTAGAGTTTCCTGGGGCAGGAAGGAAATTGTGTGCTTGTGAGGGATGTTTAAGGTTTGATTAGTTGAAATGTGAAGATCCACCATACATGCACATGGTGCTGTTTCATAAGCTATGATCCTAAATTTAGAGACAAGCAGAAAGTGAAGTGAGCCCAGCATTAAACACCATACTTGGTGACTGCAGATGTAATGTGACCAGCTGTCTCAAGCTCTTGCCGTCAAGATTTCCCTACCATCATGGACTCTAACCTTGAACTTGGAGCCAAAATAAACCCTTCAAGTTTCTTTTGTCTGCTATTTTATCAAAACTGAGATGGGTGACAGATACAGCCAGTGACAGCAGTGGTGATTAAAAAGGGAGATATACCAAAGTTATTTTTCCCCAATGCCATTATTTTTCTATTTAATCTCTGAGGTATGCAGATTTTAGTCAAAGGTTCAGTAACATGAAAGGCATATAACAAATTAGTGTGTTCATTGTGCTGAATGCAATCAGAATAAAATCAATAAAGGTTTAGTTTCTTATGGATTATTCCCCGATTCTCATTGCATAATACTATTGGCTTTCTATGGCAAGACTGAAGCATTCCTGGAAACATGTATGCACTAACAGGGTCACCACACATAATTCAGGAGTGCTGTGATGTCATTAACAGCAGATCGGGTTGGGCTTATTGTGAAATGTCAGTATAGCCACACAGATGTTTATGACTCTGAAAATCAGAGCAACTTTTTCTATAGTTAACTTGTGTAGCCACACTGGGCATATCTGATGTAGCTTCTCAGAGGTCACAAAAGGATGTCAGATGGTCTGGATTGAGAATCACAGACAGTTGTAAACCACAAAATATGGGTGCTGGGAACCCCAATTGAGTCCTCTGCAAGATAGTAGAATGTGCTCCCAGCCATCTTTCTGGATCCATTTAGCTGTAGGACTTTATGCTGTGATGATCACCTCACCTTCTGAAACTCCATAACTTGATGACATCTAGGCACCTCACTGTTTAATTTCCCTCTGTCCCCCAATTTCCTCCATGGACTCCTCTTGTTCTGTGATGACCATAGATTTACTGTCATCCTCCTTGTGTTATGGGACTCCCAGCTCATGATCTACGTATTGTTTATGGCATTTTGTTCGCAGAGGATTTCCCAATCTTACTCTCCTATCTCTAATCCTGGCCTTTCCTGAACTCATTTCCCACTGGTACCCAGACCTCTCTCCTCTGAGGCATCTCACAGATTCTGAAAGTTTTAGTCATTCTTTCACATCGATTTTCCCTTTGACTTGAGCCAATCAAGAGTTACCTTTCTATACTCTTCTATAGCTAGTGGTAGTATAATAATTTATTTTTAGAATTATGTACATGCCTGTGGGCCTCAGTGTGTGTGCATGTGAGCAGAGATGCCCATGGAGGCCAGAGACATTGAATTTTCTTAGAGCTTGAGTTATTAGCTATTGTGAGCTGCTTGCTGTGGGAGCTGGGAAACAGAGCACTCTGCAAAGAGAAGTTATGTGCTGCTATTAACTGCTGTGTCATCTCTCTAGGTCCAGGTGGTGGCAAATCTGACCTTCCTTTTAAGGCTCTGAGCAAAAGCAGGACTCACTCATCAACAAAGAAAGCAATTAAACAATCAGCAGTGTCCATTTCTAAGTACATTTTGGCACTCGCAAAAATTCATATAATAAAGTCTTTATATGGCAGGTAGAGTTCCACATAATCTAGATTCAGGCCACCAAGACATTTCTCCATAATGTCCCATATGTCCTGGTCATTTGGAATATTAATTACTTTTAGGACTTCCACAGTCCTTTCCTTGCTCTTCTTCATGGGTCAAGTGTGTCTTGGAGGTCTTCTCCCTCTTTTTTCTGCCCACCAAAGCTCTACATACCTTGCAAGGTTCCCCCCCCCCCAGAAAAAAAAAAAAGCTACTCCTCACAGGAAGCTTTCTGCCTGCAGGTCACTCTGGGAATAGGCTTTCTTTTCTCTCCTCTGAACTCTTAAATGCTAGGTTTGGACTTTTCCACTAGATGTTAGGTTCCTCAGTGAGGACTGTGCTTAGTTATTTGTGTTATTCCCACACAATATGGCACACAGTAACTGTCTCACTTGCTGTGGGTAACAGAGTAACGATTTCACTAATGCACTTCCTGCTAAGTTATGTCTATTGAAGCCAGGGAGGCACTATGAAGTAGGTGCTCATGTTTGAAGGGAAAGTCCCTGCGGGGCTCCCTAGGTGTGTTTCCTGCAGGGCTCCCTAGGTGTGTTTCTAGACTGGGTGAATTGCAGCTTTATCTAGAACTGAGATAAACAAGAAAACCAGACATGGACGCCCTCTGTCATTGGTAAAGCATAGTTTTCTCCTCTTTGCCTTTCTGTCTTTTTCATTTGGTGCAGCATCCCACTTGTTGCTTTCCTTAGGCAGTTTTTCTTTGAGGGGTTATTGATTCTGAATGTACTTGCTCTTACTGTCTACAAGCTGTTTCCTCTGTAGTGCTGGTATATCCCACAGTAGCTCTCCCAATATCCTCTAGTGCTCTTCCATGCATCCTCTTCTTTACTTCAGTAATAGAGTCTTACAATAATGTGTGTCACTGACGCATATTTTATTAATGGAGAGTACATCTTTAGGCTTGTGGAAGGGTACAGAATAAGGTCTTGAAAGCAGGACAGGGGTTGTATAGATATTGACCTAAATAATACATGATCTAAAATGATGATAATGGTTGAAAAGATGATAAAAATTTCAAATAAGCCTATGCATACACCAGCTTAAAACAAATCAGTGCTGAAGTGAAAGTTAGGGGAATCTTTCTGTGACCTTTAGAGACTTGAGTTACTAAAGGGAAAATATTTAGTATTTGAAAATGAGGGGTAGCAAGATGGTTCAGCAGATAAGAGCACCTGCAGCTAAGCTTGCTGATATGAGTTTGATCCCCAGGACCCACAGAGTAGAATGAGAGAACTAATTCTAGTAGGTTGTCCTCTGATCCTCTGAGCTACGCTGTGGCTCACATGCACACAAATGTACACAAAACAAATAAAAATGTAATACAAATGAAAAGAAATGTGCTCATAAAATAACTGAGGATATAATATTGTAATAGGAAATTGAAGAGAGAATAAGGAAGAAACTGAGTTTCTGGTTGTGATGCAAGGCCTTGGGTGAGTTAGATCTCTGGATATTGTGAACAAATGCAAATAGCTTGAACAGCCCCTGTGCTTGCTTAAGTGGGTTTAGGTCACAATGTCCCAGGGATCTGGGCAGCTTGAATGTTTCTTGGTGCTAAGTTTGTTTTTCTGAATGTCCTTCTGCAACTTGTTAAGGTTCTTCAGAGCGGGAGGCCATGGAGTGCTCAGAGACAGGCTAGAAAAGCCACCCCTGAAGCATGGGGGTATGCCACACAGCTTTAGTTTGAGGTCTTAGCTACACTGTTGGAATGTCACTCTGGAGAACTGCTCCTTCCTGTCATGCAGAGATGCTTCAGACCCTGTATGGCCTGGGTCAAGTTTCTCCTCCAGGATGCTGGTGAAGCTGAGACACCTGATCTAGATTATGTGAAATAGTCCCATACTTGGCACTTGACAGCTTTGCAGTATCATGTAAGACAGTCCATTAGCAAAATCAAGCTAGGTGTGATGTTCACACACTCTGACACTTGGGGTGCTAAGGCAGGAGGGTTACCACAAATTTGAGGCCATTCAGTGCTACCTAGTGAGGTCCAAGACAACCTGGACACACAGGTGTGTAATATGCACACCTGCCTTTTATAAATATAAAGACTTTAAGTCACTCTGCTAGTGTGTCTTCACTAATTTCTAAAATGGTCTATTTATTTCCTTAGTGTTCCTATGTTTGCAACATGATATTAATATATATTTATTATGTCCTTGGAAATTCAAACAACATAATTTAATTTCTTAATCATGCTTGGGAAAGATGCTTAACATCTTTGTTTGGCTAAAACCAAAGTATTAAAATTTTGCTTTCTTTAGTAAGTCAGGCTTTAGCCAGGTAAGTCCTATGTCTATAATCCCAGTACACAGAAGGCCAAGGCAGGAGGATTGTGAGTTCAAGGCCAGCCTGGGCCACATATCAGAACTGTCTACCAAAGAGCAGGCTTCTTTGTATAGCCCTGGCTGTCCTGGAACTGGCTTTACAGACAAGACTGGCCCCAAACTCACAGAATTTTGCCTGCCTTTGCCTCCTGAGTGATGGGATTAAAGGAGTGCACCACCACTGCTTGGATGTTTTTACTTGTTCTTCCAGTACTGACTTCAGTGGTGAACGTCTGCGCTCCCAGCACTCCCTGAGGCAGGAAGATCATAGGTTGAAAGCCATTCTTGGCTACCATGAGTTTGAGGTCATTGTGGGCTCATGAGACCCTGACTCCAAATAACAATAGAAAACTACACCTAGGCTTAGTGTTCTGCCCAGTCTTTCTGGTCCTTGGTCTTAGTGTAAGGGAACCCATCTTTCACTACTTTCACTGCTCAGTTTTGCAGGAGTTGCATCTCCTGATGATGGAGACAAAGTCTGACTGTGACATAACTGTAAGAGAAGCTCCCAAGGAGGCAAACCATTGTAAATCTACTTTTCCTCTTGTTCATCTTTTCCCAGAGATGTTGTTAGTTGGTTTTGTAGTTTTATCACTTTCTCAATTTACTTACTTTTCATATATTATTGTTATATGAATATAGTATCATAGTATTCATTTAAACACTGAGGGACAGCAATCCCTTAAAACTGACTTTGAAACTGGTGTGCAGTTATGCTGTGGCATCCATTGGTATCCACTGCTGTGCTCCACAGTCAATATCCAAATGGGAGAAGTTTGAAAGTGGTAGCCAGAGGTACCTCCATGTTAAGCTCCCATGAAGTAACTGCAGCCAACCCTGAAATGACCTCCCTCTTTCTTTTATATAGAGAAATAGAGATTACTATAGCTATAATGTATCTTCTGCATCTTCTCACGCTGGTTCTTCCACATAGCCTGGACTCTGAGGCCTACAGGGCATGTCTGTCATGGGCCATGACAACCCACACCAAGTTTTTTAGCCCATTTTCCAAACTAAAGTTTATGCTTTGCTTTACTGCATGGTTCTGGAGATATCATTGAGTAGAGAGATAAGGGCTACTTCCGCAGGCAAAAGCAACCACAGCTACCCACAGAGTGACTGTGAAATTGAAAAATCTTAACACAGCTTGTAACTAAACTGACCTCCACACAGTGACCTCTATTTACAAATGGAAATTGCCTTTTGAGGCTGCTGGGAGATAACCTGTACACAGGTATGCACGTATATATGCAGTGCTAGCTATTTATCATCTCTTATCAGGCAGTACTTTGACTCAGCCAGAGAAATTACACTGTATGCTTTGTTTATTTGATAAACACGGATTCTTCTTTTTTTCCACAAATCTCAGCAGAGTTGCTGTGGTGATGTGGCCACCAGAGGTCCTTGTAGACATGGCTGCTTAGCTACAGTGAAGCTGAAGGGTTAAAGGGGTTTCTGGTCCTTGGTAAATTAAAGCTTCTTAATGAAGGTATTATCACCACTATCCAGAGCAGCAAAAACAGCCACAAGCTTATTAATTCTCTTAAGTAAAATTTACTAAGTTTTGGATGCATGCCGTCTTTGGAATTAGGATAGTCCTAGCAGACCAAATGACACAGGAGGACCAATTGGGGAATGAGTGGTGGTGGTGGTGGTGGGGCAAACCTGTAGGATAGACCCTGAGCCACCTTTCTCTTGGGGCGCAGCCTCCAGCACTGTTGTAGTCCCCTTCACCAACTTCTCTGGATGCCCGTGATCAGTTATGCTTGAAGCCTCTGTGGTGCAGAAGACCCTGCTCTCCACACATGGTGTCTGCAGTGACAGTCTCTCAGCCAGGGTGCCCTGCTCTGTTTAGGAGCAGGACGCACTGCAGAAGGGCCCTGGTGGAATCTGGTAATTGCAGTCAGGCGACCCCAGCCCTGAGGCCCACGCTGCCTTCACTTCGAGCTCGGGGGCTCCTACCCCGGGGCCGGCGCGGTGCTTGGCTGCTTTTGAGCCGAGGGCCTTTCCCCCCTCCCCCCAGTCCCTGGAGGCTCTGTGGCTGCCGGAGCTGGAGGTGGAGCCCAATCCAACGCGACTGGCAGGAGGGAAAGTTGAGCAGCGGCTGGAGCAGCCTAGCAGAGGGAGCCCCGCCCGGCTGTCCGCAGGGCTGCCTGGGGTAAGTAGGGGTCCCTTACCCCGAGTGTGGGCCAGGCGTGGTATGTTGCTTGTGGGTGTGTTGCTCTTCTGTCCTCTCAGTCCAGTACCACTGCTGGTGCGACCTCGGGGTTGGCTTTCTGTCAGCTCTGGAGGACGATCCCACGGCTGGTCTCCTGTGATCACTGTTATCCTAGGGTGGAGGCTCCGCGATCGACCACTGCCTGCTGTAGCTGGTGCTAGGCGCATGGTGGGCTTAGTGCCTCTAGATAGACACGAGCGTACAGCTCTGTGAGAGGGTCCCTCGTGCCGCACCCCCTGTGGTCAGCCTGGCTTCCCCAGCGCTTTTTGAGTTCAGAGCTTCTGGCTTACAAACCAGAAACCCCCTCTCAAAGTAGCTTTGGCACGTGCTGGCGCCCCTAGTTTGCTGTTCCTGGATTATTATTATTATTATTATTATTTTTTACTGTGATGGAGAGGGTGCCCCGTGGACAGCACCCTCTTCTGCGTTGTACCAGGGCAATGGTGACTCTCTGGATTCCGAGGGTCTCCACTATCTGAGAGTGATCTATTCCAAGTGTGTGCAACAAGGGTGGAGAGAAACTCTTGGGGAGCATGGTCTTGGTAAGGCATTTTGAGGGCCAGAGGAAAAGGAAAGCTGTGCTGCGCTAAGGCAAAGTTGTTTGTTTCCGCTACACTTCCTGCACCTGTACCCTTGTCGTCAGTGATTTTGAAGTTATGGAGGAAAAGATATTAGAAGTACTGTACATACCCAAACACCGAACCTCGGTGGATGTTGCAAATGAAATAGTAATGAATAATAGGGTGGATGTGTTTTGCAAACTCCATTTTTATTCTGACTGCAACGTTTGGCACAATTTTCTTTTAAATGTCATTAAAGATAACTAACCACAGTTCCTTGTTTAAAGGAATATAAATGTCTAGTACATCGTAGCAATTCCACAGGGCTTCTTGGATTGCGTTAACACTTGATGTAAGAGAGTCCCAATTATTGTGACCTGTGAGCATTCATAAGCTATGGGTTTTGGCCACGTGAAGAGAAGTCTTTTAATCGTGGAAATGGAAGCATAAGGCCAAGTCACGGGTGCCCTGGGCATGAAAGGTCATCTGAACACACAGAATGGTTACTCCTATAGAGCGATCATGCTCTGAGCTTCCAGAAAGTGCCGATTCTAGGAAAATACGAGGTGGGCCATACCCATTATAGGAACATAATACAGGTATAATCATTTCCTCTGCATTGAGCTACCTATCGGGTATGTCCAACCTCCATCCTATGGAGTGCAATAAGGTGAAGAACAGCTGTTAATTGAGCCCAAGACAAAATCATGAATTTATTTAAAACACTAAGGGTTTTTGTGATTATTATTTTTTTTTTTTCAGTTTGGTGCAGTTGTCAAGGTTGAACATTGCAGATTAGAACACACCAGTTGCCACTCCAAATAAAGCAAATTTCCTCCCAAGACAATGCTTCTTTTTTAGCCCTGATTGTCTTGGAACTGACTTGGTAGGTCAGGCTAGCCTGGAAATTAGAGATCTGTCTGCCTCTGCCTTCCTAGTGTTGGGATTAAAGGCTTGCAACCACCAAGTCATGATCACACAGTATTACTTTAACTCTCTCTGTCTTTCTGTCTCAGATCTCATGTGTCTAGTTGTAAATCATATCAGTGAGCTTCAAAGAAAATATCCAAGAGCTAAATTCACCAATTTATGTTACTGTGAGATTGTGCATTGCCGTTCCAGAGAGCTGTCATCCAAGAGGCTTGTCCCACTTTTAGCTGTATGGCCCTGGACAAATCACTCACTCTTCCCAAGAAGAACAAAATGGTTGCAACACTCCTCACTTAATAGAGATATTTGCAGAATTAAATAGCATTTTTTATAAGTTCTCAGAACACAGTAGGTTTTTTTCTGAATGTTATCTCTTTTAGACACTTCAAAACTTTAAAATTTGTGATTCTTTCTTATATGTGATCCTTTACTCATCCATCCATCCACTCACCCATCCACCCCATCCTCTCATCCATGAAGCTGTTGCTCACTGAAGGTCATTGGATGTTGCCGTGCCTGGCTGTTTGAACCTAGGGGCTAGTACTATGGAGAATGACTGTAGGCAATGCTTTAGGGGTTCTTTTGGTTGAGAATCCATCATTAGGATGTGGGATGATGAACTGGACTTTCCAGTCTTCCTGTTTTTTGGTTCTTTGCTTAATAAGATGATACCACACGGAAAAGAAGAAACAGTAGGCTGTGCATGGCTGCTGTTTCTCCTGCTTCCCTTGTGCCATCCAACTCCATACAGGCAAGCAGTAAGGACCTAAGTGTTTGCTGGTTTGAAATTCACAGTGTAATGAAGTTATTCTTCAGGTCACATCCTTCTTTTTGTATTTCTGATGAAAGGACCTTGGGGTTGTAAATTATAGCCCTACCATATATTAAGGCTAACAAGTCCTAAAGAGGCTGAGCTCAGGTAGACTTTATTACCTATTGATTTTGGCCTCATGATAAAGTGGTCTTATAAAACTTGTAAAAGCTGAGGTCTAGTAGTGGCTCTGCCACTAGAGGCCTCCTCTGCACACTGGATCACCCTGGGCTGTCATTTGTTCCCATCCTTCTGTACTTTCAGATAGCAGAGAAATTGAGCTTCCATTACCAGAAAAGAATACATATGTAAAAAAATTTAACAATGGCCTGAAAACAAATGAATGCCCTCTTTGATGGACTCAGTGGGGTTTTAAAAATAACTTTAGGGACTTAAAAATTGGACTTTTACTTTATATATCATAATACTCAAATATGGAATTTATTAAATTTAGAAATTAAATACATGATTCAGATGTAGAATTTTAATGATTTTCTCTCTCTCTCTCTCTCTCTCTCTCTCTCTCTCTCTCTCTCTCTCTCTTTGTGTGTGTGTGTGTGTGCATGTGTGTGGATGTCCAGCTGTTTTGTTGGAATTTTTTTTATTAGTCTCTTAAATGGATACCTGCAGCTACAAGTGTACGTATATACACATATGTGCTATATGTGCATTGTAATGTATTGTAGGAATGCGAATTGCTTCTCAAGGGATTTTATGTAGCCAGTTGAAGCCCCCCGCCTCTGCCTCACTTTGTGTTTTGGAGCTGCATTAAATTTTACCTTTAAAATGTTTTGTTACATTCTACTATGCAGCACTAAAGTGTATCTTTGTTTTGTGTTAAATTTTGTTTAAGGTAGGGCTTCATTATGTAGCAGGCTGGCCTCAAACCTTCAGTGATCCTTCATGAATTACCACACCCAACTATGAGTTTTGAAAAGCTCTTTTACTTGTAAATTCTGATTCTAATGAAGGTATTCAAGCTTAATATTTTTTGAACAACTTGAAGGTGTTTTTATTTCCTAGACATAACTTGTTATTTGGTAGAAGAAATACTGACAGCGTGTATATAAACAGACATTATTACCCCCAATATAGCCATATTATTTGCAAATAAAGAAGAGAATATTTTCAGGTTTCCAATGAGATTTAATTTATCTTGGGAAACTCAATACCTTTATTCTTCACAGAAAAGTCAGCTAAGGTAAGAGAATCCAATACACTGAGATCCCAAACCTTACAAAGGGGTTTCTCTTCTTATTTATCTAACCTTTATGGATTCAGAAAAATTTCAGACCTCCAGTTCTGATTTCCACATGGTGTGATTCGAAAACAAGGAAATGTTACTGTTGCTGTTTTTTCTGTGAAGGTTAGGCCAGTTCATGGCGAGGAACAAAATAAGAGGACTAACTTTTATTGTGAAGGCCATAGATAATTTTTATTATTATTTTCCCCATTAGACTGAATTCTTTGGATTGCTTTTAGGGTTCTGGCATATCAAAGAGTTGTGCAGATCCTGTTTTTACAAAGGAATGCTTTTCTAGAACCAGAAGAGATTTTTAACCTCTGGCTAGGGAAGGGCTTGGCACCTCTCAGCCTCTGCTTCCTCTTCCCCAGGCGGAAGTTGAGTTTCAGGCGGAATGACAGACATACAGCTTGTTGCAGAGCTGTGATTTAGTTTGGGTAAGAGCCCAGCGTTGATAGAGATTATGCATGCCTGCTGGAGGTGCAGGAAATGCACGGCTCTTTACACCTGGGAGTCATTTGTAGGGGCCTGCATTTGGGAGGTGCCACCTGTAATGAAATGACAACTCTGAGCTAGGATATTTGAACCTATCACTTAACACTGGCTGCATGATGATTTCCGTTGTTTTCAGGCAAAGCAAAAACCAACCACGTGGTTATCCTGGGGTCACAACTGCTCCTGTGTTTTATTCCCCCACACATTTGAGTTGGTGAAGCGGAAGCAGAAGTAGGTTAGGCATGAGCTGTCTGTTTATACTGAACCCTGGGACAGACTTCATTTCTGTATTCCCAAGACACAGTTTAACTTAGCAATCTTCACCGATGGCTTTGACAACATCATCTATTCTTTTTCTGAAACTGAAGCCCTGCATACCCTCAAAAGTGACTTTTTCTTGTCTCTCCTTTGTTAGGTATGAAAGTATTCTTAAAAAAAAAAAAAAAAAAAGTCTCTAGTGCAGCCGAGGCTGACCTTGAATTGGTGAGCCTTTTCCTGCCTAAACCTCCAGAATGCTGGGATTTCAGGCAAGTTCCACCACACCTAGCTTATGCACTTGCTACTATATTGTCCAATAGGATTCAAGTGCTACTGTTAGCCCATGAGTTGTGCTTGTACAATTTAGTTCTGCATACTCATTTCATGTGTGAGTGACCATTCTGGACCAGGTGGTTAAGCCTGGTAAACACAAAGCTCATTAGAGTTCAGAGCCACTTACTTCCCTGCTGAGCTCTTCTGTGGCCCATTCTACACAGCCTTGTGAGAAGTGTTGTCTGTAGAAGCACTGAGAAAAATACCTACCACATGGGAAATTGTATACATCCATATGTATATCTCTCTGCTGGTGTTTATTATAACTATTTCCTGCATTGCTTTCAGTGTAGATCATGATAACATTGAAACACTCTGAAGAAGATTCAGTGAATTCAGTGCCCCTCGTAATGCTTTCAGAGCCAGGTACTTCACTGAAGTTTCCTCATCACACTTCACTACAATATAATTCTTTTCTACCATAAAGTTGGCTAATGCTGGATTAAGGATGGGACATGAGATTCTCATTTCAGTTTGCACAGCCACTTTGGTGTATGTGTGCTATTGTTATCTGCCCACTACAAGTGGGAGAACTAAGGTTTTAGAGGTAATACTTGGGTAAGGTTAAGTAGTAGATCTGGACCTTAATATACATCTGCCTGGTTCCAACCCATAATCTCTGCTTATCTCAGCACCCGTGTGTGTGTGTGTGTGTGTGTGTGCAAAGGCATGCATGTACCTCTGTGTAGGCAGAGGTCAACTCATGGTGTTGTTTCTTAGGAGCCATCTACCACTGGTTAGATTGGGCTGTCTGGCTAGTGAGTTCTAGGAATTCAGTTGTTTCTATCTCTCCAGCTCTGGGGTTCTCCACAACACAGGGTTACAAGTTCATACAGTGCATGCTTTGTATATGCTGGGGGCCAACATAAGATTCTCATGCTTACATGGTAGGCAAGCTTTTTATTGACTGAACTATTCCCCCAGCCTCTGCTGGGTCCCTCCCCTCATCCCTCCCCCTCTGCCCCAGTGTAAACTCCTTGAATTGGCGATTGGGAAAATGTCTTAGGGTTCTGAGGACTTTGATTTTCATTAGGTTATTTTATTTCTGGGCAGGATAGTACAAGATAACAAATACATTTTTTTTAAGTAAGTCTGCTATAGAATCTTTTATTTATGTTTATACATTTATCTAGGATTTTTTCCCCAGTAGCTCTACATTGTAGATAGCTTTCTTATGTGATGGTGAACTTCTCTCTCCCTCTCCCTCTCTCTCCCTCTCTCTCTCTCTCTCTCTCTCTCTCTCTCTCTCTCTCTCTCTCTCTCTCTCTCTGAGACACAGTTTTTCTATGTAGCTCTGGCTGTTCTGGGACTTATTCTGTAGACCAGGCTTGCCTCAAACTCTGAGGTCCATTGGCCTCTGCCTCTCCAGTGCTGGGATTAAAGGCATGCATCACCTCCATCTGGCTGACGGTCAAACTCTTATGAAGGCACTTTGCAGGCAAGCTGTATGAAGAATATGTGAATAAAATCAAGTATGTGTGTTGCAGAATATGAAGGTGTGAAGGTTAAGGCTAGCCATTCATGCATTCCTTGGGCAAAATGCTAATGTTCACAGTATGTAAAGGCTTCCCACTAGATATTTAAAGGAATATAAAGAAGGGGTGAAAATGCAGGAAGAGGATGTCGTTTATACCTTGTAGCTGGGCAGTGCTGGGTTTGTTATCCAAGCTGTATCTCTTCTTGCCTGGGGTGCATGGACCCCCTTCTTTACATTTCCTTGTATGGATTTGCATGCATGATGGGACAAGGCATTTTGGATTTACTGCAAGAATTAATTGAAATCTCAGGTAAAAGGCCATGCCACTGCAAGTAGCTGGAACCAATGATGGCATCTCCCTATTTTCCCTCCTTAGTTATCTCTTCTCATGGCCCATCTAGTCCTGAGTGGTCAGGGAAGCATAAAAATAACAGTATCTGAAATCCAAGGGAGAATGTGATCAACTCTTGAAAGAAATATTCCTTTCTGGTTCTCCCTCTCAAAGCTGGGGCAGATTTGGCAATGATATTAGATGATCTGTGAACTGGCATTCCCCTCTGGTCCCTAGCCCATGTTGTCATTTTCTGAATTGACCAGAAGAGGTTGGTTTCCAGCAGTCCATGGCAGCTTAGTGCCAAGTGTAGATGTCCATGATGTAGAATGAGGCTGGAGCTTGAGTGTAAAGGAGAGGGTATTTAGGGAAATTGGAACAAGTTAGAAATAAAGTTTGAGGTAGGCTAAGCAGAAAATGTTTAGGATTTGAGGATGAAGAAGGCTGACTCTTAGCAGCCTGAACCTGGGGGTCGTGGGGCTGGCTTGATGGTTCTGAGTCACAGAGCTTACAGACAGGCTCTTCCCAGAAGCTCACAAGGTCACGGAAGCCCTCTGTACCCCCAGCTTTGTGTATTGACTAATACATATATCTAGCTCCCTAGGCTCTGACTGCAGGGCTTTTCTGAAGGTGGTCCATCCTCTGCCAGCAAGTACATAAATCAAAATGGTTAGCTTTCTGCCAATTCCCACTTGAGATTTCAAGGGTTAGTTGATACAGAAGAAATGAGCCTCCTGGTATTTTTTTTCCCAATTTGGGCATTTGGTTAGAGACACCCATGTCTGTTTCACTGTGTGGCAGGGAGCCAGAGCCACAGGGGCCTCTGGGTGTGTCTTCTTGGCACAGCTTGTATAGTGGGCTGTGTTAGAGACTAGGGTGGGTTTTACCAAGATGTGCCTGGTGGTTTTATGATAATGAGCAGCTTTGTTTGGTGTGCAGAGTAGATGCTGTGTGTGGTGGGGCTGGAATGTGGCTTTTACAGCATCCCTGTAGTTCAGGACCAGCTCATTTAGTCATGGAGCAGGAGACCATGAGTTATTTATTGTGTGATGGCATACAGACATAAACCGACCCTTCTGGGAATAAGTAAACAGGACCTGCCCAGGTGTGAGTGAAGCTTGGGTCAGGGTTTTTAAAAAAGTGGGGGAAAGAGAAGTACAGGATAGGGTTGGAGAACCTTTTATTTAGAGAAATTTACTGTAAGTTTCAAAATCTCATTTTATGGGATCTATAGAGTTTATTAAAATGAAAACAAGGCAACTTTCCAAACACGAGAGAAAGAGAGAGAGAGAGAGAGAGAGAGAGAGAGCTTCTTTGAAAAAAAGGGCAAACAGTCCTTAAAAAGAAATTCAAGTTAGTTCACATGAATTTGGGGAAGATTATTATGATGAAGACACATGTCAGCAAATGTGGGGACCGTCTGGAATGAAGCAGTGTCCTTAACACTGTGGTTTTGGAACATGGATTGCATTGGCCAAAGCTCAAATCTGTGCTGTTTCTTTGTGTGATTTTAGGCAAGTTAATTCTTTAGATTCTATTTCTTCATCCAGAACATGAATCAGCCTATCATGGTTCTCATATCGGGGGTTTACTCATTAATTGAGATGTATGCAACCTTTGTTCTGCATGCAGGTGCCTCATACAGAGAAGAGAAAGGAATTATTCTCTAGTTTTCATTTTGGAGGACATCTGGGAGACTAGAAAGAAACTGCTATGTTTGCCCTGGACCTTGAGTCTTTAAATTCCACTCTTGGATAGTTTTCTTATTGTGTTCAACTTTGAGATTACTATAATACAATATGTCTTTGGATTTCCACTGAGCATATGCCACTGTGATAAGTGAAATGAAAACCACACTAGGACCAGTATTAGTTACTTTAGTGTTCTGACAAGTTACCATATAAAGCAGTTCAAGGAAGGAAGAGGGGTTTCTTTTGACTTGCAATTTGAGAGAAGAGTCCATCATGGTGAGGAGACACAATGGCAGGCACATGTGGTGACTGGTCAGGGATGCCGATGATGCTGATGCTCAGTTTATTTCTACTTTTCATTCACTTTGGGACAACAATATCTGAAATGTTACTAGCAACATTCAGGGGTCTTTCCTACTAAATCAAACCATTCTGGAACATTCTCACAGATACACCTAAAGGAATGTTATCTTGGCAATTGATTCTAAGTCTTGTCAAGTTGACTGTCAAGATTCACTATGAAAGAATCTTTACACAGCTTTAGTTTTTTTTTTTTTTTTTTTTTTTTTTTTTATTGAGGGCTCTGGGACCAGGACATTCTATTCAACAGTGGGGTTATAATGTCTCCTATCAGTCTCTAGATATTCATGGACACATTTAAGTCATATTACTCACAGTGTCTTTTGGTAACCTGTGTACATAGGTTAGCATTCAGTAACCTCATGAACCAAATGTGCTCATTGAGAACCAAGACTGCATCTCTTCAACCTCTGCTCATCATTTCAAAATGGTGAATTTTACTGGCAGTCCAGGGTAACAAGAGAGTGTTTGCATTTTTAACTAGGAAGGTGCAGTAGGGAGGTAGGTATGGGTGGTTTGTAAATATGATTGCCTGAAAGCATGAGAAAGTGAATGTTTTATGCGGTGTTTGCTGGGCTTAGGTAGAAGGGGGCACGGAGAGGTGTTGTTGGCTGTTCTCTGGGCTAGATGACAGTGCAAATGGCCAGGGATTGCAGCTACTCTTCATCTCCAAAGAATGAAAGTTACGACCTGAGTAAGTTTAAATGAAGTTGGCTTTGTTCTTTCAATAAATTCATGTGGATTAGAAATATCTGGAATGGCCACACTGTGCATTAGAAAGAGTTGTTTTTCTGCTGGAGAGCTTGCTGAGTCTACAAAACAGTATTCTTGAAGCCAGAAGTAACGAGAAGACCATTGGTTAGCAAAACTGTATCCGTAGAAACAACAGCATTTCTGAGATCATTGGTTTCATGTCAGTATGTTGCAGAAGTCCCAGCTCATTGGAAACAGTCTGCAGACTATCACTGTGGACATACAGAAAGCCAGGAGGGACTAATCTAAGATGACTCAGCTACCAAGTGGTAAGGTGGTTTGCTTCCATCAAGTTGTTATTGATGAGAATACAGCATCATTAAGCATGGTGGCTGGTTAAAGGCAATTTTAGGTGCCCCAACAATAATGCAATGGAAAGAGCTAACAGTCTGCTCTCAAGTTTCTCAGAATCTAGTACAGACTCAAACCGTGTGCTTAGTGCTTACACAGATGAATGAGGGATCTGGTCTCAGGAGCTGAGGGGAGTAAAGTCCTACAAAGGACAGACTTAGTGCCACATGCAATGTCTTCTCTTGAATGGAGTAAGCACTCAGTGTCTGCATCAAGGGCACAGGAATCTCTTTTTATTTCTTGCCGATTTTACAACATCAGAAATGGAAAGAAGAGGCTGGGCAATAGCTTAGTTGTAAAGTACTTGCTTGGCAATCATGAAGATCTGAGTTTGGCTTCCAGCATCTATGTAAAGCCCAAGCGTGGCTTCTTGCAAGTTAGCACTGATGATGGACCGAGGAGACAGGAAGATCATTGTAATTCAGCCAGTTTAAACAAACTGGCCAGCTTCAGATTTAGAAATTGATGGGTTCTGGTTTTGATGAGAAAAATCTGTCTTAAAAATGTAAGGTGAGAAGAAATAGAGGAAGAAAACCAATGTAATCCTTTTGGTTTCATATGGCACCTACACTTACCTCCATATGTATGTATGTGCTTTAAATGCTTTAAAATTACTACACACACACACACACCTGCCTTTCTTTCTTTCTTTCTTTCTTTCTTTCTTTCTTTCTTTCTTCCTTCCTTCCTTCCTCCCTTCCTTTCTTTCTTCCTTCCTTCCTTTCTATTTTTCTACAATGGTCTTGGTTTCACTTGTACAGCTTTAGCTAGTTGGTTTAAATGTGAAACCCTTTGTTCTCTGCATTGCAGATCTATGATCATTCTGAAAATAAAAAGATTTATTTCTAAGAATAGTTATGAGGAGTTGTTTGGGGCAAAAATGGGTTGTACATATGAAAAGACATAGAATGTGTGCCACTGGGACTTGTTTGGGGTTGAATAATTGGTTTTCAATTAAAATCAAGTCTCATTTTTCTCCTGAAATACAGAACACAGAAGGATCAGGGGCATTTTCTATAACTGAAATACTATTGAAGCACTTTATAGAATTCTTTTACCACTGGGGAAACAGTTTCTGATGGTTGGGTATGACCACTGTGTAGGTAGGAACGTAGATTTGAACACATAGACCTAGAGAGCTTTTGATTCCAAGGTCCCTATACTTAACACATGAAAACACAATGTACTGGCCTGGAGATATAGCTTAGTTAGCACAGCACTTGCCTAGCACACACAAAGCTCTGAGTTTTGTTACTGTATAAAACTAGAGATGCTGGTGCATGTTAGTAATTCTATCAGTAGTGAGTGTATGCAAGAGTATCAGGAATTCAAATTCATTGTCAGCTATAGTAAATTCAAGTTTAACATAGGTTGTTGGGACCTTGTCAAAAGCCAAACCAAACCAAACAACTAACTGTGTTATAGGATTGCAGTACTTTAGTTGCTTTCGTGGCATTATTAGATCAGCCTGTACATTGCTGAGTGTAGGGACCATGGTTCATATCCCAGTGCTTTAGGTAAGGTAAGCCAAAATGTACACACATGAAGCTCTCAATAAATATGTATAGGTCAACAAATACAGCTATTCAATCATCAATAGGGTTAGTAAGAAACCATGTTCATAAATGGGCAAATGACTCTCTGGGATCCCTATATGTGATCTAAAGTTAGTTTGGGTAAACAAAGTATAAATCCATGCTTATAAGTCTTTTACTATTATGTACATCTTGTAACTATGCCTATTTTTACTATATCTCTGTTTACTATGTGTTTTCTTAAGAATTACCCATACGTAAATTATGTATTTATCATCTTGTGGCAGGCTGGATATAATACAGCCAGGAAGGCTTCCAAAACATTACTTAATGCTCTTGAAGGTTAAAAAAGGAGGGTTAATTACCTAACAGAAGTGATTATAAGAGAGATGTTGGACATCTTGACTCTCTGGGACTGTAACATCAGCAAAAGTGTCTTACAAAAGACAGCTTTGAGAAACAGTAAGGTCAAACCTCTTTGAACCAAGTTATTTTAGTAATCTATGGTGTGGGTGTTGACTGGACTAAATACTGCATCCCATGTCTGTGGGTGAAGTAATTTTAAAGTATATGGCTGATGTTCATAGTTGGAGCCTGTGAGATTTTACATGTAATGATTATTACTTTCCCATGGCCATCTCGCTTTCTCTTTAATAAGCAATACTCCTTATCAGGCCTGATTTGTGTACATTGATTGCACCATTATACTTGTTAAATATTACAGCATTTCCCCCTGTGAAGTCTAATTAGGCAAAGTGTTCAGTGCAAGCCTGGACTTATCATTCAGAATAATAGCTCAGTCATTACCTGTGACACATACCTCAGTCTGCTGAATTGTGGACCCTTATTTTTATTCACCCCATAATGAGAACACCAGTGCACTCCCTTACTCTTCATTCTCTCTCTTTTCAGTCCTTAAGACTGAACTCAGGGCTTTGTGCCTGCCGAGCAAACACTGTGACACCGAACTAATCCCCAGCCACCTTTTTACTGTTTGTTTACCTTTTTATTTTAACATTTATTATTAATATTTTGCATGCATGTATATGTGTGTTTCGTAAATGCATGTGTAGGTGAATATTATTTGCATGTGCGTAGTCAGGTATGTGCATGTATATGTGTGTTGGGTATGTACATATGTATCTGTGTATTTTCATGTGCATAGGCAGGTGTGTGCATGTGCCTGTGGATGTCATGTGTTTCTTCAGTTGTTCTTCACCTTATAATATGCTGAAACAGAGTCTCTTGCTGAACCTGGAACTCACCATTTTTGCTAGTTTCACCAGCCAGCTTACTCTAGGATTTTCCTATTTCTGTCTTCCTTTAGCTAGTACTGCAGGCAGCTGCCATATCCACCTGGGTTTTTACATGGTTTCTCGGGCTCCTAACTCCATTTCTCTTCCTTTCATTCACTGGGCCATCTTACCACTATTCAAACAAACAGATAAATAAATGACAGGGCCTTTTGTTGTCCAGGTTGGCTTTGAAATTGCTATGTAGCCAAGGATGTTGAAGTCCTACCTTCCTGCTTTTCCTCTTGGCTGCTGGGCTTGTAGACTTGTAACAACACACCTGGCTCTCATTTCTCATTTAAAATTCAGAAAAGCATCTGTAGTCCTCTGTGAATCTGGGCACAAATACAGGTGAGCAAGCACACGTGTGATCCTAGGCTGGCAGGTCTGAAGCCTTGTTCTTCTCCGAGAGAAAAGCTTTTAAGCCACAAGTCTCCTGTAATGCCTGGTTATCAGGCTAATGGTTCTCTCTCAGTAGCCCCATTGCACGATGGGGTTTTTGAAAGTGCTTGGATCCTGTCACAATTACAAGCAGTGGCAATATCATGTTCTACTTATGAATTGTGGGAATTGGTGTGCAAGTCTCTTTAAAGTGAAAAGTTGCTTCCAGTTGATTTTGAATGTGGTTAGATAAAAGTGACATTTGGCTCTAAATTAAAACATGGACATGAAACTCAAAGATGGACCAGTGTCTCCAAATTTTCTACTTCACAAATAGAGATGTGGAAGCTTAGAGGAGGTGTGGCACATGGAGGTCCTCACGGGTGCTGGAGGTAGGAACACACCTGCAGTCCTGTACACCTGCACCTTCAACAGGGAGCTTCTTGGCAGATTGTGATGGGAAGGATTCTTTTCCACTTCTCAGGCCCTTACACATGGTATATTAGTAGCCTGGGGCACTTGGAATGTTGTTGAGGGCAAGATTGCTGCCTACAGCCAGCTGAAGACAGGGTTCATATCATTTGAATTTATCTGGATTTACAGAAGCATTTGCATTTTGTATTTGCTAATTGGCAGATTGCTGGGAACCGGAACTCAGCAATTCAAAATCCAAGTGCAGCCTTGGAATGTCTCAGTTTTCCATAGTCAGTTAAATGAGCAGCAGCAGCTGTCAGGCAGTGATCCCAGGAGAGCTAGCTGCATCTGGCCAGTGTCAAGACTCAGCCAGAGACCTAGGCTTCCATGACAAAAATCTCAGGGACTTGCTCAATTTTTGCAGCCTGCAAGCACAATTCCTAGTTTTGCACATCTAACCTGAGATTGAGGAGGAGCCAGAAGATGCATGGGTCAACTTTCCTCAACAATCAACTCTTGGTTTATAGTATATAACAATGTGTAAACACATGAGCTGTGAGGTGTAATGTATCTGGGCTATACCAGCTGCCATTTACAAACTTTGCAACTATTATTTGGCAACTCTGCCCTGCCACCATGGTCCCATTCTTTTGTCTGCAAAGCAGGAGCAATAGCAAGCATTTATGTTTAATTTGTTGTGTGCCAGGAGCTATGTCAATGCGATTGGGGCACAAATCATTGAGTCTTTACAGTATCTTGTTCTTCATCGTCTCCTCTTTTCTGTGGGGGAAACACGCCCAAAGAGGTGTAATGAATTGTTTAAGGTTGAGCCTGCATTTAAATCTTGGCAACTGCTTCTCTTGATCTGCAGATAGAATTAAAGTGACTGTGAGGATCAGATGGGATAAATGAACCAAAAATACTAGCTCTCTTCCTTCTTCCTTATATATAACAATGCCAATGTTGCTTTCATAATAAAACCAGTGGCATTTTTTAAAAAAAATCTCATATCCAGGCTCTGTAAGGAACAGGATCAGAATCTGAAGGTTGTTTTTGCAATTTTAAAACTGCCGTGTAGAAAGAAGCTAGCAAACTGGTTCATGTCCCTGGAGCAGTATGGAGACAAGTGGAACCCAGGACAGGCACAGTTGAGTCTGTCAGTCAAGGCTCCTGGTTTGCTCTCCCCATGCCTCTCCTGGCTTGCTTCTCCCTTCTCCCTCAGACAGTTAAGCTTATTAACCATTTCCTGTGCCCTGGAGCTGAAAATACTCAGAAAACCCCAAGAGCAATTCCCTAATGTCTTCAGGAAAGTTTTTGACCCTCCCCAACAGTTATTTTTCTATTCCCGTCTCCCATTCTGTTGAGTTCGCAGCCCAATTCACAGAGCGATTTTGCTATGGAATTTAGGCATTGTCTTGTACCCGATGTTTTGTTTACTTTTAAATTAATAAATCATGAGTACACACGTTTATAAGTAACATGCTCATTATACATGTTCAGTTACAATAATGAAGTCAGTATCCCTGAGCACCCACGCATTCCCTCTTAAGCACTCCCTCTTAAGGCATGTGCTTCTGGTCCCACACCCTTCCTTCCTCTTGTTCCTCTACTGCAAGGACAACAGATCTCTCAATATTGTGAACTTCATGCTGGATTTTCTTCAGTACCACAAATGTACAGCTCAGGGGAACACACTGTTTATGAGACAGGTCACTAAAATGGAAGCTTGACTAATAACCCCGAAAGAGACTAGTGAGAAGTTCCTAAAATAATTTGGGAGAAAAAAATGGAGACTTTTTCAGAGAAAATAGTGAACCCCAGCTTCATGGTCCATGAAAATCCTGCATATTCTGAGGGCATAAAAAAGCATCAATTTGGGATTTGTATCAGAATTTGTGTGAAGAAGCCTGGGCTGAGAGGCTCTGCCAGTCTGTCTTGCCAAGGAAGCTGTCTGGATATGAAGTGCATTAAGACTGTAGCATGGACAGCAGGCAGGCTCTGTGTCCCTCCAGGCTAGGAGCCGGAGGTGCATTGTTGGTAGAGCAGCTGGGAAGTACATTGGCTTGTGTATGTGACCCCCCCTCTGTCTTTCTCTTATTATGCACACACATACGTAGTGTGCACACATGTGTGTGTGTGTCTGTGTGTGTTTGCACGCGCGCTTCCTGGAACCAGACCTGGCCTTATATGGTGATAGAGAAAACCTGGAACTATCACCTCTGCCCAGGGGCTCCATGTACAGAGAGCACAGGCATATATTTCAGGAAAGAAGGTGGTGAGATGGTCGAAACAGAAAGCTTGATTATATCACTACATCCCAGGGATGTGGGTCAGAGGGACTCAGTGAGGGATCAACCAGAAACGTATCCTACAAATGTATCCACGAGAAAGAGACCATCTTGGTTTAAATATGTGCTGATCTGGAGAATGTGAAGACTTTTGCAGGAGTGAGGATTAAGTCTATTTTTATATCAACACAGGAATAATGTAAGATAGAAGTTTATTCCTCTCTTATATAGAAGTAGTAACGGAGTAGGTCAGGGATGGAGTTTTTTCAAACATGTTCCAGGAACAAACTGCTTACTTCATTTCACCCATATCTTATTAGTACAACTCTCAGAGGAAGCTGCTGAAGCTCTAAGCAGTCACATCACACTCCAGCCACAAGAGGAAAGGAAGAGCAGAGGAAGGGTATGCCTCCTCTCTTTCAAGGAGGGCTTTAGGATAATCTGTTCAACAGTTCTGCTTGTACCTCATTCACCAGAGTTTACCCACATGGTCAGATTTAGCTGCAAGATTGCCTAGGAAAAGTAACGAGTCCCAGCTGGGATAGTGGTGAGCCTAGCTGGACACTGTGATTCCTGTGTAAAATACCAGAGGCAGTCTGTAACCTGTCACTTCATTCCTATGACACTGTCAAGCGGTCTTTCTCCACACCCAGAGAGACCAGTACAGCAACTATGGAACCGAGACGGGAGTGAGTGGAAAGGAGGACGTGATGTCTCACCTGTATAGATCAGGCAGGGCCAGGAGTTGAGGCCCGAAGCTTTCTGGTTGTGATCTTCTTTGAAGGTTAGTCTACACACCAGCAACATTAGGGATTTTCTAGTCCCTTCCAGCAGTTGGAGAATCTAGCTGCTTCTAAATCTTTCCTTGCTTATCAAGGGGGACGCGCGAGTCAGTAGTGAAGGGGCTTTAAAATACTAACTGTGCAGTTTTAACAGGTCATTTTAATAACTGTCCTTTAAAGACAGCCTGAAGATAACCAGGACAGGTATAGTTTTGTCAGGTATCTCAAGATGTGTCTGCTGAAATCAGGGCTCGCAAGGGTAGTTACTGATACTGCCAGGCTAGTCAGAGCCACTCTGTCTTCTTTCTCCCTTTGTGACCTTCCTTTTCTTTCCCTCCCCCCTCATTTCCCTCCTGTCCTGGTACCGTTTTCGGAAGTTAAATGTTTTACTCTCCCTCTCTCTAGTTTATCTTGTAGAATCTTTTCCATACATTTTGATGTTAACAAAATTAATTAGTAACTAGTATCACATCTAACCCCCAACCTCTTTTTCTTTTCTTAGTAAGATAGAGTTTTGCCACATAGCCTGATTAACCTGGGACTTGCTAGGAGAACCAGGCTCGGCTTGACCTAGCAGTTCTCCTGTTTACCAACTGTGGGGATAACAAGTGTTAGCTGTCACATTTGAGCTCATCCTGGTGCCTATTACTAACTAAAAAGAAGGTACAGAATATTAAAAATGATAGGATCCCTAGCTGTTTGTCATTTGACAGTGCTTTTTGATTTATAAAATTAACAAATTAGGTGCTATTGTATTTTATAGTGAGCATTCATATATTTTGCATTTCTGACATTCTGGGATGTTTATACTTCTGCTGCATGATCTTCAGATTCTCATAATGATAGTCTGTTAGCAGCAAGCTACTTATGATTTGAATGTGAACTGTCCCTCCCAGGCTTGTGATTTGGATCCCAGCCATTTTATGATGTTGGCCTGGTTGGCAGCAGTGGGTTGTTGGGGGGGGTGGCGCTTGTTGAGAGTTATAATCAGATCAGCTCCTACTTCTGACCCACATTGACAGCTTCCTGACCCACCAGTACATGAGAAGAGGTAGTTCTAAATTCCTGCCTCCCTGGAGCCAGCTTCTCTGTGCCTTCCCTCCATGGCAGACTATGTTCCCTGGAACTATGAACAAAAAAAAAAAAAAAAAAAAAAAAAGAAAGAAAGAAAGAAAAAAAAAAGAAAGGCCTCCTCTTAAGTTACTTCTGTAAGGGTTAGAGTGGTGAGCACTAAATAACATGTTCTCCTGGCTTTCTTTTCCAGGGGTGTGATTTTATTCACAGACTCTCAAGACTTCAGACATTGTGTTCACTGGCTTTTCCGAAGGCAGTCGTAAACTATTCTCCTTGCAGAAATACACCCTTTCCTCTGAGTACTTTAAATGCTTTTCGTTAGCAGTTACTTCTCCTCCTCTTGAATGTTTTTTGATGGTGAGGGAAGCTTTCTTGTGTCTTGTTTGGGGTTTTGTTGCTTTCTAAACTCATGGTAAATTGTAAAAATCTTTAACATTACCGCCTCTCTTCTGCAATTCCCACAAGAAACATTATTTGTTTTCAAATTTCTTCTAAGTATCAGGGTTCCTTTCTTGTTTATTTCACACACACATTTTATATTTGAAATAATGAGCTGTCTATTGGTTTTTCTGTGACTAATTTTTTTTAACGTGAAATTGCTAATTGGAATCTTTTTTCTTATATCTTTGTTTTTTGTTGTTTTAAATATTTTTCATAATTTTGAACACTTTTTGTTACATTTTATCACTAAACTAAACTTGTTTGTATTCTTTTTGTGATTCTGATATGATTATGATTTTGTAAAACTTTTGTTTCTTGCTTATTTCAACTTTTCCCCTTAAGGGTTTTGTGGTATTTTAATTTGAGTGTTTGGTCACACAAATGTTATCTTTGAGATTATTGTGCAGTGTTCTGTATGTATGTGCTTACATATAGATGGATGTGTTTGTGTGTATGAGATATGTACATTTATGTGTTTTGTGCATGTGTGTTTGTGTGTGCATCTGGAGGCTATGTCTTACTCAGTTGCTTCTCTATCTTATTTTCTGAGGTACAGTCTCTTGCTGAGTCTGGAGCTCACTGATTAGCTTGACTGGCTGGCCAGCCAGCCCTAGGAATTTTTCTGTCTCTGCCTCCCCAGCTTTTATGTGAGTTTTTAGAATCTGAACTCAGGTCTTCAAGCTTTTGAAGTAAGCCCTTCCCTATCTTTCCTGCCCTGAAATGTGTTTGAGACCTGCATAGAAACCTTTTTTCCGAGAGAACTTAAAATGATTTCTTGGAGGAATCTGAGACTTCTTCCACTGTGCTTTGATTTTGGGGTGGTCTAAAGATGCTCTCAAAGGTTCAGTGTTGGAAATCTGACTTTAAACTGGTGATATTGATTTGAAAGGTAGGGCCTGTGGGGAGGTCATTAGCTCTTTGGGGGCACACCCTCAGAAAGTATAAATACTTTTCTCACTGAATGGGTGTTTTCTTTTAGGAGTGGGTTGTTTTAAAGCAAGGTCATCCCATACACACGTGGCCCTTCTCCTTTCTGTCCCTCTGCCATTCTGTAGCTCAGCCAATATGGCGCTCACCAGAAGCAGACCACTTGAGGCTATCTGATCTTGAATTTTCAGCCTCCAAAACTGCAAACTACATGGACCTTTTTTCTTTATAAGTAAGTAGCCAGCCTCAGATTCTTTTTCATAGAAATCTTTCAAACATCCTTCAAAACAAAGTCCTTGGTATTTGGAGAGACATTAGGCCAATGGCAGTCCGTCACTGTTTGATGGAATGCTCTAGTTAGGCACTGAGAAAGGGTGTCATTTTGTTTTTATACCCAGAGCCATACTACTTCCTTCAGTTAATCCATATTTTTTCTAGTTCTGTTCCTAACACTGCATCTTTCGGGGAGGGTTCTATGCATGGGATCCCAGTGTATGACATCTTCATGGCTCATTAAAATAGATGTCTAGGCTGTAAGATTGGCACATGACCCAATAACAAACCCAATTTTCCTACTTCTTTTGATCCTTCCTTTCCTATTGTTTTGAGGCTCTGAAGATCTCCCTATTTTTTCTGTAATGATACCACAATTCAGACATTCATTGTAATACTACATATATGTAGACACACACACACACACACATGATGGGAGAGGCGATTCTGTAAATATGTTTCTCATACTGGTTTAATGAATAAAGCACTGTTGGCCAATAGGAAAGCAAGATAGGTGGGACTAGGAGATGAGGAGAAAAGAGGAAGAAGGAAGGAGAGTCAAGATGGAGAGACTGGGGAGACCAGACACTGGCCCCTTTCCCCGGTAAGAAGACCACGTGGAAATATTAGATTAACAGAAATGGGTTGATACTTAAGACAGAGCTAGCCGATAAGAAACAAGTAACTGGCCAACAGAATTATATCTAATACAGAGTCTGAGTGTGTTAATTGGGGCTGGCGTGGCGGCGGGACAAGACCAGGCAGCAGGCAGAAAAACCATACTCCTTACACACACACACACATTGTGTTTGTGTTTTAAAACTTCAGTAACTAGGTATTTTGTACAGATTATTTTTGGTTATTTGTGTATTATTGGCAATGGAATGTGATTTCTTCTTCCTCAGATATTTCTGTGACCTCTCAGACAATGAGTCAAAAGTAACTCTAATTGAGAGAGGGTTGTTTTCTAACTCTCTCCTCTGTGTTAAAAGGCAAGGTGTAGACAGGTTAAATTTAGCAGAGTTTACTTGAGCAAAGAATTATTCGGAGTCTGTCAGCATCCTGGATCAGTAGAAGTTCAGAGAGCTACAACTGCGCGACGGTGGCCAGCAGTGCTGATAGCTAGAGAAAAGAGGTGATATTCAGGAAGAGATTGGGTAGTTATTCATCAGGGTGTTCCTTATTTGGGCCTGATTTGACTGTTTGGCTGTCTGTAAATGGCTGAAGCTCAGGTGCTATGATTTCCTGGGACTCAGCTATTTGCTGCTAGCATCACTCTTAAGTTGGGTTGCAGGTTGTTTCAATAGGAAGTTGCCATGGCAACATAGTGACTCACAACGTGGAGGTAGCTTTAGGCCAAATTTCATTTAGTTTAACAGTTGGTACCAAGGTGTGGCTTTCCTGTGTGGGGCAGGACTATGACTTTTGACAGTTCACATCTCTTTTTGATAGAGAAAACTTTTTGATACAGAAATGCTGATACTGAATTAAAAAGGACACTGAAACCTGAATTTCAGATGCTTGTGTTTCTGAAGTCCTGGAATTAGCTTGGTTCCAGGCTATCATATGACTCTGAAGTCCTTGGAGCGACTGCAGGAGTGGGCCTGGGTTCCTGGTGCTCCAGTGGAATTGACTGTAGGTGGTCTTTAGAGACAATCAGGCCTCCTGCATGGCATGGATGTGCCCTTCACATTGGGGCATGCACACAGTCATGCTGATGCAAGGGATATCTAGAGTGATGGTTGAGGGTCCTCCCCCGTTGCTTCCAGGTGCATCAAAATAAATAGGAAACTGATGGTCATTAGTAACAACAAATAAAGCTTAGTCTTCACTCCCAGGAGGGAAACCCTGTGTGGAATTCTTGCATTATCTCGTAATGTTGCTGAAGGTCAGTGTACATGCAGGTGCATAAAATGGCATGCATAATTTAGCACACGCTGCTTTTCTGTCAGCAGAAGGATGTAGGCTGTTCAGCACACACAGTACATCGTGCAGCACCATTGTTATCCTTTGATTAAAATTCTGTCTTAGGGACTGTGGGAGGAGGTTAGTGATAATCCTTATTGGCATCCACCTTCATGTGTCATACAGCTGCTGCCTCAGAACTGAGAATTTGAGACAATGGGGTTTGATTTGGTAGTTATCCTAGAGAGAGAATTGATTTATTCTTTCTAATGGAAAGTACCAGGTTTTGATGTGGGAAATAATAGAAACTCTTTTATACTTAAATAGCATTTCACATGGACAGTGGGTGACATGTGGGCTATAGATGCTATCATAGAGTGGAAGTATCCTGCAAGGAGCTTGTGCCAAATGGCCAAGGTGCTTGGTTAAATTCTGGGCTTAAAATATACAGAAATGATTTAACGTATATTTAGCTCACACTCACTGCTATCTGCCCTAAAAGTGACTCACAGCCATAGTACAAAACTCTTGAGTTAGGTGGACAGTTGAGAATTCATTTGTCTACCCCAAATTTCTATTCTTTATTCAATTAGTTATTGATCCCCACACACCCTTCCCTTTAAACACTGTTGGAGAGGTCTCCAACAGAAGAATGGGGTACTTTGGTAATATAACCATTGGAAAGTATAAATATTACATTTCCTAGTTTACATTTTATCTGCCTGATTTCCAAAATGTATTTGTGATGGCTACTTATTTTACTTTAAAATTGACAGTAGCAAATTTATATCAAAGTTATAAGACAGAACATTAGGGCATTATTTCATTATGTGCACGTATATGTATGTTTGTGTGAAGATCAGGCGACTACCTTGTATGAGACAGCATCTCTCATTAACCTGGGGCTCACTCCATAGGCAAAGTGGATTAGCCAGTGAAACCTGTGACATAATTTATAGAGCCATTAAATTATGCTGCCATCTGGTCATAGTTGCAAAAAATAAAGTTTGTGCATCTTTTGTTCTTTCATTCTAGGTTTATTATAATACTATTAATACTATTTTACCTGGTTTTTCTTTTAACATAACACACACACACACAAACACAAATGCACACATACCTACTCCCACATACCATGCATCTCTCTTTCTGTCTATCTCTCTCCCCCTCTCTCTTTTACACACACACACACACACACACACACACACACACACACACACACACACACGGAGTTGCTGCTGTAGGACAAGTCCTTGCTGATGTTAGGAAGGAGTCTCATGAAGGCTCAGCTGCTTTTCATTTACATTTTTGGTCACTGGAGAAGACTTAATATCAAGTGAAAGGTCAATTACGGGCGAGTCAGGGTTTGTTTGTGTGCTCTAGTCTTCAAGAGATGGCTTCTGAATCCAGTTACTGGTTCTGGGATGTGCTTTATGGCAGCTGATAAATGAAGTTTACCATAGCTGACATTTATTGATTTTAAATGGATGTAGTTTGTTGCAGGAATCCTGTTAAGACCTCTTCACCCCTGCAGTTAACAGGAAATTAAAAACTGTTTCTGAGTGCAGATTTTTCTTTGTTAATAAACATCGATCAAAGACAGCTTGAAGAATACAATTAGCATTACACAAGTCCATCTGAAGCCATATGAGCCTCAGCACATTAATTTCTAGTAAAAGAAGAGAACTGAGTCAAGATAGTAGGTTAAGATTGCAATGTTAAAAGCAATCACCTGATGCTTTTAACTCAGAAAACATACAGTTGGCTGTAAAGAAGAATCTGGCAATACGACACATTTCCAGAGACAGTCTTGTTTTCTATGCACTGTCCACACATTATGGCGATCAAAACCTGACTCAGATATGACCAAGATGCCAGGATGGAGTTTGAGCATAGCCTGACCACTCAGGTATTCCTTGATACAACATTTTAATTTACTTTCCAGATGTGTTATTTTATGGTCCTGGGGATTCACCCAAGGTCTTGTGCATGCTAGGCAAAGTCTTTGTCAGAGACTGGCTGAGCTCTTAATATAAAATTACAGATATAAAAAGAATACTGATAATCACTTCATTAAGAACTAAAGCTTATGCAGAAACTTGAAACATTTTTGATGCACAATACTAATTAGTCTTAATATAAAAACCCTGAGTCAGGTATGGAGTAAAAGCTGAATGATTAGAGAAGAACCAACCACACACACACACACACACACACACAGAATCAACTACAGTCACCTTTTACCTCTCTGACTCCTCAGACTGAAAACGGCAGAGCTCCTGTCTATGCCTCGCCTCATCACTTCCTCTCTCTGCCCAGCCGTATCACTTTCTATCTCCCATCTGTATAGACCTCCAGATCTCTATAGTTAAATTTAACTAGTGGCTATCTCTACCCTGTGATTTTCAGGAAAGTTTATTTGTCAGAACACAAACAGAATATCATAACACTTTAATTTAGTAAAATATGTATAGCATATTTCTAAAACTCAAAATAAAACAAAGCAAATTCCTGCTGAAACTAAACAACCTCACCCATTCTTTTGAAAGGAAAGGTTTTTTTTTTAATATTTTTTTTATTTTATTTAATTTTAATTTTTAATTTTTTAAAAATTTTTTATAACACAGTCCAATTAAATGAAAACAAACATTTATACACAATATTTGGGAATTTTGGCGTCGTTCTTTCCAAACTACTTCCTGCTGGTAAGGGGCGCTGTCTTGGGGGATTCGAAGAAGATTCAGATATCCTGGCTGTAGTCTGTAGGGCTGTTTTGTCCAGCTGTTTTGAATGTAGGATCAGCTTATACTCTGTTTCAAGCGGTCTGTCGTGATCAAACCTCATTAGTCTGGAAGGAATCCACATCTTTTCATTTTCTGTGGAAATAAAAATAGAAATCCTTTTCCCTAGTAACTTGTCCTTCAACTTAAATTTTGGAGTCAAAACATTTTTTTAATTTAATTTATTGTTTTACATGTCGATCCCAGTTCCCTCTCCTTCCCTCCCTCCCTCCCTCCCTCCCTCCCTCCCTCCCTCCCTTTTACCCTCTCTGCCCTCTCACATGCACTCTAAACACCCTCCCCTCCCATCCCCCACCCCAATTCCATGTATAGGGGAATGCCATCCAGTTGGGGTCATGTAGATCTGACAGGTCCTGTGAAGTAGGGACTAGGGCTTCTCTCCTGTCTCTAGATTAAGACAGTTATCCCTCCATGGGGGATATTTCACAAAGTCCTTTTGTGCACCAGGGATACATCCTGGCTCCACTGTCTGAGGTCCCTTAGACTGCTCAGTCCTTCTGGCTGAGATCCATAATCAGGGGGGCCTGAGTCAGTCCCATGCTGGCTTCCCAGCTATCAGTCTGGGGGCCCGTTAGCTCCTCCTTGTTCAGGTAAGCTGGAAAGGAAAGGTTTTTATATTTACATTTATATTTTATTTTATGCATATGAGTGTTTGACCTGAGTGTATGTTTATGCAGCATGGGCATACAATGCCTTCCTTCAGAGGTCAGAGGAGGGCATTGGATCACCTGGACCTGGAATTATAGATGCTTGTGAGGCACCCATTGTGTGCTTGGAATTGCACCCAGGTCCTCTATAAGAGCAGCAATGTTCATATGACTGCTGAGCCACCTCTTAGCTCCTTATCCATTTTTTTAAGGGCTCTGAGCCAATATTATAGGGTATCTCCTCCACATCCTTGTGGAGACCTATCTAATCCTGGGGGCTTTCTGCAAGAATTAGTTCCCCATTTCCCAGTACATCAAGTCATTCTTGCCTCTCCTCTCTGGACATTTACCAGCTGTCCGGGTGGTACAGAGAATGCAGGCTGGTGAAAACTAGAGTCAGCCTCCCTGGGGAACAATGGCTTGGTGTCAGTGGAGAAGCTCAGCCTGCAGGTTGCATTCTGGTTTTCAGGATTTCAACATGATGAGACCCAGCAGAGTTATGTCGGTGTTACTGGCTAATCAAACATTAAAGAACACGTGGCTCTAGGAAGATTGTGAGGGATCATTGAGGATGATTTTGCTCCAGTTCTGGGGTCTGGGCTGTTTTGTTCACTGGGGAACATCTATGGCTTTGTATGTGCATGAGCAGACAGCACTCTGATGAGCACAATGACCTACTTATTCCTTCCTGTGAGCTTATCTTAGATGTTTAACTTGTTTTACTCATCTTTGAGTTGAATTTTTAGAAGTCCATTAGAATAGCAGCCTGCTTAGATATTCTGACTCTGATCTAAGCACATGCAGGTTTAACCCAGCAGAATGATTTCAGTCACCTAGTATAAGCAGTTTTTTTATTGGTAGGGTGGCTAGGTGCATGCACGTGTGAAAATTCTGTTAGCAGCTCCATTTTTCCTTCCTTTGTTTCCTCCTTTGTTTGTTTGTTTCTTCCTTCTCCCTTTCTTTTTTTGTTTTCCTTAAGCCCCTTCTTAGCCAGGCTGGGATGGAATATGAGTGAGGATTTGTTCTGTGCTTGCCAACATAGTCCTTTGGTTGTTGGTTCAGGGACTTGGGGTTCAGGGGTGGTGATGAGATTTTGAAAAAGTGAGCATGGGGACTGTTTGTGTAGGGTCTCTCTCTCTCACTTTTTTTTTTTTTTTAATTTCTCAAGGAATGTGTCATCCATTTTCTGTCCTTTGTGCTAACAAGAGTTGTGATGAGGTTAGAGGTCTCAGCATTTTGTATGACTCAGTAGGATTTTGCAGACTTCCAAGGCTGATCAGTTTGATGAGCCCCATGGAATTCTTTCTTTTGGACATTACCTCCTCTGTATACAGAAGCAACAGTAGGTGGCATTACCCTGTTCTTCCTGTTTGCACCCTGATGTCTCTGCTTGTCAGCCACAGCCCAATACAGTCACCCTTAATCTGAGAAGTGCCCTGTCTCCCTTTTAAGCCTTTTGGTCTGGTGAGAATATCTATTTTTATTTCAGTTATCTTTTGCCATGGCAAGGTCTCATTCTTTAAGCCCAGGCTTGCCTTAAACTCATAGTTATCCTCCTGTTGTAGCTTCTCAAGTGCTGGGATTACAGATATGAGTTGGTAGGCGTGGCTGCGGATTTTGACAATGCTACACAACGGAATTTCCCTGAGAATCAGGACGCACAGAGGAGCTCACCACCTAAAGATAAGACAAGGAGATAGTGTACTTTGGATTTAAGTGTGGGTATTGAGACACAGGGATGTGCTCAAGTGTCTTAACAATAGGTATAGTGCTTTGTAGCTTTTGAAGTCACATTGTTCACTCTACACATTTTACAACCAGGTTCGAAGATTAAGCAGAGTTTATGTATTAAGTGCACTGGTTTGCTTTCATTCCTTGTCTAAAGAAGCTCCTTTGTAGATGAAACTGTGCAGTGGGTTATGAGGTTCATTGTTCATACTTGGGGATGGGAAAAAGGGGTTGGCAAGGCTAAATTCAAAGGTCACACAGGTTTTGTCTTTAAGCAAGTGTGACCCACTTGTTTTAATGTTCTTGTTGAGTTATTGCTCAGAAAAGGGAGTAACTTCTGATTTTGTTAGTTGTGCTGAAGCTCTTGGCTAACAGGCAAAGAGAAATACATTTTTCTTTCCCAGGACCATTTACTTTGCCTTCTTTGTCCTGCCTTGTGCTGATGGGGAGAGGTTTTGGGGAAATGAAGAAAGGATGCTTCCTGATCTGGAGTTGGTGCCCCTGGGACTCCAGTCAGCTCCTTCTTCTAAGTAATGCAAAGTGTATGGGACCAGGGGTCCCCTTAGTACTCTTCTCTATGTGGCTAGGACAGAGGACAAGGAAGGGGACAACTCACTCTTCTCATAGTCTTTGTCCTATGACTTGACTTCTGTAACCAGACACTATGGGAGAAAAAAAAATGGCAGCCTAGAATGAATTGAGTGAAAGTCTGGGATGTGTGGTGACAAGGTCTAAGAATCTCTGTCTGGATGATGTCTGTTTCTAGTCTAGCTGACACTACAGTATCCCAGGTTGCCCCATCTGTGCCAGAACATTCCAGAAGTTGGGCTTTTCTGAGTGTGGATGGCTCAATGCAGAAGTATTCCCTGTGATTTCTACTGCTTCCCCTTGTTGATCTTAAATGCTATCCCTGAGAGAACTGAGCAGCACTGAAATGAGTAAGGAGAAGGCAACAGTTTCCACAAAAGCACTGTCTACAAATATTCCTGTGGTTGTGTAAGAAGCAAGCAAGCAAATGAATAAGTACACAGAGAAACTCAGAGGCTTCCCAAGCTCTGTGCTGTTTAGCTTCTTTGGCTCATCATACCTGAAACTTTGCTTTTCAAAAAAATACTGTCACTGTGTTTGTAACAGTGGTAGTTTTCAAAGGACACAGTGAGTCAGACTTAACTGGCTTATACTGTTGTGGAAATATCCATGTGAGAGCAAGTGAGAGGACATTGTATTCATTGTCTTTAGGAAGTTTATCAACTAAAAACAAACAAAAGACCAAAAGAGAAGCAGCTAAAAGAAAATTATCAGTTTTCTTTGGCCATTTTTTTTTTTAAAAGGAATATAGTCTGTACCCGAAGGCTGTGTAGCAATCAGCTTGCTTGCTTTGCTTATTTGGAGTTGATTGTATTTTTACTTATATTCCCTTCATCTCACCTTGAATGGCCCAGGATTCTCACTGGTGAGCAAGTTAAGTCTTCTAGGAGTGAGGAAAGGGTTAGATTTGTTTTTTTCTTCCCATAGTGCAGTAATGCACACCTAAAAGCATTTCAGAACTTTTGGTAAAAATTCTAAGAAACTATTAACACTCAAGAAATGAATTAACAAGCCACCTTTTTATGCAGCCTGTGACGAGCCTCTTTAGTGAATGAATAGTACTTTATTCTACCAAGGCACAAATCATGGTCTGAACTGTGGAATGAGCAAGTGGCGCCTAAATCAAAGAGGGTGTGTGTGTGTGTGTGTTCAGATTAGAAGGAGCCTGTGCAAATAATATTAAGAGTCAGACCTAAACCCACAGAACCTGAGACATGATGGAACTCTGGTTTGGGAGTGGTGTGGGACTTGTATATTGCAGGGTCTGATGGCATGAAGCTGGAGCAGCACCAGTAGCCATTTTCTTTCTTATATATCATTTTAGGGCAAAAGAAATATTTGATTATTAAATGTTTGAGAAAACAGGTGTGTGTGTGTGTGTGTGTGTGTGTGTGTGTGTGTGTTTGTGTAATTGTGTAATACATGCATGTGTATGTAGATGCCTGTGGAAGTCAGAAGAAGGCTAGAGTGACCCGTGGTTGTGAGCTGCCTGCTGTGGGTTCCGGGAAGTGGCAAGTGCTCTTAACTGCTGAACAATTTCTCTAGTCTCTAAGGATTTTATATTTCATTGAAAGAGAAAAGTTCATTACCTTTAAATTTCAATAATTTACAATGCATTTAAAGTCGATGTCCTTTCTGCTTTCTGACTTCTAGGTGTCTTGGACAGAATTACCAATATTTTGTTAGGAACAATTTTCCCTAGGTGCTCTGGCTTGAATCTTCAGGGTTCCACACAGACTCATGACTCAGGTACTTGTTTCCTGGCTGGTGACTGCTCTAGTGGTTGCAGAATCTTTAGCAAATGAAGCCTAATGGGAGGAAGTGGGTCACTGGGGCTGTGGCTTTGCAGGTTCGAGTCCTTGATTCCAGTAACTCCCTGTCTTCTGTTCCACCACAAAATGCTGCCAGTTCCTTTACCACTGTGATGAACTGAGACCTTTGAAACCATGAGCCAAAATTTATACAGACACACACACACACACACACACACACACACACACACACACACACTTCATTATAATGAAACCCAGGAGTCCTCTGAGTGCATCATGACAGTATTGTGAAGCAGCCTCTAGGATCTGGCAAAGGGAAAGGAATGGATGGATTCCCCTTTCAGCCTGTGGTAGGGAAAGACAAAGCAAGATCTTTCATCCTATCATCCAGGAAGATAGGTATTGGGGTACAACCCCTTTCAATGTCCTCTAGGATCCAAGAATATCCATGGAGCCCACCTCCTACAGATACATAACATCTCCTAATAATGTCACCCTGGGGACCAATGCCTTTAATTCACAGATCTATGAGTGACAATCCAAACTATAGCACCAACAGTATGTACAATACTGAGACTAAATCTTCATACAATGTAGGCAGTTTCGGAGATTAAAATGTATCAGAGTGTGTTCATCAGTTGTCAAAGCATAGCACTCTAGTGGGGGAAGATGATAACGAATAGTCTGGGCATATGTTGACTAGGGTAAATGATACATTGGTAATCTCTATACTTTCATCTCAAATTACCTACGAACCAAAAAACTGTGCCCCCACAAGTCTTAATAAATTCAGAGATTATGGTATATCATCTTAGGCTTGTACCAAGCTGCCTTCCAGCAATGCCCTTGTACCTTGGTAGGCAGTGGGCAATGTTTGGATAGCTGTACATTCTGGAACCCACCCATCTCTAACTGGCATGGAAGACATACTTCCTTAATAAATTCCTGTAGTCTAGTGCCTGGGTTTCTGCACCAGTGAGAAATAGGAAGCTCTTCATCCTGTAAGATGAATTCATTTTTTATCTGAAGTAGTCACCTGGATTAAGATGAATCAGGATCAAAATACATAGAAGCAAACCCAGATGGATAGATGGATGCATGGACATGAAAAAGATTAATGTTTCAAGAGGGTACCCAATTTTCCACAAGTGCATATAAGGAGACCAGGGGAGTCTACCTTCCTACTCATGCAGACTGAGTCCAGAAAGCTGTCTATTGCTAGGTAAAGAATATAGTGTAGGTTCCACAGACACCATAAATATGCCACAGGGGGACAGTGTATTTCTGTACACTTAGCCTACTGTAGTACCTAGACTATCAGCAAAGTGCTGTCTCTGTGGTTTGTTTTGAACCCATAGATCCTTTAGTGTATTTTATGAACACTTATTAGAAGAAAGTTTTGTGAATGGAATGATCATGGCCTTCCAGCAATGCCCACAACCTAATTCTCACAATCTATAATATTATTTTAGGTATCAAAAGAAATCTTTCAAGCTGTGACTGGGTAGGAATGGGATAGTTACAAGACTTCTACAGAGCCAAAAGAAGACAGGAGATGGACGATGAAATTAGAGAACTGTAGTGCTGCAGCAGGGTGAGGAAAATTCAGCTCATTGCTGCTGACTCTGGGAAAGGGAAGATGAGTTACTGGCCAAAATGTATAGGCAGCTTCTATGATTTGGGGAAGGCCTCAGAAGGGACATCTAGTTTAGGCTGTGAGACCCACCTTGAACTTCCGACCTCCAGAATTAGAGAGTAGTCTACATTTTATGTTTGTTTCTAAGCTGCCAAGTTTATGTGCTGTTGGATAGTGGCTGTCTTGCATACTTGTGCTACTCGTGGTCATGTGACTGGGGAATGGCAAACTAGCAGGGAGGTATATGCAGAAACTTTAGATCAGATATGGTAGTGATGTAAGCTTATAATTCTAGCACTCAGGAGGCCCAGACAGGAGCTTTTTTAGTTCAAGTAAAGCCTGTGAAGACTACACAGTGAAATCATGCATTAGGAACAAATAGAAAATTGTATAGTTTTTTAAGTGGTGAATGTGAGCCCTTCTCCCAAGAAAAGAGACAGCAATGTGTTCTTAAGTTCTATTACTTGAAAAAAAAAGTCTCTTATTTGTTAAAGATAGGCTCTGGTTACAAGGGAAAACATAGGTTAGAGGTCTACTTCAAGCTAAATATTTGTATTTTCACTAAAATTTGGAGTCAGGACTGTTTATGTCTCCTAATATAGCCACTTGGACTTTCCAAAGTGTTTTTAGAATTTTCTCATGTAAGGTACCAATCAATGATGCAACTGTATCATTAAAGTAATTATAAACTTTTTAGGGGAGGCACTTTTTCCTAAAAGAAAGCCGCAGTGTGTAAGCAGCTAGCTATGACCTCTGCACTGCTTGTTAAAGAGCAGGCTTTTGGCTCACCTTCTTCCCAACCTTCCTACTTTTCTTTTACCCTGGTGGCACTCATTCAATGGTGAATTCAGGGCTTGAAAATAAAGGAAATAAGATTGACCTTGAACTGTGTGTGTGTGTTTGTGTGTGTGTACATGTGTGCATTTGGGTACATGCACATGTGTGAATATGGAAGCCAGAGATCAGTCTCAGGTGTTGCTCCTGAAGAGCTCTCTACCCTGTGTTTTTGTTTTTGTTTTTTTTTTTTTTTTTTTTGACACACTTTGATTGGGGCTCTCACATTTGTCAGGCTGGTTGGCCAGTGAGCTGCAGGTAACCTCCTCCTCTGTCTTTCCAGTGGTGGGATTACAAGTGTACACTACTGTGCTGGGCTTTTTATGTGAGTGCTAGGGCTTAAACTCAGGTCCTCAGTGTGGCATATGCTTTACCAACCGAGCTACCTCCTAGTCCTTGATCTTAAATTTTAAACTTAATTCATTCAATCTTTGTATCAGAGTCCAGAACACCCCTGTCTTTAAAGATGGAAGGTTCCAGAACATGGGCTTGAGAGTAACCCAATTAGTTGGATATTAAATGGATATAAACATAGATGGACATGCATTGTAGATGGACACGCACACAGACAGGCATGCACACAGATGGGTATTCACACAGATGTGTATGCACACAAATGAACATGCATATAGAAGGAAATGTACATAGACGAGCATGCACATAGAAGAGGTTGGCTCTTCATTCAGTTTTCAGAGGTTGCAATTTTCCAGAGGAGAAGCTGGTGGTAGATAATGAAAGCCAATAAAACACAAATATTCTGATTGTTTTGGGAGACCTGTGAAATGGCTGCACCTACCCTCATTCTTGTTTCCCAAGCAATGTTCTGATATTTCCTTGGTTTCCCACGTTGTAAATCCTGCAAGTGGGAGAATATGCCCCTCTGATGTTACCACACAGAAGAATTGGTGTTGCCATGGAAGCCAGACTTGAGTCACTGAGTGAAAAATTTTGAATTGTTGGGAGCACAAGGACAGTATTCTACCTTGTCTCTTGACTGTGAGAAATCCCTCAGGACCATAGAGCATGATACTGGGCAGGAAACCAGATTATACCTGGTGGATATAGAGGCCTATCTGCCTGTTCCAGTAATCAGCCTTGGGCACTAGGCTGGAGAAGTGCTGTCCAGTGGGGTTGGGCAGCTTTGTAGCTATATCAGCATTTGTATTTTTGCCCTGCTGTCTTCTATCCTGATTGGCTGCTTTTGCAGACTTGACACAAGTTAGGGTCATTTGGGAAGTGGGAACCTTAACTGGGAAAATGTCTCCATCAGACTGGTCTGTAGAGCATTTTCTTGATTAATGATTGATATGGGAGGGCCCAGTTCAGCATGGGGGTTCCCTCTCTGGGCATGTGCTCCTGAGCTATATAGGAAAGCAGGCTGAACAAGCCTGAGGAGAACGCCATTATCAGAGTTTCTCAATGGCTTCTGCCTTGAGTTCTTGCCCTGGCTTCCCCCAGTGATGGACTGTGATATGGAAAGGTAAGATGAAATGCACTCTTTCTTCCTCAAGTTGATTTGATTATGATGTTTAATCACAACAATCGAAACCCCAACTTAGACACTCACTATTCTGGGCTTGTGAGTGGAACTTTGTCAGGCCCTGTTTCCTGACCAGTAAATAGCATTTCTAAACAGTGAATGTCCAAATGTGTTCAGTTTCTATTATTATATTAATTAGCTAAAGCCATCATAAGATATTGCAAGTGGCTAATTGAATATTTGATTTATTTACTATATAAAATATTGATTAAGGCCTTCTGTATTCCAGGGAAAAGCATAGTTAACAGGGCAGGCAGAACTGCGTAAGGTTGGATTATTTTTGCTGCCTTCTTGGTTTTTATGTTCTTTCACATCTAATTATTATGAAACAAGTAGATAAATAAATACTCATTTTAAACCCATTTGAAATGTAAGCAAATTGCTTTCATTGAACTGAACTTAAGGCAGAGTCAATTAATCAACTTTAAATTATGGGTAAAAAAGTCAATATAGAATTTATCTTTGTTTTCATTCAAGAGTTGCTCTTTACTGGTAGCCAGTGTCTACAGACCATTAACTATAACATTTTACACATGTATTTCTTCAACTCACATGTGCTAGAAAATTTGTTTATATAGCCATTATGTTTTCTTTTGAAATTAATATGCCAAGGGATGCATTTAATGCTCCACGGAAATATTGACTTTATGCAAAAGAAATAGGCAAGACTAATTTGAATATATTAATTTATGTGTGGAGCCCATCTTATTAGGCAGAAATGTGTTTTACATAATTGTTGGATGCTTCTTGACTACGTGTTATGATGAAAAAAGATGTGCCTATCTCTTCAGATTGCAGACATTGAATTCAGTTGGCTTAATGTAGTTTGTTCTTTTAGGGTTACAGCATTCCTTTGCAGTTATCGATTTTGCAGTGAGAATCGTGGTTTCCATACACGTTGACCAAAAATTCACAGACCAGGACAGGCAGAGGACTTCAGATTCTGGAGGGAACTCAAGTGTGGTCAGCATGTCCTCAGGATGACATCTTGGGATGTCGTTTAGAGGGGAGACCAAATATCCTCTGAAGAAAGGTTGCAGACTAGGATAGGTAGTCCCAGGGCTGTCGTAGATTCTCATATCTGAAGGGGAAGGAAGGGGTGACACCCTGACACTCTGGGGAACCTGACTTGGTGAAAGCAATTCAAGCCCCCCTCCTCTTGAACCATGATGTGAACTCCCATGGTGCCTTGCAGGGTTCTGATGACATAGACAGTCTGTTTTAAAGCCTGTGTAGTTTCAGTAGACCACAAGTTCAGCTCCTTCGGTTGAAGTGACTATTGAGTTGGGAACTTAGATTGTAGGAAGGAAAGAGGTCAGCATGCAGTCAGCATCTGGGTTTGGAAGTTTGCACAGCAAATCAAAGCCTTAGATGGGGAGTGTGAGAATCGGTAAACTTCACTTCATAGTCATAGTACTGAATTTCAGAATGCTGAAGGAATGACAGACTTAAAGGTTTAAAGAAGTCAGGGTTTGGCCTGGGGAAAAAAAAAAGGCAAAAATGGCTAGCAGGCTGATTTTGTATAAAACAATGGGTTTTATGTTTCTGATTACATTTACCTGCCTCCCCCCAAATTCCTCATTGGCTGAGTTGTTCAGGGAGGTATAATCTCTGTATCTAGTGATGCCCTCTCCCTAACTTTCCATCCTTTGGTTCAGGACACAAAGGGTTATTCAACGAATATCCCAGGGCTCAAGATTCCCTCCTTTCTGATTTGCACTGAGACACTCAGACTGCTGTAGCTTCTCAACCTCAGGGTGAACTGAGGGCTTGTTGACAAGCAGGCATCAACTGCCAGCTAGGGTAGACAGGGCCCTATTGCCCCTGCTTATTTGTGGTTCTCTAATGAGCTATCTACATGTACCCCATAATGAAAATGGGACATAATGATCTATTTCTTATGAGAGGAAGACATGGCAAGTATTCCCCACATAGCTCTTGGGTGCCAGCCTTCAATGGACAACACAATGGGAGCTTTATAGGGTGGCAGGATCACTAACACAGTGTGGGGGGGAGGCTGGCTGCACTGTTCGATTGATGTATCTGATGACCCATATTTCACACCCTGCCTATTGTGGGCTGGTTAAACACTTGAAAGTGATGCATGTTTTCTTGGCTGTGCAGGCCCTCTGTGCAGCCATTCTAGGACAGGAGGTTTGAGGTCTGAGGTCTGGATGAAGGTCTTGGCTCACAGATGGTGCTCTCATCAGAACAGGCCCACCCAGTACAGGTTCCAGGCCTAGACCCCTTACCAAAGGTTTGATTGAATGATTTAAACTTGTTGCTCAAACCCTGCTATATGATGCTGCTTTGCCTGGGGTACCTTAAACCAGCAACACCAGTCTCCCCTATGGAGAGATGGAGGAAAGCCTTTCTTCTTAGGACACCAAGTTTAGGACCTGAAAGGGAGAGAGAGGAGCATCAGAGAGAGGGAATTGAAATGAAGTAGTCCCATGCCCACATCTGGCCTAGCTCCTCTCTCCAGCACCATGTCTAGAATGATAGCAGCTGCTTGACAATACTCCCCAAAATGTGCAATGAGGTTTATTCTAGCTGTGCAGTGTCTCTCCAGGTGGGACAGTGTGGTATTTTTGTGCCATGTGGCCCAATTTAAATGCTTTTAACTCCACATCATTTCTCCCTCTTCTAGTCTCCCTTGATCACTCCAGTGATGGCTCACACACCTGTCACATTACATTCAGAATTATGAAAATCTCTCCTGAGCTTCTTATCTCCCTTTGTAAATGACAACTGTTAGAGACATGGATCATATCTTATTTATCTCTCTCATTACTAAGCACAGACCTCTGTCACTGCTAGGAATGGAAGTTGGTTGTGTACAATGCTAAATTTAAAATGGTGGGCGGGTATCCCGGGCTCTTTTCCCCATGACTGCAGGGACACTGGGTCAAGGCCTAGTACCAGTGAAGCAGTTTTCAACAGGGTCTCAGGGTCCTTTACCTGTTTGCTCTGCATTCTTTGCCATTCCCAGGTTTGCACAATGACTCTGTCCTTATTCCCACCTCCTAGGTAGTAAGAAGGGGAAACCACGAAGTGAGAAAATATAGGCCAGTGCCTGCGTTCTTACTGTAGGACATGTGTCCTTTATCCAAAATGTTTAAGGCCAGGTGTATTACAGATTTAGTTTGTTTTAGATTTTGGAACAATTGTATATTTTGACAATTTAAGAAATACCTTTGTATTTGCATTTGCCAATTGTGTGTGTGTGTGTGTGTGTGTGTGTGTGTGTGTGTGTGTGTGAAGGTCAGAGGTTGATGTTGAGTGCCATGTACTATTTTTCAACCTTATTTTTTTAAACATTACATTTATTTATTATATAAATGCATATGCTAGCTGGTGGGAGTTGAATCTCTTTCCACCATATGGGTCCTGGGGATCAAACTCAGGTTGACTGACTTGGCAGCACACATCTTTAACCACTGAGCCATCTTGTCAGCCCTCTATCTTATCCTTTGAGGCAGGATAAGATTTCTCCCTGAACCTAGAGTTCACTAATTGACTAGATTGTCTGGCTAATAAGCTATGTGCTGAGAATCTACCTGTTTTTGCCTCTACAACACTCAGGTTATAGAAGTGTGTGATCACACACTGGCTTTTATGTGGGTACTGGATATATCAACTCAGGTTCTAATATTTGTGAGTTAGGCACTTTCCTAACTGAGCCATCTACCAAGCCAAATGTTCAATAATGTCTTTACATCCTAGAGTAGTCAGTAAATAAATCAAAATCAAACCAAGCCAAAGCAATACTGTGAGTGATGTACACAGAGCCTGACCCTGTATAGAGTATTGTGAGGAGCCTGATGTCATATGGTCCTGAACACATGCCATTTTATTACTTTTTGTGGGTGTGCATGTGTATATATGTAGGGAAAATCTGGAGGTGTACAGAAAAGATATATTGCAGTGCTACAGACCTGGAAGATTGCTTTTTATTCAGAATAATGACTACATTGTTTTAAGCCTGTTTGGGGGCTACGGTTTGTCATATAGATCTGGTGTGAAATTTTATACTCATGTCACAAAAGTTTGGTTTTAAAAAGCTTTAGAATTTTGAAGCATTTCAGATTTCAAGATTTTTTGGTAAGCAGTGTTGAATATTCATTAGAACAATGGCTTTGATTGAAAATCCTGAAAAGGTGGCTTCTGCAGATCACTTACTGGCCAGAAGTGTAGCCTCCTCCTTGACAGACCACTCTTGCTCACATAAAGGAAGTGTTCATTGCTGTTACTATTTTACTTATTTTTTATGTTTTTGCATATGTATGTGGCGTGTGTGTGTGTGTGTGTGTGTGTGTGTGTGTGTGTGTGTGATGTGTGTGTGTGATGTGTGTGTAAGCAAATCTACATGTTTGTGGATCCATGTATATATGGGTACATTTACATATGTGAATGTGCAGATGTGTGTGGATGCCAGAGATTGATGTAGGGCATGCTCTTCGATTGCTTCCCATTTTATATATTAAGTCATGGTCTCTCCTTTGTACCCAGAGCTGACTTATTTGTTTAAACTTGCTAGGCATCTTCTCTAGGGATCTAGTCTTAATCTCCCCAAACACTGGGTTGCAGGTGTGCTGTCACACTCACATGGGTGCTGGGGATCAGAACTCTAGTCCTCACACTTGTAGCAAGTGCTTTACTCACTCAACTGTCTCCATAACTGTTTTGCATATTTTCTTTTTAGAAGGATATATTGCTACCTGGAGCAAAGATGCATGTCTCTTGGTAAAGAAGGAATAAAAACACCATGTGGGCTTCTAGCATTGTACAGCACACTCCCACACAGAAATCACTCAAATAAGCCCATGCACTTTGAACAAACAGGCTTGTTGTTGTTCACAGACCATGTTTGTGGCCCCTGGCATGTTTTGGCTAGTCATGACAGCAATGGCCAGAAGAACTTGTACATGCTTCTAGGCATCTCTTTCATTAACAACAAACACCAACATGTAAAGTTCTTTCTTGCCAACTTCACATCCAGGGTCTAAAAGGCTGTCTATGCCAGGAACAGTGAGGAATGAGTGGATCTTTCTCCTACTGCATCTCTCCATCTAAATAAAAATGCAAGGAACATAGCCAGATAAAATATATTAAGTCAGAAAGGCATGTGAGTAAAAAAGAAAATAGGGTAGAAAGCTATGATATGAGCCAGGACTGATTTACAAATATATCCTGTCAAGCGCTTTACACTTCGTGGGAGTAAGATTTGAGTGAAATTCTCTGCTTTTTAGCAGTTATCAGGTAGAGGAAAGGATCCAGCTTACTGTCCACGTACCCAAAGACTGGTCACTCAGAAGACACTACATTCTTTTCAAATCTTGGAAATTTTTTAGGGTGAATAAAAAGCCTGTTCTTGTAGCCAGAATATCTAAGGACAGCTTGTGATATGAGAATGGTTTTGGGTTCTAGGAGTCCAAGAGACAGAGCAAATTCATTGTGGTGTGAAGGGGTTCATGGGTCCCAGGACACTTACAGGAGGGGGCAAAGATGATGTGACATTAATAGGTTCTGACATTGTTAGTTTTGTTTGTTTGGTGTTTTTTTTTTCCTTGACATGAGCTAAAGCTATTTTGGAAGAACCTCAATTAAAAAATTTCCTATTGGCAAATGCAAATGTATCAGGTATTTTCTGGATTAATGATTGATACGGGAGGGCCCAGCCAATTCTAGTGGTACCACTCCTGGGCTGGTGGTTCTGGGTTGTATAAAAAATCCAAGTGAGCAAACCATGAGGAGCAAGTCAATAATCAGTGTTCCTCTATAGCCTCTACATCAGTCCTGCCTTTAGGTCCTTGTCTTGAGTGCCCACCCTGAACTCCCTCCATGATGAACTATAACCCATGACATGAAATAAACCCTTCCTTCTCCAAGTTGCTTTTGGTCCTGGTATTCATTACAGCAATAGGAACTTAACAAAAACAGGTACTGTATGGCCACATACGTGGGGTGAGGTGGGGTGAAGTGGGATGAGGTGGGGTGGCAAGCCATGGGAGGAGTTGGATAAGTTTAGAGATGACTGACATGTCTGATGTTACCAGGTGAATGAGGTTACATATGCAAAACAGCTGTTTTGGGATGTTACTAAACATTCCATATAATAATGTTTGTTTTATATGGAGCAGAAACAGCATAATGGACTACAAGAACAAGGGAAAAGAAAGTGTGTTCACTGTCTGCTTCTTAAGTCACAGCAGCTATGCATTTCATGTAGCACAAGGTGGAGACGGTACCCACTGGCTTTAACGTCAGTCTTAGGCGTCTACTCTTTAAATAGGGAAATGGAGATGAGATAGGAAGCATGTTGCTTCAGACATTTAGACATGACAGATTAGAGCTTTCAGCAGAAAGTTGTAGCATTCCAAGGGGAAGGTGTGCAGACATTCATCTATCCATCTATCAAGTGGGAGTGTGGTGCTGGCAAATGTTTGAATGGGGGCACCTGTCTCATATCAGGCTTCATGTGACAGGCTGAAAAACAGATTGCAACAGCGTGGTCACTAAATAAGTTACTGGGGTTCTTGCTGAACTGGCTCAGGGGCTTGGGGCTTGGGGACTAAGGTCCTGAGTTAAGTGTGTTTGCTGCCTGTTCTGAGCCTCATTCCTTAACCACACACTGTAGGACCACAGAGGATGTTGGGATCAGTGATCTGCTCTTGGTGTTCTGGTGTGGTAGTTCATTGCAGTTGTACATACTCAGGCCTTCGGATGTAGCTCAGTTGGCAGAGTGCATAAAGCCCTGGTTTAGTCCATAACCCCACAGAAACTGGGTGGTGATATGTCCAAGTTAAGGTCACCCTCAGTTACATACTGTGTTTGAAGTCACACTGGGATATATGTGATTCTGCCTCAAACAACAATAGCTACAACAAAAACAAACCAAAACCCATGAATTTAAACTAAAAGCCCATGTGCACATGCTCTCACAGAGCAGATCATGGAGGCCTGGCAGGTGTTTACAGCCTTGGAATGTCCCCAGGCTCCCATCTCTCTTGGTTGTGGGTTGAACATAGGTAGACAGTGTGGGAACACTGGGCCTGATACATAGGACTCAGCGAACACAAATCCCTTTCCTTCTTTCTGCCCAAAGCAATTATTTTCAAGTGGTACTTATACAATAAAGCTGGCCTCTGCACAGTACTTAGCATGTGCCTATCTCAATTAATCTTCACAACAATCCTGGGAGTTACTATTTTTCCCCTCAGTTTATCCCATTGAGGCTTATAAGTGTCAGTCATGTGCTTGAGGACACAAAGCTACCAAGAGGAGAATAAAAGATCTTATGTAGGGCTGCTGACCTTTAATTACATATAATTATGACTGTGTTATGATGATGAATACCATAAGAGGGTCCAGTTAATCTTTATTTTTAGTGTTGTTTGGGTATTTGGTATGGGATGAGAATACAGGAAACTAAATATGAAATACTAATGCTTTAAAAGGAAAGTCTGCTACTATTGCAGAATAAATTATTCTGCCTAAGATACAAAGTAACAATGCATAAGAGTTACATAATAATAAACCATGATTTACATAGTAGGAAGACCTTGTATTCTCTTAGGTGGGGTGAAGAATCTTTAGAAACAGACTAGCTACCAGACAGGACAGACCATGTGCAAAGAATGAATAATCAGGCAATACTCTAGACATACAAGAAAGAGGGTTGACATACAGGTAAGGAATGAGGAATGTTTGAAATGGGTGGGCTATATCTCCCTTCCTCTGTGTTATACATATGTGTGTGATATCACACATATACACTATATACATATATGTATATATATATATGTATATATGTGTGTGAGAGAATGTGTGTGTGTATATATAATATATATATATATATTATATATATATTATATATATATATAATATATATATATTAGGTTCTTGTTTCTTGTACACAAATAAGCCAGAGGTAAACATTAAGTGTCTTCCTTAATGGCTGTTTAGCCTACTTTTTAAGATAGTATCTCTCACTAAATCTGGAGTTCCCAAATTTGGTTAAACAGGCTTGCTAGTGAGACAGAAAGTTCCTTCTATCTCTTCTTGCCAAGCTATGGGGTTACAAACATCCCCAGATGCATCTGGCTTGGTACATGGGTATGAACATCTGAACTCAGATCCTTATGTCAGTACTGCACTTCTTGATAATTCTAGTAATATTTAAGATGAATTTTGATATTTTCAGTTAATCATGAAGGTTGTTAGTAGTAAAGAAACTAGATACCAATGTAAGCAAACTTTTCAATTTGGAGATGTGGACAGAAAGAGCTGGAAAGGGCTTCTTTCCAACTTTACAGTGAATTAAAAGCTGGACAATCAAAGAACTATTTTTGAGACCACCACAGGAGTGTTGAGAGTTAGACAGGCCTCAGCATTACCTTAGCTGAATGGTCCCCGCCCTCCACCAACCACAAAGGGCTATGACAGAATTTTAAATGTTCTCTCCATAAGTAAACAATGCATGTACAAAAGATGGATGGTTAACCTGTGTGTAAACCATGACAAACTGCATGCATGTGTCAAGTTTCTTCAGGTACAAACTCTAGACATACTTACAATCAGTAACCCCCAGTAAGTAGGTAGAACATACAGGAAGAAATTGGAATTTTCCTCTTGAGTTTTGACCCTAACTTCAACAGGGTTAAGAGATGAAGTTTTGGAAAAGTGAGCATCATGACAGTGTCTGGCAGGTCAGCGACTCTAAACATGGTTAATTTATCACTTTCTAGGTTGGAGAATATGGTTCCTCACAGCCAAGACCAGGAAAGCAGTCACTGTGGGCATGCTGGTTTGTTAGTCGGGTCCACAGGCAATCAGTGTGTTCTGTCAGGGCCTGGCATGTCAGTCATTTTGTCTGCAGGATGCTAGGCAGTGCTTTCTCCTCCATGTCCATGCTTTTTATAGCTTATGGCATGTTTGGCAATTAAGCTTCTGAAAAAATGTGAATTTTAAAGTGTGCTAGTGTTGCTGATTTGGGGTTTATGCTGGAAAAGCTTCCAGATAAGGTTAATCTTTATTTGGCAGTGTTCGTTTCTTTAAATAGAAGCCATGGTGTACACTATTTCTTGTCAGTCAGCACACAGGATTCAATCTACTGGATCCCATCAAGCAGCTATCTCTCTCACAATTTATTACTGAGCTGTTAAAAATGCCTCCCTTGGCCTCTTTTTCTAGTTCTTTCCTTCCCTGCCTTCTTGAAGGAGAGAACCCATCCATGGCTGCTATGAAAATGATGGATAAATAGTATTGGGTAAAAATATGAGTTTTCAAACTTACAGATTCCATTTCTTTTTCATTCCCTGGAGCTCAGCTCAGCTGCGTTACTGGGTGGCAATTTACCTTGTCTTGGGTTAGACTTAGTAAAAGGACTGTCAGCTCCCCTTTATAGACATGTAAGCCTGAACAGTCTCTCACCTGTTTATGCTGAAAGCATACATTATGAAGGACAAGGATTATACAAACACTGACCCTAACATTCTTGGATACTGTCAGGGATCTGCAGGAAGCATTGTCACATAGCCAGTTTTCCTTGAAGATGAGCACAGTGCCTTTGTCCTCTATTTTTTCTGGAACAATTTCTGGGGACCAAATTCTACCTGAATGTATAGCAATCTATTAAGAGAGGAAGCTATGCAACAGACAACCCAGAAAGCATGTGACAGCACCCCAGTTAGTTCCCCAGTATTAATAAAACAGAACAAATTCTGATGATGAGTTCAGGAGAATTGCTTCTCAAACTGGAAAACAGCACTGTGAAGAAGTAATTATAGGCCTCCTACCCAATTTAACACATTCTGCAAGACATGTTAAATGAAGCATCTTCCACCCTCCAAACATGTTCTCTCTTCTTGGAATTTTTTCCTACAGAAAATCACAGAGAAAGACAACAGGTACTTATTTCCCCCTCCCTGGTCTTAATAAGTATTAGTGTTGTGCCCTTTCTGCCCCAGATTGTTTTAAAAACAAAAGAAATAAAGTACCTCAGAAAACTGGACCCTTTGCCCCCCCTCCTGCCTCTGAAGAGGCTTTGGCGGTAAGCTTGCATGCTTCCTGTCCCCAAGCATATTATCATTAAGCTGACCTATATGTTTTATGGGACCCATCCTTCTTACAGATGATCTTACTGCCTGATGATATGTGCCATAAAATAAGCCAGATGTCAGGCTGAAGCAGCCTTGCTGAATGGACTCTCAGTGGGTAATTATTTCCTGATACATGGATTATAAACCCTGCCTACTCTCCATATATTGTCAAGCTGTGTTAAATTTTAATTATGCATTTTATGAAATGACAAAGACAATTATATTAATTTATAGTTTTTCTTGAGGTTTTTAATATTTCAAGTCAGAAGTCACAGATCATTTCCAGGGACATATATTAAGCTAGTTAATTAGGATATTTTCCTAGAAGTATTCCTTATAGAGGAAGAACCATAGCTATGGAGAATCTATAGTTTGTCTCCTTACAGGCTGTGGTGTGAGAATTGAAAGAGCTAGTAGTGTTTGAGTCAACGATACACCTAACCAATATATGAGCATAAGTTTGGCCTGGTTGCTGGCCTGAGTGAATATTTTCTAGGGTTTTTGAAGAATGGAAAGCTTTCACTCTGGACTAACCCAGGATATTCCCCAGCCTCTATGGACCGACACCTGAGCTAAACATTCCAAATACATAGGGAACCTGAAGAATTCCCCTTGCCCAAGCCCTACGGATTTCTTTCTTTTTTTTTTTTTTTTATGCATATAGAGTATTTTTTATTTAATTTTATATAACAAAGTCCAATTAAATGAAAACAAACATTTATACACAATATTTGGGAATTTGGGCGTCGTTCTTTCCAAACTACTTCCTGCTGGTAAGGGGCGCTGTCTTGGGGGATTTGAAGAAGATTCAGATATCCTAGCTGTAGTCTGTAGGGCTGTTTTGTCCAGCTGTTTGGAATGTAGGATCAGCTTGTACTCTGTTTCAGGCGGTCTGGTGTGATCAAACCACATTAGTCTGGAAGGAATCCACATCTTTTCATTTTCTGTGGAAACAAAAATAGAAATACTTTTCCCCAGTAACTTGTTCTTCAACTTAAATTTTGGAGTCAAAGCGTTTTTTTTTTTTTTTTTTTTTTTTTTTATTATTTTACATGTCGATCCCAGTTCCCTCTCCCTCCCTCCCTCCTTCCCTCCCTTTTGCCCTCTCTACCCTCTCCCATGCACTCTAAACACCCTCCCCTCCCAACCCCCCACCACAATACAATATGTAGGGGAATGCCATCCAGTTGGGGTCATGTAGATCTGACAGGTCCTGTGAAGTAGGGACTAGGGCTTCTCTCCTATCTCTAGAATAAGGCAGTTATCCCTCCATGGGGGATATGTTTGCAAAGTCCTTTTGTGCACCAGGGATACATCCTGGCTCCACTGTCTGAGGTCTCTTAGACTGCTCAGACCTTCTGGCTGAGACCCATATTCAGGGGGGTCCGAGTCAGACCCCTGTTGGCTTCCCAGCTATCAGTCTAGTGGCCCTTAGCTCCTCCTTGTTCAGGTAAGCTGTCTCTAAGTACTTCTACCGCATGGTCTTGTCCTCTCCATCTGCTTCTGGGTTCTAGTTTGACTCAGTGTTTATGTATGGGTGTTTGCTCCTGTTTTCAACAGGCATTAGTTGAGGACTCCATGGAGAAGTTAGTTGTTGATCTCACTCTCCGGGAAGGGCATTTATGATAGCCTTTCCACGGAAGCTGAGATTGTTAGTTGGGAGCAGTCTTGTAGTTCCCTCGACCTTTCTTTGTGTTCAACTTTATCTTCAAACCAATATTGGCTCCCTCTTTTTATGTTCTCTCTCTCTGTCTCTGTCTCTCTCTCTCTTTCCTATTTTCCATTCCTAACCAGGCTCAATCCTCCTGGTCGCACATGCCTTCCTCTCCTCCCTCTCATTTTCTCCTACTTCTCTCTCCATTAGCTGTCCTCCCCCACTATACCTGAGGTCTGGGGGGACTTGTCCCTTCCCAGTTCTGTGAGGGACTTTATATGAATCTCTTAGAATACAACTTGTATCCTAGTTCCTCTGGTGATGTGAATTATAGGCTGGTGATCATTTGATCTAGGTCTAAAATCCATATATGAGTGAGTACATACTGTGTTCCTCTTTTTGTGACTGGGTTACCTCATTCAGGATGGTTTCTTCAAGTGCCATCCACTTGCCTGCGAATTTCAAGATACCATTATTTTTTTCTGCAGAGTAGTATTCCATTGTGTAGATGTGCCACATCTTCATTAACCATTCTTCAATTGAAGGGCATCTAGGTTGCTTCCAGGTTCTTGCTATTACAAATAGTGCTGCTATGAACATAGTTGAACAGATGTCTTTGTTGCATTGATGTGAATCCTTTGGGTATATGCCTAAGAGGGGGATTGCCGGGTCCTGTGGTAAACTAATTCCCATTTTCCTGAGGAACCGCCATACTGATCTCCAAAGTGGCTGTATGAGTTTGCACTCCCACCAGCAGTGGAGGAGTGTTCCACTTTCTCCACATCCTCTCCAACATAAGTCATCACTGGTGTTTCTAATTTTAGCCATTCTGGCAGGGGTAAGATGGTATCTCAAAGTTGTTTTGATTTGCATTTCCCTGATAGCTAAGGATGTGGAGCATTTTCTTAAGTGTCTTTCAGCCTTTTTGATTTCCTCCATTGAGAATTATTTCTTCAGTTCTGTACCCCATTTTTTAATAGGGTTATTTGGTGTTTTGTTGACTAGTTTCTTGAGTTCTTTGTATATTTTGGAGATCAGCCCTTTGTCGGATATAGGATTAGTGAAAATCTTTTCCCAGTCAGTGGGCTGCCGTTTGGTCTTGTCAACTGTGTCCTTTGCCTTACAGAAGCTTCTAAGTTTGAAGAGGTCCCATTTATTAATTGTTTCTTTCAGTGTCTGTGCCCCTGGAGTTATGTTCAAGAAGCAGTCTCCTATACCAATTTGTTCAAGGGTACCTCCTACTTTCTCTTCTAAGAGGTTCAATGTGGCTGGATTGATGTTGAGGTCTTTGATCCATTTGGACTTGAGTTTTGTGCATGGCGACAGACATGGGTCTATCTGCAGTCTTCTTCACACCCTCATCCAATTGTGCCAGCACCATTTGTTGAAGATGCTGTCTTTGCCCCATTGTATAATTTTAGCTGTTTTGTCGAAAATCAGGTGTTCATAGGTGCGTGGATTAATATCAGGATTTTCAATTCGATTCCATTGGTCTACCTGCCTATTTTTATGCCAATACCAGGCTGTTTTCAGAACTATAGCTCTGTAGTAGAGCTTAAAGTCAGGAATGGTGATGCCTCCTGATGTTCTTTTATTGTATAGGGTTGTTTTGGCTATCCTGGGTCTTTTGTTTTTCCATATAAAGTTGATTATTATCCTTTCAAGGTCGGTGAAGAATTGTGGTGGGATTTTAATGGGGATTGCATTGAATCTGTAGATTGCTTTTGGTAAGATTGCCATTTTTACTATGTTTATCCTACCTATCCAAGAGCATGGGAGGTCTTTCCATTTTCTGGTATCTTCTTTAATTTCTTTCTTTAGAGTCACAAAGTTCTTATTATATAGATCTTTTACTTGTTTGGTAAGCGTTACACCAAGATACTTTATGTTGCTTGTGGCTATTGTAAAGGGTGATGTTTCTCTGATTTCTTTCTCTGCCTCTTTGTTGTCTGAAAAAAATAGGGCTACTGATTTTTTTGAGTTTATCTTGTATCCTGCTAGTTTGCTGAAGGTGTTTATCAGCTGTAGGAGTTCCCTGGTAGAGTTTATTGGGTCGCTTATGTAAACTATCATATCATCTGCAAATAGAGACAGTTTGACTTCTTCCTTTCCAATTTGGATGCCCTTGATCTCCTTTTGTTGTCTTATAGCATTAGCTAGAACTTCTAGTACGATATTGAAGAGATATGGAGAGAGAGGACAGCCTTGTCTTGTTCCTGATTTTAGAGGAATTGGCTTAAGTTTCTCTCCATTCAGTTTGATGCTGGCAGTTGGTTTGCTGTATATTGCTCTTATTATGTTTAGGTATGTTCCTGTTATCCCTGACCTCTCTAATACCTTTATCATGAAAGGGTGTTGAATTTTATCGAAGGCTTTTTCTGCATCTAGGGAGATAATCATATGGTTTTTCTTTTTCAGTTTGTTTATATGGTGGATCACGTTGATAGATTTTCGTATGTTAAACCATCCCTGTAATCCAGGTATGAAGCCTACTTGATCATGGTGGATGATTTCTCTGATGTATTTTTGAATTCGGTTTGCCATTATTTTATTGAGTATTTTTGCATCGATGTTCATCAGGGATATTGGTCTGTAGTTTTCTTTCTTAGTTGTGTCTTTGTGAGGTTTGGGTACCAAAGTTATTGTGGCCTCATAAAAAGAGTTTGGCAATAAACCTTCTGTTTCTATCTTGTGGAACAGTTTGAGGAGTAGTGGTATTAGTTCTTCCTTGAATGTCTGGTAGAATTCTGCACTGAATCCATCTGGCCCTGGACTTGGAAGGCTTTCGATGACTGCTTCTATTTCATTTCGGGTTATAGGTCTATTTAAGTTGTTTGTCTGTTCTTGATTTAATTTTGGTAAGTGATAGTTATCCAGAAACTTGTCCATTTCCTTTGAATTTTCAGTTTTTGTGGAATACAGATTTTCGAAGTATGACCTGAAAATTGTCTGGATTTCCTCTGTGTCTGTTGTTATGTTCCCCATTTCGTTTCTGATTTTGTTAATTTGCATGTTCTGTCTCTGCTTTTTCGTTAATTTGGATAAAGGTTTATCAATCTTGTTGATTTTCTCAAAAAACCAACTCTTTGTTGCATTGATTTTTTGTATTGTTTTCCTGGTTTCTATTTTGTTGATTTCAGCCCTCAAGTTGATTATTTCCTGGCGTCTGCTCCTGCGGGGTGAATTCGCTTCTCTCTGTTCTAAGGTTTTCAGTTGCGCTGTTAATTCATTTATGTGACTATCCTCTGTTTTCTTCATATGGGCACTTAGTGCAATGAACTTCCCTCATAGCACTGCTTTCAAGGTGTCCCATAAGTTCGGGTATGTTGTATCTTCATTCTCGTTGAATATTAGAAAGTCTTTAATTTCTTTCTTTATTTCTTCTTTGACCCAGGAGTGGTGCAATTGCACATTGTTAAGTTTCCATGAGTTTGCAGGTTTTCTGCTATTTGTATTGTTGTTGAATTCCAATTTTAAAGCATGGTGGTCCGATAAGATACAGGGGACTATTTCTATTCTCTTGTATCTGTTGAGGTTTGTTATGTCTCCTAGTATGTGGTTGATTTTAGAGAAGGTTCCATGTGGAGCAGAGAAGAAGGTATATTCTTTTGTCTTTGGATGGAATGTTCTATAGATGTCTGTTAGCCCCAGTTGAGACATAACTTCTGTTAATTCTTTTGTTTCTTTGTTGAGTTTCTGATTTGTGGTCCTGTCTAGTGTTGAGAGTGGTGTATTGAAGTCTCCCACTATAAGTGTGTGAGGTTTTATATGAGCTTTGAGTTTTAGTAGTGTTTCTTTTACGAATGTGGGTGGCTTTGTATTAGGGGCATAGATGTTCAGAATTGAGACTTTGTGTTGATGGATTTCTCCTGAGATGAATATGAAATGACCGTCTTCATCTCTTTTGACTAGTTTTGGTTTGAAGTCTAGCTTGTTAGATATTAGGATAGCTACGCCTGCTTGCTTCTTATTTCCATTTGATTGGAAAATCTTTTCCCAACCCTTTACCCTGAGGTAATGTCTATCTTTGGAGCTAAGATGTGTTTCTTGTATGCAGCAGAAGGATGGATTCTGTCTTCGTATCCATTCTGTTAATCTGTGTCTTTTTATAGGTGAGTTAAGACCATTAATGTTGAGGGTGAGTAAGGACCATTGATTGTTGATGGTTGTTTGATTTAGGTTTGTTGTTGGCAGTGGTATTGTGAATATATTTGTTCTGCTTCACCCTAGGTTTCTGGTGTAGTTGGATTATCTGTTGCCTACATTTTTGTGGGCGTAGTTACCTTCCTTGGGTTGGAATTTTCCTTCCAATACTTTCTGTAGGGCTGGATTTGTAGATACATATTGGGAAAATCTGGTTTTGTCATTGAATATCTTGTTCTCTCCATCTATATTGACTGAGAGTTTTGCTGGATATAGTAGCCTAGGCTGGCATCCGTGTTCTCTTAATACTTTTAGAACATCTATCCAGGACCTTCTGGCCTTGAGGGTTTCCATGGAGAAGTCAGGTGTAATTTTGATAGGTCTGCCTTTATATGTTACCTGTCCTTTTTCCTTCGCTGCTCTTAATATTCTTTCTTTATTCTGTATGCTAGGTGTTTTGATTATTATATGTCGAGGGGTCTTTTTTCTTTGGTCCAGCCTATTTGGGGTTCGGTATGCTTCTTGTACTTTCATGGGCATGTCCTTCTTCAGATTTGGAAAGTTTTCCTCGATGATTTTGTTGAATATGTTTTCAGCACCTTTGAGCTGGGCTTCCTCACCTTCCTCTATGCCTATTATTCTTAGGTTTGGCCTTTTCATGGTGTCCCACATTTCCTGGATATTGTGTGTTAAGGATTTGTTGGATTTATGGTTTTCTTTGGTCGATGAATCTATTTCTTCTAGTTTATCTTCTGCTCCTGAGATTCTCTCTTCCATCTCTTGAATTCTATTTGTTATGCTTGTGTCTGTGGTTTCCGATTTTTTTGCCCAGCTTTTCAATTTCCAGCTTTCCTTCCATTTGTGTTGCCTTTATTTTCTCAATTTCGGTTTTCAAATCTTGAACCGTTTCCTTCACCTGGTTAATTGTTTTTTCTTGGCTTTCTGTACTTTCCTTAAGGAATTTGTTCATTTCTTCCACTTTTTTGTTTGTTTTTTCCTCTATTTCTTTAAGGGATTTTCTCATATCTTCTTTGAGGGCCTCTATCATTTTTATGATGGTGATTTTTAAGTCGTACCCTTCTGCTTCCTCTGATTTGTTGTTGTGTTCCATTCTAGTTGGTGTAGATTCCCTAGATTCTGGTGGTGTCATGTTTGTCTTTCTGTTGTTAGGTGTTCTCTTGTATTGCCTTCTTCCCATAGTTTCTTCCTGTAGGTGTTGGTGGTGTCTCTTCCCTCTCTCTATGGTCCTTCCCAGATGGGCTTATGTGGATCAAAGATTCAATGTCTGTATCTCTGTGTGGTCCAAGCTCTCTAGGAGGCTTCTCTCTGGCCAATAGCCGGCAGAAGAGGACGAGGGGCTGGACTGGAACTTGAGAAGGTTTTGCAGGGTGGTGGGATCTCACTGGAAACTGGCGCTCTCCAGCTGAGACCTCGTTCTTTGGCAGGGGCCCGGATTTGTGGGTCAAGGATCTTGCCTGCAGGAACTCCAAGTGGGCCCGCAGAGATAGGCGGATCTCTGGGAGGGGCCTGGGACTCCAGCAGAGGACTGGAGGCGGGGTCAGGGACCAAGCAGGTGGAAATTACAGGTGGTCCCACGTGGATAGTAAGGTCTCCTTTGTTCGGAGTTGCTCTGAGAGGTCTCCGAAGTAGGGTGGACTGTTGGCTCCACCCTCTGTCCCAGTGCTCAACCAGAGCGGCAGGACCGTAGGTGGGGTAGGGCACAGGGTGGGGGGGTAGGCTGGAGGTTGGGATGGGTGGGGGTGTATTAGAGCTCCAAGGGTGCTCTCAAAGGGGACCGGAGACAGGAGCAGCAGGATCAGGGGCCAATCCAGGGAGTTCAGGCGGGGGAGGGGGGAAAAGAGGTTGAAGGGGACAGGCAGCCCCAATTGGGCCCAGACTCACCTCTGGCCAACAGCCGGCAGAAGAGGACGAGGGCTGGACTGGAACTTGAGAAGGTTTTGCAGGGTAGTGGGATCTCACTGGAAACTGGCGCTCTCCAGCTGAGACCTCGTTCTTTGGCAGGGGCCCGGATTTGTCAGCCCTACGGATTTCTACTTCAGAATTTTCCAAGGCAGACTGCACTTTGGAGGTCCAATGGTCTCCTAGTGAGACGGCTGAGGCGTATTGGGAAGCTGTACTTTGAGAAACTGGCACCCCCACTCAGACCTTCTTCCTGCTTTGTAAGTTCAGCAGGTGTTTCCCAGCTGCAAGGGCATTTGACACACACTCACATGCACCACACACACACACACACACACACACACACACACACACACACACACACACACATATACACACACACACACCTGCAAAGAACTTAACAGGAAATATTGAATAGCTGTACTACTTGGAAGGTAGTAAATAAGAGTCAAGACCATGATCACTACAGTGAATGATAGGGAATATTTTTTGTTTGTTTTGTTTTTCAGGCAGGGTTCCTCTATGAAGCCTTGGCTACCTAGACTGTGCTGACCTAGAACTCAGAGATCTGCCTTCCTCTGCCTCCTTTGTGATGGGATTAAAGGCATGTACTGCTACCACCTGACTTAGGTTGGGGAATGTTTGAGAGGGACAGTAAGGAACTTTCTGAGAGGTGGTTTGAACTAGGAGATTCTAGTGTCCTGTAGTAAGGGAGAAAGAACATGAGATTAGGTATCTAGGGAGGTGGAGGAGGATCCAGGAAGACTTAGTAGAGGTACAGGGATATGATCTAAACCTATTGTATGTGAATTAATACATAATGCCAAGTGTGGTGGCATGTACTACACACTTGCACATGTTCTCTCTGCCTTTCCAAACAAAACAAAAACCCAAGAGACAAAAACACTAAACCATAACACCAACAAAAAAAAAATGTTTTCTCCAATGGAGCAATACTGGGTATATCACCTGCAGTCCAGGGCAGACCTCGTGCTCTGGAGTAGTTAACACACAGAAAGCAGACTCATGCTTCTGGGGGTGATGGTTATAATTCATTGCTTTTTGTTTGTTTCTACAAAGAAACAACCATGGAACTCAGATCCTTACACCTTCAAGGAAAGTATTTTACTGACTGAGGCATCTCCTCAACTCCTGTTTAGGCTTTAGTAGTTTGTTCCTCCTCTTAGCAGAGCATGGGCCCATTGAAAGCAAGTCCTTGCTTCCCATCACTGGACTTCTGGCTCCAAGGATTGTCTTTAGCATAATAGAAATAGTTACATGCCACCACATGATCTGTGGGTGAATGACAGGCTGTGTGTATGATGATGACCTCATAGAGTTCTGTCACCAGCAATGTTGTAGTTGTCTTAGCTTGTCCAAGTATACACTATAATGTTTCTATAAAAATGAAACCACCCTATAAGGCATTTTTGGACTGACTGTCTGGATAAGGGACCCATGATTGTATAAGTGAATATTTGTTATGTGAGAATGATTAAGAACATAAAAATCCTTTAATTGTCACTAAGCAGAAGGTGAAGTCCTCTTCCAGAGATTTAAAGATGGGGGTTAATGTCTGTCTTAAAAATATATATATGTAATTTTCTGCAACTCTTTCATCAGAATATAAGACAACATCTACTTGAATCCACCACTCACTCTGTTTCCATAAATTGCTAGCAGTGTCTCAAAAATGTAGCAAATAGAGCTGAACAGATGACTTAGTCAGTAAGTGTTTGGGGGTGCAGGTATGAGGCTTGAGTTTGGATTCCTGAAACCTGTGTAAAAAAGCTGGGCATGGTGGAATGTGCCCATAGTCTGAAGACTAGAGAGGTAGATACAAGAAGATCCCTGGGATTACTAGCCAGTCAGTCTATCCAAATTGGTGAAATCCAGGTTCAATGAGAGATCCTATCACAAAAATATAAGGTATGGAGTGATTGAAGAAAACATTGTACATTGACCTCTGATCTTCACCTGCAAGTACACGCACATATACAGATACATTAGAGAAAAGAACATTAACAAAAATGTAGACAAGCAAAAATTTAACAGGAGTCATATTTACCCTGATCCAGACAGGATTTTTCTTGAATTTGTAATCCCCTGCTTGAGTCTCCTAAGTACTGGAATTACAAACATGCAGATAACGTTCATAGCTAGCTTTAATTATATTCTCATATTTCCATTTGCCCTTTCCTGTGGGATGGAGATGACCAGGCATAGTTGAAGAAACAAGCTCAGAGCAGTTAAATAACATGTCTGAGTCTGCTTATGTGGTAGGTGATGGAATTAGATATTATACCTTTGTTTGGGACATCATGCACACTGCTCCCTGCAACACCAACTGCATCAGAAAGGAAGATGAACATTGAAGAAACACGTTATGGAGTTTGCTTCCAATATGGCAAGATTAGTCATTTAGGCAAGAAACTGCTCTTGCCTGGACTGTTTGACTTTATGCTGTATAAACTTGACATGAAAGGTGACTGCTAAAACAAGATGGACATTGCTGTAGGGTTCCTGCTTCATGGAAGAGTCTATCAGACAGTCTATAGGACACAGAAAAAGTGACTGACAAACTGCCAATATAGATGGACAATTTCAAGTTTCCTGCTTTACTGAGGAGTCTGCCAGACTCACTATGGCCTATAAGCTAAAGATGGAACATTACAGAAGAACTTCAGGTGACTGACCAGGTAGCGAGATGTCTCTGTCATTTCTAGAGTTTATATATTATACTTCTGTGGTCCTTGATGGAGTTAAAGACAGATAGTTATGGTTGTAGTATTCCTTATTTAGGATTAAAGTTACATATAAGATTTTAGACTCACAAAGATAGGATAGATGATGGAATATTTTCTTTAAATCTTGCTAAATGGACTAAATATTGTTAACAATATTTCTTATCTGATAACTGTTTTGTTATATATTTTACTATGTTAAAGTTAAAGCCCTTCTTTATATTTTAGACAGAAGAGGAGATGATGGGAGATGTCATTCTGTAAATATGTTTCTCTTGTTGGTTAATGAATAAATCACTGTTGGCAAATAGGAAGGCAAGATAGGTGGGATTAGGAGACAAGGAGAATTCTGGGAGATGTAGTAGGGAGAGTCAAGATGTAGGGACTTGAGGGAAGAAAGGTCCCGACCCTCTCTCCAGTAAGATAAGACCATGTGGAAACACTTAGATTAATAGAAATAGGTTAATATTTAAGACAGAGATAGCCAATAGGAAACACTAGTAACAGGCCAACAGCTTTATATCTAATACAGTGTCTCCTTGTGTTATTTGGGGCTGATGCTGCTGTGGGACCAGGCTGGTGGGAAAACTGCTCATAACAATAACATGGGAGGGTGTCTTGCCTTCTTGCCTGCCCCTCCACTCAGTGCTATTGCTGTGCCCATTCTCCTTGGGGAAGAACTTTAGTTTGCCTCATGATTCTAGGAAGTTAAAGGGCATGGTGCTGGCATTTGCCTGGCTTCTGATGGGTGCCACAAGCTGGATTATAATGTTGTGAAGGGCAAGGGGGCCACAAAAGGGCTGAGGATGCTGAACTCATATGTATAAGAATATACTCTTTAATTTTTAAACACTGATTGATTGATTGAATGACTATGTATAAATCACAACTTTTGGGACTTTTGGGAGTCCTCATCACCTTCTACCTTATGGGTCCCAGGGAATGGTTGATGAGCTTGGGGGCAAGCACTTTCCCTGCTGAGCTATCTGGCCATCCCTCAATTTGCTTTTTTAGTACCAGAACCCTTCCTAAGAGAACTAACTCACTCCCATAAGGAAAACATGATGGTTCTTTCCATGTCAGTGAAGCCACGTGGCCTAGGCACCTCTCACCACTATAGCATTGAGGATCAAATTTCAAAATGAAGGACCTTTTTGTTTTGTTGTTTTTAATTACAGGTTCAGCTTTTTATTGGACTGGTTAACAAAATGTTTAGTCAAAAAGACCAAAGCTTATGTCATCATCAGACCCCTCAGATTCTTTCTTTTTCTCTGGGGCAACCGTGGTGGAATGGGTAGGACTACCTACTGGTATGGCTCCAGCTGCTAGAGTGGGCCCACTAGATGATGCTCCCAAGGTGGACACTGGCCAGGGCCTTTGTGAGACCCTCATCTTGTCCTCACACAGGATGAGGGCAGAGTAGATGCAGGTGAGCTCAGAGATGGAGACTACATTGAGAACTGCTGGCATGGTACTAGTCACCCAGATGAAGTGAAGGCCTTACTCAGTGCAGCCTTAGTTTCCTTGGAAGGATAGAGCATTATGGTAGCAGCTGATTAAAGGCCAAAATTAAGTTTTTAAGGGTGACAAAGTATAGCAGCATCATAACTCATATGCATTTACCTTGCATAATTCAACTATTAAAATCTAAAAAAAGAAGGGCTGAGGTAATAATAGTTCTGTGGTAAAACTTTTACTTAGCATGGGTGAACCCCCAGGTTCCATCTCCAGTATGGAACCAAACCAAATAAAAGGCCATAAAAAGAGGCTGTGACTAGTTGGCTTGGCTTTAAAACCTGCGTGACTTGCTTTCCTCTTCCTCAACTCCTTTCTTTGCTTAGCTTGTCTTTTCTCCCTATGGGGATGAATTGGCTTTCTTTTTGTTGCTGTGGTTAAAATACCCTGAGAAAATCAGCTTACTGGAGGCATGGTTCAGTTTATCCCACAGTTCAATGAGGAAAAGTCTGCATAACAAACTCCTGTAAAATACAAAGCTGTATACTTCTGACATGTAATAACACATGTTATTACATTCTTATTTTCAGAGGAAAATTTGGGATAGAACAACCATACCAGTGCAAAACCAAACTCTGGCAGGGTAAACACCGAATCCTGTATCTCCAGGCAGAACATTTTAGGTTGTAATCTTTGTTGCAAACAGCAGGGAAAGCCATATTCCTCCAGATGGGCCACCTACTGCACCCACAGTTTCTCTCTTATGGCTAGGTTTCCTCTATTCTACGGTTGAAGTTCTCTTTGATAGATGTACTGTGGTCCTAGTATCTCCAGTGTTCTGGGGTCTGGTCTGCAGCTTAGGCCTCACCATCACAGCTTCATACATAGTCTCTCAGGGTCTCTGTGAAGAAACGTCTGCCCTGCCACCCAGTGCCTGGCCTCAGCTGCTTTTCATGACCACATCAACCTTAAATCTTTCATGCCTCCAAAACCAGTACTTCAAGGGTGACTCTTAAGATATTGCCAAGTTGTGCTGCCAAATTGAGATGTAGCTGCTCCCCCACCCCAGCCATATCAGCTTTTGTGTGTTGACCCTGAGCAAACACAGGCCAGTTGTCGAAGTGTAATGTAGAAGGCCTCTTTACAATGGCGTTGACCTGTCCATGAATTATAAATGTTTCTTCAGCAATGGTTTGAATAGCATTCTGCCTTAAATTTTTTTCTGCCAAACAAATCAGGCCACTATTTTTAAATTCACCTTCACACAGTATCTCAGGATATGGACATAATGAAGCCATATTCTTGGCTCAAATACCACAGATGGCTCATATCCAAGTTCCTGATAGAGTCCTTGTTCTTTTTTGAAACATTATGAGTCAGACCTCCACAGTTGTTTCTCTCAGAATTACTATCTGCAACTCCCATTGGACTATCCCATTAAACCCTTCTTCCTGCATTCAAAAGCCTTTCTAGCTCAATGAATCAAACATTTCCATATTCCTTTAACAAACTAGTTCCAAAGCCTTAGTTTATCATGGCAGTCATAGCATTCCAAGTACCACAATCTGTATTAGGGTTCTTAGAGGAACAGAATTGATAGGACTAATAGACATTAAATTGGATTGATTTTCATGATAAGTCCAACAATAGCTGTCTCATACCTGAAGGGCTAAGTATCCAGTAGTCGCTTACTCTACGAGGCTGCCTTAGTAGTGTCAATCTAGTGCCAAAGGCTTGGGAAATTCCTTGAGAGGTGTTTGTCTTTAATCTACACTGAAAGCCGGAAGAAATTGGGATCTGAAATCAGCAAAAGAATGTAGCAGCAACAGAGTTCAAGAAATTGCCTTCAAGCCTGAGGGCAAGTAGGCCAAAAGACACATTTTCCTTCTATCTCCTTTACCTGAGATGCCACTGGAAGATGTTTAAAGTGGGTCTTCCCACTCCAAATAATTTTACCAATAAAACTCCTCACAGGACTGCCCAGCTGCATGACTTTTAGTTGATTCCAGATTGAATCAGATTTAACTACCACAGGATCAGTGAAAAATTTTGTCATTTGTGTCTCACATGGTTTGAAGATAATGTTGAGTTCTATAAAATTATGTTAGTTAAGTTTGTCTAGTTCTCTACTGTTGGTTTTGTTTGTAGGTGGCACTTGAGATGGTATCTTTACAAATTGTCTGTGACAGTCTCATTTGTACCAATAGTGCAATTGCTAAAAGGGACTTCTTTTAGAAGTATAATGGTTTTATGATAATTTGCAGGAGACACCCCTCAGCAAACATGAGAATGAGCCCTATTCTGTGAGTGTGTGTGTGTGTTACAATATTCATGTGGGTATGTGGACATGTGTGGAGGGTGTATTGCACATGTGTCTATGTGGGTATGTGGACATATGTGGAGGCCAGAGTTTGAAAGCAGGTATCTCAAGTAATTGTTCTCTGTGTTATGTTTGAAACCAGGTTGTCACTGAACCTTGAGCTCATTCGTTTGATGAGGCTGCCTGATAGAACTCAAGGGATCCTCTCCTCCCAGCATTACTGGGGTAACAGATATAATATGGCACCAGGGTTGTGGAGAGTGCTAGGGATTTGAATTCATGCTTGTTCAGCAGACTCTTAACCTACTGAGCCATCTCCATATTCACTTAGCAGACCTTGACCATTACCTAAAGTCAAAAGGGTTCCCATCTTTGATACATGTATTATAAACATGCTTCCTCCTACTTCTGACCTATTGAACACGTGTGTCATTATTTTACACTAGACAATGTTAAAGGAAATAATAGGTAGACAGGTGTCCTATTGTGGTTTTTTATTGGGTCCCTGAGTTCACAGAATTATTCAGTTGAATTAAATATTTTAATTTGCTATTCTTAATTATACAGTGTTTTTTAGACATAGAACCACTTGATTTCCTTGATTTAACACTGGTATTTTCATTGACACTGTCATTTTAAAATTCCATTTAACCTTTTAATACTTTCTCTTGAGATGCCTTCGGTTTCCTGATGGGTTTTTTGGGTCATCAGTAACCTCATATTGAACGATCCTCTTGGTACTGGTAAGATTTCTCCTGTTTCCTCCTTCCTGTTTCCTTACACATCTTTAGTGGTGCAAGTTTTCCTTTTATGGAGTATTTTTAGCCTAAAGACTGTCCTTGTGTTGAGAGGAAGGGGGATCTTAGCCACACAATGCTTTTGTTGGGGGCTTCCCACACTAGGGAAGACTTCAACCTCAGTATGGCCTGCTGCTCACTGCTGACATTGGTGACTGCTGTTTACCCTTCCCAGTTTAAATGATTCTTCCAAGGCTACACTGAGGGGCTTCTGGGTGTTTTGTGGACTCTGGACTGGGAAAATACATCACTTTAAAGCTGATTCAGTGTCTTCCAGCTTCTGGCTTTAGCACCTGCATCTCTGGGCTCCATTGCTGCCTGCATTGCAGTAGCCAATTGCTCCCTGAGGATTCATCTGTCAACACTGCCACTTTCCTCTTAGGAAGTAACACTTCCTTGGAGGATGTGGAGGAATTTATGCTTTGACAGCAGGGCTATGCACAGAGCCAAGCTTTTGTCCTATACTGCAGTGGTAACTTAGCTCTCTGGCAGAATCTCTTTAGAGAATGGAATAGCATTCTCCTTAATTTCAATGAGCTAATTGTTAAATGGAGAAGCATTGATGAATTCATAGATGAAGAATGGAAGCTATAAATAACTCCCCAGGTGTCATTCCTGCATGCTTTTAATTATGAATGTCCTATATGATTAGTGTAGAATAAAAAAATAAAACACTCACAATTTCCATGTCTCAGTTTATTTGCAACCACTGTGCTCTCAAACTTATGTCTCCACTCTCATGTTGAAGGTAGATGCTGGGGCTTAGTTCAAAGTAGTCTCTGACCATTTAGGATGTGGCAGAAAATGAAAATAAATTCTCATTCGGCATTGGGAAGTGTCAACAAAGGAGCATCAGGAGTAGATTGGTGTGTATGTGTGTGTATATATAGTAGTGGTAGTAGTAGTAATAATAGTGGTAGTGGCATATTGTGTAGTGCATATTAGTTTTTTTGTGTTTGATATTATTGACTTATAGTGCCTAAAAGTAAGGACTCTGGTCCCATTGCCTACTCCCGTAGATTGAAAGTCCAGCTTCATTAGCTAAGAATTATAGTGCCTCAGACAAATTCCTTAAGTTTCCCAACCCCCTTCCATGTATAATATCTGGAGTATCACTATCTTCTCATCCTTCCCTTCCTTCTCTTCTTCTTCCTTTACTACTATGTATTCCTATACTCATGATGAATTATTTTTCAAATTAGACAAGTAGCAGGAGACAGTTTGGAGGCATGACTTTAGTGTCTTAAAGATACCAGGGAAATTGTGCATGGGTGAAAATAGCTGACTTGACTCCTGCCCCTCATTTCAATGGTGAAAAAAGGAGACAGGTGGAAGGTCACATGGGTTCTTGTAAACTGAATAATCTTTTAGTAAAACCAATCGAAAGACTTGTTCTGACATCTCATTAGCCAGTCCCTTCCCTCTTCTCCTCCTCCTCTTCCTTCTTCTCATTTTTCATTCTTTGAGAAGAGTTTCTCTGCATAACCTTTGCTGTTCTAAAACTCACTTTGTAGAGCAGGCTCGCCTCGAACTCAGAGATCCATCTGCCTCTGCCTCCCAGCGTGCTGGGATTAAAAGTGTGTGTCACCATGCCTGGCCCATTTTCAATGGATCTTGGGAAAAGTAATTTTTCTCTAGGAATTTTTCTGCTTTCAAAAATATAAATGTTCTGTCATTCAAAGGGAGAGTAGATATAATCATAAGAGAGGCTACTGGTTTTAGCCACAGTGAGACCTTACTGTAGCCAAACTGCAGATGTTTTATCTGTTTCTTGTTTTTAAATTCAATATTTATTTATTTATTTATTTATTTTATATGTTTGTGCACATGTAGCCACATGTGGAAGAAGGATATGTGCATGCCAGCTTTTGGGAGTAGGTTCTTTCTTTCTACCATGTGGATTGTGAGGATCATATGGAGGCCATTGGGCTTAGAAGCAGGCACCTGCACCTGATGAACAGTCTTGAGATGCAAAGGAGAGTGATTGATTTATGAACAAGAAAAAGTGTTGCCCCAAGTTTATGTTCACAAAAGAACATCATGGCAACAGGGAGAGTGTCATAAGTAGAATGCAAACCAACCAAACCTACCAGTGATCTGATGTCTAATATCACAACTCAGAAGTAGAAAGGTTCATTTCTAAGCTCAGATGTACTATTAATGATTTATATAAGAGGACTTAATCTTCTTATGCCTCATCTACTACTTTAAAATAAATTATATCTATCAAAGCTTTTAAAAACTTGTGATAAAATGCCCTTAACATTTACCAGGTTAATAGAGAGTCCTATGGCATACTATATATTGATGCTGTCGAGTGATCATTACCATTCAATATCTAGAAGGCTCCATCCTGCAAAACTGGAACTCTGTCCCCATTCAACAATAATTCCCTGTTTCTCACCCCCAGTTCTTGGCAACCACCATTCTACTTTTAGTCTCTCTAAGAACTGTTCATGGTAACTTATACAAGTGGGATCTTCCAGCATTTGTCTTTTATTGACTGGGTTATTTCATTCAGCATATTGTTTCTGGGCTGAACAAGGTTGAATAATGTTTTGTTATGTGTCTACTGTACTTATTATATTTTATTGATAGATGCCTTATTTATTTCCACTTTTTGGCATTGTGAGTAGCACTACCATATGCATGGTAGTTAAATATTTTTTTGGGGGGGAATGGGATGGGAGAGTGGTCGGGGGCATGGGAGGGAGGGAGAGGGAACTGGGATCAATATGTAAAATAAGAAAAAATAAAAATAAAAACATATTTTCTTCAAGAGCCTGCTTTCAACACATATGGGTAGAATGGCTGGATTCATGTTGTTTCATATACTACATGTTAAATATTAATCTTTCATAATGAACAGTGAGTCTTGAGAGAACCTGATTTCAATTCATTCTCATACCTTTGGTGTGTCCCTTCTGTTTCCTCATACTTCCAGGAAGTATGTGTCACATAGCACACACAAATAGCCCCAGAAGAAATAACTGAGGGAACATGATTGCTGGCTAGGTGAATGATTACTGAAAGAATTTCACAATGGTTTAAAGCAGTGGCCAATAAATTACATACCAGACTCATCTGCCACCTATTTGGGGGTAGGTTACCAGCTGAGAGTGGTTTTGAAGATGAACATTTGAAGTTTGACAACAGGGAACACTAACTTTGAACCTGTTGAGTGAGATGTTGTCCACCCCCAAAGAACAGTCATCATTTGTCCTATAACATAAAATATTTCACTTTCAGTTGTAGTTACCATTTTTGTATTTTATCAACCACATGTTTTCTGAAATGGTTTGCTCTTTTTTTTTTTTGTCTCTAAGTACCTATATAATAGCCTTGATTGTGCCACTTGACTCACAAACTCTGCTCATAGTAAGTCCCTAACAAATGGCGCAATTATCTTCTCTTAAACCTAACTCTTTAGTTCCTAAACTGAATTTCATAGAATAGTCAGTTGGATTAAGTATGGGTACACTGACTTAATAAAAAGTTATTCAGTGTCTTACTCTCCTAGGTTATACATGGATTATCTGCAAGACAAACTGTACAAACTTTAAGTTAATTTGGGGACAAAGTTATTTCAGACTGTAACATTGCCAGATTCCCTATGACAGTGATTTGGGCCACAAGTTGACTAATTTTGCAGTGTCCTAGAGAAAAGAAAATTCAACATTTGACTTTGGCAGCGCTTTGAGCACATTAAAAGCAAAACCAGGGTCTACACACACAGTTTTCCTACTGGCCTTGTATCTTTAAGATCTTTAAAATTTTATGTTCAGAGTTTCCATGTTCATTTTTCATTTTACTAAGAATAAAGTATAAATGAAGCATAACAATGATATCATTTTTCATTATTACTAATGACTTTATGACAGGATGAAGTCTTATACAGTATAATCCTTTTTTGTGCCTCATATATTGGCAGAAAAATCATTTAGAAATATTACTGAATTTTCTCTAGCAAAAGAAAAATCTTTTGACTGCATATTTTTAAAATATGAAATATGGTGCATTATATTATGTGAAATTTCAGTAATTTTTGGAGGCAATCTTATATCGCCCACATTTCTGTCTTGACATTGTAATTCAGAATGTCTACCCCAAACTGCAACACAGCCCTTAAAATATTTGGAGTCTAAAAGCTAGTTTGTTTACTTTATAATGCTTTAATCATACCCTGTGTTAAATCTGTGTTAAATCTTTGGTTATTGTGGGATTAGTATACCATTTACTTGTTTATTTATTGTGTTCATGCTCGTGTGTGTGCTAGTGTGCTAGTATCTGTATACAGGTACATGTGTAGGTCAGAGGTAATGTTGAATGTCCTTCCTTGGGAGCCTTTCATACTGTTTTTTGAGACAGAGTCTCTCATTGGTCTGGAACTCTCCATGCAGGCTAAGGTGACTGGCCAGCAAGTCTCAGTCACTTTACAGTGACTTTATTCACGTTATAAGGAGAAACTGAGGCCAAGAGGGAGGAATCAGTGGCACAGCAGAGGAAAGAACCAGGATGACGTTGGACCTGTTTTCCTCTTGTATGTTGTTAGTTAAAGGAAAACAAAGACACTGTATTTAATAGCACTAATGCTGACTTCCCATTCCAAACCCACAAATGGAAGAAATCACAGAAGTCAGATTCAAAGCACAGTGATTCAAATTATTACAGTTGTGTGGAAGCTTGAAATTAAATGAACAGTTTTAAGAAACTAACCATTTCTTTAAAATGTGCTGTAGTCCAAGCTGATGTTTGTATAGATGGGGGTTTGGGGTTCTACATCACCATGGATAATGTTGAAATAGGATTTCTCAGCACACAAATATAAGTGACCAGAAGAATAGCAGGCTTTAGGTAAACAGTCTATGTTGAGCCCAGGGCACCTTTGTGTTATCTTGGGCTTTTTGCAATTATTTGTAGACCTGGTAACTTTGTGAACTATCCTTGCTGTCCAGGCATCCTAGCACAAACTCTTGGAACCCATAAATATTTGTGTTGTGGATACTTTGGAAAGGGACCTGTAAATCTGTAGCTAGCCTTTTTCCTTCTTTTATGTCTTAGTTTTATTAATGTGCTTTTTCTTAAGGACAGCTGCCTGAGTTTCTATAAGGAAAGAATGAGATTAGCTGAGCAAGAATGGGGGAGTTCAGAAGCCCACATTAAGATAGTTCATCACTTGTCTCAATTTATTTAACATTCACAGGAACCCATGCTGTTCACAAGTCTGTAAGATCTCATGAGCACTAGCTGAGTATTTCTAGAAACCTCCATGCAGAGTGGGACATGTGTGGATACACTGATGTGTGCCTTTGCCCTTGCATGCCAGCTGCAATCCCAAGTCAGCAGTACCAGTCTTCATTGCATGCTTTTCCTTTATTTTTAACTTTTAACACATTGATTAAGAGTCAGATGTGCTGAGATTGGTTGTTAAGGGCAATTCAGTGATTCCTTTTGAAATGCACATCATGGCATGGGGTCACTCTGCCTGCAAAACAGGAGAATCAAGGAAGGACTGTCATTATACTGTCTTCCATGTACCATGTGGGCAGTTGCCCAAAACATAGTCATTTTCTGGAACACTGTGTTCTGACTCTCGGCTTGTGCATCTGCTGTGTCTTTGTGGCCAAAGGGAAATAGAGAGTTGTGAAAATATCAGGTGAGTTTGGAGCCAGTTACTTAGGGATTTTAAATTGTATTTTTGCCTGATTAACTTAGAAACTCACATAATGGCATATACCAAGTTCAAGGTGAAATGAATGGCAGATACCTCAGGGACCAGCTAGTCCCAGAAGAATGGTACTGTGGGAGGTCCAGCTTGAGCTGGGATTGGAGCACAGTTACATGGTCCAGTGTCCAGTTGCTCACAAATGTGGTAACTAAGGATCTAGTTGTGATTATCTGGAGGAGGAGACATGAAAGAAAAGCCTTCTGTGGACAGCTGAGTCAGTAGGCATCAGATAGGACATGGTCAAGATTTAAGACATGAAAGGAGGCTCATGAGTCATGGCCTGCAGAACCAAACACACACTTCCAGACAAGACTTAGATATGAAGACCTTTGGAAGCTGTGAAAAGCCAGGTAGGAGATGATGAGGTCACTGGAATTTCCAATACCACAAAGGCCTGGGGAGCAAAGGAGGGTTGCAGATGTAACTAGACAACAAGAGTCTGATCTGTGTGGCAGCCCCCAGAAGTACCTGGAACCACAGACAGAAGATGGCTGATTAAAATGGAGCCACAGGAAGCACAAAGCCACATGTCTTAGTCTCTCTTGTGCTGGGGTAGCTTATAAAGAACATGATATAGTTGATGGCTCTGATGTCCAGGAAAATCCAAGGCCAGCAAGCTAGCATCCCATGATGAAAAATCAGAGGGTAAGAGAGGGAGGGAAGGAACTGAACTGGGCTCCCATGGTAATGGCACTGATTCATTCATGAGGGCATTGAAAAAGCCACCTTTTAGAGATATCCTGCCTCTAGTAAATGCACCATGCAAGAAGTTTTCTTATGCCTGGACTTCACACTCAAACCTTAGTGCCACCTCAGTTGAGATCATCTACATTGGAGAGAGGAAGGAGGGGTACCCTGGCTTCTTCATAGCTCTCATCTTCTAGTCTTTCACTGAATATTGCTGGAGTTAGTTGACAATTGAGCATTGAACAAGGTAGTTTTCACATCAAGGGCAGGGATAGATCAAAGAGAGGATAGGCACATGACAAGTTCGTAAGCATGGGATAGGGGCAGGCCTGCACAGACTCTGAACAGATTCTGGGCAAGTGTAGTGATGGAAGGCAGTGGCATTATAGAAGCCTCCTGATGTTAAAAACCTTGTATGTGGCATCCATTGGGTTTTCCAAGCATAGGCTTGGGTCCTAGCTATACACAGGCCTACCAGTATTTAGGTGACTGCTTGTTCTTAGACCAGTCTTATTCTCAGAAGGTGAGCCAGAGTTTAGGGATCTGGTGAGTTCTCGTTGGAATCCAGGTATTCTTGTCAGCATCCCCTTGCAGAGCTGACCCCTCAATCCATTTTGAGTGACTGAACTTTTCTAGATGATCAATAGAAAATTCTACTAGGATAAATGTACAATAAAGCTCTCTCTGATAAGAAACTCATTTTAGTGGTTCAATGTCCTCCTGAATGGCTACAAAAGTTGCACCTTTTCTGAGTTGTCATATAAACTCTAAACCATGAGTTAGGGCATCTGCTGGTCCTTGTTCCCCTTCCAGATGGTCTAGACAGAAAAATTTCTGCTTGGGTGACCCCCATTATTGGGACGGCCATCCTCACTGCTATCGTGTGTACAGCACATATAGGAAGAACACTATGTTGGATGCCTTGTAGAGAGAAAATGAGTTAGGCTGTCTGTAACAATAGTCTCAGTTATTTAGCAGCTCTGTCTTACAGTTGTGTGATTCAGCCAGAGGGCCTGTTAAAATGCAGATGCCTCTGATCCCCAACTCCTTGCACTCTATTGGTGATTTGCATGTCTCAGGGCCTACACATTTGCATTTCCTACTGGTTCCCAGATGTCACTGCTACTCAAGGGATATACATTGAGAGCCACTACTTTAGTACCTTGGCTTGTCACTGTGTTCCAGGCAAATAATCTTATTTGCATCCACTACAGCTGAGGCTTCCAGCAGCCAATGCATTAGTTCATGGCTAGGGAGCAGTAGTGGAAGGCTATTATTGGATTCTGGTCTTACCTGTAGTCATCTGTGTTTGATTGTCAGGCCTGGTCCACCATCTTGACTACTGTGCTGCAGGACTGGGTAGCCACCACTCTCTGGACCTTCTGTAGCTTAGGCCTAAGTCATTATCTTCTAAAAAATAAAACTAGGGTGCATATTTTAAGGAATTTGACATTATTCATGTAGTGGGCATTGACTTTTTGGTGCAAATGCCCTTGCTAGCTGATGCTGGTTGGGCTGACAGAGACTATGAGATGGGGAACGTCCCAGTGACCTGCAATCAGGGTGAGAATTTATGCATGCTGGCTGAGCTGTTTGGGACTTCCCAAGGCTGGACTGGGCACCTGGGACTACCTCATGCATGCAGTATAGGACATTTGCCTTCACAATCAGTCATGTATATTCATGCTCAGAGTGTACCTGTTGCATCTGGTCCATAATAAACCAATGGGATGATTAGTCAGTCAGTTGTTTACTTTGAGTACTATTGTAGTCTGAACTAATGACAGAGGAGGGAACCTTTGTTCATCTTTCATCTCAGAGGTTATAAACTCTACCTAATTTCCCACATTACCTGTTGAACAAGGACAATCTAAGACTTGGCAGATAAGGGAAACTGCACCACTTGCTACTTTGTTCTCCATGAATTTCAGTCACAAATTAATTATTGATCCAGAGTGTCTTTATTGTTCCATCTGAAAAATGCAAAGTGAATTCCATCCATGTATTTTTAAACACCTCTATTGTGATCAAGCAAATTTGAATATCACAGATAGTTTTTGTAAGTGAGCTTTATTTACAGAAAAAAATCCGCTTAATATATGGTTTCTAGATTTTCATTTTTGTTAACTGTAGCCAAATTGTGAGTTAGGAGAAACATGAGCTGTTTTACTATTCCATAGTTCTGTATATCATATTTCTAGAAACTTCTATTGTGTTTGCTTTGTAGAAACAGAGAATTAAGATGAAAAGTGGAAAAATCTATGTTCTGGGACCTGGAGTAAATAATAGGAATCAATAAATTTAGAATAATACAGATAAACCATAGATAATTTTGCCTGGATAATGATGTTTGTATAGGTGTTTGATGTGTATAGGTGTGCTTGCTTGTGTGTCTCTGTGGAGGCCAGATGTTGACTTTGGGTGTTTCCTTCCATCACTTTCAACCTTGTGTTTAAATTCTGTACATTTGTTTGTGTGTTTGTATATATGGGTGTGATGTGGAGAACAGTGGACAGCTTGCAGGAGTCCGTCCTTTCCTTCCACGCTGTGGATTCTGGGGATGGAACTGTGTGTATGGGTGTGATGTGAAGGGCAGTGGACAGCTTGCAGGAGTCTGTCCTTCCCTTCCATGCTGTGGATTCTGGGGATGGCATGCAATCTTTCAGGCTTGCTGAGTCATCTCATCACCTCTAACTCATCTTTTGAGTCAAGGTCTCTTACTGTACCTGAAGCTTTCTGCTTTTGCTAGCCTGGCTGGCCATCAAACCTTGGGAATCCACCTGACTCTGTCACCTTACACAGGCCAGTAACACACCTCTATGAATGTTTATTATGTGGGTGCTGGAATCTAAGCTCAGGTCCTCATGTGTAAGCATCGAGCATTTTACTCACAGAGCCTGTCTTCCTGGATGATAACATTTAAAGTCAGCTTTACAGTGTTATAAATTCAATTAGCATTGCCTTCTGAAATAACTAAATTATAAGCCTACATGTTCTGGAATTAGGTTCCTAAAGTGTTCATGTACTAATAGTCTAATAAATATTAGTAACTCCCTTAGAAATAACTATTTACAACATTTGCTGCAAGGTACCATTTTAAGATCCTGTTAAGTTTGTAACTTCATTTTCCTAATCAAGTGCAGTAGTATTATATTTAACACATTAGTTTTATTAAAAAATAAATTTTTAGGAAGAGATTGTGTTATATACTATAATCCAACACCGTGGTGGAACATGGGAGTGGGGAGGGGTGGGGAGTTGGATGAAGGGGAAAGCAGAGGCTGAGGCAGGAAGACCCTGAGTTTAAGGCCAGCTTGAGTATATAGTAAGTATATAGTAAGGCCCTTTCTTTAAAAAAAAAAAAAAAAAACCAGAAACAGATACAGCAAAACATTCTAAACTAGTGGATCTTGCTGCCAAGGTAGCTGGGAAGATGAATTTCATCCCTGGGATCTATGTGATGGAATGAAGGAGAGGGCCTACTCCTGAAGGATGTCTTCTCACTTCCACATTCCCACTATCACACACACACACACACACACACACACACACACACACACACACACACCACAATTCCAGAACCCATTTCCCACCAAAACATCTTAACCCACACATTTTGTCAGTATAACAGGGTACTTTGCTTTGACCATTAGTGACCTGTGAGTTGGAAGCATTTCATCTATAGAGGAAGGAAAGGCAATCTCCTGCACAGGGCACAACACCATCTCAATTTTTTTTTTTTATAAAATAGCCTGAAACAAGAAATCAAAACAATACAAAGATTCAAGAACTGGATGGTTGATATCAGATCATCCCAGCCTCCTTCCATGATAAAAGGGACCTGTTCAGGGGTTCACCTGTCATCTCTCCTGGGTTCTTGGAAGGTCAGAAAAACAAGTTAGCTTGGATTTGGTGTCATGGAACTTGAGCAGCTTGAGTGTCTCTGGTTTAGTTTGGTCTGTTGGGGCCTTCCTAAAGAAGTCAAGTCTGTCTAAATCAGTGTCCTTCCATAAGTCTTATTCAACAGTTTATTCCTTCCTTTCCCAATTGCAACCCAGAGGTGAATAGATTGTAGCTGTCTTCAGAGTTTCCATCTCTGTACAGCCAGCCTCTCCCAAATAGTGTCTTGACACCGAGTCAGGTACTGAACTCTGAGTAAGTGATTGGGGCACAGCTTGGCTAGGAAGGTTTGGGTTCTTTGCATAGTAGGTTGGGAAGTTCAATGGTGTGCTAGAGACTCCATTTCTAAGAGGGCCACCCATGTGACAGTCTGTCAGCACCACATCAAGAACACAAGCCCAGGAAGGACTGATACCAGGGACCCAAATGGATCTCCCCCAACCCACCTTGGGACACATTGGGCTGCCTACCATGCTAGGCTTAGAGAGGGTCTATCCTAAGGGAACCAGCTGCAGAGATAAACTACAGCTGTTTGGACTTGGTCTTAGATATTATCTAGTATCACTTGTGTGGCTTTCTATGGGCCCATGCATGCATGGCTTGTGCACACATGGACACACACATGAAACACATAAACAATTACATCTCACAAACAGAGATTTAAAAAAATAAGAGTTTAGCTGAGCCAAAGAGATAAGAGCAGTTATAGGAAGGAAGGAAGTGGCTAAAAGCATATTTATATTTTTTTTTATGTAAAAAGAGTGAGGATGAAGCAGTATGAAGCAGAACATGGTTTTTTTCCTATTCACATATGTGACCTAATTACTTTTCTACCTTTCCCAAAGTATAAGTTATTATAATGCCATATACAAGATACTTGAATAGTCATTTTCTGTAATCCAGGGAATCTTAGTGGCTCAAGGGATTGCCTATCCTCTGCCTGGCCTCTCTTTTTTAGGATACCAACTTGTTTCCCAACAAACTGAGAAGATTTTACATTATTTAAACAGTGGATGATATGACCATCCACAGGGGCATCCATATGGGAACAGTTTCTTCCCTACATCCCATCCCCAATCTGAACTGTCTTCTCACACAGCATCGACTGGCCACCAACAAACAGAGGCACAAATTCTTGGCTTGGAGGGATGTTGTGACCTGAATATTATCAGGTCCCTCACTCTTGAATTCCTCCAACATGTTCTAAATTGCCAACGTTGTCAACAACAAAATGCATCGTAGAAATGCAGGAGGTGATTGTCTATTGTCTTGCTTGGCAGTTCAAGTTCCATTACAAGTCTCTCCTGTAGCCATTTCCTCATGATTTTTACTTAAACAAGAAACTGGAACAATCAGTGACTAAAAATACATTTGTCTCTTCATGATCTGCAGCTGTAATAGAGTAACAATATCCCCCCTCACTCTCTGTCATTGTTTTCTTCCTTTCTAAGAAGTGAAAACCACTGGTTAGATTAAATATTAAGGGAATGGCACTTCATTTTTCTGACACATGAGAAATGGTGGATAGTCTTTAAGGAAAATTATTCATATTAGCATGGTAATGATCCAAAGCATAGAACATAGAGAGAGAATAATGGTGTCTAGTGTGTAATTTGTGCTAATTAACTGATACAGAAAGAATTTCAGGTTAGTTAATTTCATCTTTCAATAATTTGTATCATGTAGAAGTAGTACTGTGCAGGAAAGTTATTGCCATGACCAAGGCTGGCATTCTTCAAGAGAAACTTGCAACTTGTATGTATAAAGCAAAACTTTTAATTGGCACAAAGGGTGAGACCTCAGTTGGTAACCCCAAGTTATTTTATTTAATACACTAGCTGTGGACCAAGTGTTCAAATAAACAGATGAGCCTGTGAACAAAATTTCATAAATAAACCATATTAGTATGCTGGCTTATGCAGTCTATATGATTTTGTCTTAGGTGGAAATCTTGTACCAAATCTAAGAGGTAAATGTTATGTTAACTAGTTGGTGGTCTTTGTCAGCTTCCTGGCTGAGTGCAAAGTTGAGTGCTGACTTTCCCACTTCCTATTAACCAGGGTTGGTTCCCTGGTGATAAAGAATGAGTTGCACTCTTGCCTTTGTTGTGTGGCACTCCTGGAAGGTCCGAATCACTGTAGGTTTTAGGCCCTTGGGGATGACTTTGATGAATGAACATGGATAGACCTTATTACCAAGTATTATAGGTCCCCAAATAGCCTCAGTGTAATCAGGTGACTTGCTCCAGGTTATCTGGCTACTAACTGGGGAATTCAGAGCTTTAAAACTTGTGCCTCCTGCCTCTAAAACCTCCTTCCTTTTTGCAGCTCTGTGTATCAAAGTCAGCCTCATGGTGACATCCCCTTCATGAGGTACCATACCCACCAGATCCAGTGTCTCTCAGCAGAGAAGGGTTGTAGAGAACCAGAGGTGCTGTGTGCCACTACAGATCTCTGAGCTACTGGGGCACATGTGACTTATCCCCAGTTCCATGGCTTGAAGATCCTTGTCTCTCATCTACATCTGAGACCACACCAAGCTCAGCAATAATGACAATTTATGATGGCTTGGTTATAGTTTCTTGACTTAAGAATGATGTGAGAGAAGCACACATCTGCTAGGGAATATACTCCCACTTGTTTGATTGTGGCCTCTTCTCTGACTAGTAATAGGTGTTCTTTCTTGTGATGCTGGGCATCACATGCTCTTCCTAGCATATTTATATATGTTATCATAAGCTATCCTAACTTCAAGCCTATCCACACCCCTGCCCTGCCCTGCTCTGTCTTACCCTAACTTACCCTACCCCACCCTGCCTTTCTTTCATTCACATTTTAAGAGCCTCATTACATTTCCTAGACCAGTTTTAAACTTAAAATCCATTTGTCTAAGCTCCAATAGTGCTAAGATATAGGCTTATAACACAACGACTAGAACTTGAATTCAAAGTATGTTCTCTGAGCTGTCACACTAAGTGCATGCTATTATTTATTACATATTATGCTGTTAGATATCATTACATGCACAATTATTTAATGAACACTTACTGAGGTCTCCTTCAGATTATATTCCTTCAAGTTAGATAAGTTGTATAGAAAACATGTAGTGTTATAATTAAACATGTGGAGGGGCCAGGAATGGAACCAGTTTGTGGGCAAATTGACTGTTCAAACAAAAATAAACAAGCAAACTAGAAAACCCCACAAATATGAGGGGTTGGCAAGAGTTCTCAGTGAGTAAAAGCACTGACCATGCGGGCCATATGACCTAAGTTTCATCTCCATCTGCAGAACTACAATAGAGGTGAGAACTCACTCTGGAAAATTCTCTGGCCTATATGCATGTGCCTCTGACACCTGCATATCCACAATCTCTCTCTCTCTCTCTCTCTCTCTCACACACACACACACATACCACATTGAAACTTTAAAAAGTCACAAATATGAGACTAGATATTAAATGGTGGAAGCCAAAACGTTTCCAGGGTGTGAAGAAATTCCTGAAATTTAGAGATTTGGGGCTTTATTTTTTATTTTTTCTTTGAGATCTTCCTTAGGCAGTTGACGAGGAGAACTAACATGGCAGGCGTTCAGACAAGAACCTGGCTTCCCCTCCCTTTTCAGAAGCCTAACATTCAGAAGGACCATTGCAAGTGGGTGGCCTGGCCATAAGCTTCTCCAGCCTCAAAGAGGTGGGAGCCAAACAGCTGGAGCCTGCAGAGGACAGACCTGGGGTCTAGGGTTCAGCAAGAGGCCCTGGGATCATGCAGAACCACTTCCCAGCTGGTATGAAACAGACGGTATTAAGTATTGGCATTTTCTTTTCATGATATCAGTTCTTGCTGTGGGTTTGCTAGAGCTACAGTTAACTACAGTATAATCTTGTAAATAATTTAGAGTACTGATTTTCACTGTAAGATTTTATTTATTTATTTGGCTGATTCAATGCCTTTTTTTTTTTAAAAAAAAAAAAACTTACCCAGTTTTCTCCATTAATTTGAAATTATTTTTTGGATTTGATTCTTGATTTGTAATTTTGTCCCATTCATCTTTCCATCTATTGCTGAGCCATTATCCAATCGCTGCATTTTAAAAGCTACTTTTTTGCTTTGCTTGTTGGTTTTAGTTTTTCAGACAGTGCCTCACTGTGTAGCCTAGGTTGCCTAGAACTCACTGTGCAGCCCAGGCTGGCCTTGAAATCATGTTCAACCTCCCAAGAACACAGCTCAATAATGAACTTCATTATATATTTTTTTGTATCTGATGGAAGTGGGCCTCTCTCTGGGTAGATTTTCCTTTTTCGTTTGGAAAATGTCTAACTTTTCTCTCAAATTTACCAATCAAGAGATCATAGGCTTCCAAAAATGAAGTTCTGTTGGAATCTAATTGGCTTTATATCCATTTTTGATTAAATATGAAGACAATTTAAAAAAACTGAAATCCATATAATATTAAATAATCTCTTCAGAAATATGGTGTCCTTCTGAAATCTATTTTTGTTAGCTGTTCAGTATACTCTTTTTGTCTCCTTGTCAAACTTTTTATGTTTGATTTCATTAATTACTTTTGTGTTTGTTATAGAAGGCATCATATACATTTTCCCCATCATCTTATCTAACTGAATCTGCTTAAGTATATAGAAATGATCTATTTACACATGTATGCAGAGATATACATATGTGTGCATGTTGTGATACAGGATTAAACACAGGCCTGTGCACATGCTAGGCAAGTTCTCTACTTCTGAAATGCATCTCTGGCTCTAGCAAGGATACTTTGAAAGAATTTATTAACTCACTTTTAATATTTGACCAGCAATCAGGCCTTTTTACCTTTTTGTACCTTTTTGAAACCCACTTTGGATGGTTTCTGGAAATAAAATCTTGACTCTATAACAACTGGACATTGTCAGTGAGTTTGGCCATTCCTAGTAGAGTTCCCTATCACAGTGGTTGTGATTCTTGAAAAGCAGGGTAAGTCAAAGTGGGGATGCACATGCTGCAAAATTTGTTATAAAATATTAAAAATTAGACAAAGTGGAATCATAGCACATAAATTTGTCTGTAGCATAGATTTGACTCTGTAACTTGTTCTGTCATTGAATTTGATAGCTGCTTATCAGGGGCATCTTAGGGGATGCTGTCTTCATGGTAGACTCTCTCTATCTGAGTTTAATGTATGATGTTCACAGGCAAGCTCATGAGTGGGGGATGTCCTTGAGGTTTGTATGCTTGCCTGGAAGCTTTCTGCTGTGGAATAGGAGGTCATTCTGCATCCACCTGCAGAATAGGCCATGCTTATCTTACCTGTTATGAGAAAAGGCTGCTTAAATCACACTCCCGTTGGACAGAGCTGCATGTGTTGGGCTCAGCTGCCATACTCAGGTAGTGTTGTGGTATATTCCTGAATGACCAATAACCAGATCTGCATCTTATCCAAAGCCTAGGCTATTCTCACTTGAATGTAATTTTACATTTAAGCAACGTGATCTGTGGGTTCTCAACCCCAGATGTCTTCTGAGTACTTCTGTGGATTCTGGGCCCATAGCACTATGGAAAGCTCAGAAGGGAATCCCAGGTCTGAGGTCGTGACAGCAGTAATTTTCTGGATTCCCCTGTGTGGGTATGGAACACAGATTTTTTTTCCCGCAGTGGGTACAATACTGCTCGGTACTAGTTGACAGTTTATTTCTAGAAGAAGAGTACTTGGGTAGAGAAGAAAGTCAGTTTGAGAATCTTTTGCAGAGGTTCTTTCCTGCTAGCCCACCATCCTTGATCCCCAAATAAGCACACAGACACTATGCTAATTATAAAACTGTTGGCCAGTGACTAGGGCTTCTTATTGGCTAGCTCTGTTTTAATTATAAACCTATTTCTATTAACCTAAGTGTTTCCACATGATCTTGGCTTACCAGAGACCACCTGGCACATCATCTCTTCCTGGGCCCTACATGACAACTTCATCTACCTATGTTTCCCAGAATTCTCCTCACCTCTTAGCCCTGCCTATAGTTCCTTTCTGGCCAATCGGTGTATTATTCATCAACCAATAAGAGAAACATATATACAGAGGGACATCTCCCAGCAAGAATCCCATTACCAATTTTCTGATTCCCTTCTTGGCTTACTACTCAGAGATAGACCCACCTCTGACACTTGCTGGCCCTGGAACTATGCAGTATGTCTGTGTAACCATTCTCAAGTTACATCAAGCAATATAAATTAGATTTTATATGTCTATCTTTATAAACACATTGCTAATGACCTGGGAATCCAGGCTCAAATTCAGATTCACTAGCCTCCTTTATTTGCTTGTACAAAATCTCTCTGTGTGTGTGGCTCCAAATGGCTCCTTTTCCAAAGGATGTGGTTTAGGCTTAAAAGAACTGGTAGGTGCTATATCAAGTATTAGGGAGGGTAATGTGGCTTAGAAGATGGAGTGGAGACTGTTGGGGCTCATCTTGGAATTTCTGTACATGGATATGGTATGACCAGAGGAGCTATCAATGGAATTCATGATTCATGCTGCCTAGAGCATGCATATAACCTCTTGGCCAATGTAAGATACAGAGATGAGTGTCTTTGTATGAATGGAGAAAGGAGGTGGGAGATATGTTCTGGGAGGTGAGATACTAAATGTAGTGAGGTCCATCACCCCAGACCTGAGAATGGTGGAATATGCCAAACTGATTTTAGAAAAAAACCTTTTAGAGTTCTGAATGTGGGTCATATATCTACAAATATATTACATATCTCATGTAGGCTTAGGGGATGCATCTGGTATTGTTCATTCTCCCTTCTCATCTCTGTCTCTCCTGGAACCTTCAGGCCTCCTGTAATGCTGCTCCAGTGCTGGTGGTGACAGAGTGCTGCTGTGATGAAAGGACTGAGGTGGGAGACAAGAGCAGAGGGCCCTCCCTTCTGCTCTGCTCACCTCCTCTCGCTGCACATCTGTTGTTCACTGCTTCTACTTTCTGCCCCAGTTTCCATTCTCACTTTCTGGACTTTCCTTGTCTGAATGTTTCTTTCTTCATCTGCCCTGGCATGGGCAGAAGGGGTCTCTACAGGGATGTGGATGTTTGCCTTGCTAGGTCATTACTGTATTTAGATCCTTTGATGGTAGAAGAGTCCTAGGGTTTACATGGAAACTATCTCTAACAATCACTTTCCTTATCACTTTTCTTGGATAATCTGCAGGTATAGTTTCAAATACCTGATTTATGAGTGAGCTATGGAACAAAACACACTTCCCACTTTGCAGATATATATATATATATATATATATATATATATATATATATATATATTTGGTGTACTTTGGTTTCATGGCTTCACTGAATCTTCTTTGAGTTGGTGAAACCTCTTCCATCTCCAAACACCTGAGATTTTGGTTCACCTTTCTCATTTTTACAGGTGAGGAAACAAAGATTGGAAAATACAGAAAAGTCAAATAGAATCATCTTGGGAACCAGCTTGCCAATCCAATCATGCCCCTCTCACCTGTGGGTGATGGTGAAGGGTGGTAAATGCCATCAGAAACAGTTTCTAGAGTTTGAGTGTGGCCCAGGGGTCATATGAGAGTCACACCATTCTTGCCAGTATATTAAAATGAGATTAATCTGTCTATAGAGTGAAATTGCTGCATTTTTCATAGCTCTGCAGCACTTTTGCATATATATCATTAACAGGAATGATGACATCCATTCCTCTGAGCTTTGTGGAGTTCATTTTCCATGGTTCCAATTACACAACATCTATGTGGTTGTTTCCTCCTCTGTAAAGTAGGGATAAGGAGAAGGCCTGGTCAATCCCTTTCTCAGGACCACATGACACTGGCAAAGGAAGATTGCCAGCTCTAGACTGGCCCCTAACAGGCATCACTAAACTCTGTGGCTTCTATCATTGTTGAAGTTGTTATTGTTACTAGGGCTTCCTGCTCACTACCAGGATTCTCTCTCTGCTCCTCACTGGCTTCCTTTTCCCTCTGTAACCTCTTCAGTCATTTGGAGGTATTTGCTGCTACTCCAAAGGAATGTGTGTCATGTTTTGAAGTGCTTTCCTTCATGGGGCAAGAAGTATAGAAGTTTGTCTTTTTTCAATTTTTAAAGATTTTGATTTGTCGCAGTATAAGACACAGCTGTGATATTTCCCTGTTGTCATGGAAGCCTATCATCGAACTTTTATCTTAATATATACTTTTGTAGTATTTGTCCTGGACCCTTTTTCTCTAATAAGCTGAAGTAGAAGGATTTTCCTTGACCTCACTTACCCTTTCTATTGTGTGCTTTATTGGCATCTATTTTCTTCAGATATAACCAATGGCTGCTAAGCCATGAGCATGAGATGAGTTTAGGCTTCATAGAGTGGGCTGCTCTCCTTAAGCATTTGTAGAACTAGAGCTGAAGGTGGTTAGGAGAACTTGCTGCTCTTGCAGAGGACCTGGGTTCAGTTCCCAGCACCCACATGGCCACTTAAAATCATCTATAACTCCAGTTCCAGGGTATCCAATGTCCTCTTCTGGCTTCAGTGGGCATCAAGCACACATGTGGTAAATGTACATACATGCAGGAAAAACACTCAAATATATAAAATAAAGTAAATGGGATCTAAAAATAAATAAAAACATTTACTGAAATAAAATATTTTCTTAGTGAATTTGCATATTTTGGTCATCTATAAGCTTCCACATTGCATATAAAAGAATTCTACCTAAATCCCTTCAGTTGATAAGACCCTATTGTTGAAGAAAACAGCTACATAACTTGTTTACATTGAGATGTCTATCTGGTGCCTACATAGAGCCTTCATCCCTGTGTTTTAGAATCTTTGGTACAGGAAGGTATTCTACATGCTACCAAAAGAGAAATGTAAGCATCAAACGAGTTACAAACCCTTTGATCAACAATGCTGTCCTGCTTGCACGACAGGCCAGGGCAATGGTAGCATAAAGCTTGTGAGACTAACCAACTAATATCTGCTCTTACTTAAGGCCAACTCTACATGATGGAACCCATACCCAACTCTGCTTGGTTGACCAAGAACCTGAGACTAGATAGCCTAGGAATCTAAGGTCAAACCAAATACCTCTGGTCAAACAAACAAACAAAACAAAACAAAAATGAGAAAAATTGCAATAAAATGACTCCAAATGATATTCTGCTATACTCATAGATCAGTGTCTTTTTCAGCCATCATCAGAGAAGCTCCTTGCTACAGAAGATAGGAAACAAATATAGAGACTTAGAGCCAGACAATATGCAGAGAACAAGAGAACTTAGAACACATAGCCCTAAACAGAACAAAACCCTCTCTCGATGCTCAGGGAAGCCCATGGAAATGGAGGCAGAAAGAGTATAAGGGCCAGAGGGGATGGAGGGCATCAGGAGAACAAGGTCCTTAAGTCAACATGAACAAGGTTTATATGAGCTCACAGAGACTAAAGCAGCATGCACAGGGCCTGCACAGGTCTGCACCAGATACTGTATGTATATACTATGGCTTCCAGTTTAGTGTTTTTATGGGATTCCTGAGTGTGTGAATAAGTGGTCTCTGATTCTTATGCCTTCTTTTTGCTTTACTCCCTTGGTTTGTTTGTTTTCAATTCTTATTATACTTCATTATTGGTCCCATAGAAGTCTATTTGCTATCGTTTTTGTTTGCTTATTTGTCCTTTATTTATTTGTTTATGAAAACAATGTTTTTTAAAATTTACATACCAAAGGCTAAGATTATATAGGTGTGCACTAACATACGTGACATCCAAGAATAATGCTTTTTCCTTGACTTTTATTCCTTCTCATGGTGTGTTTTATTATTTTTTTCTTCTCATTGCTGTCAAATATCTGACAAAGTAAACTTAGGGGAGGGGAAGCTTATTTGGGTCTACAGTTGGAGAATTCAGTGCATCATGGTAAGAAGTTATAGTGATAGGAGACCAAGAGAGCGGGTCGCTTTGCATCTACTCCCAGAAAACAGATATAGATGAATTCAGTGCATAGCAGCTTCCTTTGTATTCAGCCTAGGACTCCAGACCATGGAATGGAAGCACCTATATTTATGGTGTGACTTCCCACTTCAGCAAACCCAGTCTTGAAATTTCTTCACCAACATGTCTGAAAGATTGTCTCCTAGGTGACTCAAGATCCTATCAAGTTGACAATCCTTTTTATCTGTCACACATGGTCTTTTCTCATCTTAGTAATGAACTCTGTCATTCCTCTATTGTTCAGGACTGGAGACTAGGAATCATCCATGGCTGTTCTCCTTATCTTACATTTTATTTCCAATCCATTAGCAAATCATGTGTGTGTGTAACGTGTATTTGACATGCTGTCATTTGCTCTTACTCACAGAGCTGGAATTGTTCCTACCTGCCCTCTTCTCCCAGGGATTCTTCTTACTGCTAATGTTTTATTGTGAACAGTTCCCTTGGCCATGAAAGTCTACAGTCCTCAATGTGAGAAGCTTTAAATAATCATTTCTGTGGCTGGAATCCTCAAATTTTCCACTTCATTGCCTCTGGAGCATAACCAGGTTGGTTGTGAATATTTTGTCTTCATTATTTTTCTAATTGATATGACAAAATACTTGACAATTAAAGAAGGAGGCATTTATTTTGGCCTGTACTTTGAAAGTACAGCCCATCAGGTCAGGGAAGTAATGACAGTAAGTCACATTGCATCCACAATCAGGAAACAATGAGAAATGAATCCTGGTGCTCAGTACACTTTCCCCTTTTTAGTCTAACCAGGCCCCCAGCCTGTGGAATGGTGCGACTCATGCTGATTGATGATGGATCTTTCCACTTCAGTTAATGCAATCTAGAAACTACCTCCAAGACACATTGACAAATTTGCTTCCATAGTGATTCTAATCCTATCCAGTTGGCAATCAGTATTAATCACAAGTACAGTAGTTACACAGCTAAAAGACTTAAACCCAGATAGCCAGTGTGAACTCTCAAACCCACATCATCTTGTAGCTAAGTCCATTTGTGGTGAGTGTGTGAATTAACCAACTGAATCATCCATAGAAAGGACACTTGTCCTTGCAGGGTCTGCATCCTCGCACTTGAAGAGCCAATAAGATGTTTGCTTCCCTGCTTCTCCTAAGGTTTCACTGTAGAGGAAGAAAGAGTTTCAGAAGACTTTTACTTCCAATTAGCACTGGACTGGAGGGTTCCAATAATGTTAGAAGCACAAAAGACAGAATTTACAATTCAGCATCTCCTATGCTTCAACAAAGAAGCTGTTATTCAGTAACATGTGCCCATAATGAACCATCTTATATGACAAACAAATGCTGTATTCTGTTGATATTTTCCTTTTTGGAATGCAGCATTTTCTCATTTGCCAAGTTTCATATGAGTCTTATTTAGGCTTTTTCATCTTTTTGTGGCTGTATAACATTTTTTTTTTAAAAAAATAAGAGCACAAGTTTAGTAATACTATGACTAGAACTTAAGATGAGTAGTTTATAAACTATTAAAATTTATTTCTCCTTTAGACTCAAGACATGTAATTGTCATCTTCACATGCCTAGAAAGAGGGGTGATAATGAAAGTGATTTCTGCATTGTCTCTCCAGGCTGCTTAGCATTTACTCGGCTGTTAATAATACTCTTTAGTGCCCAGATTCCATGGTAGTTTCCAGTATCTTAAAGGCATTGAGATGCATTGCCACCTTGTAAAAAAGGTGCTAAATATGTCTGAGATCTGACTCACTCCTCTTCATGGGAGGAAGCTTCAGTGGGAGGAAACATTTCCAGGCATCTCTAAAGCTGGATGGAAGGCAACATTCCTCATGAACACCCTGTAATTTTTAGTTATTTATTAATTCAGCGAGTAGTCATGGTTTGTTCCTCTTTGGATCAGCCTCTGTGCTATGCAGGTATTTAGGGTTGATTTCTCTACTATTATGAGTATTTCTACTATGTAAAGAAGCTGATGGTAGAGCGATGGGGAAGCCAGAGTACTTCTTTCTGTGAGACTGAGGGAAAGGTTGCCCTGTGTGGGTGGCTGAGAACTTTCACAGAAGGAAGAGAGAAAAAAAGAGTCTGAATTGGAGATGATTTGAGAAACTTCTGACTTGTATATTAAGGTATTGGTATACTTACCACCATGCTCCTGAATCTGTGCTAGCTCAGAACTTCACATTTCTCTCTCTCTCTCTCTCTCTCTCTCTCTCTCTCTCTCTCTCTCTCTCTCTCTCACACACACACACACACACACACACACACTCAAAAAACAAGAAAGATCTAATTATCTAATTGCCTCATAGCAGAACAGTTAATAAATATTGTGTGTTTAGGAATTGGAATTCTCCATAGTCATTAAAAATCACATTGCAAAAGAATATTAATGGTGTGGGGATGTGCTCATCATATTTTAAATACAAAAATAAAAATATGATATAAAAATATGATACTAATTTGCTAATGTTATGTTCTCAGTTTGACTCACTGTGAATACTGTAATAGTCTGTGCCTGTCCCTTCCCCTACTCCTGCACCCCCAGTGCACCTGTCCTGCCTGGCCCTTGATCTTCCTGCACAATCATCTTCTAACAAGCTGCCAATTCACTTGTTTCTACCAATTTTATATCCTGGTAGAATATGTTATTAGATGCAGAAGTTTATGTATTTTGCTTATAATGACTCCCCAAAAGCTACCAGTCAATGTCCTATACATAGCAGCTTAGAATAAACATTGATAAACAAATTAATGAAGGAAATATGGTTAAATTAGAATAAAATTGGCCATACTTTTATTTTTCTAAATTTTACATTTTCTTATGATAAACTCCCCCCCCTGTAATTAGAGGGGAGAAATGCTATACAGGAGTTCTTCTTATAGACCTAAATAGGTTGTCTTTGGAAAATGTCTGTATGTATGGTTGAAGGTGGCATAGTCAAATTCTTCTGGTTGAATATAGAGAAATCTTAGTTCTGAGCTTGTCCAACCACTGGGTCTTAGGTCTACCTTTGTCTTTTTCTATCCAGCATCCCTGTCATGTCCCACATGCTGGTCCTTGAACTCCATGCTGATCATGCTAACTTCTGCCTCAAATTGTCGTCTGAGCCTGTGCCTTCTCCTTCCTAGGTTTTTGTTTTGTTTTGTTTTCTGGTTATCATTTCAATTTCTCTATTTTCTTTGAATTGTAGTTTGTATCCTGCTCTTTTTCTTATGACTTCTGTGTTGATTCTGGCTTCATCAACTTTTGAATTTCCCTGGCAGCTGAGCCGTAGAATGTGCCAGGCCTTCAGTGTGATGCCTCCAGCTAGCTGTAAGGCAACCATGTTTACCACTGCATTATCTAAAGAGGCCAAAAATCTATCACGGATAGAGCCCAGTGGAATCTGGCTCCATCTATTTTAAGCCAGAACTCAACCATAGAAACACTTAGAGCACATATGCTTTTCTTGTCTCATGTGTTACTTTTTACCCCCCCCCCACTGTGAGTACATGACAAGCTGTTTAAGAAAAAGCTTTCTATTTTTTGCTTTTCTTGTCTTCAGTAGTGCAGAACCCTTCTGGTCTCAAAGTTAATTCCATGTGCTTTAGTTAGTACATACTTGGATTCCCATATAGAAAATAGACAATGTTTCTCACCTTTCACAGATGGCATTATAGTAGTTTAGGGTGACTTAAGTGCCATTGGAGGCATTATATATGTATACACATATATATTTAATGTCATATTCTTATGAATATTTTAGACACTAATAAACTAAAGTGAAATATTCAAGATCAAACTTGGTTGCTATAACCTCCTGTTAAAATTGTATCATTTTGTTCAGAGGTATAGATTGATTCTGAGGTAGAAGAATATTGCATAACAGATTTCTCAATTCAATAAGGGCCTATTGAGATTCTGCTATTTATTACTGCAGCAGGCAGTGAAGGAAATTGTAGAGATCAGCTAAAAATAGTCCATGAACAGTGCAAGCAAGAAAAATCAAAGAGGAAGAGATTACTCAGGCACAGGCAAACATGTGTGGACACTGAGATGAAGACAGAGTTATGAAAACGTTAGTAGGTATAGACTGTAGACTGGAGGGAACAAAGGATTCCACGTGTGGGTGAGGAAATCAGGAAAGGATGGGAAAGGGGCATTCATGGGAGGTGGCCTGTTGCTCATGCACAGAGCTTGCAGGAACGGGCAGCTGAGGTTGTGGGACATGAGATGAAAAGACAGGTGTCCTAGTTTCATTTCTGTTGCTGTGATGAAATAAATGCCTTCATCAAAAGCAACTTAGGGGAGAAATGGTTTTTTAATCTCACAATTCAAGGCTATATGCTATCTATCACTTTAGGGGAGTCACAGCTGATCATGTCATATCTAATGTCACCATGCATGCATGCATACCTAGCATTCAGAGTCTTCTCTACTCTTATACACTACAGTGCCCACAGTTGGCTGGGTCTTCCCACATCAATTAAGGAAATCAAGACAATCCCTCATCCATATTCCCACGGGCTATGTGATCTGATAGTCCTTAATAAAGACTTTCTTCCCAAGGATTCTAAGTTGTGTCAAGTCAACAAAACTGACCATTTCAACAAGATTAGGAAGCATATGGAAGGAAGGCTTTCAGGCTGAAGGAAGCATCTCTGTGTTCAGCCTCTTAAGAGACCTTTTCTTTCAAACCCCATTTCTGATGTTAAGCCTCAGAAGGTCTCTTTGTGCACAAGTTGTTTAATAAGCAGCAAATAGTCACTCATACCATTTTAAAACATTTTGGAGAAAGTCTAAACATGGTAACTGCAAGTTTATAAATTATTATTATTATTATTATTATTATTATTATTATTATTAGAGTTTTCATAGTTTTTATGTATGGTATTCCTTTCAAAGGTTACTTATAATAATTTTATTATTTCAAGTAGATTAGTCAGTTAGATGTGTAGAACCAAGTCTCTGAATTTGGGCTTGTTCATGAAGTCATGTGTTAGTTAAAATTCTATTGTTTTATTTAAATTGTGACCTTATTCTTTACCCTTTTCCCCTTTAATTATGCAGTATATTTAGAAAAATAATTAGGTGATACTTGTCAAATGTTTGATTATTTTTTTCTAGAAATGTGTCTATTGTGAGATTGTGTGTGTGTGTGTGTGTGTGTGTGTGTGTAGTGCACATGTGTGTGTATTTGAGATGGGAGAGTGAGTAGAGAGAAGCTGACATGTGATTGACTCTAAATTGTATCTTAGGATGGTTCTAGAGAATATGTGACATTGAAGGAATAGAGAGGAATGGTGGTTTCCTATTACTTAACAAACCTTAAAAAGAGATGTGTGGGTCAGCAGTGGTCAGTAGATAAGAAATTATTGCTTCCAAGCCCAGTGGGCTGAGTTCCATCTCCAGAACCCATTGGTAGAAGGAGAGAATCAGTTTCCACAGTTGTACTCCGACCCCCCACATGAGAACTTTGCTATACACAAATAAGTAAATGTAATAAAAAAAATTAATGGTGACTTTTAACCATTCCATATTTATATTTTTAAAGAAAAATAGAAAGATGGACTTGATGAAACTATTTTCCTGTGTAGATTATCATATTTACACAATGACTAGTCTTTTTTCTTGTACAGTTCCCATTTCTAATATTTAAAATTTTTTAAATTTTAGTTCAACTTAATTAGTTCCATTTTCAGATATCTTAGCTCTGATTTACTTTATTTATATTTGTTTTAAATATTTAGTTGGAGAAAAGTCACATGATCACTCATAGAGTTTAATACTTTTTTCATATGTGTTGTTAGATGTTTGAATTCATGCTCATGCTTAATGCTTCTGTAATGAAAATATATAGATGGAATACTCTTCCATCCCATGCTCTGTTCAGTGAGTTATCGTGATTTATGGCACATGATTTTCACATTCTGTCTGATGAAGCAGCAAATGATCTTTTCAACTTTTTGAAAGTGCTCCTCACTCGAGGGCAGACATTGGGTTTTTGAATTTCAAATACCTCTTCCTTACCGTCATTTAGTGGCTGTGCTGCTTGAAGGGTCTTGACCCTTTGGAGTATCAGTCATACATGGCTCACGGGAGATGTCACAGAGGAAAGTCTTTCATTGTCATTCATTATTGCTCTCTCATTGTGTCAATCAAAAGTTAAATCACCACATTTATAATATTCTGATGTAGATTAGAAACTAGTGCACTTTGGAAAGACGTTTTAACAAATTAAGTGAAAGGCTGAGTAGACTGGGAAGAAGTAGAAGAATATTTAATTCTGTTCATAGGAACTGGAACATATTATTTAACGTAGACTGGGGAGAAGTAGAAGAAGATTTAATTCTGTTCATAGGAACTGGAACATATTATTTAACGTAGACTGGGGAGAAGTAGAAGAAGATTTAATTCTGTTCATAGGAACCGGAACATATTATTTAACTTTTCTGGGGTTCTGTTCCCTTACTGTGAGGTAATGGAGACAGATGGAACACTTTTCATCCCACCTGATCCCTAGCCTTACCATTCTGTGGCTGCTGACACCTGATGAAGAAAGATTTGGAGCTGTGGAGAGTCCTAGGCATCTTCTCTGCCTCCAGCTTGGAGACCAATTAAATGAGTCTCAGAGGGTAGCAAGCACTTCCTGGTATTTGCAGGGCCAAGGGGAAGAATTTTAAAGGGCATAGAGTTATACTTGTTAAACAATTTGAACTAACTCTGAAAGGAGTTAGAATAACCTATATGTGGACTGCCACACACGAACTGTCACGACAAAATATTTGAAAGAGTATCTATAAACAGTAAGGTGAAAAGTGAAAAAACATGAAATCTTGGAAAGGTCTAGAATGTGGTTATGAGTATGGATGCTGTTAACCTTCTACTAGGGAGGGGTTAGGTGTGGGGAAGTTGAAGTGGGTACGCTATCTTCAGCTGGAAATTGTTCATTTCTATCACTGTAACAAAGCCACTGCTTTACTTGATGCATTGAATCAGAACATTGGGGACCATCTGTGTCATCTGTGGGGAGAACCAGGGATGTGTCTTCTTAGGTTACTGCATCACTCTTGGTTCTTATGGCAAATGGAATTCTGTGCTAGATTGTGGTTCTATCCCTACGATGTCTTTCAGTTGTGAAGTCTGGAAGAAGTCAGACGTGGGCAGGGGGATTACAACATTATGTCTACTCACAGTCTGAGCATGTTGGAGACAATTTTCTCCCCTTGTTCTTTTCGTCTGAGTTTTTTCTTCTACTTTTCTTTATTTTACATATAGATCTCAGGTCCCCCTTCCTCCCTCCCTCCCTCCTCTCCTCCCTTCTTCTTTCCTTCTCTTCCACCCTCTCATGTACCCCGGCCACCCTCCCCTCCCATTTTCCCCCAACTTCACAGGTAGTTGTGATGCCCTCCAGGAGGGGTCATCTAAATCTGTCAAGTCATTTGGAGTAGGGACTAGGACTTCTCTCCTGTCTCTAGGTTAAGGGAATATTCCACCATGGGGGGATGTGCCTCCAAAGTCCTTTTGTGCACCAGGAATACATCCTGGTTACACTGTCCAAGGTCCCTTAGACTGCTCAGGCCTTCTAGCTGAGACCCATGCTCAAGAGGTCTGAGTCAGTCCCATGCTGGATTCCCAGCTATCAATCTGGGTGCCCATTAGCTCCTCCTTGTTCAGGTCAGCTGTCTCTATGTGTTTCTGTCTTTTCCTTCCTCTCTGCATCTGGATTCCAGTTCAGCTCAGTGTTTAGTTGTGGGTGTCTGCTTCTGTTTCCATTAGCTACTAGATGAGGGTTCCATGATAAGTTAGTAGTTGATCTCATTATCAGGGAAGGGCATTTATGGTAGCCTTTCCACTGTTGCTCAAATTGTTAGTTGGGGTCAGTCTTGTAGGTCTCTCTCTGGACATTTCTTTAGGTTCAGTTTTCTCTTCAAACCTATAATCTTTTATACTCTCTCTCTCTCTCTCTCTCTCTCTCTCTCTCTCTCATCTATTCCTCCCCTGACTCCATCTTTTTAGTCCCATGTGCTTTCCTCTCCTCCCCTTCTCTTTCTTCTAGTCCCCTCTCCACTCACTGTCCCCCCACTCCGCATATGCTCAGGAGATCTTGTCCCTTTCCCCTTCTGAGGGACCTTATATGAATCTCTTAGAATCCTTGTATCCTAGTTTCTCTGGTGGTGTGAATTATAGGCTGGTGATCCTTTGCTCGTGGTCTATAATCCATATATAAGCAAGTACATACCATGTTCCTCTTTTTGTGACTGGGTTACCTCATTTAGGATGATTTCTTCAAGTTCCATCTTCTTGCCTGCAGATTCCAAGATTCCATTGTTTTTTGTTTTTTGTTTTTTTTTTCCTGCAGAGTAGTATTCCATTGTGTAAATGTGCCACATCTTCTTTATGTATTCTTCAGTTGAGGGGCATCTAGGTTGCTTCGAGATTCTTGCTATTACAAATAATGCTGCTATGAACATAGTTGAGCACATGCCTTTGCTGCATGGATATGAATCATTTGGATATATGCCTAAGAGGGGGATGGCCAGGTCCTGTGGTAGACTGATTCCCATTTTCCTGAGGAACCACCATACTGATCTCCACAATGGCTGTACAAGTTTTCACTCCCACCAGCCATGGAAGAGTGTTCCCCTTTCTCCACATCCTCTCCAGCATAAATTGTCATTGGTGTTTCTAATTTTAGCCATTCTGACAGGAGTAAGATGGTATCTCAAAGTTGTTTTGAATTCCATTTCCCTGATAGCTAAGGATGTTGAGCACTTTCTTAAATGTCTTTCTGCTTTTTTGATTTCCTCTATTGAGGGTTCTCTATTTAGTTCTGTACCTCATTTTTTAATAGGGTTACTTGGTGTTTTGTTGACTAGTTTCTTGAGTTCTTTGTATATTTTGGAGATCAATCCTCTGTCTGAAGTAGGATTGGTGAAAACTTTTCCCTGTATGTGGGCTGCCATTTGGTCTTGTCAATTGTGTCCTTTGCCTTACAGAAGCTTCTAAGTTTGAGGAGGTCCCATTTATTAATTGTTAATCTCAGTGTCTGTGCTACTGGGGTTATGTTCAGGAAGCTGTTACGTTCTGGTGTACCTCCCACTTTCTCTTCAAAGAGGTTCAGTGTGGCTTGATTTATGTTGAGGTCTTTTATTGATTTGGAGTTGAATTTTGTGCATGGTGATAGACATAGGTCTATCTGCAGTCTTCTACCATCATCTTGTTATTTGTTGTTTTAAGAAGCAAACTGTTTATAAATACACATCTTCTAAGTAGTTAAAATACTATATTAAAAGCATGAAAGAACCATTTTGCTTTTAAAAGCTCAATTCAGCAGTGAATATTTTACAAATAAATTTGCCTTTTATCTCCACAAATCCCCAAATTTATCTGTCCAGGTTATTTGAAGATTAGTAAAAACACTCTTTCTTTATCTAGCAATTCCATAAAATCAGTAATATCTTCATTTTGCTCTTAGATTTACAGCTTTGAAGTGTTTTCAATGTTAAATGCCAGTGTAAGTTATTTTGGGGGGCAAGCAGATCAGTTTCGAGAACTACTGGAACAAAATAGCTTAGTTTCCGAGAACCTAGACTGAGCCATTGTGCAGACACCTGGCAGTGGACTTCCTTGGCCAGCCATGGGAAGTCCCTGAGATGATAGCTGGAAGTCTTAAGAGTGAGTAGTATCATTTCTTGTCTTGTTTACGAAGTGACATTTACCCATCATTTATAAATTGCCAGTATCTGCTCAAATCTGAGTCTGGAAATTATCAGAACCAGGAAGAGAGAAGTGATACATGGTAGGAGGAGGAGGACAAAGAATAGGTGGAGAGGGTGTGGAAGGGGGAGAGGTGACAGAGAAGCCAAGGAAGGGGGAAGAGGAGGAGCTTTGTGTCTGGTACCCAATCTGTTCTCATATCTTAGATTCCTTCTTAAAAAGCCATCTCTCTCTCTCTCTCTCTCTCTCTCTCTCTCTCTCTCTCTCTTTCTCTCTCTCTGTCTCTCTCACCCTCTCTTGCCCCCCCCACACACAAACTTCCCTCCAAATCTTCAGGTAACACACAGGTTCCCTAGCTTCCTCTATCCCCTTCTGGGAACTAGGCTTTGCCCTTTGATTCAAGGTTAGCGCTATAGAAGCTCAAGAGAGTGGCCATCCCCAGCTACACTTGCCTGACATGGCAAGAAAGATTTTGCATTCTCTATGACTCTCTCTTCCCAGCTGCACCGTTTGGAAGGGGGAAACCCCTCACTTGAGGGATAAAAGAGAATTAGGGTATTTAGTCATCAACTGTTTTGAAATTTAAGATTTTCTCTGAATATATTTTCTTGTATTGAGTGATTTTCAGTAATTTTGTTCTTAGATTTTTTTTTTAAAGATGGGAGAATAAAAGAAAAAAAAAGCCCACCCAAAGGAAATAAGTTGTTATAGCATCTTATCCTTAAACTACAGGAGAAAAATAAACTTTTTTTTTAAATTTTTAAATTCAGCACACAAGGTAAATGAATTTCATTACAACATTTGCATATATTTAATGAGGGTTCAGGCAGGAGGCCTACAAGAGGCAGATTGGACTCACTAATAAATTCTGAGAGTAAAAACAAATCAGTTCATACACATATTTTTCTCATGCCTCTTTATTCTTCCAAAAAAGTTCTTCCCCTTAGGTTCTCCTCAAGTTTCTTTCTAAAAGTTCTCTCTTGCCTTTAGTGATTTCTCCTCAAAAGTTCTCTCTAAGAATTTTTCCTCTAAAAGCTTTCTTTAAGTTCTCTTTAGAATTCCTCTTAAAAGTTCTCCTCCTTGTATCCTAGTTCTTCTGGCGGTGTGAATTATAGGCTGGTGATCCTTTGCTCTATGTCTAAAATCTATATAGCGAGTACATACCATGTTCCTCTGATTCTAAGAGATTCATATAAGGTCCCTCATAGAAGGGGGAAGGGACAAATTCTCCAAGCACATGGGGAGTGGGGGGGCAATGAGTAAAGAGGAAACTAGGAGAAAGAGAAGGGGAGGAGAGGAAAGCACGTGGGACTAGGAAGATTGAGTCAAGGGAGGAATAGTTGAGAGAAGAGAGAGGAGAGGGAGAGAGAGGGAGAGAGAGAGAGAGAGAGAGAGAGAGAGAGAGAGAGAGAGTATAAAAGATTATAGGTTTGAAGAGAAAACTGAACCTAAAGAAATGTCCAGAGAGAGACCTACAAGACTGACCCCAACTAACAATTTGAGCAACAGTGGAAAGGCTACCATTAATGCCCTTCCCAGATAGTGAGATCAACAACTAACTTATCCACCATCATGGAGACCTCATCTAGTAGCTGATGGAAACAGAAGCAGACACCCACAACTAAACACTGAGCTGAACTGGAATCCAGATGCAGAGAGGGAGGACAAGACCAGGCTGCAGAAACACATAGAGCTATCTGACCTGAACAAAGAGGAGCTAATGGGCCCCCAGATTGATAGCTGGGAATCCAGCATGAGTCATCAGACCTCTTGAACATGGGTCTCATCTAGAAGGCCTGAGCAGTCTAAGGTACCTCGGACAGTGTAACCAGGATGTATCCCTGGTGCACAAAAGGACTTTGGGGGCACATCCCCCATGGTGGGATATTCCCTTAACCTAGAGACAGGAGAGAAGTCCTAGTCCCTACTCCAAATGAATTGACAGATTTAGATGATCCTCCCTGAAAGGCATCACCCTACATGTGGAGTGGGGGTGGGTGGGAGGGGAGGGTGTTTGGGGTGCATGTGAGGGAGGGAGGGAGAGGGAACTGTGATCAATAGGTAAAATAAAAATAAATTAATATTAAAAAAATTCTCCTCCTTAAAACATTCTGTAAAAGTTCTTAAAATTCTCATAGATCCCACAAGGTTTCCAGTTTATATACCCAAAGACACAATTCTGTGTTAATAGCAAGGATACCAGGCATGAATATCACTCAAGGCCAGGAAGGTAGATAAGGGCTTGACAAAAATAAAAGAGGCCCTCAGAGGAGATGTGACTTGTAAAACATGCTGTTAACTGATTAAAGGGGATTTCTCAGTGCTATATCAAAGGGAAAAACTAAGGCTATGTAGTGTGAGATCTAGCCTCAAGGTAAACAGTAGGATGTCTCTTTTGCTGATGCCCTGGTGAGAAGGAATTCCTTTCTCTGGGGCCTATTTGAGAATACAAAGCATCCAGTACATATTGTATATGTCAAGATTATTCAGACAAATTCATAGCAATAGATATTCTGAAGTCTGTATTTCTTACAGAGTTTGCAAAGCAAGTTTTTTCCATCAGAAGTTAATTCTGGTAGGTTTGTACATAGAATATTAATTGCTATTTCTTTCATAAATGATAAAGGCTCTCAGCATATATTCTTTGCTACTGTAGATTACCCCTACTCTTCTCCCATGTTATCTATCCTGCTCCTGCTGGTCTCCTCCTCCTTCAATATCCCCTCTGTTTTGATGTCACATGTATTATTACTCAATCACCTTTATAACTCCCTCCCTCTGACATATATCACAATCTCTAGCATCTTCACCAGAGGAAGTGTGTGTTTGAAACTGTTCCCTAGAGTCTGGCTTAGTTAATATAATGATTCCAGCTCCATTCACTTTTCTTCAAATGTCATGATGTCATTTCCTTCAGAGCTCAACAAAATTCCACTATCCATGTGTACCACATTTTCTTCATCTATTTATGTGTTGATAGACACCTTGGCAAGTTCCATTTCTTACCTATTGTGAATAGTTCCATAATAAACATGGAAGTGTAAGTATTCTGTGGTAGGTCTAAAAACTCCTTTGGGTATATACCCAGCAATGGTAAGGTGGGGCATGTGGTAGTTTTAGTTTTAGTTTTTTAAATAAATCTCTACACTAATTTCTACACTTGGTGGAAATTTACCAGTATTTACCCTGACTAGCAATCTGTATGAGCTTTTCTTTTTTCATCAGCTTTTCCAGCATTGGTTGACGTTTACCAGGAGGTAAACATAAATATATATAGTAAGTACAGGTCCGATCTTAAGTCATGGAAGATAAAATATTATCTGTCTCCAGGATGCCGGTCTCTTTTTAAGGTGCTGGTGTGGCACATGGAGGAAATAGCAGTGAGTCATTGGAACCTTAACAAACTCAGAAAGACATCCCTTTGTTCTGTGCTTCCCTTCCCAGGCATCTGCCGGACTGGGATGTTTTTTCCTTTCATCACAATAAATGTGCCCAACACTAGGATTTCTGCTTCTGGGATCACTAAATTCTCTCTTGGGAGTGGTCACACCGTGTAGTGCAATGGCATTAATTGTGTGGGAGTTGCATGGCAGCTCCCTCACTTCACATAAGATGGCCTCTTCAGCTCTGGTTTACTCACAATCAATGGTAATGGAGTCAAAAGAGCCTATTGATAATGCTCACCCTTGTCACTTAAGAGTGGAAACCAAACGAAGGTCTCCAGATGTTTATTGCATGAACTTCAGTGACCACCTGCAAATGCAGGTGCTTGCTTCTTTTACTTATGGTTTCCTATCATGAAGGAAGAACTCAGAGCTTACTTGCAGGCTTTCCCACCAAGGGCAGCACTGTCCAGAGCAGTCCTAGCTGTCAACTGTTTAGGGTGGTGTGAAACTTTTTAACCTCGGGGTAATACCCTGGCACGCGGCCTTGACCTCTAAATCAACAAGAACACCAAGGTCATGAGGTGATGCTACAGTTGTTTTGGATATAAAGAGCTGGGGTTGGGGAGAATGGAGAAAGGTCATTTTTAAGTAACAGTAGAAATCGGGTTTGATATTATGGAAGCAACCTCAAAACACCTACCCTCTGCTCTTAGAGCAGTGGATGTTAGGAAGGGGAGTGAAGACTTGGTTACCAGACCTTGAAACATTAGGATAAAGTGTGGACCTTTAAGTTACTTATGAAAAGACATGTCTACAAAGAAGCCTGCAGCTGATCTATCTGAGCACTGAAGAGAATCAAGACACAGCCACTGTTTATTTGTGACTGGCAGATGCATGACTTCTGGAAGATGCACTTCTCCATTTCCGGAAAAGTTGTTGCTAGATAGTTTCTCTTGCTAACAGAATTTTCCATGTGTTTATCACATTATTCTTATAGAACATGTACCCTGAGAACAGAGCATGAGCATCCCTAGACCCCATACAGTTCAGGCTGTATGCAGCTTAAAACCATATCTGTAGCAGCTCTACGAGCTATCTAGAAGGTTGTGTGGAAAGTCCTAACTGAAGCATGAGCCATGGTCCTGACCCTTCCACAAATACTATTGGATTGCTGCATCCCTTAGACGCTAGGCTGTTTTTTGCTTTCATTTTTATTTTCACTTTATAAATGATTGTGTGTGTGTTTGTGTGTGTGTGTGTGTGTGTGTGTGTGTGTGTGTGTGTGTGTGTGTTTCATGGCATCACACAGGAGACTTCTGCAGCATATTATTGAAGTCCTATGTGGTAGGTATCAGGAGGGACCCTCCACTCAGTGACACATTTTCATTCTCTTTGAACAAAGCCTCTACCTGCTCTCTAGGCATCACATGGCCAATGGAATGAGACTCAGTGATCTCCATCTCTTGATTTGCAGAGTGACCCTTGAGCCCTCCCTGAGGAATGAAGATATTGTGCTATGTTGTGGGAAGGCACTTTTCCTGCATGCAGAAGGGATAATTGTCTTCTGAGAAAATAACACACTGATGTCTCTGGCCTCCTAGTTTTCATCTTCAGTGCCACTTCCTTTGACATAAAATATAATAGAGGGCACAATTGCCTTTAGCTACCTCGAACCCGTCATGGTCAAGAAGGTCTTCCTTCAATACCTAGCATGCCCTGTATGCTGCCATATCAATTAATTCAGAATATCAGGCATTTTAGTTATAGTGAGACTATGAAATTCTGGTTGGGATACAATTACCCTTCCACAACCAGCTGGAAACTTGGAAGTGTTGGCTTTTCCCACAATTTTGAAAGATTATAATCTTCAGGAGGATGTGGTACCATGGTGTTACAGAAAGATTATGCAGTTGAACCCTCCTTCTGCCTCTCATCAGCAGTAATGGAAGGCTATAATTATCCCAATTTACAGATGAAGAAATTGAGGCTTAAGGAGATTGAGTAATTTGCCTGCAGGTTACACAGTTAATAGCTAGGCTTGTAACTCCAGCTTATCAGGTGCTCAGACTAGACTCTTAGATCTGCTGAACCTTCTCATCTTTATACTTTATTTCTCTTTGGCTCCATAGCATGATGTGTTGGATAATGCAATAGGTCCTTTAAAGATGTTTGCATGGAATTGTGGATAAGAAGATGAACTTCAGAGATCAACAGATTGACCAGTTCCTAAGCCATCACTGGGCTATCTCAGCTGTAAGATGTAATGTCTTGTGACTCAGTTTCTCCATCTATAGCAGAGTAATAGTGACAGTGCCTGCCCTAGAGTTTGGTCTTAAAGCATTCAATAAAGTTCTACATATGCTACATAGAAGGCAGTTAGAATGAATCAAGCATTTGATTAACATTCAGTAATTATGAGCCATTATTATTATTATTTTAACCATAGATTGTTGCCATCTCTGGCAAGAGAATAGGTAGGCACCTTTTAGATGACAAGAAACACAAGTATGTCCCCTCCTGGATGTGCAGTATTAGAAAGTCATGTGCTTCTGGTGTCATGACCAAGAAGACAATTCTCCAAGCATCATGTTAAGCAGTTACACTGGTGCCCTCAATCCACCAACAACAGAAGCTGAAGGACCTGCCACTTTACAGTTACAGCCCAGAACTAAGACACAGATTGCCTTGGTGTGTGTGTGTGTGTGTGTGTGTGTGTGTGTGTGTGTGTGTGTGTGTGTGTGATAATCTTAATATGAAAAGGGAAAACTATCCTTAAAACCAATGTCCAATTTTATTTAAAAAGCCATTTATAGTAACTTATAATATCCAGGAATATTTTGTTCAGATATTTTTAGAGTCATTACCAGTACAGCGATAAAAATTCTGGGAATTCATATGACGAATTGTTTATTCCTAGTATTCTATTTGTTAGAAGTCCAATTTGTTGGAGAAGGCCTTATAAGATGTGGAATTGGCATAGAGAATGAATGGCTCCTGCTGGCACAAGCAGAGTATGAGGGTGCGCAGAACAGAGGTGAGAGCCTGAGCAGGGTCTGGCAGAGTTGTTTATCAGACAGTCCTCTTCTTGACTTTTCTTGGCAACTACTACCTTGAAACACATATTATTAAAAAGTATCGTGAGCTTGGTCTGGTAGTACACACCTGTAATTACAGTACTGGTGTGGTAGAGGCAGGATGATGAGGAAACCAAGTCAACCTTGGCAACATAGAAAGTTCCGGGCCAGCATGGGCTGTATGAAACCCTGAGACAAACAAATGCAAACAAGCCAAAACAACAAATTATTGACAATAATTTCATTAATTATCTCTGCCGTTTGAATATGGAATGACTTAAACATAATTTGGAGGCTGAGAAGAACATACCTAAGATGCTGTGAATTTGGAAAAGGTGCAAGAACTCAGTTCAGAACAAGAATTAATTATAATCTGTCACTTTTCTGACTAAATAAGGATCGAGGTTGAAATATTATTTAGAGGCTGGTTAGATATACCACACAGCTTTGTAGAAGGCTATCTAACTGGTACCTAGATATCATCTTCAATGTGGGGTCCTTGTACTTGTTTATAAAGGACCATATATAGCACTCACTAAGTATCTTTGACAGATTAGCCCAAGACTCTCACAGACAATCAAATCTGTGAGTATACCCAATTCCCTTATGTAAAATGGTTTAATACATATTATCTAAGTACACCCACTATCTTCTTTTAGCCATCTGTAGATTTTGGTCACCTTCTAGTACTTCATGTGATGTAAATGCTGTATAAATAGTTAGCAGGGTATAATATTTAGAGAACAATTACCAAAAAGATCTTGTGTGGACAACTTCAGTGCTGTTTTTTTATGTGCATTTTTAATTTGTAGTTAGTTTAACTTGCCAGTACATGCACTTCATCTCATAATATTGTCCTCCTTTCCTTACTACTCAAAGTCCAAAGCAATGGACATTTTTTTTTTTGATCAGATAGTATTTTGTGCTATTCTGAAGATGTAGTTCTAGTGCAGTCTGATAGGCTTTGTTTTCACTGCAATGGATGTATTTCCATGTATTTCCATTGGCACTGACTTCAGAAATCAACCAGTGTTATCTTTAAAAGTAACTCATTTTTTTCACTTGGGTTTCTTAAAAGATTTTTCTTTGAATGGCATCTCTGTGATTTTAGGTGTGGACATCATTCTCTGCTTCAGTTTAATGTACTGGGGGGGGTGTCTTTCATCAGTTGTACATAAAATCCAGTAATTATTTCTTCACCTGTTACATCAGATCCATTGTTTTAATTTTTTTCATTGAAATCCACTTGGTTGTATTGATTATCAACATCCTGTGCCTTCTAGCCTTTCTTACTCAATTTCCCACATGTGTTGTTTTCTGCTTTGCTTTAGATTATTTCTATAATTCTGTCTTAAATTGCCCACATTATCTGTTCAACTGTGGCTAGTCTGTTAATAAACACATTTACCATGTCTTAAATTTCAATAAATTTCCATGTCTTTATTTTAAATCTTACAGCTATTGAAAATATTGGTTTAATTTTGAAAACTTTACTTTTAATGATTTTGTAGTCCATATTCATTTTAAAGTTTCTAATTTCTTTCCTTTAAACAAATGTAAACTGGAACTTCACTGTAGAAATCATTATGGTTGTTTCTAGAAAAAAATCCCTAAAACTAGGTCTACTGTATGACCCAGGCATACCATTTTTGGAGCATATAGCAGAAGGAGTTTAACACAGCACACCACAGAGATGCCTGCCCATCCATACTTGTCACTGCACTACTCACAATCACTGATTCATGGACCAAGCTTAGGAGTCTATCATCAGGTGACTGGATAAAGAAAATACGTGTGATCCCTATATACACAGTAGAATTTTATTCAGCTTTGTCAAGAATGGAGCCATGCCATTGTAGGGAATGAGAGAAATTGGAGACCACTACTTAAAGAAAGACTCAGAAAGACAAATATTGTGTGTTTTCTTTCATATGTGGAGTACATATGATATGGAAATGAATATGTGTCCATGAGAGAGGAAGAAGAGGTAAAGGGGGGACAAGAGAGGGTAATGGAGGGCATGTGACAGAAGTACAGAGGACAGAGAACTCCAGGAGAGTCACCATCAAGAGAGTCACAGATGGAGACAGGACTGGTGGAGGCAAATAAGAGCAAAGCATTATGTCACAATTAGACTCTTTCGGCACTAACCAAAAATTAATGAAAAATTATTTCACATTTGATTCTGATAATTCCAATAATATAAAGTTGTAACTGGTATGGGTTTTTTTCCCATGTGATGTCTGCTAGATCTTGCTTTTGTGTACATTGTTAAGTAGAAACTATGTTTCTGGGATTGTGGCCTCTATCTTGAAGTAGCATCTTCTATAGAGAATTGGTTTGCTACTTCTGAATTCTCAGGACAATAACATCATTTGGACACTGTGAAGCAGATTTTGGGGGTCTGGGATGCAGTTCAGTGATAGAATGCTTGCCCAGAATGCTAGAGACTGGGTTTGATATGCCATGGGCAACAATCAGACAGGACAAGAAACAACAATATTTTTAAATTTTATAGTGCTCAAGTTATCTCAGAGCTGGAAAGATAAAAAGCCATATGCTCTGTCTCATAGGTGACCCCTGGCTTGAAATCTTAGATCTGTGTTAAGCTAGGAGAGTCAGTAGAATCTAGAAAACTAGAAATGGGCCACATGAGGGTGGAAGGGTTTACAGCAAATCGTGGTAGGATACAGTGAAGGGAATGGGGGAAAATGGAGTGGGAGGTTTAAGTGGGGAAGGGTAGGGCAGAAGAAAGGTACACGGGAGAGGATAAACACCAAATTTTGCCTTGAGGTTTCAGGCCACAGAAGGACTTGCTGTGAATTGTACTGGAGGTCTCACCTGAGAGTTAAATTTAATTACAGATTTTTTAAGGTGTTTTCCCCACTGCCCTGTACTTCTTCACAAGGTTTGATATAGTCAAATTTTCTTCAGCCTCTGGAGGACAGCTGTACTGCTAGCTGAGACTGTGCAAATTTGAAAAATTCACTCCTATTTATAATATATGAATGATAATGGTTAGAAATTTCCCATAACTGCATTAAAATCCTAGATGATTATAAAGTGAACATATCTTAGAAGCTGGATGGATAACAATCTATCCTCAAATGACTTAAATATAACCCCCTCTACTCTGCCCAACCAAATCCTGCAAGACATTCAGACTAACTCAAATCTTCCGAGTAGGATAAACTTTTCAACTCTAAATCCAATGTGGCTCTCCTGTCTGAGTCAGTGTACTATTGACATTCATGTTCTGCAGATTCATTACTTTTTGTTAGTTATTCTTTTTTTATTTGATCTCTAGTCTCAGAGACACATGCTTAATTTATATTTATATTTCTGTATCTCATTACATTCAAGAGATAGTTGGCATGTTCTTGACCATTTATTGAATGGAAGGATTTAATTGAGTAATAAATAATATGTGAGTGGAGTAAGCTAAGAATGAAAAAAGAAAAATAACTGAGGTGGTATTGGTATATGAATGGAGGTTCTGTATGTCTTAAGGGCATAGTTCAGCCTCTCAGGCCATGAGAAGCAGCTGAAGCTGCAGCTGGTGGTGATGAACTGTCAGTCAGGGCTGGGAGGAGATCTGTTAGTGCCCACAGGGGAGATGGTTTGCCTTAAGACATCCTGATAACGGTGAGATGAGTGCTGTACAGGAAACACTTTCCATCATTTCAGGAAAATGATTTCTACCAATCATTACTTTTAAAAGAGATTGAACCATATTGTTCTATAAAAATTATTGCCCTAAAATTCATTTGATTGTTTGCTGAATGAAGACATGTCACATTTTTTTTTTCCTGGCTTTCCAATTCCTCAAACTCAGCAAATTTTAGATGTTTTCTAAAGGAACTATGGATTTTTTTTGGTCTCTGCCTTGGGATGAGATGGCCTAGCAGTTAAGATTGTGTACTGTTCTTGCACATGATCCAAGCCCAGTTCCCAACACCCATGGCGGTTTCTGTCCTGCCTGGCCCCACAGCTGCTTTAGCCCCAAATAAACACACAGACACTATATTAATTATAAAAGTGTTGGCCGATGGCTAGTTCTTTTTGGCTAGTTCTGTCTTTATTAACCCATTTCTATTAATCTAACTATTTCCACATGTTCTTATCTTATTGGAGAAGTGTCCGGACCTGTTACTCCTTCCTCTGCTACATGGTGTCTCCTCCCTGCCTTCCTCTCCCCAGCCTTCTCCTGGTCTTATAGCCCCACCTATGCTTTCTGCCTGGCTATTGGACAAGCAGTATTTTATTCATCAGCCAAAAAGAGAAACATATAAACAGAAGGACATCCCACAACAGGGCCCAGGGCTGCTTACAACTAACTGCCTGTAGCACCAGCTGAAGGGGATCTGATGCCTCCACAGACATTTGCACTCAGGCACATATACCAAACACAGAGACAAAGGTATACACACAATTAAAAATAATTAAATTAAAATTCTCTACCATGCAAACATTTGCTCACACGTGATGGCTACAGAAAACAAGTTTTGTATGTGGCACTTTTTATTTTACATTTAAAAATTATTTTAATTTTACATTTATGACTGTTTTTCCTGAATCGATGCCTGTATGCCACTTGCCTGCCTGATGCCTGTGGAGGTCAGAAGAGAGTATTGTATTGCCTGAAACTGAAGTTATAGACAGGTGGGAGCCACCATATAGATGCTGGGAATTGAAGCTGTCTCCTTTGGAAGAGCAACCAGTGTTCTTAACTGCTGAGCCATTATCTTTCCAGCCTATGTTCTTGAAACTTTCAAAACTAAAAGACTTGATTTAAATATTTGAAGATCATTCACATTTTCTGTTTTAGAAATGGAGACACTAAGGCACAGTAACTCATCCTGGTTGCATAACCCTGAATGGGCAGGGCCATTGTGACTGGACTTCGGTAAGTGTGGTGGGATCTCTTCTCTCCTTCCAGGGAGCCTCACATTGACCAGTATGAAGTTAAAGTATAAACTGACTCCATTTTCAGTGGTAACACTGTGTGTACTTAAACTCTTTCCCCTTTGTCTTCAATTCAAAGTTCATTACTGTACTAACAGAACATGTCCTTGTAGGAAAGTGATGAGCATGTGCGGGTTCTGTTATTTGGTTTTTATTTGGAGAAACAGCTGGAAAACATTATGTCCGGTGACTGCTTCTGACTTAGTGACTCAGCTTTGTGTCATAGTGTGGGGCTTCTCACACCATCTCCAAGCCATCAGGAGGAGTGCTTTTGGAGACTGCTGAACAAGGCAGGGTTTTGTGAGAGGAGTACATCAGGAATTTCAGAACACACTGCTCAGGATAAAAGCTTATATCCCTGTGGGAGGAACTGGGCTTCATCGTGTGTGAACCATCTGGACTGGTTTTTCACAAGGACGCGAAATTCCCCTAAGGAGAAAGAAAGAGGAATCATGGGTGCAAGTTAGACAGTCACAACTACAGCCGTTGTGATGGCGATTCTTGGTGGTCAACTTGAGTACATCTGAAATGAACTAAAATCAAAGTATCTGGGTACACATGTGAAGGATTTTCTTTTTAATTAAATCATTTGAAACAGAAGACCCACTTTTAATCTGAATCTTTTGAGGTGGGAAGATCACCTTGAATCTGGGCTGCACCTTCTGTTGGCAGCCTATATAAATGGCATGAAAGGCTTTAGCTCTTTGCTTGCTCACACTCGTCCTGGTAAGTCCATTCCTTCACTGGTATCAGAGCTTACTTCTTTGTGATTCTGAGCTATACTGAAGACCAGATAAGACATCCATCCTTATGTTCTGAACAACTATTGAGTTCTTGGACCTTTAATTGGTAGACAGCTATTGTTGGAGTAGCAATATTACAGACTATAGGCAATGCTTGTGTGTGAGTGTGTGTGTGTATGTATCTGTGTCTGTGTATGGATATAGTGTGTGTGTGTGTGTGTGTGTGTGTGCATGCATGTGTGCATGTGCTCAATATATATTTAGTCTATAAATTTTGTTTCTCTAGAGAACCATGACTAGTAAAGCCTTTATTATGTTCTCAGTAACCACATGGAAATATGGGTGAGTGACTGGATGGAAACATAGAAGCTCTAGAGAAATGGCATGACTGAAGATCTCATTTGATTCTAAAATGCTTTATATGGAATGTAAAGAAATGGGGCTGGATGAATGCCAAGATCAGGGCCCTGAGGCACATATGACCCATAAAAATGGAGCCTACAAAGCAAAGAACAGGCCCCTAAAATTCAGAAATGAGAAAGTTACAGTTGAAGGAACACTCCATGTGTTCATGTAGCAAGATCCTCAGACCCTCGTAAGTAACAAAGTATTTGTTAGATTCATTTATAAAGATCTAATAATATGAAAACTGGCAGAAGATGACCATTGACTGGAACTGTAGGTAAAGGAGAAGCAAACTAGAGAACAGAAGTGTTTTGATTTGGCTAAGTACGAGGGTTCATGGTTTCATCATGGGGAACGGCAGATCTGGGGGTTGAGCTTGTTAGGAGACTGGAAGGGATCAATTGTCATCAGTTCATAATTCATTTCCATGGTTGTAATACCAATGGTGAGCTTAGGCAGTCGCTAAACTATTATACAGATTATCATATCTAGAGAGAGGAAGTTCAATGCAAAGAGATGGTTGATAGAAACTTTTTAGTTACTATTCTATTCTCTTGCTGTGACAAAGCACCATAACCAAGGAGTCTCATAAAAGAAGGCTTGTGGTTTCAGAGTGTTAGAGTTCGTGATGGTTGAGAAAGGACCAGATATGAGCTCATATCTTGCTCTACAACCAAGAGTTTGTTCTAATTTTTATTAGAATATTACCTGTGAGTGTTTTGGGTGACAAGAATAAACCCAAACTATTCACCCGGTGGACCCTAGACCGGTTGATAAAAGTAAGACAAGGACTGTCAACTTCAGAGTCCTCCATCCCTGTACCCTGTCCAGCCCTGGGACCACTTTTCCTTCTATATTCCTTGGTATTCTGATGTTGTTACTTCTTTTAGTATCACTTGATAACTTCTTTTCTCAAGGATTTTCAAGAGTTCAGTTTTAACACACATTTACAGGAATTTACACCACTTGCTGCACAAACTTGCTTTGGTGCTCACAGAAGATACACAAGCTAGGAACAGGGATGTGTGGTTTTCGTGGGTCTTATGCTCTCCATGTCCCAGAAGGCACAGGTTTATGCTGCTTTCCTTGTATGGAGTTTCTTTTTCTACCCCCTGTTTTGAGCATGTTTTCCAGAGCCTCGCCAGCTCCAAATAACCCACAGAGATGCTGTATTAGATGTAATGCTGTTGGCCTGTTACTAGCATTTCTTATTGGCTAGCTCTGTCTGAAATATTAACCCATATCTATTAATCTAAGTATTTCCACGTGGTCTTATCTTACTGGAGAGAGGGTCTGGAGTTGTTTTCTCTCAAGTCTCTACATGTTGATTTCCTCCTACCTCTCCCTGACTCCTCCTTGTCATCCGAGTCCCACCTATCATGCTTTCTTATTGGCCAACAGTGTTTTATTCATTAACCAATATGAGAAACATATTTACAGAATGACATCTCCCATCAGGCCCCCCAACATAATGTTTTTATTATTTGAGAACTTCATATAATGCATCCCATTCACACTTGCTTCCCATTCCTCCCAAGTACATTCTTTCAGATAACCCCCCCCCACACACATACACACACACAAACCCTCCAAAGGCCAATTTGTATTGTTCATATACTCATTGGATCATGGTAAAACTTCCAGTAGCCAGCCCCTTAAAGAAAACTAAGTATTCCATATCCCACTTCATCTCAGCAACTATCAACTGTGAAGAGGTGAACTTTGGCATCCTTATCACAATTTTTAAGGTCTCTCTTCAGTAGTTTACTGTCTGAACTGTTTGTTTTTGGGAGTGGGAGTGGGGAATCTGGCACAGAAGCTTTTAATATCCTTCACTCTCAATTGTGAGTCTATAGTCATCGATACCACTGCAAAAAAAAAAAAAAGCTTCGCTGACCATAGCAACACGGCCTATGGCAGCAGAATGAATTGTGAACATCAACTTGGTTTCCATCGACATGGTGTCTGGTGACAGCATGGATCGCAGAAGTGCTTGAAGGAGGCTTAAGGCAGAAAATGAACCATTCGTTATCTCAGATACCTTGTTGCTCAGAGTCAGGGTGATCACATGGTGGGCAGCATGTCTGGGGGCAGGACCTGGGAGAGCTCCAGGGACCTCTATACAACCTGGCCCTTGGCACCAGCAGCTCTGTCAGGACCCCAGGCATGACCACAGTGTTTCCAGCCTGTGGGCAGTATTTCACCCCATGCTTTCCTCCCCCACGCAGGGCAAATGTTGCAAGCAGCAGCAGCAGCAGTGCCAGCTCCAGGATGGCCTCATGGGGGCCTAAGCCTCCCAACAGCCAAGGACTATCTCTGCTCAATAATGACATGCTCCTTTGTCTGTGGCTACCACCCCTCCTACCATACCTGTTGCTGCTGTCACAGTTCTGGTCCCACTTGCAGCGGTGGCTCTAGCTTCGGGCCTGGTCTGTGGGCTGAGTGAGTGGCATGCACACATTGCTGTTGCCACCCTGCCACTCCATTCCACCATCTTTTTTCCTCTTTTTGTTTTTATTTTTAAACTGGGGTCTCACTATGTTCCCTAAGCTTGCCTGGAACTTACTCCAAGACTGCCCTCAAACTTATGATTCTCCTGCCTCTGACTCCTGACTGTGGAAATGACAAGTGTGTTCCACCATGCCAGCCACAGTTTTGTGATGTGTACGTATGTGTTCTGTACCTTTTCTAAGATGCCAACACTTGCTTTTGCTCTGAAGGCATTACCTCGAGCCTCCACCCCAATGCATGCATGTTTCATGCTCCATATCCCGTGCTTTGGTTGCTTTGACGTCAGCTTCCTCATCATTTTAGCATATAGTTTTCAATCTTAGACACACCTTCCAATAGAGCCTGTCTCCATACATCATGGTACAGATTTCATTAAGGCCACCAGAGGACAGGGAAACCCATGCTGACCTTGTCCTCAGCTTCTTGTGTTCTATAATTCCTAGCACATCATTTCTACTCATCAGATGGATTTTAAGTTAAAAAAAATAAGTGCTTCAAAACTGTGCACTAAACACACAATGATAGGCTAATTCCTAGCCCCTCTTAACTATGCATTAACTAGAACCCTCCTGAATCTTTAGAAAACTATGTTGAGTCACTTTGAGTTCTTGTCCAGATTTGAAAGCAAAGGACTCCCCGTGGTTCACACTGTTCAGTTTCTAAGAGAAAATCCATTTCCTTTCCTGTATCTGAAGGACCATAGTAGTTGCAATTTAGTTCTTCAGCTTAATATCTCAGGTTAGCATTGTGCTTAGTTAGACATCATTTAGCATGTGTCACTTCAGATGTTTGCCTGTCAGCTTTGGAGTCGTAGTCGCCAGAGAGCTTGTGAGAAGAGCAGTCTTGGTGCTCTGCTCAGGCCCGCTGAACCTGTGCATTTGAACCATGTCCCCAGTGATGGCTCATGTTCAGGCTTCACAAGCAGCATTCTGTGCTATGGATCTTGTGTTTCAGAAGGGCTCATATGCATCACAACTCTATGGCACCCTTCTGTGTGTGCTTTAAATATTCTGATGATGATGTAACTTCCGGATTTTAAGTAAATATTTAATATAAAAATGCTGTATCTCTCTGTTATGTTGGTAATAGATGGGCAATATGCTTTTGTTTTCACTACCTGGAATACATTTAATTTTTTCCTTTATGTAGAAATAAAGTCAAAAGTTTCTACTAAGATAATTTGTAGTGGGTAAACAACCACAGCACTCACCCATAGTAATAGACATAATGTGTGTGGGCATACATGTGCATGCATGTCTGTTCAACATGTGTATTTATGTATATATGCGTGTGTATGTACAATATGTGTACTTATGCATGTGTATATCGGCATATATGTGCATATATATGTATGCATGTATATTTACATGAATGTGCATATTTTATCATTTCTCTGTGATTGCTTTGAAATTTTCCATGCTCCTATCTGTGGATTTTGTATACAATCAATTGTATTTTTTCATTTTCAAGTCCCTGAAAAACAGGGGGCTTTATTATACAAGTAAATATGGGAATATAATTACATTTCTTTAAAAATACATAATTCATATCTAGTTCTGTTTGCACGGTCTTTCTTGCTAATTTATTCAAACAAACAATGAGTGAATTATTTATTACTAGACAGCTTATACTTGTGACAGAATTACAGAGATTTGGGTAAAAGTAAGTCCTCTGCCTCCATCTGTCCATGATGTGTTGACTCTCCTTTAAGATGGCTTTCCCTTTTTATAAACAAGGAATTTGTTCTATTTTCATATATTACATTTCAACCAAATTTTTCCCTCCCTCCTCTCCTCCAAGTCCCCACCACCATCCGCTCCCCCTTCATTGTTTCTCTTCAGAAAAGGGCAGCTCTCCCATGGATATCAATGAGTTATAACATATCCAGTTACAGTGAGACTAGGCACCTCCCTTCATCTTAAAGCAAGCCAAGGCAACCCATAAGAGAAAGGGGGGTCCAAGAAGCAGGCAAAGGAGTCAGGGACAGCCCTGCTCCTGCTGTTAGGAGACCCACAAGAACATCAAGCTACACAACTATAACATACGTAGAATGCCTTGGTCAGTCTCATACAGGTTCATTGGTTGTTGGTTCGGTCTCTGTGAGCCCTTTGAGCCCAGTTTAGCTGATTCTGTAGGTTTTCCCGTGGTGTCTTTGACGCCTCTTGTTTCCACAATCCTTCCTTCACCTCTTCCACAAGATCCCCCAAGCTCCACCTAATTTTCATTAGTTTCTGCCTGCAGCCTCTCTAATGACGATTGGGCTAGGCACCAATCTGTGAGTAGAGCAGAATATCTTTATAAACCATTTCATTGACTTTTTTTTTCACCAGTCATGTTTGGTTCTATCCTAGGTCTCTGGGCTATCCAGCCTCTGGGTCCTGGTCCTCTAGGCAGTGTCAGGGGTAGGCTTTCTTTATGGCATGGATCTCAAGCTGGACCAATCATTGATTGACTACTCCGACAATTTCTGTCCTCCCTTTACCACCAGCACATCTTGTAGGCAGGACAAATTATAGATTGAGGGTTTTGTGGGGAAGTATTGCCTGGTTACAGGAGGTGGCCAATTCAGGTCTCATATCCCCCATTGTTAGGAGTCTTAGCTAGGGTCACCCTTATAGATTCCTGGGAGTTTCCATTGCACTAGGTTTCCAGCTTGTCCCAGAGATGCTCCCCAATTCTACTTGTCTCCTCCAATTCTCTCTCTCCATCTTCCCCCTCCTGATCCCTCCCACCTTATACCTATTATGTTTCTCTATCCCAGGGAGTTTCATGTGCCCCCCAGCCCTCCTTGTGGGTTGTAGCTTAATTATCCTTTATTTTTTAGCTAATATTTACTTATAAGTAAGTACATACCATGCTTGGCTTTCTGGGTCTGGGTTACCCCACTCAGGATGATTTTTGTTTCTAGTTCCATCCATTTGTCTGCAAATTTCATGATGTTATTTTTTAATAGTTGAGTAATACTACCTTGTGAAAATTTATCATTTTGATATGACAGTTGAGCATGTAGAACATTTCTTTTTAATTAATTAACTTATTTTTCACATTCCAATTCCAGTTCCCCTAAACATTTCTCTAAGTGCTTCTTAGCCATTTGAGATCCCTTTGTTTAGAATGCTCTATTTAGATCTCTACTCCAACTCTTATTTGGATTATTTAGTATGTAGATGTCTAATTTCTTGAGTTCTTTATATACTTTGGAGATCAGCTCTCTGTCAGATATGGGGCTGGTGAAGATCTTTTCCCATTCTATAGACTGTGGTTTTGTCCTATTGACAGTGTCCTTTGCTTTACAGAAGCTTTTCAATTTCATGAGGTCCCATTTATTAACTGTCAACCTTAGTGTCTGTGCTATTGGTGTTCATTCAGTTCAGGAAGTTGTATCCTGTGTTGATGCATTCAAGACTATTCCTCCCTTTCTCTTTTATCAAGTTCAATGTATCTGGTTTTATGTTGTGGTCTTTGATCCATTTGGATTTGAGTTTTGTGGAGGGTGATAGATATGGATCTATTTGCATTTTTTTCTAAATGTAAACAGTTGAAGATGCTTTCTTTTTCCCATTGCATAATTTTGGCTTCTTTATTAAAAACTAGGTGTCTATATGTGTGTCAATTTACATATGGGTCTTCGATTTGATTTTATTGACCAACCTGCCTGTTTTTATGCCAATACCATGTGGGTTTTATTGCTGTAGCTCTTTAGTAGAACTTAAATTTGGAAAATCTTTTTCTAATTATTTACGCTGCATTAATATCTGTCTTTGATGTTAAAGTGTGCTTTTTGGAGGCAGCAGAAGGCTAGATCCTATTTTTGCATCCATTCTGCTATCCTGTCTTTTTATTGGAGAAAATGAGTCCATTGAAATTGAGCAATATTAACTACCAATGATTGTTAATTCCTGTTATTTTATTGTGATTGTTGTTGTTCTTGGTGGTGTGGTGGTGTGTGTGTATGTGTTTCTTTTAGTTTTGCTGGTGTGAAATTATTTATTCCCTGTTTTCACAGCTGTAGTTAATCTCCTTGGGTTGGAGTTTTCTTTCTAGCACTTTCTGTAGGGCTTCATTTGTGGATAGATATTGTTTTAATTTGACTTTGTCATGAAATTGTGGTGATATAATATTTATGATTTAATAAAGCCACTGAAGATCAAAATGCAAAGCTAGCCTCAGCTATAGGGCCAGGAAGAGGTGATTTACACCTTTAATCCCAGCAGCCACAGAGGGCAGGTGCTGGTGGTACACACCTTTAATCCCAGGGCTCGTGAGACAGAAGCAGAAGGATCTCTGTTAGTTCAAGGCCACACCTAGTTATATGAAATTGATACAGTCTAAAAAAGAAACAGCTCACACAAAGGATATCTCAGCACTTGGGATCACAAACCTTTAATCCCAACACTAGGGAGGTGGAGACAGGAGTGATATGGCTAGGCAGAGAGAGAAACATAAAGGGGTGGGGGAGACAGGAATTCAGGGGATTGCAGTCTGCATATTGCCTCTGAGGATTGCAATCTAAGGATTTGTGGAAACAGGATCACCCAATTCGGTCTGAGGTAGAGGCAAGAGTTATTGGCTTTCCTGCTTTGCTTTTCAGGTCTTCAGCTCAAACCCCAATATCTGTCTCTGGGTTTATATTATTTGTGTTACATGAAATACCTTGTTTTCTCCATATATAGTGACTGAAAGTTTTACTGGTATAGTAGTCCAGGCTGGCACCTGTAGTCTCTCAGAGTCAGCAATGAATCTGTTTAGGCTTTTAGGATTTATGTTAAGAAGTCAAGTGTAATTATAATAGGTCTGCCTTTATATGTTACTTGGCCTTTTTCCCTACTGCTTTTTAGTATTCTTTCTTTGTTCTATTCGCTTAGTGTTTTGATTATTATGTGACAGGGAGACTTTCTTTTCTGGTCCAGTCTATGATGTTCTGTAAGCGCTTTGTATCATTATAGAACCTCCTCCTTTAAGGTTAGGAAAATTTTCTTCTATGATTTTGTTGAAAATATTTTCTGGGCTTTTGAGCTGGGAATCTTCTCTTTCTATTCCTATTACTCTTAGCTTTGGTCTTTTCATGGTGTCCCAGATTTCCTGGATGTTTTGTGTTAGGAACTTTTTAAATTTAATATTTTATTTGACTGATGTAACAGTTTCTCCTATCATATCTTCAATGACTGAGATTCTTTCATCCATCTCTTATATTCTGTTTTCTTACCTTCCCTCAGTTTGTATTTTCTTTATTGCTTCTATTTCCATTTTCAGATCTTGACCAGTTTTATTCATTTCCTTTAGCTCTTTGTTTGAATTTTCTTTAAGGGATTTATTCATTTCCATTGTGTCTCTATCATCTTCATAAGATTGGTTTTAAGGTACCTTTCTTGTGCTGCAACTGTGTGTGGGTATTCAGGGCTTGCTGTAGTAGGATAGCTGGGCTCTGGTAGTCCCATATTGCCACAATGTTGTTAACTGTATTCTTACACTGGTCTGTAGTCATTCTGTGTTTGGGATAATTATAGATTTAGATGCTGTTTTCTGAGTTTATTTTTGTTGGGTTGATTTTTTTCATGTTTTTCCTCCTTGGTTTCTGTTTCCTCTCTTGTCTTCTGGCCTGAGTGGGTCATGTTTCTGGTTACCAGTGAGTCTTCAGGTCCAGTAGGATGTCTCTGCTGGGGTTTTGGTAGTCTGTGTGATCTCTGAGGTTTTGGGTACTCTCATTTCTTCTGGGATTTGGGGAATTGGCCTGGCCTCTGGGGTTCTGGATTCTGGCATGGGCTCTGGGATACCAGGAACCTTTGTAGTCTCTGGGATTCTGGGTACCAACCTGACCTCCAGTAGAGCATGGGTGTTCTGGATATGCAGTTGTGGGCCAGGATATGGAACTGATAGGAGTGGGGAAGTGTTGGAGACAGCTGTGTGGGTTCTAAGGAGTGTTAGAGGTGGTGGGTGGTGTCATACCTGGTATTCCTAGTATTGGTGTAGCCTCTGGTAGAACAGGGGTCTTCTACTGAAATTGTGGGCTAGGATGTGGCTTTCTCTTTCTGTCTTCCCCTCTCTTCCATTTTCCAGTGCCAGGGATCTAGCTACATCAGGATCTCATCCATGTCAAGCTATCACCATGCTACATCCCAGTCCCTGTGCTAGACAGTTCTGTATAGTCAGGGCTGAGACAGTGGGTTCTGGGACCAGGTAAGACTTTGAACTCCAGACTGTTGCTCTGTAATACTTCATTGTGCCTTGGTTTGGTCACCTGTAAAGTAGGAATTGCTGAGAGCAGGAGTTGCTGAGAGGAACAAATGAGATAATTTGTGTGATATGCTGAAGATCGATTCTTGGCATGCAACAGTTAACAAATACTAACTTAAACTGCGTGTGGGGCATTTCTTTACATCCTTATCAATTTCTTACACAACAGTAAGTTGTATTTGTTTAAGTATATTGCTTTTAGATACTCAGTAACATGAGATTTTTCACCTGAGCACCTAGAGAGATTGGTTGTCTTATGAATTGAGCTGTCTTATTTTTGTTCGCTCCAGAACATTCAGCTTTGTGGAGAAACTATTAATTTTGATATATGAAATTTTATATATTTGATTAATTTATATAATTTAAAAACAATTTATGTAAAATTTTAATATAAATTTATTTAATTCATAGAGTTCACATATCCATCTTTCAACTGGTGGTTAGTTGGGCTGCTTTCATTCTTGTGATATTGTGAAGCCCTGGAAGTAAGCTATAAACCCATGCAGTGCAGGATATGTCGGCAAATTTCTAGAAACAGAATCAAATCAGGAAATGGTCACATCATAGGTTCCAGTTTTGATTAGTTTTATGAGTTACTCTCCACAGGACAATGCACTTCATCTCCAAGGTGTGAAAATAAAAACTCATTTTTGATGATCACATTTCAATTTCAATTTTCAAAACTTCAGTTTATTTTCTGACATAATAAGAATGCCTATTTAGAAATGTGATAGGGATTCCTAGTTTTCCTGGAACAGTTAGTGGGTAGAGGCAGGGAGGTGGTGCTTACTCTTGATGTAATATTAGAAGGGACAACAGATTTCTATGGGAATTCCTGTGAAATTCACAGCACATTGTTCCTTTAGTCACCAACCGCTAAGTATTCTTGAGCTACAGAGACAAAGCGAAGGGTTTGGGAAGGGAACATGAACAACAGTGCATTTCATTTAGTTTGCATCAGAGCCTGGCCTCTCTGTGCCCCCTGAACTTGTCTTGGCTGAGCAGAGCTGTCGGTCGGTTCAGTTTCTCAGAGAGCCTTTTTCATTCTTTCACACAAATGTCCCATTGTGCAGTTCCCATTGCTTCCCAAACAGACCATATAGCTTTTGTTTGGAGGTAGGTGGGCAGCTTTCTATATTTTCAGATATCCATAAAATCTCTCAAGTAAGATGTTGTTTCGATTTCAACATCCAGTATCTTATATGGCCTTCATTAATACTTTTTTGGACAGTCTAAAATATTTTCAATCCATTCATCCATATTTTACAGGTTATAACAATTTAGCCACTAAATATAAACACTATATGTTTTATATAGTTCATGATGCACTGTCCTCCTGGTACCTAATTCTGCTCTGGTGAGAATTAGAATTTATAATGAAATATATATTTTAGTCCATTTGGCAAGTGCTCAAGGCTGTATTTGTATATACAAATGAGCTGAAGAATTGAAAAATGAAAAACAAAAAATTAGCATTCTAAGAGGAAATAAACACTTGGATATATTTAGTCAATATCATGGATCCAAAAATACTTGCTATTAAATGTGTTAATCGTGATACACTGTCATGGGTGAAAGGTGGCTGACCACTCTGGACCTAGTAGGAATTTCCCTGCTGCTTCAGAGCACCTGGCCTAGGAGTCTAAGCTTAGCTGTCTGGAGCTCATGAGGTACACAGTGGGGGGTTCTTAGCCCAGAGGGACTCCTATTATGTAGCACCAGTAAGTAGACAAACAGGGCTTACAGTTGCTTGGGATGAGCTAAATCACTTAACTGCCTTCTTCCACTTACCATATGAAGGACCAAATGAAATCTTTCCTGTATTCTCCGAGGACCTGAGCACCAAATGATATTTGTCATCATTGTGGTCATTTTTTGTTCAGAAGTTTGATAGTATCTCATCAGGCCGCAGGGACTCATGTCTTTTCTCTTTTCTTTAAAATTTACACAAAATAATTGATATCACATATCAAATCACATATCAAATAGCTGCCATGTTGCTCTGGCTGTGTGTCAGACCTTTTGTCCATTAACTATGAATAGTCACAAGCATCAAGAATACAGATATTTATATATTCACTCATTTTTTATATATCTAGGTGATTTCTATAAAATAGCAGGAGAGAATTTAAGTGGCTTGTAAGGGACAATTGAAACTCACATCCTTATTTTTCTCACTCCCACCCAGACACAAAAGTGCCTCTACCCACATAAATATCCACCATGCCTGTTACATGCATTTTTTCTCAAAATAAGAACTCATTATTACTCCAAGTTCAATGACCCTTAATGTTAATTATGATCAATTTTAATGTTGCTATTGATTCTCGGTGGCCCTATAAATTGTCTTTATTACTTCTCTGCAGACTGAAACTTTATTACTTCTCTGCAGACTCACTGGCAAGTTGTCAGAACTGCCCTTTCTCTTTCTAATGATTGCTCAGCATCTGGTGATGGCCAGAACTTAGCATGGCTGTTTCTTCCTGCAAGGCCATTGTCTAATTCCCTCAGCATTGGGATACATGCCCTGTGACACTCACTTATTACACACACTTACCTTGTATTTCCAGTATTTTTTGTCCTATCTTGTTACTGAGTAATATTGATTTTTGTCTTCATTAATTCTTCCCAGTGCTGCCAATTTTCCTCCCTCTTTGTCTTTGACATCTCTTTTAAAGTCATGTTCAATAAGCTTATTTTAGATTTGTTGAGTTCTCACTGAATTTATTTTCCTTTTACTTAGAAGTTTTATTGAATTTTCTCTGACATACCACCTCACACCTCCCAATACCTTCTACGGTTGCAAAAATCCTGCTCTGGCAGAATATTTTTTAATTTACTCATTCTTTCATCCCCAGTTTTGTGCAGACTCAGGGCTTGGCACATAGTAGGCTCAGTGAGAGCCAACTCTTACATGCAGTTCAGACCATCTCTATCCTGAGAACTATCCCTAGGCAACACCCATATTTCTTTTATACCTCTGCCAGCTTCCCTTAAGCATCAAGGAGGACTTTCCATTTGGGGCAGAAAAGGGAAAGTGATGCCCACGGCACCAGGGACTCTGGTGACTGACCTTTCTTCATAGTGTTATGGTAGCTCATCAAGTTTTCCATTGCTTTCCATGAGATTTATTTCCCTTGACTCTAGGTAAAGATGGCAACAAAAGATCAAAGAAATGATTTCCCCACATCCAGTATGGTGAACCAACTAGTTCATTTGGTTTACTTATAGGAGCTTGGATCTTTGTTTACTTACAAGAAGGTAGGTGACTCAAAGGTGCCTGCATCACTACAAAGCTCACTCCACTAGTGACAGCACACAAAAGCTGTGTCCTGGAGTCCTTTGTGCACCATGGGGTGCTCATTACTGAAGTTTCCTCTCCCACAGCAATGACATATTCCTTATGATCTGTGAGTTTTATGAGCCTCTTGAATCTCCCCACTCACTCTAGTAGATAATGTTCCAATCTGAAGGGAACAGCCACAGAAAAGAAGAAAACTATAACCTTCATTGTCAGGCTTTGAACTAGGTGTCCTGTATCCATTGTCTCACTCTACATTCACCCTTCAAGGTTAGCTGCTTCTGTGCTTGATAACCATGGGAGGTTAATGATCTCACAGTTTGTAAGCATCTGTACTGAGTGGGTTCCACTCCTAGTCTCTGGGACAGTCTAAACTAGTCTATGCCAAAACTATTTGGTACTTAGGTATGTTCATTCCTTTGGTCTTCTTCAGTTAAACCATGTCCTCCATGTCTTAATTAGAGGGTTTCAGAGTTTTCCCTGCTGTTGCATCTTAATACTCTTGCATAATGTTCCCTGTGAGTTATTAATTTATCCCAGTGGATTTGTTAATAATCCCAGGGCATTGTTTCCTTTGTTCATTGTATTAGAACCAAGTGACTGGCAAGCCCTGTTTCCCAACTTCCTTCACTAGTAAAGGCAGGCCTCCATTAATTACAGTATTTTGCTCTAACAATCTAATAATGTCCAAATTAAGGTTACTGATCATGTTCATTTTAATGAATCTGGCTGTGCTATCACAGGACACTTATTGGATATTTACCCCTAAACCTGGATAAGCATTGTGTTTGTGTTTACGCAAGCATTATTTTAAAGACCTGGCTAGCTCATGTTGGGTGAAGAGTATGATAAATTTAGGGTATGTCTTAGCTTCATATGATACCATCATATGCGTCTTGCATGTGTCCATGTGTGTATGTGTGCCTTTGGAGGTCAGAGGTTGATGCGTGTCTACCTCAGTCATTCTTTATGGTATATTTTGAGACAGCATCTCTCATTAAACTTGGAGCTCAACAGTTTGTCCAGGATTGCCTGGCCAGAAAGTCGTAGGATCTGCCAGCCTGCGTTTTCAGAACTGGGATTATAGGTGTGAGCTGCCACACCAGCTTTAATGTGAGGTCCTCATGCTTGCACAGCAAACACCTTACTCATCACGTCATCTTTTTAATGCCCCAATGACAAATTTTAATCTGCAATATGAAGTCTTATATTATGTGCCAGAAGTCATTATCAGTTGTGTTTCCTGTTTGAGAATGAGTTTTGGCTTAGAAAGCAGCAACATTTTTCTTTCTATTGTCTTTTTATGCGAGGTTAAGGGTTGTCTTCCAGGTTTGTTTTTTTTCTGACTAAGAAATTAGGTATTGCCAATGGTGGGAAGCACAGAAAAGAATGATTTTAAGCAAAAAATACTAATGAACTATAACCTATCTTCTATGGAAATTATAGTGATGATCACTTTGACCAGTTTGGTGTATTTATTTTAAATCCTGTATATTAGCGCGCGCGCGCACACACACACACACACACACACACACACACACACACACACACACACACACACACACGTTTCCTGAGCTGGGAAGATGGCTTTATGAGCAAAGGGCACTTGCAATGCAAGTCTGTCTGACACCTGATGATCTAGTTTGACCCCAGGCACCTACAGTGGGAGGAGGGAGACCGCAGATTTTCCTTTGAGGTCTACACATACACATGGTATGTGTACACCTGTACTCCTACTCCTACTGTACAGATACAACTACCCACAATGACAATAATATAAAACAAAACTTCTGCTAGGCATAATTTAAACAATAAGGTAGAATATTGTGATGTGTATCTGTCATAATTTATTAGCCATTCCATTTCTTAGAGTTAGCTATTCAAATCCTGCTTTTTTGGTGTCATGGTCCAATGTACATATTAATGCATTTTTAACTTTATATAACATTTGTGATTATTTTATTTAGGTTTATTCTTTTAGAAATTACATTTATTATTGTGTGTGTGTATGATGTGTCATGACATATATGTGGAGGTCTGAGGACAACTTTGTGAAGCTGATTCTTTCTTTCCACTGTAGCAGGCTTTCATTGGGGCCACCAACTAGCTCCCAAATCATGACATGGAGTCTTGTCATTAGTTATGAACACTCAGCCTTAGCTTAGCTCTTATTTTAATCTGTTTCTCTTTATCTACATTTTGCTTCAGGGCTTTTTTTTTTTAACCTTTCTCTCTTTTGTGGCTGCCTAGCTTCTGGCTCCAGGGGTGTCCCTCACTTTTCGCCTCCTTCTCTTTTCCTTTTTCTCTCTCCAACTTAGATTTCTCCTTGTACTTATTCTCTCTGCCCGCCAGCCCCACATATCCCTCCCCCCCCCCGCCTAGTTGTTGGCCATTTAGCTTTTTATTAGACTAATCAGGTACTTTTGGCAGGCAAGGTGAAACAAATATAATACATCCTTACACCTTATACTTGTTCAGTACAAACAAGCATACCATCTTTATATAATCAACAAAGGCAGCAGAAACAAATGTAGTATCTTCACATCATTCAAGTAAGATTCCAAAGCATGAACAAATGTAACACATCTTTGCTTAGTTAAAATAATATTCCATAACATTCCACTCTTCTATGGGTTTTGGGAATCACACTCAGGTTATTAAGTGCTTATCCACCAAGGCATCTCTTCCACCCCTACATTGATTTTCTGAAGGAAAACTGCTAAATTAACATTCAAGGCCACTGGAAGTATGCTTAATATTATTTACAGAAGGGAATGAGTCCATTTTTGTTTCATTCATAGATGAGTTGGAGCCAGGAATTAATACCACTGATAGGTACTGTATACTCACAGGGCTAATTTGATCACTTAAATCTAATGATGGTGTTTTAATTGGCAAACTCAAAAAGTGTTTCTTACACTTTCAAAACAGTAATGTTGGTATGTAAGTGGTTAATTTTATTTAATATTTAGAATGACTATGTAATATATAACAATGTGTTTACTACATCAACATTATAGGTGACATATGATATTAAGTGCAAGGGCTCTATTACTGAGCTATATCTCTAGTCATAAATTTATTAATTGAATTTACTAATTTTATTTTCAAATATATCGTGTATGTGTACATGTGTTAATGCTATAATTTTAGAATGTTGTTCCCCATAATTGAAGAAAAAGAAATATTTAATTATGTTTTCTTTAAGCTTCTCTAATAGAATTTTTAAACTTTGTAATTTAGAATTTATTTTAGGATATAATTTATTCTAAATATTAAAAAAAACTCTGAATTTTCTTTCAACAAATAATCAGATGATCTAGCAATTCTTACAATTCTTGTCAATTGAGCCTTTCTGTACCCCTTCTGCAAACACTCTTTCAACACTTTGTCATGTGCTAATTTCTTATATGTATTAAGATCCATTTTCTGTTTTATGCTATTTTGTGTCAGTGAGCTGGTTTTATTCTCTCTCTCTCTTTCTCTTTTTCATGCGTGTGTGTGTGTGTGTGTGTGTGCGTGTGTGTGTGTGTGTGTGTGTGTGTGTGTGTGTGTGTGGGTGTTTAACAACATTTCTCGTTTCTCCTCAATTTCCATCGAGCTTTTTTTTTTTTTTTTTTTTTTTTTTTTTGGAGACAGAGTATGAGTATATCATGGCCTGGAGTTCACTGAGGTGTCTCAACTTGATGACCAGTAAGTCCCAGGGTTCTGCCTATTTCTGTCTCCCTAGTCCTGTGGGGATTAGAGATGTGCCACTAATGCCTGTTGTTGTTAAGTAAATTTTAATTAGTATATACCTAAGTATTGTCTAAGTATATGTGCAAGTGTGTATGTACAAGTGTGGGCATGTTCAAATGTGGAGGCCAGAAGATGGCATCAGATTCCTCAGAGCTACTGGAGTTTTCAGGATTTCTGATTTGTTACATTGTTTCTGGGATCCAAACTCTGGTGTTCATAACAACTGCCTAGCTACCACTTGACCCTCCCTCCGTCCCTGCCTCCATCCCTCTGTCCCTCCATCCCTCCCTCTCTCTCTCCTTCCCTTCTTCCCTTACTCCTCCTCCTCCTTTGTGGAGTCTTAGGATCACTGCTGGTCCTCATGCTTTCATTAGAGACACTTTACCCAGGAGTCATCTTCAAAGCCATTTATACTCTCAATTATTACAGATCTACCAAGTTTTGGGGAGGGGGTTATTTGCCCTTCTGATTTTTTTTTTACAGAACTATTTCAACATTAAACACCAGCTTTATGTGGATTGGAATAAGTTGCCAGATTAATTATGTCCATCACCCCTTATCTCCTTTTTCTTACTGTAAATCAAAGAATAAAAACAAAATGAGGAACACAAATAGCTCTGGGATTTTTATTAGAACTGTGTAAAACCACACCATTGACTTGGGGCATACGTGAAGTCTGTCTGCTCTCCGTCTACCAAGGTATGGTCCTTTTCAACAGAAGGGCCTTGGTTTTCTCTATTTTAGTAAGTTTGTCTGCTTGCATGGCCAGTGTGCTTGGCTCAGGCAGATATGTGGCAGAGGCAACCTGGGAGGCAATGATGCCAGCAAATGGCCCTTATGCAAAGAATGGCTTTCACACTCTTAAAGGGTACACAGCACACCAGAGGAGAATATGCATAAGGCCTCAAATAACACACAGTGCTTGGAATACTTCACTCTCTGATACTCCCTTTTTGGATGCTAAGGCCCTTGACACAGAGTTTCACTACACAGCCAAGTCTCCTTGTCTTTGCTCCCTGAGTGTTGGGATTACAGGTTTGTGCTACTGGGTGCAGGTTTTCTTAAGCCCTTTTCAGAAGAATTTTGTTCAAGGCATGGGGTCCTCAGAGTAGTGGCATAGGTGCAGAGGCCATTGGAGGTCATAAATGGGCTATAGTCATCACTTCCATTCACTTTCCCGCCCCTTCAGTATCTTATCTAGGAAGGTGTTTTCTGCATATTTAATGCAATGTTTCAAAAGATGTGGGTGAGCAAATGCCTGCAGGTTTTGTTTCTTCCTACCTATGCTTTCTTGTCAATATTTTAAATGATCTTTTCATATATCTAAACACCTAGAGTGTGCATGGTAAAATTCTTTAAAAATGTTTTCTGTTTTGAAGGGGCCTGTTGACTTATGTGAAAATCTCATTTCATCACCTGCCCAATGCACCTGCACTGCTGTTATTCAGCGTCTGTCCAGATGGAAAGCCTCACTACAGGAAGGCTTCTTGACATAGTTTCCCCAGATCTGCCTGCTACACCCTGTCTAGAGCAGGGCCGTGCCTTAGATATCTTCTTAATTACACTGAGGCATTTTAAAAACTTGATGTTAACTGGCCTATTATCAATTAACTTCCATCTGTTATCATGAGACAAAATCCAGGCTCCCAGGAATAGGATAATGTTGCTGGAGTGTCTTTTTCCAGTCTGGTCCTGCTGCCGCTTTAGCCCCAAATAAATACACAAAGACTTATATTAATTATTAAACTGTCAGCCAAAGGCTAGGGCTTCTTACTGGCTAGCTCTCTCTTAATTATTAACCCATAACTCCTAATCTATGTATTTTTACATGGTCTTACCAGAGAATGCCTGGTGGGTCTGATTTTCTTGGTCTCTACATGGCATATCTTTGTGGCCTCTCCCTCTACCTATCTTTCCCAGAATTCTCCTCGTCTCCTAGTCCCACCTATCTTCCTGCCTTTATTGATCAAACTGGTTTATTCATCAACAAATAAGAGAAACATATATTCAGAAGGGCATCCCCTATCAGGATAATGTGTATGTGTATGGGGGGGGGTTAGGGAGGTGAAAACAGTGGTTTTGCTGTAGATATGCTGAAAAATCTTGAAGACTTTTTCAAGATGTTGTTGTAGGGAGAGTCAAGATTATGGTTTAAAACAAAACAAAAAAGCAGGTTTTTCAGGTAGCCAATATCAATCACAGAGGCATCTACCAGGTCTTTGGAAGAACCACCTAGATTTGAGGGGGGATGTAAGATGTAGGCAGGAAATGAGCTTGTTTCATGCTGATTTAATCTCACAAGAAGCAGTTTCATGAGGGTTTCTCTGCTGTGTCCCAGAGATCATGGTTGTTCAAGCATTGCACAGCAATTTGGATAACATGAGAGGAAAACATACACAGCCTATGTCTTAAACCTGCAAGATGACTTTCTGGAATATTGAAAACATTTTCTATAAATTTCATACCTTTTTCTTTTTTCTTAAATGTAGAATTATTTGAGATGGGCATAAGACCATGAGAGTCTGGCTCATAGAACTGATAGCCAGCAAGTCATGCAAAGACTTGACACTTGTCAGCAAAACTTTTAAAGCAAGGATGCTGGGATTAAATTAGATTCAAAAGGACAAGTATTGAGAAATATGGCAGTGCATAACAGTTCAGTTCTTTTGAAATCTGCTGAAAATTAATAGAGATTTTTCTGATGCAGTCAGGGACTGATTTTGAATTTTGAGTCCAAGTATGTACATTTTCCAGATGTAATTATTTCACCCAATAAATGAAAGGGTAGCTGTCTCCAAGAATCGAGCTTTTACATCAGGAATGTGTCTGGCTGTAGTTTGAGATTCATTTGAGTCTCTTGATTCTGAAGAGTTTTTAGGAATTTCCTAGTTAGAAAAAGTTAATTTCAGGAATGAAGAAGACAAAATGAACATTTAAAATTGGGAGATCTATGCATTTGGAATCATACACGTTGGATTTCTTTCTTTTTTCTACTAGATATACTTAATGTTTTCTTTTTGCTAAGGCAATTTTAGCTTATTGAACATAAATAATAATGACTGAATAGCACATTAACATAAAATATTTAACATATAATTAATGCATGTAAGTGTATATAGTTCATGAAGTAGGCTAGCCATATGAGTATTTCCTACTCTATTATTTCACAGCTAGCAAGTGCCATAGGATGTGAGGAAAGGTATTGATACCAAGTAGCAACCCATTTGCTTAAACGTCATTGGAAAGATCTAGCATCCTTGTGCATCTTTATTCTTTCCGTCCAGTGCACTGAATCTGGATGTTGTCATTAGAAGATGGTGATGATGATGATGATCATGGTCCAGTGAGTCCTGTGGACAGAGCAAAGGCCTTGGTAGCTTCTGGTGGGTGCTATGCTACTTTACTTCTTTACTTCTGTGCTACATGGTTTATTCCTTTCCAAGTAACTAGAACATAGGCGTATGTATTTACCAAGAATTATACCTGAACCCTCCCAGACAGTGTATCTCAACCCTTTGAAAGGTATCACCTGGATCTTGGTGCTATATGAGTTACTCTAGCATCTGGTTTATCATTAAGTCATCAATTCCTTGTACTGTGTCATGCCCATGGTGGATACTCAGTCCATGTTTGTTGAGACTAATGGACAATAAAGTTGGCATCTCAGAATAATGACTTTAATTCCCACATTTGGATACAGCATTATGATAATAAAGGTGATAGAATTTTTGGTTTGATGACTGTACAAGAACTTTGTCTATTTATTTGTTTTTATTTTTCCTGACAGAGTTTAATTTCAAGGACATCTTATATAATGCCATTTAATTTCACCCAAACATTTGAATTACATTAGTTAGGATATACAGGCTGTGCCTTACTGTTCCCATGTCTATACTCCACAGACTAGACAAGAGGATTGGATGCTGCTTTAAACTCATTATGACTTTGTTTCTCAGCCCTAGGCAAGATCATAGGGAGGACAGAGCATCATATGTGGACTTCCCATTGCCTAGACCTAGTACCAGTTCCGATTTCAGTGTTCAGAACCAAACAGAAAGTACAGTTATCAGCAGGGGTATGAGGTAGTCTTCCATGTACTGGAAAGGAGGAGACTAAGAATTGGTGTGCAACAATGACACTGGCTTTTGCAAGTTATATAACTCCCACTTTATAGATAATGAAACTGAGGTCCAGGGCTGAGAAGATAACTCAGCTGATTAAAGTGACTGTGGTACAAACATAAGGACCTGAGTTCATTCTGAGTGATGATTTACATTCGGTTTCCAAGCACCAAAGTGAAAAACTGTGTGGTATCATGATTGTTGACCCAGTGATGGGAGGCTGGAGACAGGCAGACTCATGAGGCTAGCTAGCCAGCTGGCCTAACCAATCAGTGAGAGACCCTGTACCAAAAAAGTAAGGTGGACAGCAGCCAAAGAAGCCTGGACATTGGCTTTTGGTATCCAAATGTACACACACGCACACACGCACACACACACACACACACACACACACACACACACACACACACACACACAGAGGCCCAGAAAGTATATACTACTTGTTCAGTGTTAGACTACACATAAAGCAAAGTGAGGTCTGGGTTTTCAAATTCCATGATTTTAATAAACCATGGAGGACTCCTTTTTAAAAGGCATTGTTTTTCTTAGAATAGCCTGACTTTAGTGAGGGCAAGCATAATAGCAGCACTGGGTTTGGGCTTAGAGAAACCAGTTTTACAAGACCAATTTTTATCCTTCACTTACTGGTCCAGGTATTAGAGCCACTTTTCTGGGAGGATAATGGCTATGATGGTGATGTATCTGTTGGAACCTGAAGAGGTATGAAGTATATATAGACATGTTGTTGTCAGGACTGAGTAATACCGGCTTTCTGAACTGGCCCTGTGCAGATTCCCAAAGCACCACTATCCATGCTACTTCCAAGAAAGTTTCTTCTCCTGTGGAAAATAGACCCTGTGAAATTATCCAGCTCATTTAGTTATTTCCCTTGCAAAAGTCTATGTCACACAGAGTGCAGCAGGAACTTTGACTTCACTGGCATGACAAGAGCTCGTCATTAGGCAGCAGCATGGAATTTTGACAGGATTGATTAACTTTCATTATCCATTATTCCCTTACACTATTCTTGAAATTATACTTTATTGAGAGATAAATTTATTTTATGTGTATGGGTGATTTGACTGCCTGCAGGCATATATGTGTATCACATGCTTGCCTGGCCACAGAGGTTAGAAGAGGGCAATGGGTACCCTAGAAGTGGAAATACAGAAGGTTTTGAAAGCCATGTGGGCCCCGAGAGAGGAACCAGGGTCCTCTGTGAGAGCAACGGGTACCCTTAACCATTGAGCCGCCTCTCCAGGCCCCTTGAAATCACATTTTGAAAGATTATTCTTAATAGTAAGTGTTGCTGTGAGTATTCTTCCTGACACATGTAAGTCACTGCAAATTCAGGAAACACTTCGGATTGTTTGTGTGGGTCAAACAATTATGTGTTGCCTAAGACTTAAGTAAAGCAGCCCTTTCCTGGAGATGGAAAGAGCGGAAACACCTTTGAGAGACCTGCCGTCATCAGCCTGAGATTTCCCTGCCAAGGGACTCTCAAGGCTGTAGTTCCCAGTCTTTGTCCCTGGATTTGAGACTCTCTCAAGCTCCAGAGCTCAGCTGCACTTCTCCTGCAGAGTGACTCACTTCAACAGCCCTGCCTCCACATTGCTTTGGATGTGATGTCATACATTTACTAGACCTTTGGCCTCTTCCTTCCTGGCATGGGTTTCTGTGCAATAAATTAATGAGATCAGAAAGGAAAAGTGTTTCTGTGGCAATTTGTGAGTAAAAACTCCCATTAAACAAACAAACAAGAAGGCTGCATGTTTTCCTCTGAAATATGTCTTTTGGGTGTGCCTACTCCTGTTGTCTTAATATAGCCTCTACTAACCAAGGGCAAGCATGCCACACCTTTCTCCTGCTCTCCCATTTGGACATAAAGTCTGTTATTATTGATTGTTCTGTACTATATGCTCCTAAAAATGAGATTTCATTTAATTAGGGCATTTTCGTTAGTGAATAGTGGGGCTTTTTAATTTTAGTCCTTTACAGAGTTCTAGGAAAACATTCCCATTTAGTTTTGCTTCTCAGAGTCATAAGAGTCAGAGAGAACTCATTAGGAAATAGACTACCACAACAACATCTTTACTGCTGGAAGAAAGTGGAAAGAAAAGGTGGGCATTTGTATTGCAAGCTTTTGTCTAGTTATAAGTGGCAGTTTGACTGAGCTTGGAAGTTACCTAAGTCCTTGTAGTGCTTGTATGCCAGCCTGTGGCCTACAGAAGCGTCAATAGTCTATTGGATTTATAAAATATCTTCCCAGAGGCCTGGTTGGACTCCTTAGTACTGTGATTGATGGATCCACCCTGTGTGTACCTCTTGGCTTGCACGGGTCCTGATTCCTCAGCGGCATTTCTTTTCTGTCCTTTCATGTACACAACCACTCTTTGCACAGGTCCCCTGAAGCTGTCTAAGCTCCAGTTCTTCTGTGCATTTGGATTTCAGTGCTAACCATGACTCCTTTCTGCTTCATTGTTCTTTCCTCTATTGTTTCTGTTCCTCTAGATTTACATTATGGTATGATAATTTCTCTTGTGCTATTGAAAATCATATTTGATCAGGACAACGAGCCAATGAAAAAACAGAAAACATAAGGGTGTGGTCGAATCTAGAGACAAGTTAAGAGGCATTAGTGGGGACTGACAGCCAGGGTAGGGGCCCTGTCCTCTACTTCACATCCGATGGCATTACTGCCTCCATTTTCTGCCCAACCCTTGCACATCCTGGCTACAGTTCAGGCAGAAGGTACCTTTCTTAGCTGAAGCCTGAGGGATGAGGAGGATGCAGTGACAGAGAGGCAGTACATGCTACAGCTGGGTAGCTAGGACTGAATTCTAATGTGATGATTCTTGGTCCTCAGTAACCAAGGGCTTAGCTGGCAGCCAAGGTTTTCCTGTACCTTCTCCTCCAGCTTCCTCCTAGAAGCTGACAGAAGCCAGTGAGCACCATCCACTGCCAGTTCCTATGACCTACCCTCTCCAGTGTCTGCCTTCTGTTTTAAATGGATAGCCTGGAGGGGACTGTACAAATATCCTCTTGATACTTCAGCTAGTGTCTGTGGCAGGTACATGGTTTCAGGCATGTTATACAAAAATAACAATATGATTTCTTCCCTTCTGTCCACATTGTCCACATTGTCACAAATGACAGGTTGTCATCCTTTTTTTTATGGTCCATTGTGAATCCATGTACCACATTTTTGTTCATTCACCATCAGTGGGTGCTTAGGATGATTCATCTAATTATAAACAATGATGTGATAAATGTAAGGATGGCATCTTTTGGAGATTTGTTGCTTCAGGTGTTTGTGCAGTTTTGATTGACTTACATTTTACATCTGTGTTATAACTCCTACAAGGAAGGCTCACAGATCGCTGTGGGCAAAGGTGTGGAAAGAGAATCAGGGAGTTTGCAGTGGGATTGTGTCTCCTAGTAATGTCAGAAGCTACACCTCTGAAGTCTTATCAACATGGCTGTATAAACATAAGTTGAGCAAGGGTAGACAATCTAGTGTGGAAGAGGGAAATCTCATGAGATCTTAATTCTATACAAAGAGCTACAGGCAACTAAGGAATGATGGGAGCTGGAGAAATAGTCTTTCTCAGGGAACAGCCTATCACTTGATTATCCAACACCAAATGGTCAGCCCTGAAAACATATACATGCAAATATCATACAGACTGAGCAAACTGTATTTATGTATTAAGGCATGTGTGTGTGTGTGTGGGTGTGTGTGTATGTGAATGAGTGAGAGAGAGATAGAGAGAGTGTCTGTGTAAGAGAAATTAAAGAACAAAGAACAAAAAGACCATGAATTTGAAAGAGAGCAAGGGACAGGGAGTATATGGAAGGGCTTGGAAGGGGGAAAGAGTAGGGTGAGATGATGTAATTATATTAATCTAAAAATATTGTAAAAATTATATACATAATGTACACATGAATCAAAACATCATTTTGTACCTCATAAATATGTAGTTACTATTGGTTGTTGACAAAGCAATGAAGATAAAAATAGGGAGAAAATTGAAAGGGTTAGTTTGGAGTTGACATTTTTTTCCTCCCCAAAACAGAGTTTCTCTGTGTAACAGCCCTGGCTGTTCTGGAACTAATGCTCTGGACCAGGCTGGCCTCAAACTTACAGAGGTCTGCCTGCCTCTGCCTCCAGAGTACTGGGATTAAAGGCATGTACCACTACCACCCAACTTAGTGTTGACTCTTATATAGTAAGTATAATTCTTAGGTTGTTATATTTTCTGTCAAATGCAAATGACCCTTAGAACTCAGTCCTGTTCTAACAGTGATAAGCTAAATTGCCCATCCTCTTATTTATTTTACCTTTTAAAAGTCAAGATCCAGTTTTACTTCAGATCAACCCTGAAGAGATGCTGCTAGCTGGATGAGCTGCATTAGACTTAATGAATGTGTGATAATATTAACTGTGTCTGTAGGCTTATTTTCCCATCTATGCATACAATCACATAGCTAGCATAAAGTTTTAAATGCTTTTATTTTAAATATCAGCCTGTGGGGGAATAATCAAGACCTAACAGAAGGGAAAACGAGGCTTATGAAATTATCATGAAAAAGGCACATTATCATAAACTAGAAAGAAAAGCCATAAAATAAGAGTCCTACCAACTTAATATGGTAAATAAAAAAGGATAATTGCTGCTATTAGTAAAATACTAAAATGGGTAACTCTAAATGGATAGAAGTTAGATTTTTGGGTGGAAAAGGGGGTGGTTTGGTTTATCTGTTGACCTGGAAAAGGGGTCTTTAAGGAAGAACATTTCCCTGAGTGCTACGAGGCAGACAACATGAGCTAAGTCATTGCTCTCCTAAGGAATGACATGCTGTCAATGTCATCCCCAGGATTCTGACTAGCTGAAAGCATGTCATCATCAAGGAAAGGGCCATGGAAAACTGAAAAGACTCTAGTTGCATATATTCAATAGACAAATCTAGAAGAATTCTGCCAAGATCTCAAGGTGAGGGTGCCTCTATTGTCTATGTGAATGTAACATTAGTAAACTTCGGATGCTGTGGCGTGGATTTCAGGAGAACAAAAACAAGTATATAAAACCTGTAAATGATGGGGCTGGGAGATGGCTCAATTGGTAAAAATTTTGCTACATGTGGAGCCAAGACCAATTTCCAGAACCCAGAAGAAAATCCACTGGGCAGCAGGTACCCATGGTCAATGTGCTGGGGAGTCAGACAGGAAGGTCCCTGGGGCTGTCTTTATGACTAGCCTACAAGTATTGGTGGATTCCAGGCTAATGAGACATGATGTCTCAAAGAATAAGAGCAAGAGTGACTGAGAAAGACACACAGTGTTGACCTTGGTCCTTCTTATGCATATGTATATCAATGCATATACATGCATGCATACCAGTTGGGTCATATGAGACCTATCAATACTTTCACACATAGATGAACACAGAACACAAACCATCTCTTTGAAGTAACCCCAATGTACTAACTTCAAAATATCAAGAGGTCTAGGTGATTTCAAAGATTCTTGAAGATGTGGGGGTAGGAACTTTGTCCATCTAGTGATACCAAAGATCAGGGGACATTATAGAGAAGATGGACCTACCCTACTTCCCACCCCCAGCTCCAGACATGAGCAGGAAACTTTCACATTGTGGATAGAGCATGTTAAATCTGATGTGCTGATTTCCCTAGGGCACCTGGCAAGTAGAGCTTGCCATCAGAAATGGCAACAGTAGTAACATCTGGAGATATTAGAGGTGAAAATAGGCATTGGGGAAGCTGGGCAGGGAAGCATTCTGGGGCCGCTGGGCAAGAAAGCATCCTAGTGCTATACTGCTCTTGACTCCAGCAGGCCTTACAATAACCTTGGGGTTCAGGCAGGTGCTCAACCATAATGCCAGGCCTTTCCCAGCAGCATGGATTCTGGTAAGGACAGGAGAATTCTTCTGTCCTCTCCTTTCCCCAATTTTAGTAAGTTAGCCACAGGAGGAATTACATTGCCATGAAGTAAACTGATTTTATTATTGAATGAAAAAGAGCATAGTTACTTCACTTAAAGGTAATCAAGTAAACATTTTTGGAACTTGAAACATTTACTTTCCAAAGAGTAATATCCTTATACAATTGATGACTGATAGCCCTGTCATTAAATTGCATGCATTCAATTCACTCATTTGCATATGATGGTTGTACTAGTCAACCACCATCCCCCCAATACTATACATTAGGTGACTTTAAAAAATGAACATTCATTTCTTCATAGCTTGGTAGTAGCTATATCAGCACTTCTCAACCTGTGGGTCACAACTCATTCAGCATATTTCCATCTCTAAAAATATGATTCATAACAGTAGCAAAATTATAGTTATAAAGTAGCAACAAAAATAATGTTGTAATTGGGAGTCACCACAACATGAGGAACTGTATTAAAGGGTGCAGCATTAGAAAGGTTGAAAAACGCTGCTCTAGATAAAAGTGTGGAATGACTGAGATCTGGGTGAGGGCTCCTTTCAGGGAGGTTTTCTTTTTGTGTCCTCCCCACATAGCTGGGACAAAGAACAAACTCCATCCTCATGACCTCATTTATCATCCTGCATCTCTGGAGTCCTAATTCTATCTCACTAGGAGTCTAGCCTTCAAGTGTGAACTTGGAGAAAAGGACTGATTCAGTCCATAGCAGCAAATGTCAGCTCAAAGTTGTTTCATAGAGACATAAATAACAAAGTAGTTTTAGGAATAATAAACAAATATGACATAAAGCATCAAGTGTATATTTTATTTTTAGGTGAAAACATAAATGTCCTGGGTCAGTCTTGCCGTCCTTAAAATGAAATAAACATAAGTGTTTCTATTTCCTGAAGGGGTCCCCAGGGGTCATTTTCCTATGTCGGCAGAGCTTTGGGTAGTGGCCATAGAGTCTGTGCTTGTGCCAGGGAAGTACCGGGATGAACATGAAGGTGCCTTCCCTGTGTCTGTGCACAATGATTTTTCCAAGTATGACTTACTACAGAATAGCTGGGTCCCCATCCTAGAAAAGGTTCTTAAAGATTGTTAAGACAACAGAATGCCAAAGCCTGACTCTAGTACCTATTTTCAAGACTGCCACAGAGAATTGTTGCAAACTGAGTGGATTAAATAAAAGTGTATTATTTTCAGCCAGTGAGATTGCTCACTGGGTTAAGACTCCTCCCTCCAGACCCAACATCCTCTTCCCTATGGGTAGGAGTCTGTCCAAACTATCCTACCCCTGTAATCAGATTGGTAAATACCCCAACTATCATCATAGTGCCTTCAACTAGTAACTGATGGAACCAGACACAGAGATCCACAACCAAGCACTAAGCTGAGCTCCAGGAATCCAGTCAAAGAGAGGAAGGAGGGAACATATGAGCAAGGGAGGTCAAGATCATGTTGGAGAAATCTACAGACACAACTGAACCAAGCTCACAGAAACTCATGAACTCTAGACTAACAGCTGTGGAGATTCCAGAGGACTGAACTAGGTCCTCCATATGTGGGAAATAGTTGTGAAGCTTGGAGTATCTGAGGGGACCCTGGCATTAGGACCATGATATAGCCTGGGACATGAGCTAGCTTGTTGGAGCCCATTCCCTATGGTGGGATGCCACTCTCAGCCTTAATGCATGGGAGAGAGGCTTGCCCCTACCCAAACCTATTGTGCCAGACTTTGTTGACTCTTCATGGGAGCCCTTACCCTTGAGGAGTGGCTGGGGGAGGTAGAGGGGTCAGGAGGAGGGGTGGCAGGAGGAGGAGTGGCAGGAAGAACTGTAGTTGGAATGTAAAGTGAAACATAAAAGAATAAAACAAAACAAAACATAAAACCTCCCTGTAAAACCAACGATCCGAGTTCATCTCCTAAGTCCTCCAAATGGAAGGAGAAAGCCAACTCCCCTAGGTTGTACTCTGATTTGACCCATGTGCCTGGGCACACGTGTAATCACATATATAAACACACAAACAATAAATAAATGTAAAATTGTATTATCTCATAGATGTGGGCATGAGAAGTCTGAGATCTGAGAAAGTCTGAAAGGTGCAAAAGGCCATTTGTAAACAACAGGGCAAAACCGTTGCTTGAGTTCCTAGCTCCAGGTGGTGACCTTGTGCTCTCAGCCTTCCTTGGGACAGACACTGTAGGGGAGCTGAAACCTCCAAACTTATGAAGTGCCTTTCCTTTTTATAAGTTTTATGTATTTTGTTACAGTAATGGGAAACTGACAAATAACTTGTAAGGACACCAACTATAAAAGATTAAGGGGCCCTTTTCCAGTGTGGTTTCATATTGGCTAACCATCTTTATTTCCTATAAGGTCTTCTGGGATACCAGAGATTGAGATTTAAACATATGTATCTTTATAAAAAGATTTTGCTTCAATAAACAGAGTTACATAAGGACATTTTCTCATATATATATATGTATATATGTGAAACAATCTACCCCCAAATCTCTCTGCCCTCCCTTCCTTGGGCTCCCCCGCTGCTCCTCTTTGCTCCCCTAGGCAGTCTCATCTATTGGTATCTATAAACAAATGACCTTCCTGAATCTTAGCTCCTTTGTGTGGTTATCTGCAGTTGCACCCATTTTCCCACAAAGGACATTCTTCATTCCATATTATGCTTTATCCTTTATCTGTTCCTTCCTGTGCTGATGGACACTTAGCTTGGTTTTATATGTTAACTTCTGTGGGTTGTGCTACAATTGACATTGATGCACAAGTGTTTCTGTTTTTTTTTTTTTTTTTTTTTTTAAACAGAGACACTATTCAGCACCTGACAGAACGTTGTACAATTTTATATCTTTGGTGAAGATTGGGGTTAATTATTTTTTTTAACTGTTCTTGACCTCCAACTCCTTTTAAAGGAAGCCCCAGCAGAGCAAATATCGCACTGCATAGGTCTATCAACAACACTTAGTGCTGTGGAGGCTGGAAAGCTTTGTTTTCCTGGAAGCTTCTTACACTGAAGGAAGTTGCAATGTGAATGTGACATACAGGTACATCTAGGTGTATTCTTGGTTGAAAACAGAAGCACTAGAAGGCATCTCACAAAATGCAGCCGGCCATCTGAAACAAAGAGAAGCTATTCCAAATGCTATGCTTTTTTCTGCCTGGCACTCTTTTGGGCTTGCTTTAAATGCTTTGCCATTTGGTTTGGAAAAGCTCTCAGACATCTTTGCCACCTAATTATGGGCCATTTCCAAAGCCTTTCGGGGAGCTGTCATAAACAGCAGATATGCAGTTGAGGAGAAAAATTTGTTTTATAGGCTTTGATTTTGCCTGTTAAGAACAGACACATAAAAAAGGCCATTTACAATGGCAAGAACTTTGCCAGGATTTCTTTTCAGGGTAGATGTGTTATGTGACTTTTGATTTTGATTATATTAAGTCTCATAGACATGAAGTCATAACGATGGAAAGTTCACATTTGTGAAAAATGTCAAATTGGAATGCCTGCTTTTCAAGACCATCCCCCCCCCCTTGTTTTTACGTTATAGCCTGAATCTTTATGGAGTTGATGAACACCAAACCACCATGTAAGCACAGAGGTGTGAAATGACGCTCTGAGAGCCATTAAGAAAACATCACTCTTTGAAAATTGAAGCCACAGCAGGTGTGATAATACACGACAGAACTGCTCTTCAGTTGCTCCAATTAAAGGAAAAAAAATGTGTTAGAGAGAATCTGGATATGACAGTAGGGGAAGGAAAACCCCACCCCCACCCTGCACACTGGCACATTCCACATCTATTTGTGTCCTAGAATAGCTTGCAGTCATTTAGGGTTCCAGGGATGCTTGTCCAAAGCTGAGTAGAGCTTGTAACACAAAGGCCAATGAATGCAAGTGTCTGTGAAGCTGGTCTTCACCTCTGTGCATTAGTTGTCTGCTGTCACTGAACACTCTTCAGCATGTCCGGTGTGGAAGAACAAATGTGATCTGGCTCTCTGAAACTCCCCATGTATCATATGATAACAACCATGCCTTTAGCAGTATGAATTAATTGATTTCAGCGGAGATGCAGCTTCTAAGAATGATAATTATGGCATGGATTTAAAATACTTTCCTTGAGCAGCTGAACTAGTATGCTTCAGAAAAGATATACTTATTTAAAACAAGATGCTGCTTTAACCCTATTAGAATGGCAGAAATGTAAAATACTTACATAGTCAAGTTCCTCATGGATGTGGGGCAGGATATGATTTTATTCACAGCTTGGGGTAATGGGGAATAGTATAGCTGCTTCCAAATATAATGTGTCCCTCCCCTGCTCTCTCGCTCTCTCTCTCTTTCTCTCTCAGTGATAAAAAGAATTAAACCTGTAGCTCTATATTTGCCAAACCCCTGTGAGCCCTGAAATAAACTATATACATTTAAAATAACAACACATCAATATTGAAATATCTACTGTAAAAAAAAAAGTATGCCACACTAATGAAAGATATCACTAATGGATAAATATGTGTGAAGAGAAGGGGCAGGTGAATAGTCTATGTTTTCTACTCAATTTATCTAAAAATAGCTCATTGTGAAAGAATGACTACAAACACCCCCAAATATGAAGTCATAATAAGTTATAGAAGAAACTTTAAAAATATACATTTGTTAAGTAGAGAAAGTCAGCCTGTAAGCCTGCTTATTGTATGATTCGGACTGAATGAAAAATAGAAAAGTAAAACTATTTGGACCAAAACATTTGGTGATAAGAAGGACAGCTGTGGGAAGCAGTTGTAAGGTAGGGACACTAGCAGTTATCACAGGCACATGCCCTTGCAGAGCCATGTGTCTGCTACAAAGAGTCCCAGATTAGCGTATGGGCTTTGTTAATGCGAATGAATTGACACTGGTCCATCAACTGTAATGACTATCCCAAGCCAGTGGGAAATATTAATAGTAATGAAACCTAAAGCAGGTCCTTGGGACTGCATGAAAGCTTCATTGTTCCTGCTCAGTTTTTCCTAAATCCACAATGTGTCTAGAAATATCTATTTTGCACTTTAAAATTCAGCAAAATTATATGATCCAATTTCAGTTTCCATAAACACAATTTCGTTAGAGTACACATTCACCCCACACGGAGAACTGTGGTGGCACACCTTTTCTGGCATCTTAACAATCGTTATCTATAACTGTCTGTGTAAACTGAGTCTGAGAGCCAGTGTCCTCTTTTGGATCCTGTTGGCTTGGATGGGAAGAGTCCTTGCCATGGCACATTTACTATTCCTTGAATTTCTCTGCACTGACTTGGTTTGCTTTTTGAAATCTCAGGAGGCTGGGCTCCTCAGTAGCAGGAGGGAGTCTCTTTTCACTCATACTCAATGTCGCCTTTATACCTGGATTGCTGGGCAACTCTGTGCTTCTCTTTGTACGAATGGAGCCATGCACTTCTCTTTCCTTTTATATCTTAATTCCATTTATATCTTAATCCCCTTCAGGGATGTTCTAGGGAGACTGATACAGTAGAAGCAAACATTAATTTGCTGGACCAAACTGAGTTCACTTTAGAATGGCCTAAGAGGGCAGGTGCTGATATAAAAATCTGAACGTGGCATTGGAAGTTACAGAGATCCCTGTAGCTTGAAGGGAGAATATTTGATGATTTGATCTTTTAGTAGGCAGAGCTCTGCAAACCCTTTACTCTCCAATTTGTATAGTGTCTTCTGGACTGAAAAAGATCTGAGAGGTAAGGACAACAGACGTGAACCTGTTCCATGATGGGTGACTGGGCTGCCTTAGGCAGGCTTCACTCAATCTCCTTAAGTATAAGATAAGGATGACCATATCTGCCTTGCATTTAGCTGTTGGGATGGAACAGCTAACACACATCAAGCTCCTTATGTGGGGCCTAGCTGTGTGTTAGCATGTGTTGTATCTTCCCTGATGATCTAACTGCCTTCCTTGCTTTTCGCTTTGAGTGTTAGAAATTGAACCAAGGACCTTACGCATTCCCAGTGTACACCCCTAACTCTGATTTTCCTTTTTAATATCTCAAAAGAGTGTAAGCTGGGAGGTGGTGACACATTCCTTTTAATTCCAGTACTCAGGAGGCAGAGGCCAGTGGCTTTCTAAGTTTGAGGCTAGCCTGGTCTATAGAGAAAGTTCCGGAACAGCAAGGGATACACATAGAAACTTTGTTTTGAACCCACCCACCACCCCCCAAAAAAAAGGAAAGAAAAGGAAGTGTAATGTGTCCCAGTTTTATCCTTGCTTAGAAGGTTATAAAAACACTTTTTAATGTCAAACTAGACTCTCTTTTTCCAATTCAGTTTCTGTCACTTGTCCTATATCCTCTGGACATGCTCTCAAAAGCTGTCACAAAAGGTAGCAATTGAACCTCTTTCTGACTAGATTAAATAGCTCCAATTACTCTGACCTATTCGAAGAGAAGTTTCAAGCATCCCTTTGAAAGGGTCCTTACCTCTGTCAGCACTCTTCTGCTGGTTAGAACTGCAGGGTGCTGATCAGAATACACTCTGTGGCTTACCTGAGGGTTAACAGATACAGAATATTCTAGAATAATTGCTCCCAGCCTTTTGCATGCACTGGTTAGTTCATTCTAACATTTTGTAGTGTCTTTCTTAATTGATTGCTTCTTAGTCCTACCCTCTTTTATTTTTCCTGAAACAAACAAACCAAAACATTGCTTTATTCCAGGCTTGATAGTATACAAATGAGATCCAAGTACTTAAAAGGTTGAGACAGGAGGATTAATAAGCGTTTGAATCTCATAGTGAGATTTTTGTCTACAAAAAAATAAATACTTCTTGGTTAAGAGCAGGTCTCTGAAACAAGGCTTTCAGAGTGTGATTCTTATGCCATCCACTTAACAATGGTGTCCTAGCCCACATTTCTTCATTTTTCTGAAATTTATTTTTTCAACTGTTAAATGGGTCTAACACAGAATCTTCTATAAAGATATAGGGATTTAACTTGTTAGATACAAAGTTCTCTGCAGTGTGGACACACGGAACACAAAACAAACATTAGCTATTTAAAAATCTTTCTATTTTGAAATTATTTTAGACTCTCAAAAAGCTGAAAATACCAATTCACACTTATCCCAGGATAGGCAAGAATGCAGCCCACCACACAATTGTAAACTTACTTAAAATAATATGAGAATCCTTTTGAATAATATTTTTGTAACTTGATTGCATAGTTCTTGGTTGTGAACTTTGAAGATGACAATGTTGTGTCACATATAAAAAAAATGGATACTATACTGCATCATCTCTGGATGATGTATAGTACCTGATGTGACAGAAGAACTCTACAAAGAGTTGTTGCATTGTAATGTTTAGAGAGTAATTGCAAGGGAAATATTTCTGCACCTACTCAGTTTGGATATGACCACCATAGACCAAACACATAGCACAAGTCAGCAATAATGCAGCTTCCACCCCCCTCAAGTATTTTGGAGTCACTCACTCCTTGCTGCATGTGAAGATGGAGAACCATTAAATCTGTACTTCCCACTTCCCAGACCCACTGTGCTTATATAATGTCATATGATTGGTTCTGGCCAATTAGAGTTGAGTGGCGCTAATATGTCATTTCTAGATTTCTCAACGTGCTCCTCTATTTCTTCTGCTGGGGTGAATCACATCAATTTTGAAGCAAGAGGATTGTAATAACACCAGATGAAAGCAGTCTAATCTCCCAAGCCATCTCTGGGAGGAAACTTCAAACTCTATTAATGTTAGGTTGTGATTCAGAGTTAAACCTTTCTTGTTTCAAAGCACTGGGGTTGGGAACTTGTGTTATAGCATTTAGTGATAATTATTCCAAGAAGTAGACAGTTGCATTTCTAAAAATCTAATTTCTTGTTTTGCCATCTGTAGGAAGCATGTGAGCAACTAAAGAGAAAGCAAGAGCTTGAGAAAATTGTCACTTCTTATGGGCAATAAAAATAAAATAGAATGTTGCATGTATAATCTCAAATAGCGGAGAGCATCTCTTTATCCAACTCGGTCCTAAGAAGGGTTGTCAGAAACAGATGTGGCAAAAGACGTAAATAGAGACTCTCAGAGGGTCTGGACTATTTCGGGGGTTGTCCCTGTAGTGCAGCATGGGTAAGCTTCCTACCATTGGACAAGTAGAGCTAGATACTAGAGGGGAAGACAAAGGGTCTGTAGCATACAACTCCTGACTTCATTTCTCAGTATGAAATCCAATATTCTTGTGTTCAATGAGGTCATTTTCCAGGTCCCTGATTTAAAATATTTCACCAATTGCTTCAAATGACCTCTCAGACCAAGGATCAGCTGAAAATCTTTTCTTTACTTGGAAAATTTTATTCATATTTTTAAAAAAATATTTTAATTCTTTTTAAAAATTTGTGGTGTGTAGGGGTGTGCATGGTGAAGGTCAGAGAACAACTTTGTGAAGTTCTTTCCACCTTTATGTGGGCTCTAGGGATCAAATTCAGATTTCCAGGTTTGCATGTCAAATGCTTTCATCCACTGAGCCATCTCACCTGTCCTCAAGGTCCCTTCAATTGGAAGTAAACTACCATTTAATGACAGAGAACTATTTCAGGCCACCCTGGAACAGTAATCATTCATAAGACTCATCTTTGCTCAAATGTCCCCTTTTGAAAGGGCTTCTGTTTTTATTGTCCCCAAGTAGGAAATAAACACTTTTAGCCTCATGAATTATTTAAATGTTAATTGGTTAATAGCCAGCACCTGGGGACATACATGTATCTTTTCATTAATTGATTATTGACTTAATTCTACTGAGTTCACAGTAAATTTCATTTGTATAAATTTCAGTCTTTAGAGATAAATAGAAATCACCCTGATCCTACAGATAGTCAGTTGCTGGAAGCATTCTATGTGTCCTTGAATATGATGTAAATACAATGTACCTGTTACATCCATTAGCACCTTTATGAGATTTATTTTAAGCAGTGATTAGCATTAAGAGCTATTTCAAGAGTTGGAGAGATGGCTCAGCAGTTAAGAGCCCTATACAGAGCCATCTACAGGGGACCAGGACTTTGTTTCCGCCTCCCTCATGGTTATTCAAAACTGACTGTAACCCTAGTTCCAGGGGACTCTCATACCTTCTTCTGGCTTACCAGAAGCACAAAGCATATACATACAGCATACATACATACACATAGGAAAAGATCTCCATGTGCATGAAATAATAAATCTATAAAAAAAAAAAAAAAAAAAAAAAAACTAGTTCATATGAAGCACCGAATGATGGAATTTTGTAGAAATGTATCTAAGTTTAAGAATATGAATATCTTTGGAATGGCTTCCCAGCCTGTATACATGAATGCTTAAGATCTCTAAATAACAAAAGATCACATTTCAACCACTTCAGCACACAGGAGTACATCTGTCCTGATGTGAATTAGGACCTGAGAGGGGGTGACAATAAATGAGCAGCAGTGAGGTATTTGCAGGAAAATTCTGCTTAAAGTCTTGCTTCTGTGCATTTCCCTCAAGCTCAGTGATAAGCAGTGATTGTACTACAGCTCAGAGTTGGCCACAATGGACTATTAACCTCACCATAGTATTGACTATATATCAAGGCTTGATTTACTGTTTTGTCATGTAGACTTAAGATGACAAAGATTGAAGGTTAAAGTGAATAGTGTCTTCTGTCTGCAGCATTGCTTCATGAACGGTGAAAACACTTCATTGAACAGTCTTCTGATACTTGAAGGTGAGGAGATTTAGAAGGGTCACTTTTGCAACCTTGAGTGAATGACATATTTTAATGTCAGTGAGAAGGAAAATATCAAAAAGCATCCTGTTTGAACTCTACTCACACATTAATTTCAACCTTGGTTTTCTGTTGATAGAATGTGGCAGAAGTTAAAGAATCTAAATGATATTCAGATTTAGTATAAATATATTACATGCTTTGTTATTCATAAGTTGTGTGCAACATTAAGGTTTACAGAAATCCTATGTCATGTTGGTAGATACGCATGTCCCCTTTATTGATGGGCTGGATGGCATACATTCATCAGAAAACTACCACTCTCACTTCCCAGAAACTATAGGTAGATGACTTGTTGTTTTATCTATGGACTTCCCCAAGAATCTTAGGTTGAAACTTAAAATATTCTGGATTTAAATATGACAATAACTTCTTTATTAATGTCATTATGAAGGTTTTCTTGCAACTTGAATTTTTCCTCTTGTTATTCTTATAAAAGCTATAAAGCTTCCATCTCTTGAAAGAATTTTTAAGAGTTTCTCTACTTGTCTCCTTATAATAGCACATATGCTATTCTCTGCCTTTTGCCAAAAAGTTTTTCTTATTAATGTGACATCCCCACCCTCCTCTCCCCCAAGCTCTTCCTAGTCTTCCTCTGGCTGATTTGGTTACAATAATGTCTTGTACTCTTCATCTAAGGTGCCTTTGCTGGTGTACAATAATGTCTTGCTCTCCATCTAACATGCCTTTGCTGGTGATCCTGGTAGGAATTGGAAGGAAATATCTGGAGACTCATATCACCTCCCTGAGTGTTGCTGCTTTGCTTCTTGCCCACTATTCATAACATGGTATTTCCAAAACAAAAATTAATATTTTAATATTTTAAATTTCAAATCAGGGCTTTATTCCTTTTCAGCCCTAGGAATAATCTTACTACATGAAAAACAGAATTTATTTAGTGAGAGTTTAATGGTTGGGTCATATACTGTGATTTGCATTATTTCCTGATATCCCCATCTATATTCATCTTTTTTTATCACTACAATGGCTACCTGAGACAATGAACTTACAAAAGGAAAAGATTTGCTTTGGTTCACATCTTGGGAGCCTTCAGTATAGGATTGGTTGGCCCTTGTCTTGGGCTTATCTTGAAGCATCACATCATGGCAGGGGTACATGGAAGAGCAACATGACTTTCTCCATGGCCAGGAAGCAAAAGAGAACAGGAGGTGGTGAGGGCCCAGTTCCCTTTAGTGCCATGGCATCAGTGAAAATAAGAATAGCCGGGGAACCCCATTGCCAGACCTCTGCTGCAGGATCACTCTGAGTGCCAGCATGTCTGATCTTTGACCCCATCCCAGGACCCATGCCAGAGGAGTAATCTCCTAGAGAGCTTAGACCACCCAGAGCTACAGACATCTAACTCCTGACCCACTTACGTCCACCAGGAAAGTAGTGTAGAGGGAGAGAGACTCCACCTGCACCCACTGGAAGAAGCAATGGAAAGATGGCAATACAAGAAAACACCTAGTAATATACAGATAAGCATGACACCACCAGAATATAGAGACTCTACACCAGCTAGACCTGAATACACCAAAGCAGATGAAGCAGAAGAGAATTTCTTAAAAAATAACTTCATAAAAATGATACAGGCCCTGAAAGATGGTAGTGAGAAAATCCCTTAAAAATGGAACTAAAAACAAACAAAATATTGGAAGAAATAGAAGAAAATACTAAGAAAAAGAAAAGAAAAAGAAAGAAAAAATGTAAGAACTGAACAAATCTCTTAAAGAAAGTAAGGAAAGCCAAGAAAAAACAAAAAACAAAAACAAAAACAAAGCAAAACAAACAAACAAACAAAAAAACAAACAGGTGAAGCAAACAGTTCAAGACTTGAAAACTGAAATAGAGACAAATAGAGACAATAAAGAAAACACAATCTGAGGGAATGCTAGAATTAGAAAAACAGGGTAAATGATCAGGAACTACTGATACAAGCATAACCAACAGAATTAAAGAGATTGAAGACTCTCAGGCACTAAAGATAATAGAGGAAATAGATTCATGGACCAAAGAAAATCTTAAATCCAATAAATCCTTAACACAAAAAATCCAGGAAATGTGGGACACCGTGAAAAGGCCAAACATAAGAATAATAGGCATAGAAGATGGTGAAGAAGCCAAGCCTAAAGGGGCAGAAAACATATTCAACAATATCATTGAAGAAAACTTTCCCAATCTGAAGAAGGACATGACCATGAAAGTACAAGAATCATACTGAACCCCAAATAGACTGAAGAAAAAAGACCTCTTTGACACATAATAATTAAAACATCTAACATACAGAGTAAAGAAAGAATATTAGAGCACACAAGGAAAAAGGCCAGGTACATATAAAAGCAGACCTATTAAAATTACACCAGACTTTTCCATGAAAACTCTCAAGGCCAGAAGGTCCTGGATAGATGTTCTACAAATATTAAGAGTCCATGGATGCCAGCCCAGGGTACTATACCCAGCAAAACTCTTAATCACTATAGAGGAAGAAAACAAGATATTTAATGACAAAGCCAGATTTTCATAATGCATGTCTACAAATCCAGCCCTACAGAAAGATCTGGAAGGAAAACTCCAACCCAAGGAAGTTAACTACACTCATAAAGACAAAGGCAATAGATAATCCCACTTCACCAGAACCCAAGGGTAAAGCAGGGCAAATATATTCACAATATCACTGTCAACAACAAATCTAAAACAAACAAGCATTAAAAGTCAATGGTCCTTACTCTCCCTCAACATTAATGGTCTCAACTCACCTATAAAAAGACACAGGCAAACAGAATGGATACGAAGACAGAATTCATCCTTCTGATGCATACAAGAAACACATCTAAGCTTCAAAGACAGACATTACCTTAGAGTAAAAGGTTGGGAAAAGATCTTCCAATCAAATGAACCCAAGAAGCAATCAGGTGTAGCTATCCTCATATCTAACAAGTTAGACTTCAAACCGAAATCAGTCAAAAGAGATGAAGGTCATTATATATTCATCACAGGAGAAATCCATCAGTACAAAGTCTCAATTCTGAACATCTATGCCCCAAATACAAAGGCACCCACATTGGTAAAAGAAACAGCACTAAAACCTAAACAGCACAAAAACTCACACACTCATAGTGGGAGACTTCAACACTCCACTCTAACTAGACAGGACCACCAGTCAGAAACTTAACAAAGAAATAAAAGAACTAACAGAAGTTATGTCTCCATTATGTTTAACAGACATCAATAGAACATTCCATCCAAACACAAAGGAATATAACTCCTTCTCAGCTCCACATGGAACCTTCCGTAAAATCGACCACATACTAGGTGGCATAACAAACCTCAATATAAACCTCAATATAAATAGTTCCCTGTATTATATATATATATATATATATATATATATATATATATATATATATATATATGAATAGTTCCCTGTATCTTATCAGACCAACATGCTTTAAAGTTGGAATTCAACAACAACACAAATCTCAGAAACCCTACAAACTCATGGAAACTCAACAATGTTCAATTGCACCATACCTGGGTCAAAGAAGAAATAAAGAAAGACATTAAAGACTTCCTAGAATTCAAAAAAATGAGGACAAAACATACCTGAACTTATGGGACACCTTGAAAGCAGTGCTATGAGGGATGTTCCCTCGTAAGTGCCCATCTGAAGAAAACAGAGGATAGTCACATTAGAGAATGAACAGCACAACTGAAAGCATTATAACAAAAAAGAAGCAAGATCACCCCACAGGAGTAGACTCCAGGAAATAATCAATTTGAGGGCAGAGATAAATAAAGTAGAAACCAGGAAAACAATACAAAAAAAAATCAATGCAACAATGTGTTTGTTTTTCAAGAAAATCAACAAGACAGGCAAACCTTTATACAAACTAACCAAAAAGCAGAGAGAACAAGCAAATTAACAAAATCAGAAATGAAAAGAGGACATAACAACAGACACTGAGGAAACCGAGACAATTTTCAGGTCATACTTTGAAAACCTGTACTCTACACAATTTGATAATTCAAAGGAAATGGACAAATTTCTAGATAACTATCACTTACCAAAATTAAATCATGAACAGATAAACAACTTAAACAGACTTATAACCCCTAAAGAAATAGAAGCAGTCATCAAAAGCCTCCCAACCAAAAGAAAAAAAAAAACAGGGCCCCATGGCTTCAGTACAGAATTCTATCAGAATTCAAAGAGCTAACACCAATACTCCTCGAATTTCCCCACACAATAGAAGCAGAGGGTTCATTACCAAACTCTTTTTACAAGTCTACATTTACCTTGGTTCCCAAGCCACACAAAGATACAACTAAGAAAAACAACTACAGACCAATATCCCCCATGAATATTGATGCTAATATACTCAATAAAATGCCAGTAAATCAAAATCCAAGAACACATCAGAGAAATCCTCCACCATGACTAAGTAAGCTTCATCCCTGGCTCTCAGAGATGGTTCAACACATGAAAATCTATCAATATGATCCACCATTAACAAAACTGAAAAACTAAAACCACATGATCGTCTCACTAGATGCTGAAAAAGCCTTTGACAAAATTCAACATCCTTTCATGATGAAGGTCTTGGAGGGATCAGGGATAACAGGAACTTACCTAAACATAATAAAAGCAATATACAGTAAACCAACAGCCAACATAAACTGAATGGAGAAAAGCTTAAGTCAATTCCTCTGAAATCAGGAACAAGACAAGACTGTCCACTCTCTCCATATCATCTCTTCAATGTTGTACTTGAAGTACTCACTAAAGCAATAAGACAAAAAAAATATATCAAGGGGATATAAATTGGAAAGGAAGAAGTCAAACTGTCAAACTGTCACTATTTGCAGATGATATGATAGTTTACATAAGCAACCCAAAAAGCTCTACCACGGAACTCCTACAGCTGATAAACACCTTCAGCAAACTAGCAGGATAAAAGATAAACTCAAAAAAATAAAAAAAAAATAAAAAATCAGTAGCCCTACTATATACAGAAGATAAAGGGATTGAGAAAGAAATCAGAGAAACATCACCCTTTACAATAGCCACAAACAAGATAAAGTATTTTGGGGTAACGCTTACCAAACAAGTGAAAGACCTATATAGCGACAACTTTGTGTCTTTAAAGAAAGAAACTAAAAAAGGTACCAGAAAATGGAAAGATCTCCCATGCTCTGGGATAGGTAGGATAATCATTGTAAATATGGCAATCTTGCCAAAAGCAATCTACAAATTCAATGCAATATCCATTAAAATCCCACCACAATTCTTCACTGACCTAGAAAGGATAATACTCAATTTTATATGGAAAAGCAAAGACCCAGGATAGCCAAAACAACCCTGTGGAATAAAGGAACATCAGGAGGGATCACCATCCCTGACTTCAGGCTCTACTGTAGAGCTATTATCCTGGAACCAGCTTGGTATTGGCACAAATATAGACAGGTAGACCAATGGAATTGAATCAAAAATCCTGATATTAAACCCACACACCTATGAATACCTGATTTTTGACAAAACAGTTAAAAGTATACAATGGGAAAAAAAAGCATCTTCAACAAATGGTGCTGGCACAACCGGATGCTGGTGTGTAGAAGATTGCAGATAGATCCATTGTCTATAGTCATGCACAAAACTCAAGTCCATATGGATCAACGACCTCAACATGAATCCAGCCACAGTGAACCTCTTAGAAGAGAAAGTGGGGGGTACCCTTGAAAAATTGGTACTCCAGTAGCACAGACACTGAGATCAACAATTAATAAATGGGACCTCCTCAAACTGAGAAGCTTCTGTAAGGCAAAGGACACAATTGACAAGACCAAACAGCAGCCCACAGACTGGAAAAGGTCTTCACTAACCCTACATCTGGCAGAGGGCTAATCTCCAAAATATACCATGAACTCAAGAAACTAATGACCAAAACACCAAATAACCCTACAAAAAATGGGGTACAGAACTGAAGAGGGAATTCTCAATAGAGGAAATCAAAAAGGCAGAAAGTCATCTAAGAAAGTGCTCACCATCCTTAGCCATCAGGGAAATGCAAATCAAAACAACTCTGAAAAACTATCTTATGCCTGCCAGAATGGCTAAAATTAGAAACACCAATGACAACTTACGCTGGAGAAGATGTGGAGAAAGGGGAACACTCCTCCACTGCTGGTGGAGTGCAAACTTTTACAGCCATTTTGGAGATCAGTATGGTGGTTCCTCAGGAAAATGGGAATCAGTCTACCACAGGACCTGGAAATCCCCCTCTTAGGCATATACCCAAATGATCCACATCCATGCAACAAAGACATCTGTTCAACAATGTTGATAGCAGCATTATTTGTAATAGCAAGAATCTGGAAGCAATCTAGATGCCCCTCAGCTGAAGAATGCATAAAGAAGATGTGGCACATTTACACAATGGAATACTACTCTGCCGGGGGGGGGGACAAACAAAACAAAAAACAAAAACAAACAAACAAACAAACAAAAAACCAATGGAATCTTTAAACTTGCAGCCAAATGGATGGAACTTGAAGAAACCATCCTGAATAAGATAACCCAGTCACAAACAGAGGAATATGGTATGCACTCATATATGGATTTTAGATATAAAGCAAAGGATCACCAGCCTGTAACTCATACTGCTAGAGAAACTAGGTTACAAGGAAGAACCTAAGAGATTCATACAATGTCCCTCACAGAAGGGAAAGGAACAAGATCTCCTGAGCATATTGGGGTTTGGAGGGGCAGTGACTGGAGAGGGAGCTAGGAAAAAAGAGAAGGGGACGAGAGAAAAGCATGTGGGACTGGGAAGATTGAGTCAGGGGAGAAATAGATGAGAGAGAGAGAGAGAGAGAGAGAGAGAGAGAGAGAGAGAGAGAGAGAGAGAGAGAGAGAGAGAGAGAGAATAAAAGAAGGAGCCATTATAGGTTTGAAGAGAAACCTGACTCTAGAAAAATGTCCAGAGACTTACAAGACCGACTCCAACTAACAATTTGAGCAACAGTGGAAAGGCTACCATAAATGCCCTTCCCTGATAATGAGATCAATGACTAACTTGTCCATCATCATGAGTCCTCATCTAGTAGCTGATGGAAGCAGAAGCAGACACCCACAGGTAAATACTGAGCCAAACTGAGGGGAGGACAAACTGAGGGGAGCCAAACAGAGAGGGAGGACAAGACCAGGCTACAGAAACCCACAGAGACAGCAAACCTGAACAAGGAGGAGCTAATGGGCCCCCAGACTGATAGCTGGGAACCAGCATTATACTGACTCAGACCCCCTGAATGTGGGTTTCAGTTAGAAGACCTGGGCAGTCTAAGGGACCTCAGACAGTGGAACCAGGATGCATCTCTGGTGTACAAAGGGACTTTGGGAACACATTCCCCATTGAGGGATACTCCTTTAACCTAGAGACAGGAGGGGAGTCTAGTCCCTACTCCAAAAGACTTGGCAGGTTTTGTTGATCCCTCCTGGAAGGGACCTCCCTCTTTGTGGATTGTGTGTATATTGGGTATGGGATGGGAGGGTGGTTGGGGGGCATGGGAGGGAGGGAGAGGAGAGGGAGGGAAGAAAAGGGAACTGAGATCAAAATGTAAAAATAAATAAATTTTAAAAAGTTAAAAAAAATAGGAAAGAGTAGCTGCTAAGCTTCCTATCTTAAAGGCTTCATACCCTCTACACAAGAAGAGTTGTCCACTATCTAAGCAGTACAGTTCTCTGAGGTTTACAAATAACACAGCTGAGAAGGAAAAGCACAGCTTATGCAAAGTCTCAAGAGGCCACACTCAGACTTGAGAGCAAATTCATGACTGCCACATTGTACTTACTGTCTCTTGTCAAGATCTTGTGCTTTTTATCTTGTATATTGTGTAAACTGATTTACCTCTGCTTCTGTGTTCAGTATCGGTATTTTGATGGTTTTCCTTGAAACTGAGTTTGGAGTCAGGACCATTTTGTTAGTTGGACACTGATGTGTTACAAGCAATTTTCCCACCAGCCTGGTCCCAGAGCCGCATGAGCCCCAAATAACACACAGAGATGCTGTATTAGATATAAAGCTATTGGCCTGTTACTAGCATTTCTTATTGTCTAGCTCTTTCTTAAATATTAACCCATTTCTCTTAATCTAAGTGTTTCTATGTGGTCTTATCTTAATGGAGAGAGGGTCTGAACATCTTCTCTCAAGTCCAAGTCCCTATATCTTGACTATTCTCTACTACACCTCCCAGATTCCTCCTTGTCTCCTAGTCCCACCATCTTGCTTTCCTATTGGCCAACAGGGCTTTATTCATTAACCAATAAGATAAACATATTTACAAATTGACATGTCATCACTGATGTGGTAATTGCTTTGAGGGAGAGAGGAAGGGAGGGGGAACTGTGATAAATATGTAAAATAAGAATTTAAATGACCCTTGGGCTTCTCTCAGCCCTCATGACCACTGCCACCAAATCCTGACTCTAGTCTGTTCATCCTATCTCTTGTCTAATACTTGTGCTCCTCAGGTCAGGCTCCCACCTTTGCTGGTTCCATACCAAGTGGTTCTGTCGCCTTAATTTTCCTTCTTTGCAGATAGGTTTCTTGACTTCTGTGTCCCCACAGGTGTCTGGAATTCTAGCCACACTCAGTGCCCTACAGGTCCCAGGCACCCCTCATCACGGTTTCTCAGGTTTCTGCTCTTTTCCATAATCTCCCTGTCTAGATCCCTCATTCTCTCCTCTTATCTGTACTTCCACCTGTCTGTGCTGCATGCTTTTGAGCTGGGTCAGGCTACTCAAGTTCAATGTCCTTCCCATACCCAGGCCTTTTCAAGGCCTATTGTCTTCTACCTTGACCATTCCAGGGATAGTGCTGTTTTCTTTTTCTTTATTTTTAATAGTGGGAGGTAGTCCATGAGCTCTGAAAAAGGACAGTAACTGAACATGACACTATTAGAGAAGGTGAAATGTTGGGGATACTCAGTACATTTCTGTGGGATGAATAAGGTTTGTCTGTCCAGTCACCCACATCGACCTTGAAAATTGTAGAAGAAATGGGTAGAAGAAAATGGCTGGTGGTGATAATTACATTATGAAATGTAGCAGGAGGGAAAATGTTGAGAGTAATTACACATGCGATGGTGCCAGGGAAAAGTACCTGCTGAGAACTTGGACATTACAGTCCTTTGAACCATGCCTTCCAAGACAATGGAAAATTAGATGTCAGGATCATTAAAGTTCTTTTAGGTCTGTGTACCTACTGCAGAGTTCACACTCATCTGTCTTATCATTTTTAACACATTTTTACATATTTCTGAGCTATAGATGCTTCTGAAAGATCTGATTATTTCATGATCATAATAATATGTATAATCTTACTTTAAGACTATAGGTGTAAAATTATTTTAGGGTTCTCTTTGGAGGCATATCATTATTCTTCCTACTGGGAAAAAATAAATGACATTTTAACATAAGGTAATGCAACTTTATTTGAAGATACCTTAACATATAAAAATATGTAAGTCAAAATGAATGCAAAGTAACCTAGTGAAGATATTTCAGGAAGCCATTCTCAGGAGGCTGCCTTTGTTTCAAATGTCTTGAGACTTCTTAATTTGAATGGTCTTAGAGCATGTGGCATGGTCTTTATGCTAGCAGTGGTAAATTGTTGTCTCTATAGCAGAGGTCTGTGAACAAAGTGAATATCTATCTGAACTATATTATTGTCCTTTTAATTAATTTAATTATTCGATTTATGACAGAAATTTAAGTGTTTTTTTTTAATTTGAAACAAGCTTGTTTTACATGTTAATCCCAGTTACTGCACCCTCACCTCCTCCCCTGCCCCACTAACCCCATCCCATCCCCTTTCTGCTCCCCAGAGAGGATGTGGCCTTCTATGGGGAGTCCTCAAAGTCTGCCATATCATTTGGAGCAGGGCCCAGGCACTCCCCAATGTCTCTAGGCTAAGGGACTATCCCTCCATGGGGTATGGGCTCCTGAAGTTTGTTTCAGCACTAGGGATACTTCCTGGTTCCATTGTTAGAGGTACCATACACTTCCCAGGCCTCCTAACTGAGACCCATATTCAGGGAGTCTGAGTTGGTCCTATGCTGGTTTCTCAGCTATCAGTCTGGAGTGGAATGAGCTCCACCCTTGGTCAGATCAGCTGTTTCTGTGGGTTTCTCCAGCCTGGTCTTAACCCCTTTGCTCATCACTTCTCCCTCTCAGCAACTGGATTCCAGGAGTTCATCTCAGCGTTTAGCTTTGGGTATTTGCTTATATTTCTATCAGCTATTGGATGAGGGTTCTAGGATGGCATATAAGCTAGTCATCAATCTCATTATTGGGGAAGGGCATTTAAGATAGCCTTTCCACTATTGCTTATATTGTTAGTTGGGGTCATCCTTGTAGGTCTTTGGACATTTCCCTAATGTGAGATTTTTGTTTAAACTTATTAGTGGCTCCCTCTATTGTGGTATCTCCTTTCTCGTTCTTTGCTATGCTTTCCCTGACTCAATTTTCCTGCTCTCTCATGTTCTTCTCTCGTCCTCTTCCTTTTAACTCCCTCTCCCCTCCCCCATGTGCCCAATTGGCTTGGGATATCTTGTCCCTTTCCCCTTCTCCAAGGGATCATGTATATCTGTCTCTCTTAGGGTCCCCCTTGTTTCCTAGCTTTTCTGGTGGTATAGATTGTAGGCTGGTAATCCTTGCTCTATATCTAAAAACCATATATGAGTGAGCACATACCATGTTTGTCTTTTTGTAACTGGGTTACCTCACTCAGGATGGTTTCTTCTAGTTCCATCCATTTGCCTGTGAATTTCAAGATTCCATTGTTTTGGTTGTTTGTTTGTTTGTTTTTTTTAACTGGTGAGTAGTACTTCATTGTGTAAATGTACCACATTTGCTCCATCCATTCTTCAGTTGAGGGGCATCTAGGTTGCTTCTAGGGTCTTGCTATTACAAATAATTCTGCTATGAATATAGTTGAACAGATGTCCTTGTTGTATAAATGTGCATCTTTTGGGTATATGCCTAAGAGTGGAATGGCTGGATCTTGAGGTAGCCTGATTTCCCTTTTCCTGAGAAACCACCACACTGATTTCCAAAGTGGCTGTACCAGTTTCCACTCCCACCAGCAGTGGAGGAGTGTGCCCCTTTCTCCACATTTGCTCCAGCATAAACTGTCTTTGGTGTTTTTTATTTCAGCCATTCTGACAGGAATAAGATGGTATCTCAGAGTTGTTTTGAGAAAGAAATCAGAAACGCATCACCCCTTTATAATAGCCACAAACATCGTAAAATATCTTGGGGTAACGCTTACCAAACAAGTGAAAGACCTATATAACTAGAACTTTGAGTATTTAAAGAAAGAAATTAAAGAAGATATCAGAAAATGGAAAGATCTCCCATCTCTTGGATAGGTAGGATAAGCATAGTAAAAATGGTTATCTTGCCAAAAGCAATCTACTCTACAGATTCAATGGAATCCCTATCAGAATCACAGCACAATTCTTTACAGACCTTGAAAGAATAATACTCAACTTTATATGGAAAAACAAAAGACCCAGGATAGCCAAAGCTACCCTGTGCAATAAAGGAACTTCTGGAGGCATCACTATCCCTGACTTCAAGCTCTATTATAGAGCTGTAGTCCTGAAAACTACTTGGTATTGACACAAAACTAGACAGGAAGACCAATGGAATTGAATTGGAAACCTTGATATTAACCCAAACACCTATGAACACCTGATATTTGACAAAGCAGCTGAAATTATACAATGGAAAAAAAGAAAGCATCTTCAAAAAATGATGCTGACACAACTGGATGCTGGTGTGTACAAGATTGCAGATAGATGGATATCTGTTGTCTTGTACAAAACTTAAGTCCAAATTGATCAAAGACTTCAATATAAATCCAGCTATGCTGAACTTCTTAGAAGAGAAAGTGGGAGGTACTATTGAACAAATTGGTACAGGAGACTCCTTCCTGAACATAACACCAGCAGCACAGACACTGAGATCAACAATTAATAAATGGGACCTCCTCAAACTGAGAAGCTTCTGTAAGGCAAAGGACACAGTGAACAAGATAAAACAAGAGCTCCCAAAATGGGAAAAATATTCACCAACCCCACATCTGACAGAGGGATTATTTCTAAAATATACAAAGAACTCAAAAAGCTAGTTACCAAAACACCAAATAATCTAATTAAAAAGTGGGATACAGAACCAAATAGAGAATTCTCAATAGAGGAATCTAACCTGGCTGAAAGACACTTAAGAAAGTGCTTAACATCCTTAACCATCAGGGAAATGCAAATCAAAACAATTGAGAGAGAGCATCTTATTTTAGATTTCTGATCACCCTCTTAGTAGAGAAAAGTAGCAAAATGAATAACCAAAAACTATTCCTTAATTTAAGTAGAATATTTCTTTGAAATGACCCTTTTCTAGTGTGAAGAAAACTGTAGAACAACTTCTTGAATTGAAAACAAATCAAGCTAAATAAATATCATTCTATATTATACTTATAGACTCTTATAATATATTATATATATTTCCCTATCTTCTATATTAGTGAAAAGATTTCAGGCCAAACCCAGTATCATGAATACAGAATGTGAAATACTTTATGTCAAAAAAGAACCACATAAAACATGGGACTTCCCTTGGCAGTCATAGCATGGATATACTGCACTAAGCTGGAATTCTATTTTATGTGCCTTATGCTTCACCTGTTTGTATTTAACATCTTGTCATGAATACATTGACATTTCATTAAATATTTTATCATGTTTGAATATTTTATTAAGAATTTCATGTAATGTGATTTAATTATGTTCACCCCTCCCCAACTCTTTAAAGATCCAACCCCTTTCCCTCCTCACTCAGCCTTGTGTTCCCATCCTATCATCCCATCAAGGCCAATTTGGGCTGCCCAAATATTTTTGGATATGTGGCCTTTTGCTGGAGTGTGCTTGTCTTATTAGGGCTTTGCTCTTAGGGAAAACTGACCTTCCTCTCCAAGAAGCTAACAACCTCCAAAAACTTCTTTGTTACAAGTGAGACTTCATGTCCAGTTCCCCTTTCCATGCTGGGGTTTGTTATGGCTTAAGCTGGCACAGATACTGTACAGGATGTTGTAACCACTGAGTTCATATGTGTAGCTGCCTTGCTCTGTCTAGAAGATACTGTTTCCTTGTAGTCATACATCTCTTCTGGTTTTCCCACAATGATCCCTGAGCCTTGGGAGGAGGGGTGTTCCATGTATGTTCCACTAGGGCTGAACATTCTATCATCTTTTATTCTCGGCATCTTGACTACTTTTGGATCTACTGCAAAGCTTCTTTGATGAAGGTTGAGAGATGCCTTAATTTATGGGTATAATGATGACTCATAAGAGTCAGTATAATAATATGTCCATTTGATTTTCAGTAGTTGCATTGCATTCCATCATGTATATCCACATTGTATGGATGGTTTTCCTACTAGCTTCACAGAAGACAGTATGGCTGTACCCTTGAACATAAACTGCTCAGTTGTGTTGGTATGGAATGAGGTTTATATCTAGGTGGAGTTGAGGGAGGGTGGTGAATATCATTACAAAACAATGTACAAAATTTGTAAAGAATTCCTGAAAATACTATAAAAGGAAAAAAACAAAACATGTTCACAGGGCTGGGCTGTTGCTCAGTGACAGTGACTTCCTTATCATTTAAAAGGTTCTGAGTTTAATCTCTAGCATCAAGTACCAAAATAAACCAACAAATAAACAAAAACTTACATTTGTTATCTATATATGCTAATTCACAAATAAAAAGAAATATACTAATATGTTTAGCTTTCACATAAAAATACATTTGGCCAATTTAAGATAAACTATTTTATTAAAAAATGGAATTTTTGCTTTGAGCAAAGTTGACAATTTACATGTATTTTTCATCATATTCTTTGGTTTCAAATTGTACTCTATTTAATATAAATATCATCACCCAAATGTTCTGGTCATTCCTGATTTTTTTTTTTAGATATATTGTCTTATCCTTATGTTATCAAGCCATATGGTATAGGCCTCTTTTATAAGCAGCACAGAGCTAGGCATCCAGAAGTTTGATAGAAGTTCACAGTCATCATTATTCTTTGGTCTTTAAAGCCTGTTGTTAACATTATATGATTTTTACTACTCCCTATTGTTTATTACCTAGATTATGTTTGTGTTTCTTTTTGTTAATGGGAAAGGAACACATCAGATGTTCAGTGTAATAGTGTTAATTTTATTGTTTTAAAAGATGAGAATGGAGTTGGATGTGGTAGTCCCTACTTATAATCCTAGTATTTCAGAATGATGACTGGGGGATTAGAATTTCATGGCTAGTCTTTGCTACACAGTGAGTTTGAGGCCAGCATGGGCTGCATGAGACCCCATCTTACACCATAAAATAAATAAAAACTGGATTGACTTGTATCAGCTCTGAAGATTAACCTCAGAAAGGGTTTGAAAGAAAGCATAAGCAATGGAACATTGCTGGAGTTAGCACAGATTGTCACAAGAAGTTTGCTCTAAAAGCAATGCTCATTTGATTTAAAACTGTTGACATTTTTATGTAAAAATAAAGCAGTACTATATATCAAGCTTCTTAAAATTTTCCTACTTTGGTCTTCTTTTCACCCAATAAATTTTTACATGACTCCAGATAAACAGATGTATGACATAGGTATGGAAGCCAAAGGTTATTGGTGATTAATTATAAGGAACTGTTGATTAAAGCAATTTTTTGGTAGACCGTATAATTTTCCAAAATGAGATGGCTCTGCTTGTTTATATTTACATGACAAATTAAATTTTAGATGGATATATGATACTGTGGGCCATAAAAAATCATGAACATTTTTTCAGTTGATTGATACCTTTATAATTGTCAGTGCTGGGAGCAATGCTTTGAATAAACACAGTAAAAAGTTACAGTGGCAAGAAATCCTTTTCCAGTCTCAAGCCAAAATTACTTTAGCAATTTTTTTCATAATCTTTAATTCAGCTCCTCAAACAACAGTTTTAAAAATCAGACATCTAGTACATGTGATCTGTTGATATATTAACTTGATCTTATGTACTGAGAAATTACAGTAAGGAAATATTAAAAGCCTTGTTTTCTGTAATTACTATTGTATTTCCACATGAGCAAAAAATCTTGACAAGTACAGTAAAAGCACTACAACTCATAGCATCCTATAATCTTAAATCTAGTTGAGGTGGCTCAGTCAGTGGTTGTCAGCAATGTTTGATTTGAAGGAATCCACCGTACAAAGTGCCCATGTCCTGTGCTCAGAACCAAGATTCCAATGAGGTCATGTGATGCAACACTGGCAAGCTATTCCCAGGGACACTTCAGTTTTACTTCAGGGTTGATTTAGAATTAATTTTTGATTTTTCTATATTCAGAATACTTTTACAGTTGCCAAATTTTGTGACTCTTATGTTCAGTGTCATGGCATTATGTGGGGTCACAATTTAAAAAGTGATGTATATTAAAATCATCTTAAAAACATGCTGCTCCATCAATTTGACCCTTTGTTTCCTTCAAGACTCTAAAATAAAAATAATTATTATGAAATCCTTGGCCAGGTCTCTGTCTCTCTGTGCACCCAATAGCCTTTATCACTGGCCACTCAGTAATACAGACATGGACAATAACCAATGAAGGACCAGCAAGAACATTCACTGGCTTGTCATACCTTTCACAATTCTTTTTACTGTTTGGATTCAGTTTCTCAATTCAAAGTTTAAGAGTGTGCAACACATGTATCACCTATTATGTCTTCTGTGATCAAAATATTAAGTATATATGTAGTTGGCATTTTCTGTCCCAGGAGTTATTTCCAAATTACCATACAGAGGCTTATATTAATTGTAAATGCTCTGTCAATAACTCAGGCTTGTTACTAACTAGCTCTTACAACTTAACCCATTTCTATTAATCTATGTGCTGCCCCGAGGCTTGTGGCTTTTACCTCTATCCCATTTTTTTTTTTTTATGTCCAACTCATTTTCCATCTGGCTGGGGATCCTCTGCCTTTGTCTTCCTTTCTCCCAGCATCCTCTATGTCTGGCTGTCCACCTATAACATCCTGTCTGGCTTATTTGTCAATCAGCTCCTTATTAACCAATACATATTCACAGTGTATAGAAGGATTATTCCACAGCATATGTATTGGAATAGCTTTGGGATCAAGCCTCATATATAACAAGAACCATATGTAACAAGTCAATATACTGTATATATCTCATTTTATTTTAAAGTGTGAGTGTGTGTGTGTGTGTGTGTGTGCACGCGCACGCATGCAGGTGAGTCCAGAAGCTCTCAGAGTCTAGACACATCAGATCCTCCTGAAGTTATATTACAGACAGTAGTGGACCACCTGACATAGTGCTGAATATGAAACCTGGGTCCTGGACAAGAGCAGTACATCTATTAAACATTGATCCATCTTTCTAGCCAGTCTAATGTTTTAAAAGAAAGGGATAAAAGATTGTGAGCTGACCCAAGATTCTGTGTGTTGATACAAATGGTGGCTATGCACATATAACAATGTGTAAAATGCCACTGAGCTAAGGACCTGTGCATTATAGACTTGTATAAAAAAATAAATTGCAAGATATTGAAGGTTGTGTTTTGAGGCTGGTTGGCACAATGGAAATCCCACAGGAAAGGGCTAGTAAGCTAGCAGCCCCTAGTAACCTTGGAGTCCCAGACCCACTATCTCACCTGTTGATTCTCAGTTGGTAAAAGACGAACTTACACGCCCACTTGGTGAAGCCGCTGGGAGTACTGAATGAGTGACAGGCTACAGTAAACAGCTGATGCTAGGTGGTTGAGATTTACTGTCTAAAAGAAGCAGAAAGAGTATCACACAGATGAGTCAGTTTCAAGGAACTCAGACTCTCATCACTCTTTTGAAATTACTCCACAGTCAATAAAGCATAGAGATCTCAGTTTTAAAGAGGCTATGAAGGAAAAGGCAGACACATTTTATTGATGACGTTGCATATTCCTAGTATCATTTTTGAGAGTCTTCTGACAATTCAAAATAAACCACAGAGCTGATTATGGTTTTTAAGGTGTTAATTCCCTACTTCGGATTGTAGCCTAAGGAAAGAGTTCAACAAAACCCACAAAATTTATTTACTTAAAAATGCTTGACTGGGTTATAATAAAGCATGGAAACAACTAGCTGAAAGATGGCTAATTAAATAGTCTTTTAGCAACATGCCATGAATGTGGCATGCACAAGGCTAAGTAGATATGTAGAGAAGTCAAGAAAGAAATTAGGAACTAGTGTGTCCAGAGTGAATGCTGGACACATACAACATGTTTACACCATGGTAAAGGTTGACACTGAAGTGTAAATCACTACTGTAATATAAGAACCTTCTGAGGTTTGGTTCTTAATAGCATCATGATTGCAAAACAATCCCAGCAAGGAATGCAAACACATAAATCACATGTTCATAGACAAAACAGTGTTTATGAAAATGGTATGTAAAGCACAGAATACGACATTTGTGTAGGTAGAATAAAGCACAGAGATTATGTTCTTTGTGGTTTTAGAGTTTGAGAAAACTATGTGTTGTGAAAGTAGTTACTGCTTTTTCCAAGAATAATTTTTAATTTGGCTAAATTCCCCAGAGAGCAAAATGAAAATTCATGAGAGAAGTTCTTCCAGAGATAGAAAGTTCCTAGTCAGCTGCTCTGTCTTTTTTTTTTTTCCCCCTCAAGCTTTCTTTCTTTCTTTCCCCTTTCCGTGATGAGAGGGAAGGCTCTCTACAGGTCTCCTTTTTTTGTCTCTCTGTCTCTGTTTTGTCTTTGTCTGTCTCTCTCTCTCTCTTTCTGCCTCTCCAAAGGGTCACAAAATCCATCCACCTACAAAGAGAAAATGATTCATTTTGGGAGCAAAAACAAACATACATTAGAGTCCCTCTGGGACTGAAACTACAGGGCAACCATAGTCACACCCCCCCCCCCCAAAGCACCAGGCCTCCTACCAGATATAGGAAGTATGGGATGCATTGGCTGGGGAGGTGACAGGTATACAGTGGGATGGGGTGGGGGTGGGTGGGTTGAGATTGTACATGCCTCTTTTCCTATTTCCAGAAGGTTCAAATCAGGACTTGAGTGATTTTGAACTGAAAATTGTTGTTAGGGAACCAGAATAACATGGCAGTCCCTGGGTGGAGGGAGCGGGGTGGGGGTGGGGGACTCTTCCTTTTGAGGTGTTCATTGCAAACAGACTATGTTTGAAAAAAACGGTGAGGAATCTTGCTAAGTGTGAGAGGGCTCCAGGTCTTTTGGGGGAGGGAGAAAGCTTTGTACTTAGCATGTGTTGTTATCCTGAGCTGCTAATACTTGTTGACTCAAGCAACGAAGGTAGGAAGGATTCCCTGAAGCAGAACTTGAAGGAAGTCTTGAACTGTTAGTCTAAAATCCTTAGATTTGCCAAAGAGAAAATAGATTCAAGGATGAAAAATGCCTTGCTCACACTTATAACCACTAGATGGGTGTGGCCAAAGTACTTCTGGGACTCTGTCCCCTCTGTTACCACCACTCCTTGCTGCTGTAGCACCCCGCTTTTCCATGAGGGCTTTGCTACTGGCCTCTTCCATAACCACGGAGATGCCTAATGTCCAACTTTGAAGTATAGCTAGTGGCTGTTCAATGCACAAAGAGCCTCTTGAAGCCATGAGAGGCATGAGTCAGCAAGTCATAAAACACAGTGCCACTCCAGGACCTCATGTTTGCTTTCTTTGTTTGTCTACCAGAAGGCAGAAGTTTAATTTCCAACATCCAACTGTGTCGTCATACTACCTGGGATGGTGTGTGACACTAAGCAAGTTATTTGAACTCTCTGAACTGTAGAATCCTCACCTGTACCCTGAAGATTTTTTTTTTATCTGTCTCTATGTTCTAGATTTGTTAGTTGAAATTATTTGTTATAATCTTTTAGATGGGACCCTGCCTATCAAAAGTACTCAATATAAATGCAAGCTGATGTTTTACTCAAGAGGACAGTTAGAATGACTTAGGCTGACATCTTAAAAAAGCAAGGACTATATGTTTAAAAAGTATTACATTCATATATTATTGAAGGGGGCGAGATACCACATGTTATAGTGGATGAGTGGAGGTCAGAGGACACATTACAGGGAGGCAGATCTTCCCTTCTACCAAATGGCTCCTGGGGGTCAAACTCGGGTCATTAAGCGTGGTATCAAGAATTTTTACCCATGGAGCCATCTCAACAGTCCACAACTCTGCACACTTTGAGGGGTCAGAGTATTGTTTAGGCAGAATTAGTTGGTGCTTACAAAGACTTTTCTGGGGTTCCCTCTTATCTCATTTTTTTAACAGGACATAGCAAGGACTAAAAATGTATTTTAATGATTTAAAAATGTATTGATTAAACATCCATGGTCCCTGTGCTTGTGTACAATTTCATTGCTATCTTCTGCACATAGTGAGCAGTAATCAGAAATTATAGCTTCCCTATGGCAGTACTCATTTACATTTTGTGGGCAGTTTTGTTAAATGATGTATACATACAAGCAATATTACTGTTTATTTATTTGAAACTTGAGATAAATATTTTTCTTCCTGCATCCCTGGTATAAACTCTAGTCCTCTATAAATCCTTCCACCAGTCCAATGGAGTGGATTAATTGAATAAAGTCTATTCTATTATATAAACATTTACACAGGGTTTGTATTTTTCTGGTAGAATATTTATTTTGTAACCTCACAGTCCATATCTGAAACTATGGATGATGTGTTCTCCATCCTCTTGGGTAATGGATACAGCAAACCTAATGAATTTTTAGGATAATGAGTGCTGATCAGGATGCAGGTATGTTTTTGCAGTGACTTTTTTTTTTACTATTAGCATAGTATCTCTCAACATGGACATGCCTACATATGGAAAGAAGACAAAATTGCCATACACACACACATAATCATAAAAAGTGAGTGTATTTCTGTCTTATAAGGGAAGTTGAGGATGATCTGTCTCATCCAGTTGTAGTTTGCAAGTGATTTATTTAATGCCACATGATGACCTAATGGCAAACCTGAGACTGCTTTGATTTTTAGTGTTTGTTTCATAATTTTATATGTTGATGTGGACTATGGCTGTTCGCTATCTGTGAAGGCAGGGGTCAATACTGTGCATCTTCCTCAATATCTCTCTAGCTTACTTTTTGAAGTAGGTTTTCTCATGGAACCTGGAGTCAGCAAGCTGGAAGGACCCTCCTGCCTTTGTCACTCCAGTGCCCAGATTTGAAGTAGTCCTTATGCTTATGTGGCTTTGTCAATTGAGCAATCTCTGAAGCCTCGGTCTGGTAGACTTTGACCACAGTCCCATGCCCTCTCCCCATCGTGTCCCCTGCTGTATTGGTGCTCTAGCTATGTGCATTGTGTATTTTGATTTGTTCGGGTTGTCTCTGTTGACTGGGTCATTGCACACCAGATGAGCTATTGGTGATCGTTGTGTCTTTGTGAAATGGGGAAAGCCCATCCTGAGACATGGATTTGATCAATGGGAAAATGTGTTAGGATTGCCTACTCTGCATCAGTGAGTCTGAATAAATCGTTAGACTCAGAAAGCCCATAATCTTAAGTGTTCACTTCAAGCCCCTCTCTCCCAGTCTTCACAGCTAAGCCTACACCAGTACATCTCTCTTGTCCTTTCCCAGCTTGTTCTGCTCTGCAACTAATCTTGAACAAAAATTCTTAGCTGGGCTGGGGATCAACAGTCAGGGCTCAGGCTCCCTTACTGAGACCCGCTGACATTGTCTCACCCCTTTATTTCACAGATATAGGTGTTTAGAACTTGCATAAAGCCTCAGTCACCTACAGAAGATGACTGGCCAGACCTCTGATCCTGGATGGGATTAAATGCTCCTGATTTCCCTAAGGCGTTGTTCATGCCTGGTTAGCATCGTGGATGCCATCGAGCTGAGCAGAGCTAGCCCAAAAGGGTTCCCTGGAAGAGTGTCTACAGATGAATATAGCTATGGTATTACAGACAGCCTGCTGAAAAATGGTTCTCTTTAGAAGGAAGAACTGACCCACCTGTATCTTAACAGATTTGGGAGAAAGACTGTGTTGTTGGTCTTAACGAAAGCAAACAGAAAAACTTAGTTTCTTCAGAAAACTACTTATAGCACTGACTCTGGTTTTCACTAATAGCTCTTTCCTTATGCACCTCGCCAAACCCCTGCTATTTGTATTTCTAGTTATCATATAATCGGAAACACTTTCATCTTCTACACATTAGTGGTTGGTTCATATGTCCAGTGTACAAAGATAGGTCAGACTGTGGAATTATGGGATTTCCATGCAACCAATCCTGTACATTTAATTATTTTATATTTTTAGATTTACTCATTTTATTTCATATGAGCAGGTATTTTGCTTATGTATACATATGTGTGACATGTATATGCCTAGTACCTGCAGAGGGCAGGAGAGGGTATCAGATTCTCTAGACTGGAGTTGTGAAAACTGTGAGTCACCAGATAGGTGCTAGTACTGAATGCAGGTCCTCTGCAAGAGCAACAAGTGCTCTTAACTGCCATTTATCCATCTTCTAACCCTGTGTGCATTAAAGCAACAGCAGATGACTAAACAGCATAATTGTGTTGCACAAGACATCTCCATTGATCAAAGTGAGCTACTGCAATGAAGAAAGTAAGTAGCACACTTCAGTGCAAGGATTATGAAGAAGGTATTTTTTCAATGTGTATCTGTGTGTTCTGGACTGGGGACACAGAGTTCACTCCCCCCCTTTTCTTTTCATTTCACAGAATGACAAAAGGGTAACCTCTGGGGGTGGGGTTTGGCTTTGGAAATCAGTTATGCCCTAAAACACATTATTTACAGACAAATTATTCAATGTGGAAGGAATGCAGTTAAGAATATGGTAGCATGCTTCTTGTGGCGCTTAGTTTCCCAGCGTGCTTTCTTTGCTGAAACATACTTTTGACAAAGATGATAATTTTAGAAGCTGGACACACAGTACTGATCCTGTTCCCAGCTCTGGCTCTCAGCACCAATGGTCAGAGAACTGTACTGACTCATATTTTAAAAGCTGTTACTCAGGGTTCAAAGTATATGCTTTGACCTACATGTGTACAATGGAAAGTTCAGTGGGATGCTCAGGAGGGCTATTGGTGTGTGTGTGTGTTTTTTTCTGCTATATTGACCATGTTTAGGGGAAGGGGCCTTAAATTCCTTCATCCTTGTACCAATCAGTGGGTCTGACACATGGTTTAGATGAACAGGAAATGTGAATATTTAATTTGAGGAAAGTGAGGAAGCCTTATAGCACCAAGTATCTCCATTCTTGGTCAAGCTGTGCTTTTGCTCGTTGGAAGCAAGTAGTAGGATGAACATTGTCTTGGCAATGCTGTATTGACTAGCCTGGCTCTGGGTTATCAAGGTACCATTGTTCTCAATGTATTCAGTATTAGAGTTCTTAGGTAGTCTTCTGGTAATGGGACTAAAAGCTGACTTATTTGTGGAGATGTGCTAAAGAATGGGTGCCAAATTCTATTCCTTTGGTTGAGATGGCAGATACTCTGATCTGTAGAATCCCAGATGGAAACTTCTAAAATTCCCATGTGCAGTTTTTCTGTGATTTTTCCCAGTCCCTATCAGGTACACTGTCTCTTCTACCTTCTACTTATCATCACTTAAACCACTGAGGCCACATCAGTAATTCTTGCTCTCTGTGCTAAATTGTCAAAAACACAGTGGGCTACAGTTAATGAGGAAGGGAATCTGAACCCAGACAAAAATATTCAGACTCAGTGGTATCTCCTTGCCACTTTCAGAATGGCACAGCAAGGCTCTACATCTGTATTTCTCAGTTAACTAGATTCTACTTTTAGCATTCACATTCTGTCTTATTCTTTGATAGGAAGACTTATCCAGAGATTTGTTTTTTGTCATTGAGATTTTCATTTATTTATTTATTTATTTATTTTTATTTGGTGGTATGGACAAGATATCATGCATCACAGGCATTACTATGCAGACATAGCTGGCCTTGAACTCCTGATTCTCCTGCCTCTATGTTAAGTGCTATGTCATTGCTATTTCTTGTGAAGAAAGATCAGGTAGACCCAAGGAAGACTGTGCTCTACGGGCCTCCGTGACAGTCTTTGGATGTCACTGTTCTTGTGCAGCTACTAGCCATGGGCCCTATCTCTGTTACTAAAGACCCATATAAGAAACTAGTGTTTTGATTCTTTTCTTATTCCTGGAATAAAATAACTTTACAAAAGCAATTTAAGGGAGAAGGGTTTATTTTGGTTTATAGTTCTGAGGCATATAGTCCATCATGGTAGAGTTGTCATGGCAACAGGCAGGGGAGACCTGGTGACAGGAGCTAGTGGCTGGCTGGTCACATTTCATTCACACTAAAAAAGCAGAGAGAGCAGGAAATGGGGCTGGGCCATAAAACCTCAAGTCCCACACATAGTGATACATTTCCTCCAGTGAGGCCCTTCTTCCTAAAAACCTTCTGAAATAGAGGTGATAGCTGGGACCAACTATTTAGACATGTCAGCCAATGGGGGCATTTCATGTTTGAAGCACAGTCAGGGCCTTCATGGATAGTATCAGGTATAGCAAAGAGGGAGGCTTGTTTTTCTCTTCAATGTTTGGGCTTTGAAATTTAAAAAGAATGGCTTTACTATATATTAACCATGCAGATGTCTCAAGTTCCTTCCACCGCCACTCTGTAGAAATGGTAGATGCTAATATATGTGTCCTTAGTGTTGTTGTGGCTATTGAATGGCTCTCATCCCTTCTCTTTAGCATACCTATTGCTTCTGAAAACTTTCGCTATGCTGTTTTGTTTCTGTCCAGGTCACACTCTTGGTTTTGTTGTGATTCTACATATTTGTTTTGCACTTTCCCTTTCCCAGTTTGAGAGGCTTCCTTTTTTGGAGGAACAAGAGGCTTAGAATTACTAAGGAGACTGTGCACTTCCCAGAGCAGAGCAGCAGAGTTTTAATGAGTTCTTTTACTAGAAATGAGGAAGGAGCTGAGCTGTCCTCCAACTCCGACCTGCCTAGTACTGGGGTCTCTGAGCTGGCTGAATGTGGATAACTGTGTGCATATGAAATGACTGAAGGGTTCTGTCCCAGCCGCTGGCATGAGAGAAGAATGATTGAGTTTATTAATGATCTTGCAGAGCTATGAGCTGACAGTCTATTTGTTTTCATTATGTAAACCAGAGTGGTTTGGGATTATGCAGATTTCCACCTTTTTACTTAGAAGGCAAAGAATATTCATTAAGGATATCAATAAAGACCAAGCCAGTGATTGAGTCTCCAAAGTTGTCCCCTGCATGCTGAAAGACAGAAAACTTACAGGGTTGAGAGAATGAGAGATTGATTGGAAGGCAAATTATAAACCCATTTCGGCTCTTGGCCTGCAGGCTGGGAAGTAACATTATTTGTTGTAAGGGATGGAAAACAACTCAGATTCGGGTCCAAGCGATTACTCCACATTGACACTGCTGCGTCTCTGCCAACTGCAGCTCCATTTAGACAGAGATTAATTAGACTGGCAGAGGGGAGAGTGTGCTGTGAGAGCTGTGTAGAAGGGGGCTGCTTGCCATAGTCTCCACTTTGGAGGTCTGGAGATTTGCTCCCCCCCACCCCCCGCAGGAAGATGACAACTCACTTTCATTGCTAAACCCCAGCAAACCCGGGTGAGAAAGTGTGGATAGAAAACACTCAACTTCTGTAGTAATACACGGTACATGGGTACATGTCTACTGACTTTCTTAATGCCAGGAAACAAACAAACAAACAAACACCTTCAAACTTAGTTGCTGGCAGGCTGTCCCCATGGAGACAGGGGGACCAGCTAGCAATCTGTAGACTTGAGTGGCTTATCAATCTTTCCTCTGGCCTTGTATAAACCATGTTGGACTTTTTATTATTCCTGCATGTGAATTGGAAATGGTAGTATATACACACACATGGATATATTATGCCCATTACTTGAATTATGGGATGGATGGGATAAAAACAAGGAAAGCTCTTGGGGAAGTGAGCCCTGAGTTAGTCTGTTGAATCAAAACAGTATGTTACAGGCTGGGCAAGAGGGCTTTAATTTCTTACCAGAGTCTTTCTCACTGGCTTACTCACAAGGAGCCTTTGACCTGTACATCTTTCACATTCTGTTTGCATCTCAGCTCACAACATCTGTTTCCTCAGGGGCTGGGACAGTGTGGAGTCCATCCCTAACTCACCCCACTACCACCTTAGCGAGGGCAAGTTGGGAGTGGAGAGCAGGGGTGCTGGGTAGGGGTTCCTGCCCTCCGGTGGTGGAGGCGGGGAGCCTGGAGATTATCAACAGCACCCAGCCCATTCTCTGCAGCATTCTGGGATCCTCAGCAGGCGCCCATCCAGCCTGCATATCATCACCCAGTGGGCTGGCTCTCTGCAGCAGGCTGGGTTGGTGCTGTTCTGGGCTATAGTGGGCAGTGCCAGAGGGAGCCCGTGCAGCGTGTGGATTCTCTCCTCTCCACGAAAACTCAGATGAGGATTTTTTTTTTATTTTATTTTTCTTTTACTGTTAACACTTCATTGCAAGAAATTTTCCCCCAGTGGTGGCGCTGAGCTAAACACAGTGCTAGCAGAAGGGGGCGGTACTTTCTGTCTGGACCCTGACTTGGAAGCCAAGTACGACTCCAGGGCAGTCACCACCAGAAGCAGATGTGAGAGCCTGAGCAGCTGTGTGCCTTTATTTTTGCCGAGGTTAGCTTGTTTGGGGATGTTCTTTTCCACGTGGAAGTACGGTAGGTATTTGGCCTTCTTACTTCCTCAGCGGGGCTTTTTGCGCGTTTTAATGTTGATGGTTTCGTTTTTTAAAAAAAGTATTTTGCATTTACTTATTAAAAGAGGAAGGGGGGATACTCTGCTGCTTTGAGGTGGGGTAATACGTTCAGATGAATTGTGAACTATATACTAAATCACATGTATTTTACCGTCCTCAAATCTCATCTATATTTAAAGCATGGGAATTTACAGGGGTTACCTTCTATTTCTTTTCTTCTTATCATTTTAGACTCTTTTCCACTACAAGGAGAGAAGCTGAGATCATTTTTTTTTAGCCACTGAAGGACTTATGTAGCACTTATTCTTGCAGGTAAGTGGTCTGTTTACCACAGATGACTTAGAAAACATAACTTACATGGTCTGCACCATTGGGACCTCCCAGCTATGTACAGCAGGTATTCAATTCATTTTGCTTTTAATAGTTATATTAATGTAAAGTTACTTCAAGGTATCAATATTTTTTAAGTAGCTCACTTTCTTAGCTTTAAACCTTCTCATCCACTGACTGTAATATCTATTTCAATTTCAAAACTCTTTTAGTATTTCTGCTTTCTTAGAGTGACAATCGACAGCATAGCTAGAGGGGCTTTGTGATTTTATATGTACATATATATACATGCATACATACATACATACACATATATATGCATGTAATGTAACCTGTCCATTTAATCTGGAACACAGTTGAGACAGAATGGGTACAGTGATTTTGTTAAAATAAAATGGTTTGGGAAGATGAATGCACACTTGTAACACCCCTAAGGGTATTCACTGGAACTATTTGAGAATAGCTTCCTTATGAATATGTACTATTTGTTTAAGCCTTGGAATAAATGTAAAATCTCTGATAGCCTGTTCTGCTCTTATAAAAAAATTTGGGTTTCTTTGCTATAAGATGTTTAATTGCAACTGGCAAGGTCAATGTTTAAAAAAATGTGAATCTAGAACTTCAGAAACGAAGGCAGGAGAATGAGGAGTTCAGTGTCATCCTGGCCAGCCTGGGCTGAAAGTGATCCTGCCTCAATACAAACAAGAACCTCTGTGACATCATTAACATTGGAGCATGATTGGGAAGTTGTGCACATCCTTCCTGCTTTCAGCTATGAAACCTTTTCTCAGTTTTCTCTAGAAATACAAATGAAAAGTAGACAGAATGAAGACAAATGGGCTGTGCCCAGCAGGCACCTTTGTGTTTGAAAAGTGCCATTTCCTCTTAACACATTTTCATAGAGGTTTTGTTCATGACTTTGTATTATTGAGAATTGGGGAGGGGGTGGGATTCTAGCATTGTTATTCTGATTAAGGTTTTTAAAAAAGTAGAACTTAGGTTACATTTCTTGATTTAACATTAACAAACTGCCTTGTATGAAGATGATAGGAAGTATGGAGTTTTAAAAGGGATCACATCTGAGTTGTTTATAGAAAACATGTAAACAACCTCAGCCAAAAATGTGTAACATGAACACTATCGATGGATATTCCATCTTCACAGTAGGAAGTCAAGGGCTATAAAGACTGATTGAGGACAACTTTAGGGCACAGAGAATGGTTCTCATCTTGAGTCTTAAGATGCATTAATGCTTTCAAAAATGACTTGGATGGTGCAAAAGAGAATGCTGTCATTTAAAAATCACATGTGTTGTGACTGTTAATGCCTTGAGATAGTAGAAAGTAGCCAGGGTGAAAATTAGCTGGAGAAGCAATCAAAAGTTGGTCAAAGTCTATGTGGGAAAATGCAGAGCTAGGGGAATGTTTGTGTTCTAAAGCTGTCGGGAGGTAAGACCTGGCAGTGCCTGGGTAGTGCCTGGCAGGCTGTAGGGCATACACAGGATATGAATAAAAGCTATAATTCTGTTGAAACCTAGTACAGCACCAGGAGATACTGGTACCAACCAGGAGGCCTATTATGTGAGTGCTAGCTTGGGAGAGTTGCTAGCTACTCTGTACTTCACTGTGCAGACTCAGGCTTGAACATCTGGCAGCAGCAGTGATGGACAGGTGCTCCACATAGCACAGGGCTGCTCAACATAGAATCTTACGGGAAGGTGTTAATCCTTGTTTCTGACATTTAATAGTGGTAGTGAGTAGGGCAGGGATGGACAAGAACAGGTATCAGAACATGTAATCTTACTAGAAGAAGGACCAGACTAGTTGGAGACCAAGTATTCAAACACAAGAGCTGATAGGGGACACTGTACAGTCAAATCATAATTAAGTCCTACATGTCTTCATCCTGGAGCCTGCCCCAATGTGGTCCCTTCTCAGTGAATTAACCCTTGCCACAGTTTTATCCTCTTTTGGTGCTTGCCGCAGGTCCCTGATATATTTCCTGCATCTGCATTTCCATACCCATAATTCTCTTTTTCTTGTTAAGGAAGGATTTTGCTCTTATCCCTGAATGTAACCTCTCCCCCTATTTACACCTTCATGCCCTTGGTCACACTGGCCTTGTCCTCCCACCTTCTGACCCCTTCTCTTTTCCATCCCTTCCCTACTCACTATGACTGAAGCAGTTGACCTCCACACTATCCTTCCTGCTGTCATCTTGTTACTCCTCAGGGAACTCTTCCTTGACCTTTATAGCTCACTTCCACAGTAGTCCACAGAGCACAGCATCCTGCATGGACATTGCTTAGCTCTGACAACCAGGCTACACCTCCTGTGTGGTACCCAGTGAAGGGGTGAATGAGTGAATGGAAAACAAAGAGCTATCTCATACCTGAACATGTCTCCTCTCATTGCATTCCCTAGATACCTTTGTTGTGTCTTTTCCTGGGGAGACATTAATAAACATCTATTCACCCCAAGTAAAGCACCAATGATAATACATGACTGATTCCACCTACGTCTTGCTTGGTGAACCAATGAGTTTATTGGTCACTTACAGGAATAAGGATGAGAGGTCACATACAGGACCATTGGTGACTCATATGGCACTTTGTCACCAAGAGGACTATCCCAATAGGAGTGATGACTCACCTCACAGACACTACATTACAACCTGGGGTTTTCCTGCACAAGTAGCAGTCATCTCCACGGAAGAGTCTTCCTCCTCAGCAATCGCTTGCTGTTTCCATAGCTGTCTGGAGGGGGACTTGTGCATTTTACACATTTCTGAGTTTCCCAAGGTTGGTAAGTTTCCTTAGTTTTCTGAGCCTAAAGAGGCCCTCTTATTCCTCCAGGAGAGTGTTTCAGTTCATAGGAGATATGGATGTAACATCCTTTTACATTCTGTTTTTGGGCATGCCATCTTGAAGAAAAAGTCCTTTTTAGGAGCCTAGGTATTTGAACCAGGCAACCTAACCCCAGTTCCAGAGCTTCTGAGTTAAACATATTTAAAGGGAAATTAAAGAAAGTGGAGGCAACCCCAGATCTGTATTCAGATGGATAAAAATGTGGTCTCCCTCACATTGGGGAATTATTTAGCTTTAAAATCAATAGACACGTGTTAAACTATGGATGAGCCTTGTAGACATTATGTTAAGTGAAATAAACCAGTAAAAAAGGCAACAGCTTCTATGTGATGTCATACAACTATGAGTTAATCAGAATAGCCATACTGACAGAAAACAGGGTGCAATTAGCAGAGACAGGGGCGAATGAGGAGTTGCTTAGCTGAATGTTCAGGAGATTGGTTACAGTGAACACACTTGGTACTTTAAACTATAGATGTGGTTTATACTCTTCAACTTATAGATGGCTAAAATGGTCAATTTTATGTTGTATGCAGTTTGTCACAATTAAAAGTTCAAAGAACTTGCTTCCACATTGATGCCCTTTAAAAAGCAAAAGCAAAATGCAAGGGGTTTCTTTGATGTGGCTGTTTTTTTTTCCTATTAGCTTTATTTATTTATATTTAAGCAAATAAATCTATCATTGAATTTAAATATATTACATAGTTTTCAAACCCATAGTTTCATTGGTAAGATCTTTTAATTTTATTTTAGACCCTGTGATGGGAGATGTCATTCTGTAAATATGTTTCTCTTATTGGTTAATGAATAAAGCACTGTTGGCAAGTAGGAAGGCAGGATAGATGGGACTAGGAGACAAGGAGGATTCTGGGAGATGTAGTACAGAGGAGTCAAGATATAAGATGTGAGAGAAGAGGTCCAGACCCTCTCTCTGGTAAGAGAAGGCACATGGAAACACTTAGATCGATAGAAACAGGTTAATATTTAAGACAGAGCTAGCCAATGAGAAGCTCTAGACATTGGCCAATAGCTTTATAACTAATAGAGTCTCTGTGTCTTTTGGGACTGATGCTGCTCTGGGACCAGTCTGGCAGGAAAAGTGCTGGTAACAACCCTGTTCCCCTTTTCTTGTTTTATTACTGAATTTTCTTTTCTTTTGTTTCTTTCTTTCTTTCTTTTTTTTTTTTTAACAGATACGGTGTTCTTGTGCTTCTCTTACGTCTTTTTCTTCATCAAAGATGATAGAGTCTTAGTGCTCACCTAGACACACTTGTATGACACATTAAAAATTACTTTCCAGAGAGAAAAAGCTGTGTGGTAGTGGTGCACACCTTTAATACCAGCTCTTGGGAGGCAGAGGCAGGTGGATCTCTGTGAGTTTGACATCAGTCTGGTTTACAGAGTGAGTTCTGGGGCAGCCAAGGCTACACAGAGAAACCCTGTCACACACACACACACACACACACACACAGAGAGAGAGAGAGAGAGAGAGAGAGAGAGAGAGAGAGAGAGAGAGAGAGAGCAGGCTTAGAAAGATAAATACCCTACTTCCTCTCATCTACAGACTCTAGTTTTAAACTTACTCACATATATACATGTATATATGGCAGAAAAATAGAATGAAGACCATAAAAAGGCAAGGAAGAGATCTTCAGCATGTGTGTGGGGAGTGATGGAAGCATGTAACATGAAAGCAGAAGAGGGATCCATTTGAAAGGAAGAAGGGGATTGGAAAGAGTGGGGCGGAAGGATGAGAGCTGCATAAGAACAAGTCTATAATTTTATGGATGTTTGTATTAAAATATCATTATGAAACCATCACTTTTATGCTAACTAATGTAGGGGACATGGCAAATAAATTTCAGGATGTGATTTAATATCTCACAATAAGCCAGCTATTTCAGTCCTTTTTTTTTTTTTTCCTGTTTTCCCCTCTAATCGCATTAGAATCTCATTCATGAGAAAAACCATGCCTTGAAAGTGTAACTCTCACTCAGAATGCCCTTTAGGCAGTTCTGATCTCCTATCTTTCCTGCAGAATTATGACAAAACCAGAATCCTGTCAGCCAAGGACAAGTTAGCTGAGAAGGGAAGGTGGGCCAAAGTGTGATGGAGGAGTATAGATAGGGCAGTGGTGCGGGTGAAATCTCAGAGTGTGGGGTGGGTGAGGAAGATTATATATTTGTGAATGTTTAGGCTTTTTCATATTACACGTGTGATTGTGAAGTCAAGTTCTCCTTCCCAGAAATATGAATAATAAATAAATCCATCTCTCCCAGTTTGCAAAGCATCTACTCCAAGATAGGATTTAAACTGTTTTCTAAAGTTCCTTAAAAATATACTGCAAACAGAACTATGTCATACTGTTTCTATTTAAGTGCTTCATAAAGAACTATACACGATCCACTCAGCCAGTACAGAGACAGACCTACCCTGTATTCAGCTTTCAGAGCATATTGTGGTGACCCAGTGCTAGTTCCTGGGCTAGAAGCTGGTCTCAGCCATAGCAGTGAATGAAAAAACTGTGTGCTGTTTGCAAGGAGCTGGTGTTGCTTCCATGGAATGCCCTTTACCTGAAGGTCCTGCCCTTTCCGGTCTATTAATCAGAATTTGAAATTTCTTTTAGGGTCATTTATTAATTGCATCATGATGGTCAGTGTTCACTTTTTATACTTTAGCAATATAAAATATCAACTATCATTTAACAATTTTGGTTGCAAGAGGCAGAAAGTGAATTTACATTTTTATTTCTTTTTTCAATTTTTATTACATTTATTTATTGTATGTATGTGTACATGTGTGTGTCACACATATGTAGAGTTGAGAGGACAACTTGTCAGAGTTTGTTGTAATCCTCCATGTGAGGTCTAGGTATCAAAGTCAGGTTGTTAGGGTTGTTAGGTAGTGCCTATGCCATCTCAGGAGGAAAAGAATTTATTAGGGGAAATATCCCACAAAAAGTGGTGGAGAATTTAAGAAGTCACAGTCTCATGCATAATCAAAACTTACAGCAGGAGTGATTTGTCCCATCAAATGTGTTTCTAACTTTGGAAAGCATGTGACCAGCCAAACTTATCCCAAGTTTATAAGACAGACAATCTCCTCACGACTTAAAACCCATTACTTGTGTTATAATATTTAACTTTTATGATAATTTCCTTCCATTGAGATTAATAAAACCCTTCCGTATAGCTTTGGAAAATTTATTTCTGTCCTAATTTGAGTCATGACCTGATGCTGGATTAAGGGTTTTACCTGGGTGTATATTAGCTGGTTACATATGTTCCGTCTTCCTAGGGAGACAAGACTGCTTAAGTTTAATCTTTGAGAATAAGTAAGAAATTGTCAAGTCTGTAACTTGAAAGAAATTTCCATGCAAAAGAAGGAACAAAGGCATTGACTGGGGATGGAGTATTAGGGGTCTGTGTGAGATCTGATGTGATGGGCACACAGGAGCACATGGATTGTGTGGGAAAAGGCCTCAGAGATAAACCCCGGGGTGAGAGTACCACTAGTTATCTGACCAAGAGCTGTATGAATCAAGGTCACTATGACAGCAGGGCAGAGGAGGGAGACAAGAGAGTAGAGAGGCATGGCTACAGGAAAGAGGAGTTGAAGAGGGCCTCCCTGCATGCAGCCCTGAGCCATGAGCAATCCAGAAAGGAAGGAGAAGACAGGAAGCATGTGGCAACAGAATTCTAGGCTAACTTGCTCTGTTAAGTCAATTGCAAAGTGGTGTTGTTAACACCATTTGGTTTTGTTGTTTTATTTTTTCTTTTTTATTAGTTGTGAGGTCTTAAGCGTGATGAACCCTTTGGTTCAATGCTATATCATTAGAGCCTAGCATGATTCCTTGAATCGTGTGTTTGCCAAATACTTAGTATATAATGTTAACTAGTGATGAGTAATGCATAGGACCTTCTGCTCTTCTAATTGGGACTGCGGTAAAATGCACAGCAAAGAATTGGAACCTTTGGTCAGTTTCAAGCAGTGTCTATTTTCTCATGCTTTTTTTGATAATCTCTGTCTTCATTCCTCTTCCCCTGCCCCCCTTGGATAAGACCATGGGAAAAACTGGAGATAAAAGAAAGTTACATGAATGAAAGAAAATACTTCATGTTGACAAAATAAAAATTGCATCAAGGAAGTAATTTGTGGTTCTTCTGTGTACTGTATTTCAAATCCCATTTTCTAATTGTTTCATGTTGAGTAACAAATCCAGAAATAATGACCACTAATGTTGTATATATACTGGTTAGTGTTCTTGTAAGATGCATTTGAGAACTTTTTGCTCTTTAGGGCCCCCCAAAGGTATTATCCCATTAAATTTTTGCTTCTTTAAGTAGGAGTCTGTTGCTGGCTCTTTTGCACCCAAGCACTATGGTATTTTGGTGCTGTGACCATTGTTGGATTGTTCTAAGGGAGAGAAAATTGGGCTCCACCAGAGTTCTAGAAACCTCCCTGCTAGCCCTTCTTAGCCATGTAAGCCAGTATCTGTTGTTTAAATTCTGCACACTACAGCGTCTATATCTGTAAACAGCACCTTTGTGGTTGTACAACTGAGATTCCCAATTGGGAAGTATCTGGCACACAGTGGCCATGCAGGAGATTGTCATCAGTATCAATTCACTTGATGTGAATTTTCTCATTCTTTAAAGATGAAAAGATGCCTGACTTCTTCCTTATACTTCCCAAGCTAACATACATGAAATAGTATGTTCATTTGTAACTTTAAGCAAAAAGAACCTGAATGTCAACTGTGGGTAGACACTGTCTGAGATGCTGGAGATTCAGGAGGAATATGACATACTTGTCTTCAAGGAGCATCCTAGAGGGAGAGACAGGGGAGGAACTAAGTTTCAAGGACAGATAGGGGAGGAGCTTAGCTTCAAGGAGAGACAGGGGAGGAGCTTAGTTTCAGCACAATGTTGACAGGCCTGGCAGGAAGTAATGTGCTCTGTTCCCTTAGGATACTTAAGCAAAATTCCTAGGAGGTCTGTAGTAATGAGCTAAGTAGCCTAGAGGGGCTGCAGGTAGCTTTGAACTCCAGGTGTCTTCTTTGTGTTGAGGTCTTAACTCTCCTGTCCACAAGCCATAAACAGATGTAGAACACTTTACACAACAAACCACTACCCTTTAAGTACAACTTTGAGGCTGCCCTTTTCCAGAGAGGAAAGGACCAGTTGGAAGCAGAATGCCATAGGATGGCCTTGTGGCCAACCTGCAGCTGTCTTTCTTCAAAGGTGTCAGAGAACATTGGGAGCTCTTAGTTGCACTCACTGTCATGGTACAGAACACTGGGAGGTCATGTGGTCCAGCCCACAAGGATATCAGGGTGATTCTAACATCACTTCCATGTGACAAGCCACATCCACCATGGCCCCTGTTGGCTGGATGGCTCTTTTCCAGTTTGACACCATTAGTCTGTTTCACTAGTTCTGTGAGCTCAGCATCACAGTCTGTGCACAAGGCTGAGGACTGACAGTCCACTCTGTATGATTTGGTACTACCACAGAGGACTTCCTGTCATGGGATGTGTAGTTCTGATCTTGTTTAGTTGAGCTGTTGGCTTGTTGTGCTCAAAAAAAGCATGCAAAGCACTTTGATTTTGAACATATTTTCATTGGGTATAGTTTCAAATTATAGGAAAGTTGCAAATTAAGAATAATGAAAAGAATTTTCACATATTATTTACACAGATTAACTCCTTGTTAGCATTTTGTGTCATTTGGTCCTTCATTGTGTTCTTCCTCTGTTCCCTGTGTATATAACACATACATAAAAATACAGATACTATTTTAAACCACATGAGAATAAGTGCATGCATCATAGACCTTTACCACAAATATCCACTGTGTACTTCCTAATTGTAAGGCAAGTCTCTCATATAACAACAGTGCAGTTCTAATATCAACAAAGCTAACATTTATTTAAACCTGCTTGATTTACTGTCTGTGTTCTAGTTGTAAATTGGTGCAATAATGACCATTTTTTAAAGCATGTTTCTCTTCAAGTACCAGGATCAGATACTGACTTTTATCATCATGTCTCTGTGCTCATTTACTCTAAAACATTTTCAGAGCCTTTCTTCATCTTTGTAAAGATTGTTTTGAAGAACATAAACTTTTGTTATTTTTATATCATAGGGGTACCTGCACAAGAACTACAAAACCCAAAACAAATATGAACATCAGAGGGAGACGAGCTGGGAGGAGGAAGGGGGCCAAAGAGAGAAAGAAAGGAATAAGAGAGGATAATTTGGGGGAAATGAATATTATCAAAAAGTATTGCATACATACAGGTCAAAATTTCAAAGGAGAACACAAAGTTAAAGAAAGAACATTCCTTACTTTTGATTAGATGTGCAAGACACATCTAATCCAAAGTCCAACTTGGCCAACCAGTAAATTTTATTGCGGCTACTTACAGGAATATGGGTAAGGGTTACTTACAGGAGCAGAAATGGTTTAAAGACAGCTATATCTCCAAGGCCTACCTGTCTCAAAGGCCTACCCCAACATGGTGACAGCTCCCCAAAGCTGAGAAATATGGAGCACACTGCACAGCATGCAGGCAGCTCAACAGGTTGGAGAGTGTCCTTTCCAAGTGCTTGGTTTCTGGAAAGCTCCTCTAGACAGCTCAGCTGGCTTTCCGTTTTGCCATGTAGCTGTTATGGTTATTCCATTTAGGTTCTGCATTCTGGCTGGAAATCTGGTGTAATAGCTGTTAAACAAGTTTCACACCTGAAGTCACATGATGTCTATCTGTCTTTTATTGTGATATTAATTTTCTTAATTCATGACTGATTCCTTCCCTATGTAGTCCCCATATCCCCCCCTTAAGCTACTGAGAAACAGAATGTTTCTATTCCCCATCTGTTTTGATACCCATCAGTCAGTTATTGCCCCACAGTGAGATCAGCATTATTAAAGCCTCCTCTTTACAATTATGATATCTAGCTCAGAGTGAAGCTCCACCTAATCTGATTATATGGTGAGAGCTCAGGTGGGGAAACTGATGATGAATGGATAGAAAGGGCTGAAAGGGAGCTAATGTAACTATCACCGAGCTGCCCTGAATGCAGCAGGTGATTTATTCTGAATAGCCGTACTTGGGAGTTCGTAATGCAAATTTGCAGGTTCACAACTATGAAAACACCCTTTAGTTTGGAGGTTGTAGTGAGTAGATATTTCAGTTTCTCCCCCTGCAGTCCTTGGCTCCCCCAGCAGCAAAAGTGGCTGTAGCCACACATGAGACACAGTGTAGACTTGCAGTTACAGGGGCTGCTGTGACCTCATGAGGAGCAGCCTAGGAGCAGATGTCTTTGGCAAATATCTGCTGTTTGAAAAACAAGCCCTCTTGTTCTTTGCCCTATTTTGAGGATGAATCAAGAGATTTCATAGGTTGAAAGTTCTTAAATTTCTTGGTTCATGCTGCCACTAGCATCTCACTGAATTTAATAATATCTCTCAACTAAAGGAATGATCTATTTTTAAAATTGATTAATCAAGTCTGTCAGGCATAAGATTTTATGTCCTAACAACTTAGTGGCTGTTTGAAAAAACAAACAAAGGAAAATTATCAGTATGAGCTCATACTTCTGTAACAATTCCTTAATAATGGGTGGTGCCAGCCCTTAGGGATGGCTCATCCATGGAATGGAATTAGCCCCAACCACCTCATTGTGTGTGGTGGTTTCTTTTTTTATTACAGAAACTTCCCAGCATTGTGTGACAAAACTTTTCCTGCCTACTCATCCCAGATTGTGATCCCATGATCGACCAAAGTACAGTCAGATACCACCAAAGTCCAACTTGGCCAACCAGTAAATTTTATTGGGGCTACTTACAGGAATATGGGTAAGGGTTACTTACAGGAGCAGAAATGGTTTAAAGACAGCTATATCTCCAAGGCCTACCTGTCTCAAAGGCCTACCCCAACATGGTGACAGCTCCCTAAAGCTGAGAAATATGGAGCACACTGCACAGCCTGCAGGCAGCTCAACAGGTTGGAGAGTGTCCTTTCCAGGTGCCTGGTTTCTGGAAAGCTCCTCTAGACAGCTCAGCTGGCTTTCCGTTTTGCCATGTAGCTGTTATGGTCTGAGTCCTCTTTGTGTAGTTTCTCCTTGAGAGTCTTCTTTGCAGCTTGGCTTCACTGTCTCCCCGGTTTTGTTACTTAGTCCAGCAGGGAAGGACCTAATGAATCTGATCAGTTTCAGGGACTTCCTGAAGCTACTTTGAGTTGTTTACCTTCCTGTTTAAGAAGCTTTCTGTAGGACAGAATGTTTTAATCCCTAAAGAATCTGTTATACTACAAACAGGAAGCAGTTTTTCAAGGCTTTGATGCCATCAAAAGGAGCATAGTTTGCTGTACTTTAACAGGTATGAAATGCCCTACCCAGTAGTTGTCAGGGTATCCAACAGAAGGCCAACATCACTATATTTTGCTAAAAATTTAAAATATCCTGAAGTATCATGTAGCACTCTGTTGATGTCTCAGGTTACTTAGTACACGGTTTGGGAAGTACTGTTTGGGTCAAAGAGCTTTTCAGGGCATATTCTATCATCATTCTGTAGCTTTCAACCAGCCAAAAATGTGTGGTATAGGTTAGGAGCAAGATAACTATCAGAAGAGGGAAGGGCTCCATGCATGGGTAGGTGGCAGAGATAATGGGATAGGATAATAGTCAAACCTAAACGGCAGAAGGAAGCAATCCCTTCTTTTGTATATGGTAGATGTCAGCGAAAGAGGCTTGACTGAGACCCCCTGGATGATGCTCCACTGTTTAACTGCTAAGCAAGGAAGAGAACGATGGCTCTTTTTGATGGACTGAGGTATTTGTACTTAACATTTTTTGCTTGTTTCATATTTTAATTGGCCCTTCCCAAAGTTATTTTCCTTGGATTAATGATTTGTTTATAAAACACTTCAGCATTATCCACTTCAAACTTTGGAAGAATGATATACATTTTCAAGAAACTAGGACTGTGGTAAGATGTATGCCTTTTCCATTACAAGATGCAATTGCTGTGAGTTAGCTGGGTTCTAGTAGAAACCTGATCTGTTGATGCTATAATTCTGATTTTGTGGATTTGAGCTTCAGCAATGGAAAGACTCCTGATGAGAGATTTTTTTTAACCTTTTAGCAGTGTTAGTATACTACCTAGTAGCAAATGCTTTACCTAACCTATATCTTTCAGAGGCAAGGGTTTTGGCATATGTTACCCCCAACAGAGTACTGGGGTAGCACTGAGATAATTAAATAAGGGAACAGAAACTCAGGTTGCATGGCAATTCTTCAAAGAGTGAGGTGGCTTGGTGTTCAAGAGAAAGGACTGGATATCAGCAAATCCTGACTTTCACAGGCTCCTAGACTCCAGTTCAAGTTTGTCCCTGTGACATGTAGGGTATTCAGCACTTGTGACCTACTTTAGAAAGGTCACAGGACATCCTTTTTCTCCCATGGATCTCTGGGCTCCACTTATATATGTGTGAGATTCAGAGTCTAACTCAGTCCTTGTTTAATGATGAGGACATTGAGGCTCAGAGCCCTGAGTGGGTCATCTGAAGTTATATGTATAGGAAAACAAGGTAAGGATGCTGGCCTATGTGACACACCAAGCTTGCCAAAGCATTTCCTTTCAGTCCTCAACAGTTGAAGGATTTTTGTGATCAATGAGGGCAGATGGGTTACAACAGAAAACCTGCAAGAAAGTTAATGCCAATTGTTAGATATTTAAATTTGTCGTAGATCTGAAATGAAAGCTTCATAAGGGGAAATCTGCTTAATCTACCATTTGCTGCTGTATTTTCAATGCCTAGGACACAGATTGGTGTTTAGGGAACTCAGTAAATTTGTCAACAGAGCACACAGTGAACTATAATTTATGCTTTTGAAAATTGTGTATACTTAGATGATCAATATATCTGTTTGTAAGAAGTACTAAATTCCTTTTAACTTTTCGTAGATGAATTTTCCTTAATAATTTGCTAAAATTCAATAACAAACCAAAATATTAATGTCTATAAGATTCCCCATCATCAATAAAGTTGTACTGAGAATATAATCATGATATTAATAATCTTTTGAGAAACCTAGTTATTATTTTTAGTTATGTGTATTGTGTGAAGCTGTGTGAGTTCATGTGTATCATGCATGTGCAAGCAACCAGAGTGCACCGAGTCCTCTAGAACTGGAGTTACAGATAGTTGTGAGCTGCCTGCTGTGGGTGCTGGGAACTGAACCCAGTCCTCTGTAAGAAGAGTCTATGCTGTCAACTTCTGCTCCATCTCTCCGTGGCCCAATAATCTTCTTGTCAGTAACTGAATACCTCATCTATGGTACTTTGTGGACATATGTGTGTATACACTATAATATAATATTTTCATTTATTCTTTGAAAATTTGATATATGCACATCATGAATTTTACTTTCCTCCTTCAAAACCTCATATACTTCATATTCTTTATAAAAAATAATCCTTGGAGACCAATTAGCGCTGCCCATATAGGAATAGGTGTGGTGCTGTCAACTTACTAGGTACTGCACCCCTAAGGGAGCTGACTCTCTGCTCCACTTTGCTGTTTTTAATACAGCTTACAAATGGAATGCCAATATGAAATGGACTGGAGATACACCCTTTCCTTGTGTTGAACATTTTAAAATTCTGACTCCCCCCAAAAGGAAAAAAATTAGAGGATAACATGTACTTAATAATTAGGATATCAAATAACCTTGATGTTGGAAGGAGCTATCCTTCTGGCATTGCAAGGCTTGAACAAGAAATTCTTACTATTAGTTAGGATGTACAGAGTGCGTAGCTTCTATATCTACTCTATGTTAGGAGGAACTTTAAAAACTGAGCTACTGCTAAGAATAAAGGTTATTTAGCAACTTTATCCCATCAGTAATATTTGTCCAGTTTCATTTTATTTCTTGTGTTTATTTCTATGGGGAATAAATTAGGAAAGTGCTGTGCTGTTTGGAGGACCTTCACAGGTAGGCGATATGAGAAACTGAATCCTCTCCACTTGGTTCTGAACTAGTCAGCAAATGCAGGTAGTTGTTAGCCAATTGCTCTTGGGATCCCACAGTGCATAGTGAAATCCAAAGGGCAAGAACATGAATGTGGTTTTAAATGACATGCTGTCCTTCCAGGAAATCTGTAGAGGTAACTAATGAGGAGTCATTACATTATATTCCCAAAGGTCTCCTCCAGGGATTGCCAGTGCTGTGGGGGCTTTCCAGAAGCTTTTATGAGCAGATGAACTTGGCAATAACTTCTGTGGCATATCTTTGGCCCATAAAGGTTTGGAGAATTCTAAAGGAAAGGTAGACACATTGTTTAACCGCACGTTCTCCGGATTTCCTCTGCATTCTTCTAGAATGATGTCTTCTAGACATCATTCTTCACTTTCTTAGTGAAGGGAGAGAGGAAGGGATGGAGAGAGGGGGGAGGGAGGGAAGGAGGGAGGAAAATGAAGTAAAGGTCACCCTCCACCCACCACCCTCCACTAAGAGCTGTAAACTGATGGTGCTTCTCTCTGACTTGGAGCTTTAAGAAGACAGGGAAGAAGATAATGTGTTTAGGGCTGGTGATACCTGCAGTTTTGATGAATGCAGCAGGTGGTATTTTATGATCCAGAGCTGAGAACTGCTGAATTTGGAAGAGGTTTCTAGGGACTATTTCCTTCCTATAAGACTGTAGGCACCTTCATCTTGTAAGTCCCCCTTCTGTGTGTGTGTGTGTGTGTGTGTGTGTGTGTGTGTGTGTGTGTGTGTGTGTTGGTGGTGGTGGTGGGGTTCGAGTGCGCACTATAACATGTGTGCACTTGTAGGTGGTCAGTTTCCAGCAGTGCTCTTTAGGTTCCATCCACCTTGTTTTCTAAGACATGGTGTCACATTGGGCTGGCTGGCCAGTGTGCCCCAGGGACCTGCCTGTTTCTCTTTCCTCAACATTAAGATTACAATCACATACCACCACAAACCAATCTTTCTTTCTTCCTTCCCTCCCCTTTTCCCTCTTTCCTTCCTTCCTAACATGGGTCTGGGGATTGACCTCATATCCTCATGCCCACATGGCAAGCTCTTTACTGATATAACTATTCTTCTGGTGCCATCTTGTAAAATCCTTTAGATACCAAGCATATTTGCTAAAGGAAATTGGCCTTTTGGTAGTGTAGAGGCCCTCTGTCTCCGTGTCTCTCCTCATCTCTAGTTGGTGCTCTGCCATAGCTCTGTGGCAAGTCTGAACTTGTAGGCCACAAGAAGAGTGTAAAGAAGTAGTTAAGAGCGAGAACAATGCCAAGGGGCTTTCCAAAGCCATGCTGCTGAGGCCTGTGTCTCTGCTTTGTCAATACAACTGGGTGATTGGGCAAGGCCTAGGCAGGTTGGATGTTCTTTTATAGAAATGGGCTTTGTTGTGGTTCTTTTCATCTTAGACTTTGTGCTTTCCTGTTTTCTAGAATCCCTCTGGCTGGCATGTTGCCATGAGAAACCAGGTAGGAAACAGTGTTACTAATTAGCAGGTTTTCATACTCCACTATCAGGGAATTGATACAAAGATGGTAAAATGTTGATCTTTTCCAACAAGGTTCACAGGTGGGAACACCTATCCTCAGCTGGTTAGAGGGCTTGACTTTTGTTAACACACCTAGAAAATGCACAAGCAGCTAATTGTTTTGTCAGAGGAAGGAAAATGAAGATTCCATTCATGTGGCCAATAATGTGCTTTGATGAGGGCAATGTATGTTTCACCTGCAGTCATATGTGGTCACTAGCTGCCACTGTTCCCATGTGTCCCTAAAAGTTCACATGTTGGAAACACAGGTCCCCCAAAATCATATATTAAGGGTATTTTGCAGGCTTTAAGTTATTGAATATCAGGTATTTTGTTATAGCAATAGAAAATGGACCAAAACACCAATTTTAGAAGCAGCCCCTTCTTTTAAACACAAGGCTGGAAGAGAGACACTTTGCTGGCCTGCATTCTCTTAGTGGAGTTATGGAGTGACTTGCCTTATAGTAGGCCAGAAGAAAGGATGATAGTCAGTTACTGCAGAGCATTCCAACTGCTATGTGACCTACTTTACATATATCTCCCTCTTTATTTTCTTCTACAGCCCTTGAGGGGTAGTTCTTATTAGTTCTTTAAATGAAGATTAGATATGGAGGTTCAAGATAGAATAGCTTGTCCAAGAGTGAATAGCTAGAGAATGATGGGAATAGAATTTAAATTCCACCTACTCAGTTCCAAAGTCCACTTTGATGCCTGCCGCCCTGTCCTGCAGTCTACCGCTCTCATCCATCTTCATGGCCACCAGTCTTGCTTCAGGAGATCTTTGCAATTGAACTGAGTGGTAAACTTATAATTCTGATGTGAAAAAGGAAGAGTTGCCTTATTCTAATACTCAACTGCTGCATATATATAGTGACCAGCAGTGAATGGAGACTGTGTTATGTTTGCAGTCATGATGTATATATCTGAAAGACAAAAATATAGTACCAAGTCAGAGGACCTGGTTAGTTTATCTTATTTAGGTTATATTCCCTCTGATCTTTGAATAGGGAGTTAATGGTGTTCATTGAAGCCTAGATTTAGTGGCATTAACTAGAATTTTATAATGGTACAAACATTTCTTGGAGATTAAAACAATCACTGCGTGACATAAAACTAATATCAGTATAATAAATGTTAACTTAATAAGGTTAACTGTTACATTAGGCTAAGCTTTCTCCAAAGTCAAATATCCAGGCAATTTTTAATCTGTCAGAAGGTTTTTATTTTAACCTGGTTTGTACTCTAATGTGAAAATCAATGTAGATTTGAAAAAGTACATTATGAAAGTCTAATTACAATAATCAAACAAGATTATTTAGGAGGCACATGAATCTAAATATATGAGTTAAGAGATCACAAGATTTCTCAAATGTTAGCACCAAGAGGTAAGTATTTGGATTGACTATGTTGGGTGAATGATCTTCAAATCTTTAACAGCTGGTGGATGAGAGGCATGGACTCCTCATTATAGACAGTGTCACGTTACACTGGACCAATCTCTCTCTCTCTCTCTCTCTCTCTCTCTCTCTCTCTCTCTCTGTGTGTGTGTGTGTGTGTGTGTGTGTGTGTGTGTTGTTGTGAATGTCTGTGAACACATATAGATAGTGTGTTACATTGGAGCATTCTGTGTGTCCATGGTATTATGTATGTGTATGAGCATATGTAAAGAGTGTTGATTACATTTGAGTATAGTGTGTGTTAGTGTGCTTATACTGGACATGTAAAGTTCAGTGGACAACCTCAAGTATTATTCCTCAGTTACTATTCAATTTTATTTCCCTAAGACAGGTCTCTTACTGGCCCAGAACTGACCAAGTAGGCTATGCTGGCTGGCCAATAAGCCCCAGGAATAAAACCATCTATGCCCCCTCTCCCCAGGCGGTAATTACAAGAGTATGCCAGCTCAGTTAGCTTTCCTTTCCTTTCCTTTTCTTTCCTTTTTACCATAGGTTCTGGGGATCAAACTCAAGTCCTGCTTGTGAGGAGAGAATTTAATGAGTAAGTACCCTGCCCCCAACCCCACTTCAGGAGCATTTTAAAGAGACAGTATAGATAAGCCTATTATGTACAGGCTATTAGGCTTGGCCCAGTTTGTGCTTCTGAAGTGTCTGCTAATCACAACCAAGAAATACAGACACACCCTTCAAGCTGCAGAGTGGTGGGTGGCACATGCCCAGATCACTGGCCTGAATCCTTGCAAACTTATCTTTTTAAATGTGACCCTAGCTTATAATGACAGAGACATTCAGCCCATGTTCTCCCAAACTCAATGCAAGATCGCCCTTATTCATGAGCACAGTGTCTAAAATGTCCCTAGCCCCCAAATGAAGGCATATGTAGTTTCTGGTGACAGCCAGGCAAAGTTCCAGCACAGTTGTAACTTCTAGTCTCATTATTTTTTTCTTTTAGTCCTATCATTTCCAAGGCTCATTTGGATAATAGAGAGAGCTGAAATAGAGCTTGGACCAGTAAACAGTTATCTCTAAACATAATTACATCAATGTTCTTCCACTTAGATTATTTTCCTGTCATGTAAAGATGAACAAGCATAACAGACTTCTGAGTCCTTTGAAGCTAAAAGCTAAACACCTACTATCTATATGCTAAGACATAACGATGCAAAGTCATGGTTGACTTTTATTTCCTACGTTAAGGTACTAGAGCTCTAGAAAGTAAAATGATGAGTGTGGATGTCTATGTAGTTTTCTTTCAGTAAAGGATGCATTTTCCATGTTCATTTTCAGGGTTGAGGAATCATTAGATTTCAGTAAAATATTTTCTTCTTATACAATGAATCACAGATTTCTAAAATGGGGGAGGGGGGAGATTCCACTTGTTAAAATGGATGTCTAGTAGAATTTCTTCCTAAATTGACAACATTTTGATTTGAGGCCTATGGGAAATCGTCACCTGCACTTTTGTCCTTATTTGAATCTTAGCAACATGGATAAGGGCTTCATGGGTCCCTAACGGAAGAGTTATGCCCAAATGTGCTCTTTCCCCATCCCCATCCCTGCTACCTCCTCCTACCATCGTAGCTGCTCTTTATTTGGGGGGGGGGTGTATAACTTCATTTTAATATTAAAATCCTATTCTTTTTAATATTTTTAATTTTTTTAAATCTGAATACAGTTTCCCCTTCAGCTGTGGCACACTTCTCTCCCAATCATTTCCTTTCACTTTCTGTCTCTTCTTAAAAAAGAAGACGCTTCTCGGAGACAACAACAAAATATAACAAAATGAAACAGAATAAGATAAAACAACAACAACAACAAAGAGACTCATAGTAAAGTTGGACTAGCAAAGCCAACAGAAAAGTAAAACAGCCCCATGAGAAGGCACAAGACTCAAAGACCCACTTGTTTGCACACTTGGGAGCCCCATAACAGCACAAAACTAACAGTTGTAGTATATTTGCAGAGGGCCTGGTACAGAGCCATATGGGCCCTGTGCTTACCACTTCAGACTCTGAGTCCCTTCCTCCCTGGCGCTTACACACTGTCCTCTCTTCTGCAGGCTCCCAGAGGTCTGAGAAGAGGCATTTGATGGAGACATTCCATTTAGAGCTATGTGTTGTAAGATCTCTATCTCTGTACAATATCTTGCCACGAATCTGTGTGTATTTGTTCTTATCTAGTCCTCGGGTTGGTTTTCTTTAGATAAAATACTTGTGCTTTTTGTTGTTGTTGTTGTTGTTGTTTTTTGGTAAAATTCCTCCTAAATGGAGTGTGAGGTGCTTAATCCAGAGCTTGGTGTCTTTCCCGAGTTTTAGAAAATTCTTAGTGGCTGTCTCTGAATCTCTGTTCCTTCTTGATTTTCTTTTCTTTTTGGGACTCTAGCCATGTGTCTCACATGGCACTTCAACTCATTTCTATAGTTTTTTCTTTTTCCTCTCAGTACTTCTGACTAAATATTTTATGTTGCCATCTTTTTTCTAGAGTAGGCCCGCCTCTTACAAAGCCATCTATTTTTGTTGTAATTGTTATAGTTCCTTTTGATTTTTTAAAGGATAGATGACTAGTATCCAATAAAAGATTTCCATCTTTATTTTTCAAACATAGTAATTAATAGCATTTGATTTTGATCATTGTGACACATAGGTCAGCTGTGATCCTCTGTTGCCTGTCTTCCCTCCTCTTAGATTTGGCCATTTGCTCTCATTTTTGTTGTTATTTGTATTTTTAATCAGATATTCTATATTTAATATAAAAGTTACAGAGAGGCACAGCTGACAAGAGCACTGGTAACCCCGTTCCATTCCCAGTCCCCACATGGCAGCTCACAACCATCTGTAACTCTGGTCCCGGGTATCTAATGTTCTCTTTCGGCCACTGCACAGGCACTTCATCCACATGGTACACAGAAATGCATGCAGGTGAAGCACCCATCCACACACATTAAAAACAAGAAAAGAAAAAGGCAGAAATAAATGTAGCGTGCCTATATGCTGGTGTCCTCTCTGGAAAGGATTGGATTTTTCCCTGTTGGAAACAGCAGAATAAAGCTCTTCAATTAGAGCCATTCAGTTATTTCAAAGATCAAAATTGGAGTTTGGGCTGATCTTGTTTTCTTGACTGTCAAGGTACATCCAATCGAGACCTTGTCTGAAATCGTGTGATGCTTACCAGGGCTCTTTGTCTGTAGTGGACCCTAAAGTTTAACTCCCAAGTAGACTATGATAGCCAAAACTTTGCTTGGGAATTTAGACCCTTGGCAGCAGCTTTCCTCTTGTTATACCCTCCCTGACAGGTCACAGTTTTAGATTTATCAAATACTTTTAAATCCAAGGTGGAGAAGAAGACTGGGTTGTTTCTAAGGATGTTCCTTTTATCTGGGTCCTTAGCACCCCAAGTTCTTTTTGTACTGGCTGTCCTCAGTTTATCCTCAGCTTGGCTAGGCTCCTAAGCTGTGGGCCACCTAGAAATGGATATATGAAAGAAGCAAGAAGCAACTGGAGAGTTCTGCCCTGTGTCCTCTTGGTCCCCTCAAGTCTGCTTGTCTTGATTGAAGATGAGTGCTTCAGCCAGCACTAACTCCCTTTGCTTCTCTTTCACACAGCATTTATTTTCAGTGGATAACTCAGTGCAGGTTCCCCACTAGAGTTTGAAATTATGCAATCTCAGCTTCTCCGTGACTGCAGGTCATTTGTATTATGTACAAAGGTTACTTTAGGAATGGAGGGTGTGTAAGACATTCTAACTATATTCAAGTTAAAATCATGATATTTGTGTTTAGTTGCTGTCTTTCTCTTTTTTGTAACAGAATGTGCTAGAGGCTGAAAATAATGACAGAATCCCCACCATGGAGGACATCTCTGTCTTGTAGTAGGGACACATATCTATTTATCACTTACCTCCATCAAAATGTACACCCCTTCTCTGTATAATTGCAAGTTACCTGTTCTTCAGAGGGAAGTAAAGAATATTATGGGGGGGGTAAGAAAGCAGAAGAAAAGGTTTCAGAGAACATGTTCTCTTATTATTGTTGCCTGAGGACTGAGGATTGGAAGGGTTTACCCAAGCAGAGGGAACTTTTTAGGAGCAGTAATCCTTGTACAGGCACAAGAATGAAGAACTTAGTTTATTTGATAATGGATTACATATCACTGTGTACCTGGTATTTCTGGACTGAAGAAGAGGTATATGTGGGCAGTGGGGATAGAAAAAAAAAGAAATGGGAGGTAAACTTGGGCCTTCATAATTTCTACTAAATGTTGTTGAGGCCTTTTCATGCTTAGGGGTTTGGGCACTTTTACCAGAAGCCATGCGAGCATTACAAGACTAGAGGAGAAGGTCCATTTAGGAATTTTTAATAGAAAGAACATATGATTCTGGCAAGAGCAGACTTGATCTTAACTGAAAAGCAGAGACATAGCTGATAACATAAAGATCATACGTGGTGGCTCACTCTAAATGTGACAGGCACCAGGATGGTAAACATCTTCCTTTTGGATGAGATGGTTGGTTTGTAAATATAGGAAGGACCTCAGGAAGCCCCCAAGTGTGACATGTGCTTGGTGCCTCGAATTATCACAGCCCTTGCTGTTGCCCACATGCTGGCCCAACTCCTGTATCACAACTGGGACTTTGAGAGACATGAAACAATAATACATATGTTAAATTCTTACTCTAAATGACAGTGGTAAACTGTCTGCCTATAGGCAAACCCAATTTACCAGTGACATCTGTAGCCTGTTGGTTGCACTCCACCTCAGGGGTGGCCTCTGCATGTTGTCTTCACTTGAACTTGAAGGCCTATCTGATCTGGAAGCAGGCACCAGGCTTCTGCCTAGGGGAAGCATCCATTTTTCCACTGCTCCATTCCGTGCAGCCACACCTACAGAATCCATTTATGCTGTACTCCACCAAGCTCTTGATTTCACTTTGAACTGTGGCAAGGGGCTGCATAGCTGCTGTGAGGCAGTGCTAACAGCTTTTTCCAGTCCTTGGCTATGAGAGGAGCTGGGAGCCATCGCAGCCTCCTCTCTCATTTTATAGCTAAAGTCACAATAGTTTGATGACACACACCTTACTTGTTTCTCAGTCAGATATCTGGGAAGTGACAGATCCAGTCCCTATCCACAAACCCATGCCATTTCAAATACAATGGGGTGTGTTCTACTTGATTTAGTATTTTCACTGCCTAGGGCAGAAACCTGATCTCACAGATGTGACAGGATGACCTGTGTTGCCAACTACCTGCTTCAGCTACGTTGTTGCTAGCTTTACATTGCTGTAACCAGAGGAGTAACAAGAAGCAATTTAGGGGAGGAGTTTATTTTGTCTAACAGTTGGATGGTACCTGGTCTAACATGGTGGGAAGGGCAGAAGTGTGAGGCAGCTAGCTGATCACCCTGTATCTGAAGTCAGAGAACAAAGAGATGAATACTGGTGCTCAGGTTGCTATGTGTGTGTGCACACACACAGCCATGTGTACAAGTATGCAAGTGTGTGTGTATGTGCATGTGTTTGAAGGTGTTTGTGCACATCTAAAGGTATCATCCTATCTCCTTTGAGATAGGGCCTGTCTTGACTGGAGCTTGCTGATTACTTAGGCTGTCTGGCTGGTGAGCCCCAGGGATCCTCCTTCTCTGAGCTGGGATTACAAGCACCCCAGGCACTGAGGGTCAGATTATGCTTGTGAGGCAAACACTTAATTGAGCTGTCTTTGCAGCTCAACTTCCTTCTTTGTTTTCATCCTGGATCCTAGCCCACAGTGTCCTGTCTATGTTCAGGGTGACTCTCACTCATCTGTTAAGACTCTCTGGAATCATACGCCCTCACACACATGCCCAGAGGTGTGTCTTCTAGGTGATTCTTCATCTAGTCAGATTTTCAGTGAAAATGAATCATCAAACACCGTCATTTTATTCTACAGCCCCATCCCCGAAAGTAGAACTAGTGTAAACTTCAACAAGGCTAGTGACACCTCCCAAACTATTGCTAGGTGGAAAAAGAGGCACAGATTGGCCAAACCTTTCCTAGTTAAAAATAAAGGGAGGTGATGAGCTTTTTGTTTTTGTTTTTATCTTTGTGAGTAAATTTTACACCTCTCTCTTTTCTACCAGGAATTACAAAGGTCAGTAGAGTTTTGATGGTCCTAAGCTTCTGACCTAGTGAAAATGGAGGGCAAATGGAAGTTCATCTAATCCATGGATAAGGAGGAATCTGTTGTCTATTCTCTAATTAGATGTCAACTCAGAGGTTGTGAGTTCTGGCTTACACTCTTAGCAGGTGAGATAGGAAGATTTCTCCTGCAAAGTGAAGAGACTTCTAGCTGCCAGTTGGGAGTGTGCTAGAAGATGTACCAGATATGACAAGAGATCACCAATACTCAAAATGCCTGCTCAGGATTGAGATTCCTGCCAGCAATACTTGTTGGGTTCCTTTAATATCAGTTGTGACAACCAATGGACAATCAGGGACAATCTTTCCGTGTGAACTAATGGTTAGTCTGGTCAAAAAATGGGCCACAAGGAATGGCTGCTAACAGCTGAGGTTGCAATCCCCCAGACTTGGCTCTTCTCTGTCATCAGTGGAAAGAGAACCACCCTTCCATTCCCTCTGCCCACCTCTCTTTTCCCATCTGAGCCCTTAGCTCACTAGTTTGAGATTGTTACAATTTAGACATGAGAAGTCATGGGCATGATATATGGTCATTTTAAAAGAAAACATTATTTTTGTTTGTGTGTGTGTGTCTATATGAGCATATGCCATCTGTCTGCTGGTGCCTGAGAAGCCAGAAAAGGCATCAGATCCATCCCCTGTAGCTGGGATTATAGGGGTTGCAAGTCACTTGACATGGTGCTTGGGACTAAACGTGGGTCCTCTGGAAGGGTAGGAAGCTCTCTTTGTCCCTCAGCCATCTCCCCAGAGCTAGGGATTCTCTTTTCTTCTTTTCTAGTTACTTAAAAAAATACCCTTTTTAAAAATTAAAATATAAGACCTCATTTCTCCATTTCCATTTCCTCATCGACTCTTCCCATATAACCCCCCACCACTGCTCCCTTTTGAATTAATGGCCTCTTTTCTTTATATATATAGTGTAAATATAATATACATTTATATGTGTATTTCATGTATATACATACATGTACACTACCTGCTCGATTTGTTTAGTATTACCTATGACTTTAGGGATGATCAGTTGTTATTGGATAACCAACAGGGCCCTCATCCCTGAAGAACGTAGTTTTTCCCATTCTCAGCAGTCCTGAGTTTCCTGTGGGTCTTTGTCTATTTGGGTCTGTTTTAGGCAGCCAGATTGTTAAGATTTTACGAGTGAAGCTTCTGTGTCATTTTCAGGATACAGTCAATGGTCCTTATAAAGATGTTTTCTTCTTAAATTCTTCCCATCACACAAATAAAATATAATGAACTTCTGTGAACCTGTCACCAAGCCCCAGTGAATGCTAACACTTTGCCAATCTTACTTCATGTGTTCCTCTCAAGCTCCCATTTATTAAAACCATTTGTGTGTGGTCTTACTCTGTATCCCGGATGGCCTTGAAGTCATAACACTTTTCACCTACCTCCTATTCCTAGCTCATCTTCCTAAGTACTAAGGCACAGACCTGTGCCACCATCCCTGGCTACTTAAAAACGTTTGTAGATATCCTTTAAGGCAATTATCAGACATTGTGCCATTTTACATATAAATCTGCCATATACATTTCTAATTGAAAAAGACTTTTATTTTCACAACCATTATTGCATTGTTGTTCCCAAATGTATTGGATCATCATTCCGTGCAATACCTATTCCATATTCATATTTCCCCCAGTGACTTCAAAGTTATCTTATTGTTTCTTTTCAAATTCATATGTGAGCACAACCCTCACTTTACATTTTACTACTGTATCTTGTCACTTATTTTGTTATTCATTCAGTCACTTATTCCTCTTCCTTTCTCATGGCATTGCTTTGACAGAGACATACTTTCATTTTACCCATAGCAGTTCACCCTTCTGATGGATGACATCTGAAAGGCATCATATAACTCATTCTTCTTTCTTGGGTAGAATCTGTGAGTAGGCACATTGTCTCAGCAACTTGTTTAAATTCAGTGCAATGATTTTTAGATAGGAGTGCTTCCTAAGTAACAGTGGTGTGTGTGTGTGTGTGTGTGTGTGTGTGTGTGTGTGTGTATTGTGTACTAAGTTATTTAAATTATCAACATGGATTAATACTTTGGGGTAAACTTGAAATTAAGGTCCTTCACTTTCCAGGGGGAAAGGATATCCAGAGTGTAGCTAGTAGTAACAGTTACTGGAAAAAGCAGAACTTCTGGGTTTAACAGTTAGCCGAGTCTCTTGGGCTGCTCTGGCTGCAGTGTAATGGAATTTCTCACCAGGAATCCAAATTCAGTACATGTGTGAGTTGGCAGACAAGATGGTTTTGAAAATAAGTCATGATCCTGAATGGTCAGATTATGGACAAGAAGCAGGGCTGTAAAGAGAAGATTCTGGACACAGCCTGTTCTCTGGTCTTTCTGGAACTTCTGGGGATGTAATTGCTGGGATTCCCCAGTTGCAGGGTACCAAGCAGAGGCTGGAATCTTGTAGTTCAGTAAGAGAGATGTGCATGGCTGCTGTGTGGATTCTGGCACCACAAGTGAATCTCTCCTGCCAGAAATCTGCCTGTCCTGCCCATGTTTGTAAGTAAAGTGAAAGTAAGTGATTTCTGTTTGTGTGCCAGAGATGAGCTGCCCATGAGAGGAACTGGCTAGACCTTTTTGTTCTGTCTAGTAAATTGACTTCCCAGAAGGGACCCCTGTAGTTTCTTTTTTAACTCTTTGATCTTTGGGGGCTTGCCACCCAGCTCCCAAATATATATACATAGAGAGTTATTCTTACTTATGAATGCCCAGAAGTGTCTTATCTGCTAAGCCATTTCACCAGTCCTTCAGTTGTTCATTATTTTGAATAAAGCATCTCTGAACATCTTGTACATGTCTTCTGGTGGTCATGTCTGTTTTTGAATTATAGAGTAGACAGACAATTACTTTTTAGGACACATTGATAGACAGCTTTCCACATTGATTATATCCAATTAGACTCCACCAGCCAGATATGTGAATCGTAGTTGATTGACAAACTTGCCAACATTTGGTATTGCTAAAGGTCAATTTTTTTGTTTTGCTTTGGTTTTTGTTTTTCAAGAGAGGGTTTCTCTGTATTGCTTTGGAGCCTGTAGACCAGGGTGGTCTTGAACTTACAGAGACCTGCCTACTCTGCCTCCCAAGTGCAGGGATTAAAGGCATGCACCACCAACTCCTGGCATGCTAAGGATCAATTTTAAACACTTAAAAAAAATGCTAGCTCCAAATCTGAAATGCAAAGTTCACATCAGTTCAGTGACATTTTGTTTAACATGTATTTAAATAAAAGTTTGAATCACAAGTATTGTTATTAGTGCATGCCTTCTGGCTTTCTTGTGGCATGAAGCTTCTACAGAATCAAATATAACCCCATTCAAGATTTCTGTATGGCAGGCCTGGGATACCATATAGAAAAAACCCACCAGCCAAACAAGCCTTGTCCTCACTATCCTGTCAAGTGTGTCCTGCATGTTCTCAGCATCTTTTCACTTTTCCTGCAGCCCTGGGAGGTCATTGACACTGAATTTCCAACATACATCCTGTGTCAACTTGTCTGACTAATGATGATATGCATGATGATATGTTGCAAATCTGTCTCCCTAAAACCACTCTGACAGTCTCCTCTACCCATGGGGATCTATTCCCCAAAACCTTGTTTGTGAATGAAGTAAATTAAGTTGTAGTATTAAGGCAGGATAATGGCTTATTTGTTTATCTCTTCCCAGAAGTAATTTCATTTTAATAGTGGATTTAGGAGACAATATCTCACTCAGCTCCAGAGGATTAATGGATACATTTTTACGTGTTCCAGACTAATGAAAAAAAATCAAATAATTAAAAAAATTTTTACAACATTTATTTACATATTTTTGTTTGAAAGTTTTATGCATGTATACAATGTATCTTAGTCACACACACACCCACTACCTCCTTCCAGCTCCTGTCATCCCCTCAATACACCTCCTTCCCGACTTCATGTCCTCTTTTTAACCTATAACCCATTGAGTCCAGTTGGTGTTGCTCATATGTTCATGAACATGGGAGTCATCCATTAGAGCATGGTCAATCTGCTAATGTCCACTTCCTAGCCAAAAACTGTGACTCTCCCTCCCTTAGTATCTGACTATCAGTAGCTCTTCAGCTATGTTTAGGACATTGGGAGACCCTCTTTGTCCCATGATGGAATTCTTAGCTTGATTCATCTTGTGCAGGTCATATGCAGGGTTGAGTTCATATGAGCAACAACCATGCCATTATTTCTGAGGCCATTATTTCACAACATCCCTCCACATCCTGCAGCTCTGACATTCTTTCTCACCCTTCTTTCACAATGTTCTCTGAGATTTTCTTACAAATGTAACCACAGATGATGCTCTGTCTATGTATGAGGCTAGAGCTAATCACAGAATGGACATAAAATAAGGCAAACATTTCCACTCAGTCCAATGTAAGGGACACATGAGCATGTATGTGTTGGCTTTGGTCATTTCATTCTGAGTGGATTGACTGAAAGAAGTCTCAGATGCCTTCATTTTATAGACTTATCAGTTAAGATTATTTTTCCCAACAGATTCTTTTTCATGCTCATAATAAAACAGAAACATTTAAAGTATTTTTATATTTTACAGATATATAGTACTTAATACAGAAATTCAATTCAATAGAATGGCTGTAGAGTCCTTCTACTAAAGGAGTGGCCTGATCTGATTTGAAGGTCTTAGGGCCTCTGATGTGGAGAGAGAGGGTGATGGGATGCAGAATGAATGCATGGAGGTGGGAGAGGTCTACAGCTATGAACCCAGAAGCAGCGCAGTAGTAGGACTTGAGAGATGTCATCAGCTTGACTAACGTTTAGAAGCTGTGCTGGCAGGATTCTAGTGGGTGGAAGGTAGCCAAGAGAACAAGAGGAGAATCAGGGAAGATTCCTAGTCTTGCTTGAGCAGGGCTGTGGATAGTGTCTTCCTTTTCTGAGATGGGACAGACTGAGGCAAGAGAAGGTTGTTTATAGATATATTAAGTGAGAAGGGTGCTGTATGTGAAGTTTAAGTGAAGTCCTGTGGGAGCTCTGGAAATGGGAAGATCGGATGTTATTTAATGTGCTAGTATAACATGCCTAGAGCAGTAGAGACAGACTTCCAGGCTCAGAAACGGCTCTTGAGTGAAGCTGTGAGTATTGATGAGAAGAACTTGGCTGAGTAGATGGATGTAGCACAGTAGCAGTCCAGGGTTTGGGGGATTATGATTGAAGAGAGCTGAGTGTATGTAGGTTGAGGCCTTGTACTGTTATGCAAGGAGGGTTAGACTGTTACAAACTCCTGGGAGTTTCTGTAGACTTCTGAAGGTTAGCAGATCTGAGCAGACTTGTAGAAAGAAGGCAGGACCCATGATTGATGGATAGATTAAAGGCATGAGAAGGATAGGGAGACCTTGGGAAGCTGTTGCACTAAGTCACAGAGGGGGTCCTGAAGTAGGATCTGAAGTAGGGCAGCAGCAGTAGGAAGAGGAACAGGCAAATCTAAAAGACAGGATAATGGCACACTGGGCCAGGCTCTGACTCTTGACACAGATGTGGAAGTGGGTATTGCCAGGATAGGAACAGCTGTAGGTGACTCCAGGCCAGTTAAAGGCAGATAGGGGTTTCTGCATACTAAATATCTTTTTTATTCCTATTTTTTTGTATAAGCAGCTTTAAAATCAGCAGCTTTATGATATAAGTTAACTTGATAATAGTTTCAGTGACCACAGCAGGCCTCCTTATGGACATGTTGAAACCCTGGCTTGGTAGGATCTAGCCCATCAGGATCGCAGCCTCTCATGCAGCTGTGGGAAGACTAAGGTTTGCTGTGTTAGAGAGCTCAGAGCAACCCACAGCTATTCTTCCATGTGAGCCATGTTTGCTGCTCCCTGCAGGAGTTCCAGCCAAAAGGACCTAGGGCACAGACCTAGGGTGGACAATGTGGAAAGGCTGGACCTTCTAGATGTTCAGAAAGAAGAAAAGTGGCAGCTGAGAGAGGACTTGTGGGGAGAGGCAACATTCTCCCAACCTATCTGAGCCCCATTCCAGCTCCAGTGTTCCTCATCTGTCTATCTTCTCCCTGCAACAATCTGTTGCTGCCAAGGCCTTCCTGCCTCTTGGCTCGCTGCATGTGGAAATAGATTCACAATTCATTCCTTTTACTCTTGGCCTGATCGGTTTGGGGACAAAGCAAATCAGTTTAGAGAGTCCTGATTGTCACGATTCTTGCCCTTTTCTTAGTCACCTATTTATCCTGGAAAGGAAGGCAAGAGTCTTAATTCTGTTCCGTCATAGACCTTTGATACAACAATGCAGAGTGACAGTGACGTCAGCAACAGATCAAAGTAATGCTCAGAGCTAGACTTACAAGCATGGCTCTGGCACAGAGCAGAGTGGAAAGGTCCCAAGGGAAGTTCCCAGTGGGGTCACAAAAGGAACTAATAAATGGAGCAAAGTCATCATATTATTTTTGCATTTCTTAGTATTTGCCAATCCTACTGATTTTGTTTATGATAATGAAACATTTACCCAGTGTCTTCCTAAATCCAGTTATTAAATTTGCATATTTACTTTACTTATTTTTACTATTAATTACAAACATACATACCCCAAACTCCATATACCATGAACTACAAACTATTGAACAATAAGAGTATCAACACCCCCATTAACGTAGGATGTTGTCATCCTAACAAAGCCCCCCCATAGGTTCCTTTTTGGCCACATACCTTTCTCCTTCACAAACATACACTTCACCAATTTTAAAGGTACTTTTCTTGCTGATCACAATAATCCAATTACTCTCTAAATAAATTATTTTATTTGTGTTTGAACTATGTATCACTGGAGAGTTGCTTGCACTTGTTTTCCAGTGTGCTATGTTTTCTATTTTTGACTATTCTTGCCTATTTGCATTTCATATACATTTTTAGAATCAACTTAGTTAAGGCCTATAACCCTAATATAAAGTTTGTGGGACTATGTTGAAATTATAAATTAATTTGGAGAGACTGACATTTTTACAAAACAGGGTCCTTATTTAAGTACATTGAAATGTCTGTATTTGTGTGTGTGTTTTCCTGATAGACTTTGTGTGCTTTTTGTTAGAATCAACACCAGGCACTCTGTATATTTGGATGCCATTGCAATATCTAACTCTCTTAGGATTTGACTTTTTCTTTGAGGCTGTTGAATTTCATTGGCCTTTTTGCTTTCCCCTGTTGTGACAGCTTCTGTGGCCGTCTCTGAGTGCTCCAAGAACACAATCTTACATTTGTGAGCAATGCTGGCTTATTTCTTGCTTTCCAATCTTTGTACCATTTGATTACTTGTGCTTTCATATCCTGCCTGTTCCCAGGGGATGCTGAAGGCTGATGCCTGGCCTTCTTCTTGCTTTGATAATGAAGGGAAGTTCTCAACATTTAACCATTAACTATGATGTGCACATACTGATTTTTCATGTGTAATTTAATTAAGGAAGATGGGAGCAGCCTTCTATGCTGACTTTTTAAAGAGATTTCAATCATGATGGTTTTATTTTATCAAATATATTTTCTATGTTTGTTGAAATGGTTGTATAGATTTTCTGTTTCCAGTTCTTAATGTGAAATGATAAATTCCTGCTTTCAGAGTGATACCAACTTAATGATTGGGAAATCTACTTGCTCACAATGACATCTTATGTATTACCAGATTCAGTTAGATAAAACATTGAATAGGGTCTTAGTTTCTACATTCATGAGAGAAATTAACCTGTGATTTACTTGTTCATATCATTTCTGTTGTTAAAATGGGACATTGAAATATTTTCATCTCATTGTGAGGTTTTCCAAATAATAAAAACTAAGTTTTTTTTAAAGTACTTGAGTAATTAAAAAAAAAAAAACAAAACAAAACAAAACTATTGCCTTTATATAGAGCTATTTGCCATGCACATGACTCAAGGAATAGTATAAGCTTAGCAGTTGGGAAAATTCAAATAATGTTTAGAATGTTTTCAGTTTGACAGATATCAATTATTTCATGGAGGAAAAACATAGTATGTCCTCTCAAAACATCTTCAAAGAAATGACCTGGCTCTGATGGCCTCATCTTTGGATGAAACATTATTTTTTTTTAAGATAACTGAGCTAACATGTTTCTCAATAGTCCATTTAAGTTTCCAAATTAAATGTCAATGTGGAAAGAGTGTTTCTCGTCATGAAGAACCCCTAACACTAATAGTTTAAGTGTTGAGTCATTGCTTGAACAGTGTCTTGTCTAGACTGAATTTTGACTTTAGGAAGTGAAAGACAAGTATTTTAAGCTACAATAAAAAAAAATCTAAGTTAAAGCCACATGGTGTAAAATATACAATTTTGACTGCTCTTAAGTAGCTTTGGGATCCATATATGTGTGCATTTATCTATAAATATATGATATAAGTCTTTACATATATGTGACAGATAGAAATAGACAACCATTTGTTTTGTAAGAACTGAGCCCAGGACATCATGAAGAGAAGTGCTTTTAGAACATTGTTTCTGCTGAGCATAAGTAGAGTATGCTTTCAATACCTGCTCTTGGGAGACAGAGGCAGGTGGAATTCTAAGAGTTCAAGGCTAGCATGATCTACATAAAGAATTGCAGACCAGCAGGGTGATGCTGTATAAACAAACAAACAAGTAAACAAAAGAAAGTGAGTATTTTTTTTTGTTGCTTTTAAAAACAAAAAGAAAAACCCCAAGTCTCAGTGCTTAGCATAGACAGGAGTGTATTTGTCTCACAGTCTTTAGCAGTCTCAAAGTACAGTACTGACATCCTCTCATCTCTGGTGAGATCCTTCTGGATGGCAATGTGGTGGTAGGGTGTGTGAGAGGGGCAGATAATGGAAAGGAAGTAATGGAGAGAGGAAGAGAGAAAAAAAGAGACTGAATTGAGGAAGCCAAACTATACCCTTAATTACCCATTCTTGTGGGAACTAATCCATTTTGAGAGCTCTGTGATAATTCCTCAGGACAGTTTCATCATCAAGGACTTGTCTCTTCATGGTTGTACTACCTCAATACCAGCACAGGGGTGAGTAATCCTTGAGCATGTGGATTTTGGAGAGCACAATGTAACAAACCATAGCTAATCACGAGAAGAAGGTGGACTCAAGGAAGAAAACAGACAGGGAGAGTTTAAAAAAAGTCATCTCATGGTTGACTTTTGAGCAAATCCTGAATAAAAGGAGGAGAAAGACCTATGGATATTTGAGAAAAGATTCTTTCAGAAAAAGAGCAGAAAGTGCATAGCATCCTCCAAGCATTGCACTTTTCCAGGAGCAGTGGTGGTGATGGGGGTCTATTTGATAAAGAAAACTTAATAAGGAAGATCTCAAATTACAAGGCAGGATCTGAAACCAGTTGCCAAATCATCCAGGAGCTTATAGATCAAGGGCAGGACTTCTAGGTTCATTCTAAGTGAGGCAGGAAGACACTGGCAAGGTTGGAACTTGCGTCAGGATCAGGGTGAGTATTCTATGTAGAGTAACCTGGGCAAAGACATAAGGGAAGATGTACAGAGGTGATGTGCCCATTTCAGTTTTCTAGAGAGGGACCAAGGATGAGGGGATGCAGCAAATACAAGAAAAATTAGAGGCAACTTGTTTCCTTTTCCCCTCTACCCTTTTAAAATTAATTTTTAAGTTAGCATCCAGCATGATGGATCTTACCATGAACTTCTTGGCATATCTTAACAGTGAAAGCAATCAGTATTTACAGACGACTCAGATGTAAGATAATGGGCAGACTCCTGCATCACTGAATTTATGTAAATGCCCTGGACGAACAGTGCTGAATTGAAGACTATGACTTTCCTGGAGTTAGACTTACTAAGTTTGATGAGTTAACTCTGAATAAGGATACTAAGGGAATAATCCTGTAAGAAATAAACAAGGAAGAAGGCAGCAGAGAGAATCTATTAGCTAGTTGCTGGGTAAAGCAGATAGAAGCTTGCATACAGAACAGACCCAATAATGCTGAGTTTTCTTGTGCCAGCTCATTAAGTTGCCAAGAGAACAGCACTGTTTGTCAGCAGTCCCCGTTGCCGTGGTGCACTGACACCAAATACTGATTCTGTATTGATACCAAAGGCAAATCCATTGCATGTCAATAGTACTGGTTGTCATTCATTTTTTCTTCCTCCTGAAACAAAGGCACATGTTGAAATAGGATCTTATTCAGTAATTAAATATGTGTTTTCATGTAAATTGTTAAAGCAGCATGCTGTTCATACGTCTCATCAGAGCTTTCATTGTTACTGTCATTCTCATCCTCCAAGGGAAGTAGGGACATACAGACAGACCATCCCAAGTGCCCCTTAAAAAAGGGGCAAGTGATATTTAACGTTTTTTCTTATATAGTTTTTGTGACTCCTCCTGTGACCAAGGGCATAAAAGCTTGAGCAAATGTGTTTCTAGAACCTTGTATTTCTAGTAGTTTCCACATCAGCTTGAATATGTTCTGCAGATAGATACACCCTAGTTTAGGCAAAAGTGATACCGGTGACTAGATTTAATTTTGCATGCAAGCAGAAAAGCTAAACCTCAGTCTCCCTGGTATTTGGCTGCCTGGTACATGCTCAATGGAGTCTAAAACAGCTACACAGCATTACACAGCACAGTTATGTTTGAATACCACAGATATTTGCTGTGGCTACTGTCAAGGTCTTCCTTGATTTCTGTATTGAATTTGTTAGGTATTGTGCTGTTATTTAATTGATTAAACTTTGATCACATGGTCTGAAGGCTCAGCCTATACATTTCCTGAGTTCTGGCCCTTTGGAGTAGAACTCTTGTGCATCTGAGTGTCTCTCTTTCTTCAAACTCTACTCACTTAACTTCCAGAGAACAAACTGTTCTGGTTCTCTTCTTTCTGTGTTTGTGTGTATTTGTGTGTATGTGTGTGTGTGTGTGTGTGTGTGTGTGCGTGTGTGTGTTCCATGTGCACACATGTTCATGCCCATGTGGTGGCCAGAGGATAACCTGGGAGGTTATTTGTCAGGAACCATTCACCTGCTTGAGACAGGGCCTCTCACTGATGTGGAACTTCCCAAGTAATCTTGGTTGACTTGCTAGTGAGCCCTGGTCATCAGCCTGGCTGATGGGATCACAAGAATGTGACACCATGCTCAGTGAGTGAAAAAAAAATAAAAAGAAAAAGAAAAACATGTTTTTTAACATGGGTTCTGAGTATTGAATTCAGATCAGTGTGCTTTCAAGATAACTACCTTATTGACTAAGCCATCTCCTCAGTCCTGTCCTGGCCCCTCTGCACACCCCTCCTCCCTTTAAGATTGACTTTTCTCTATGGTTTCATTTTTGGATTACTCTTTAATCATACCACCTGCTCTCGACAACCCCCCTCACAGTTGTGGTTTTAATCTATGGACCATCAAAGTGTGACCTCTAAGCCAAGTCAATGCTGTAAGCCTTGAACACTGCAGACTCTGGAGGGCCTATAGTGCCTTCTCCATCCTACCCCTCAGCTGCTTCCCCTGCCCTGAGCATTGATGTGATTGGTAGCTCCTCTTCTCCCTCCATCCACTCACAATCTTCCCCACAACATACCCTTAACAAAATCCTACTTTTTTTCTGGGTATATTTTATACTCTGTCTTCTTGAAGACATTCATCACAGTATCTCACACCTATGATTAGAGAGGCAACCAGTACAGAATGGTTTACGATAAAAACCATCAGGAAGATTTCCTTGCCTTGCTCCTCCCAACCTCTTTTTAACTCCCACAACTCCTTCTCCTTATAGTTATCTTACATTTCTGAGTTTGGTGATTCCACTATTATTTCATGATTAGCACTTTGGGATACTTTCCTCCTCCTCCCACATTTAATCAACATTGTCTCATAAGTCATCAGTCCCTCTGCTTAGTTAACTCGCATTATTTAGATCTATTTTGTGGCTTACTTTGTTACCCAAACACAGATAGCTTGTTTTGGCTTCTGACCCATTGGAGGAGAGTATTGGCATACCTACCTTCAGCTTCTCTCCTTACTTTCTTATCATCTTCTGTGAAGAGCATAAACATTCTGTTTACCAAAATTGACAGTTATTTGATAGTTTGTTCAACTTATTTCCCCTCAGAGCCTTGAAGACATCACTCCATAGTTCTTGACATCTATTGTGGTTGATGATAAATCTGACCTGCATCTAATTCTCCTTCCCTCCACTGAGTTGTTCTCTTTTAATGTTCCTGAGATATTCCTGTATTCTGTTGAGACATATCCATTATCTTTTAATATTTTCTCAATTCTTCACTTTCTTGGTTTTCTTGGTAGACAATGGATAAAATGGAAGTTGTAATTTAGGTGATCATCTTAGTTTCATTTTCAATACTGTCATAAATACCCTGACAAGAGCAACTTTAAGCAAGAATTTTGTTCATCTGACAATTCTGGGCTGTGGTCTATCCTTGCTGGGAAGTCAAGGCAGGAACTTGAAGCCGTTAGTCACACCCATAATCAAGAGCAGACAACACATTCATGAATGCTTACACGCAATTCACTTTCTCATCTTTTATGTAGGCCAGGAACCAAACTAATAGAATGCAGATGCCCATAGTGGGCATATTAATTAACATAATCAAGAATATTCCCCACAGAGAGGCTCACATACCAACTTGATCTAGACAGTCCCTTTGAGACTCTTTTCTAGGTGATTCTGTGTTATGTCAAAGTGACAAAATTAACTGCAAAAAATGACTATATTTTCTCTTCTGTATTCTATAAGATTTCTTCTGTTGTACCTTCAAACAATTTATTTGTTTATGCATTTTATTTATTTATTGAATTGCATGTGGGGAGGGAAATTCAACTAGCTTTTCCTTGTTGTATAATTATTTTTCCATGGCATCTTATAAATTACTTTAAAGATGCAGTATTTTCTTAGCCCACTAAGGATTTTAAGTATATTTTTTAAATCCTATAGCTGAATTTTCTGATAATTTGTATTTGGAGCTTCTTTTGCTCATTGTATCATCTCTAATTTCTGAGATCTTGGACTGGTTCCTGTCTTGTCATGCTTTGTTGTTTTTTCATTAATAGGAAAGCTGGGTGTTGGCTTCTTGACTGGTGGGCTTTTATTTAGAGTGCCGGGATGGAGTGGGATGCCCTTCCTACTTCATTGGTAGAGTGTAGCAGCCTTCTCTGAGCTGTCTGTTCTCTATACTGGGTGCCCAGTACACTTTTGGTTGACTTCAAAGGGAAGGGGTACATCCTTTATCACTCTGGCTTGCTGTTAGGAGTAAGCATGTCCTTCCTCTCTATTCTATGCTTGAACTTAAGTTGTTCAATGTTGAAAACAGTAAGTTTGGGAGTTTGAGAACAATAGGAGGTTTAGGGGAATGAGGTGGAGTCCTTATGAGTGAATGGATGCCTTTTGGGGGGGAATAACTGTTCGGGGAATTTGGCCCCCTTTTCCCTCTTTTGCATTCTGCTTTTAATCTTTTGTGAAGCACCATGAAACCTTCTCTAGAAGCTGAGCAGAGGCCGACACTGTGTATTTGAGTGTCTGGCACCATAAGCGAAAATTAATTTTTATGCTTTATAAATAATGAAGGTTTGAATCAGCATGCACAGGGCCTGCACGGGTCCTCTGCAATATGTTAATAGCACTCCTGAGTCTGCAAATGGGGTTCTCTGATTCTTTTGCCTTCTCTTGGGCTCTTTTCCTTCTGTTGATTTGTCATGTCCAACTCTGAAGTGATGGGTTTGGTTTATCTTTTTATACTTTATTATTACCTCTTAGAAGCCAGTTACTTTTATAAATGAGAGAGAGAAACAGAGTGGATTCAGACATGAGGGGAGATGGGGGAGGAGCTGGGAAGAGCAGAGGGAGGAGCAACTGTAATTTGGTTATGTTAAGTAAGAAAAGACTCTTATTTTCAAAAAAGGGAAAAAAATGTAGTTCCTTTAAAAAAATAAAATAAAAGCCAGGTAGTGGTGGTGCATGCCTTTAACCCAACTCTTGGGAAGCAGAGGCAGGCGGATCTCTGTGAGTTCAAGAGCAAGTTCCAAGAGAGCCTCCAAAGGCACAGAGAAACCCTGTCTTGAAAAACCAAATAAAATAAATAAATAAATAAATAAAGCAGAACATAAAAAAATCATGCAGGTTCAGGTATTTTGGTATAGCAACAGAAAGTGAACTAAGCCGTACCTCTTTTATTTCATTTAGAATATCATTTAGTTTAAGTATAAGTTTTCCTTTATTTTAACATGATCCAATGGGTCTATCTTTATGCTTTGCAAATATTGTTGAGGGATCTCCTCCCACCCTGAAATGAATGAGATAGGAATTTGTCTGTTTTTGGAATTGGTTTCTGTGTGTACATTATATAATGTCTGTTTCAAATTTCTGTGCTAGCAATGAGTAGACACAAACCTTGATTTCCTTAGTAGCATACAAGTCAGGCAGGTGATGGAGGCCTGCTGGGTGTGTCTTCTCTGTCTGTTCTCTATCTGTCTTATACATTTTCTCACCTGCTGTGTCCTGATCCATGTTCTTTTATCAGCAGCCCCTCTCCTACTGTTGGTCAATGAATTCCCAAAAGAAGAAGCCTCTGTGTGACTTTTGTTTAGGGCAGTGAATGGTAAAAGAAAACATGTAACTTATTGATCTATTTGGCTACAGTCTGATTCTATCCTCATGACACTTTAATTTTTATTTTATTTTTGTTCTTATGTGTATTGGTGTTTTGCCATGGGTGTTGGATCCCCTGGAACTGGAATTACAGACAGCTATGAGCTGCCGTGTGGGTGCTGGGAATTGAACCTGAGCTCTGTGGAAGAACAGTCAGTGCTCTTTATGTGAGGGAGCTACAATACTTCAAAAATACTTTTACACAGCACCTACTTAATAGAATAAATAAAATAATAAACAAAATATATATTTACAGAATAAATAAAAATTTAAACAGTAGACATTTAATCTTAGAACAACATAGCTCACCAAATATAGGTTCATAAATCAGGTGAGTCTGTGTCCACAGCCAGAGGGAGACCTTCCAGAGAATCTGCTGGGCAGCAAGTATTTACTGGGTCTGGACTTCCTGATAGATCTGTAATAGAATAGACAACACAGAGATGAAAACAACAAACAGAAGAATGTGGTTGATTAAAGAGATGCTGAAACGTGTGTGTGTGTGTGTATGTGTGTGTGTTTAGCTAACAATATGGTTGATATTAAGAGCTAATATCTGTTAAGTACAAGAAAGAAGCCTGTCTAGAAGTGTCTCTTGTGGAGTGTGAAGGCTGAGGCTAGGGGTCAGCAGGCAAAGAACTTACTATACAACACTGTGATTCCCCAGCACCCAAGTAAAGGCCAGGTGGGCATGGGCCTACCTGTGACCCCAGAATATAAGAGGCAGGAACAGGACCCCAGGAGCAAGCTAGGGAACCAGACCAGCAGTAACAGTGAGTTGTAGGCTCAGGGGACACCCTGACTTAACATGTAAGTTGGGCACTGATCAAAGAAGACACATGACCTTGGGCCTCCATGCATGTACACATGCATGTACATCTACCCTTCACATGTCCATGTGCACCCACACACATGAGAAAAACATTTGTACGTGGACCTAAATTTATACACACATCAATATGCATAAAGAAAAATCTGCAGCATCAGAAGAAGTAATTTTTGCTTCAACCTTGAAGTGTTACCCACATTTTGAATGTAGTCATTTCAGTATAAAGGAGGTCAACTCTTAATTTCTTCAAAAGATTGTCAAAATGTGCAAGTGTAAATCTTGAAATGGCACTGAGCCTGTTTAGAAATATTCTTGCTACCCACAAACAAATAGTTCTTTCTATTAGCAAAGAGGAATTTTTTAAAAATAAGAAGCTTTTAACACTGTGATTAGCTCCTACATAAAGTCTGTTGGAAGGAATAGAAAGCTGATGTCAATGCGCAGTATTTGCCTTGTTTTTAACATAATTGCAAATAATCCCACATTCTCTCCAGGTAATTCTTAACTTTCTGTTGGTCTGTGCTAAGTCTTTTATTCTATTTCAAAGGGAAACAGAAAATCAAGAGGTGTGGCCCATCTAGTAAGGGATAATTTCTCACCCACTTCTGGTCATCAGTAAACTTCCTTCAGCAGATTCTTCAGTGTACAGTCTCTTCTTTTAGCTCTTTCCTCTATGCCTGTTTCTGAATCTCCTGTTTTCATCCAACCCACATCCCCCAACTTGTGCTTCATTTGTTAATTGTGATTTGTAGCCTCCAAAACTGGATATAACAATATGACCCAGGTATGCTCAGGCCTGGGCAAAGTTTTAGGATGGTACTCTATAACCTGATCATCTAACTTAAATTCTATTTTCATGCTAAGTAGTTTCCAGATTTAATGTTAGAAATGACAGTTTGCCCATACTAGTTGATCTCTGTCAACCCCCTAAGACTGCTCACATGATGGACACAAAATTAAAAAGCTACAAATTCTGAAAGGAATTTCTTTAAGGGATCCCTTCATTCTGAGGGATGTAGATGAAGGATGTCAAGAACTTTTCAGAAGATGGAGATCAAATAGTTGATTAAAAGAAGCATTAGCAGTAGAGAAAATGGTGGAAGCAAAATAGTCACAAAGAGGTAAGACAGTTCAAGACAGTGCTGAATCCTTGGAATGAGCAACTATGCCAAAAGTCAGGTATGGAGGGGGAAGGTAAAAAAACCAGTGACTGGTCAGAATCTGCATACCCCCTTCCATTCTAAATGGCTAAACAAATGCTCCTGCTGAGTGGATTTTCTGAAAAAGTAGACTACAGAAACTCCAAATTTGGAAACAGATGCATTTGATAATGTGGGTCAGATACCTTAGCCAAATTCTTAAAGAAAAACAAATATTTATGTGTAAGAATGTGTATAGAATAATCCTTTTTCTCTTCTGTGGATTCAGAACTCTATTGTTAGCTTGTACTCTACCCCTGGACGAGGCGGTTAGGGAATCATTGTGCAGGGGTGTAAACTAAGTAAACAAGAAAGCCAGATAAAACGTACCTTATCAAATAGCCAAACCCATCATATCATGTCTCACAAGCTCTGCTGTTTTAGGTCTCAGGCTGGACAGCCATTCACTGGAGGATGGCCTCCCTTAGTATTGAATGAGAATCAATTAAGGGCAGGGGATTAGAGAAACTGGACTAGTCAAAGAAGAAAGAAACTTTAAACACAATATTTGATATTCTTTGAAAGGTTAGAGAAAATGCACACATGATGTCCATGAAAGAGGACTTGAACACTGAAAATACAAGGACATAAATTAAATGTTCAGAGAGGAGTTGAACTGCTGATGAAATTGTTCAGGCAGCAGAGCAAAAAGGAGCTGGAGAAAGGAGACCAGGAGGTGGATGAAGGCTCCATTTGTGAAGTCCTAACTAATGAGTTTCAAAAAGAGAACAGACAAAATGCAAGGAGAACACACAGGGAGAAGCCAAGACAAGCTCCAACACACATTTGATAAAGTCTGCGAGTAAACACAAAGCATATTTCCCCAAAGGTTTTGACAGAAAAAAAATATAGGTCACATATAGAGTCTCGGGGAGCCAACAAGTCTCCAAGTTCTCAAGCACAGCATTTGATGTCATAGAAAACTGGGAAAGCAACCCACTTAAGTATTGGTTGCAGGGCCAGCAATAGATAGCCAACAGAAAGCAAACTCAATGGCATCATTGGTGTTCCTTGTCTCATTTTGTTATGCCAGGGCTTTAAAAAATTATCTTTTTATTATTTCTCTTCTCTTTTCTTGTGTTTTTATGGGATTCTTGATTGTGCAAATTAGGGATCTCTGTGTCTGTTATGTTTCTTGGACTCTTTTCCTTATGCTTATTTGTTTTGTCCTATTCCAGTGGTTGGTTTTTGTTTTATCTCATTGTGTTTTATTAATGAGAGACAAAAAGGGGTCAGATCTGCATGGGAGGTGAGGTGGGGAGGAATAGAAGAACAGAAATTTTAATCAGGATATATCATGTGAGAAAATGTATTTTCAATAAAACAAAAATGGCAATAAATAATAAATCTGAGGGAAGTTGGTGCCTACCTGGAGTTCTGTCCTTGATCACATGCAGTCAAATGCAAGGGTAGAACAATGGTATCTGCAGAATGACTGAATGTCTCAAAAGTTGCCTTTCCTTTCTGGGGAGACTCTGGGGAAAGGAACTCTCTCCAAAGGATACAAGGGAAAAGCAAAACAAAGAAACAAACAAACAAAAACATTTGGGTTGTAGGTGAAATCTCTCTTCTGGGAGCTGTACAGAGGTTTGAGAGCCTGGAAAGCTGGTGGGATATCTCATCATCCTTGTCTGGAAACTTCAAGACCCTGGAGTTCTGAAGTCCAAGCATAGGTGCTGATGGAGGCTGCTCCAGAAAAGAGAGGGAGAGATCAGTTTGCCCTGCTTCTTTGTTCTGTTCAGGCTGGCACTACTCATCCACACTGTGTAAGACTGGTTCTTCGTCCCAGCATGCAGTTTCAAATGTCAATCTTCTCTGGAAACAGGGTCACAGACAAACCTCAAATAGTGCTTTGTGAGCCATCATAAGTATCCTTCCATTCAGATAACTCCTTGGCTAAAATCCACCATCATGGGACATAAAGGAAACTTTCAGGGACATGCCAGAATCAATTGTGACAGGCCTAGAGGTTCAGGGGATTGCCCAAGGAAATCAGAAGGAAACAAAACAAAAATGAAATGCACTGGGAAGATCATTCTGTGTATTTATCTATCATGAGGTTGGTTTTCTAGGTATGCTGAGTTATCAGGAATTTAAAGTAGATAAGTTTAAAAAGCACCAACCAAATAAAAATGTGAATATTAGCATGAGAAAAAAATGCAACAGATTATACAAGTATTTCTATTTGGTTCAATTATGAACAACATCAAACCATTACAACATATTACAAATACTAAATTTTATTATAACCAAAAGTTGCAATGTGATTAAATTGAGAGGATTTTAGCTGGATCCTCATCTTTCTTAGGAGACTCCCACAGATATTAGAGAGGGGAAAAGCCATTGAATATGATGTGAACTGTAAATGTTAATGCTGAGCATCTGAAAGAATTGGGAATTACTACCATTGGATTCTGGGATTTAAGGTGGGGTTGTGAGAGTGAGAACTATTTTCTAAGTACAATTTGGTATTTGCTTTGAAAATTATTTGCCTTAATTGTTTTGATAAATAACAATCCTTTTTTTCACTTACAAAATTCTAATATATTTCCAGAAGCATTGTTTAAAGTTATATTTATCTGAAAAGAAAAAAACCCTGACAGGAATATGTTTTCCAAGATTACTGAAAAAAATGACATATATTTTAGTTTAATATAAGTTGTGAGTTTAAATGCATGTTTAAGTGGATGTTTGACACAGGATTTTGTGAGAATACGTTATTTTATTCACACATGTAATATCTAGCTTTTCTTTGATATTTAACAAGTATATGGGAAGGTGCTACAATTGTTGGAAATAAATTTCTTGTCCCTGTGGGGATTTGCAGCAGTGATGAAATGGGCCTGTGCTGTCTTCTTATGTTAGAATTGTAGTGTTGACTAGTGCTCGGCTCAAACCTAAAACAATGTTTACTGCAAACATTTAATTCTTGAACTTATAATAAATGGATCCTGACTTTGTGTGCTAGAATACTCTCACCAGCACAGGATTATTGTGAATAAACAGTTACATTACATTGCTTATTGAGTTTATTAATAAAGAGCTTGAAATATTTAGAGACAGCAAAGTAGTAGCAATTTTCCTCTTCTCTCCTCACCAGTCACCCCCTCCCCCTCACCACAGTCACCCCCCCCCCTCACCACCAGCACCCCCCCTCATCACAGTCACCCCCCTCCCCTCACCACAGTCACCCCCTCCCCCTCACCACAGTCACCCCCCCCTCACCACAGTCACCCCCTCCCCCTCACAGTCACCCCCCCCCCCCCACAGTCACCCCCCTCACCACAGTCACCCCCTCCCCCTCACCACAGTCACCCCCCCTCACCACAGTCACCCCCCCTCCCCCTCACCACAGTCACCCCCTCACCACAGTCACCCCCCTCACCACAGTCGCCCCCCCCCCCCTCACCACAGTCACCCCCCTCACCACAGTCGCCCCCTCCTCCTCACCACAGTCACCCCCCCCCCCCTCACCACAGTCACCCCCTCCCCTCACCACAGTCACCCCCCCCACCACACTCACCCCCTCCCCCTCACCACAGTCACCCCCCCCCCCTCACCCCCGTCGCCCCCTCACCACAGTCGCCCCCTCACCCGCCCTCACCCCGCCCCTCACCACAGTCACCCCCTCCTCCTCACCACAGTCACCCCCTCCCCCTCACCACAGTCACCCCCTCACCACAGTCACCCCCTCCCCCCTCACCATAGTCCCCCCTCCCCTCACCACAGTCACCCCCTCCCCCTCACCACAGTCACCCCTCACCACAGTCACCCCCTCCCCCTCACCACAGTCACCCCCTTCTCACCACAGTCAGCCCCTCACCATAGTCACCCCCTCCCCCTCACCACAGTCACCCCTCCCCACCACGCCCCCCTCACCACAGTCACCCCCCTCCCCCCTCACCACAGCACCCCTCCCCCCCCAGTCAGCCCTCACCACAGTCACCCCCTTCCCCCCTCACCACAGTCACCCCCTTCTCACCACAGTCACCCCTCCCCCTCACCACAGTCACCCCCTCCCCCTCACCACAGTACCCCTTTTCACCACAGTCAGCCCCTCACCATAGTCACCCCCCCCCTCACCACAGTCACCCCCTCCTCCTCACCACAGTCACCCCCTCCTCACCACAGTCACCTCCTGTTCCTTTTGGGCAAGCTTCTCTTTTCCTCACCTCTCAATACTTCTTACTAGGAATTTATTTCACAAACTAGTGATTCCTTCTTCATGCCTTTCTTGTTGCATCATCAGTTGCCATGCTCAGAACAGTTGCTGTCTTGGCTGCCTTTTCCATCTGTCTGTTATATTCCTAGGTGTAGAGATACCTCAAGAGAATACTCTGAGGCACTGGCAAGCTCTCTGGTATTTCTAGAAAACTACTAGTAAGTATTTCTAGACAGAAGCCTTCTGCTGATGAGAGTACTGTCAGCTCTCTCTGGGAAGAGTAACTAACTTCCTAATATCTCTTAGCTAACACTGACTCAGGATATCAGCTAAAATAGCAAGTCAAGGCTTGCTTTAGAATCCAAGAGCTTTGCAGACAATAGCATCCCTAACTGCTTGTATATCCAAATTTGGATAGAAATTCAAGGAAACTTAAGGCATTTTATTAGCAATTTGGTGGGCAATGAACAAGGGCAGATGGGGGCTCAAGTAGGAAGAAACAATGTAAATTTGGCCAGTCTTTAAACAGGCTGATTTGGTAATAATTCACCCATCCAGTGGATATAACATCAATAATATCTCTATGGGGGCTTCCATTACCAGTTGATTGAATTAAGTTGGGAATTGAGGGCACTGGAAGGCTCATACTTACTTATTTTTTTAAAAAAATAATTTATTAAAAGGCACATTCATATACCATACAGACCACCTATTTAAGATGTATGATTCAATGGTTTTAATGTAGTATATTATTCATTTTAAAAATATTGTTATAAAATATATGTTCCAATTTTTTTTAAATCTATGACATAAAATTTGCCATTTGTATCAGTCCATGTTCTCTAGAGGAGCAGAACCAAGAGAATATGTATGAAGCACACATATATAATTTAAAAGATTTCAGTAGAGTTATACAATTGCAGACTTGATAGAATGGCGATGGCTTTCTATATACTCAGAGACATGGGACTCAGCAGATACTCAGTCTAAGGATCCAGAAGCCTCAGGAGAAGGATCCATGCTGTAGCCTGAGTCTGAGGCCGTAGGCTTAGCAGCTCACTGGAAAGTCATTAGTGTGAAATGGTATCAGAAGGCAGGAGAGTCTAGTGTTCTGAGGAATGGCAGCAGAAATAGACACTTTGTTCTAGAGTTGTGCTTATGCATAGTCTTCTTCTTCTTCTTCTTCTTCTTCTTCTTCTTCTTCTTCTTCTTCTTCTTCTTCTTCTTCTTCTTCTTCTTCTTTTTATTTTGCATGTTGATCCCAGTTCCCTTTCCCTCCCTCCCTCCTTCCCTCCCTCCCTGCCTCCCTCTGTTCTTCCTTCCTCCCTCCCTTCCTTCCTCCTTCCTACCCTTTCTGCCCCCTCACATGCACCCTGACCACCCTCCCCTCCCATCCCCCCACCCTAATTCCATATGTAGGGCAATGCCATCCAGTTGGGGTTATGTAGATCTGACAGGTCATTTGAAGTAGGGACTAGGACTTCTCTCCTGTTTCTAGGTTAAGGCAGTATCCCTCCATGGGAGATGCAACCACAAGGTCTTTTTGTGCACCAGGAATACATCCTGGTTTCACTGTCTGAGGTACCTTAGACTGCTCAGTCCTTCTAGCTGAGACCCATATTCAGAGGGGCCTGAGTCAGTCCCATGCTAGATTCCCAGCTATCAGTCTGGGGGCCTGTTAGCTCCTCCTTGTTCAGGTCAGCTGTCTCTATATGTTTCTGCAGCCTGGTCTTGTCTTCCTTCTCTGTATCTGGATTCTAGTTCAGCTCAGTGTTTAGTTATCATTTGCTTCTGTTTCCAACAGGCACTAAATGAGGGTTCCATGATAGTAGATAAGTTAGTCATTGATCTCATTATCAAGAAAGGGCATTTATGGTAGCCTTTCCAATGCTGCTCAAGTTGTTAGTTGGAGTCAGTCTTGTAGGTTTCTGGACATTTCTTTAGATTCAGTTTTCTCTTCAAACCTATAATGGCTCCCTCTTTTAAGTTCTCTCTCTCTCTCTCTCTCTCTCTCTCTCTCTCTCTCTCTCTCTCTCTCTCTCCTATCTTATATTCTTATATTCCTCCCCTGAGACATTCTTCCTAGTTGCACGTGAGACTCCCCTTCTCTTTCTCCTAGTTCCCTCTCCACTCACTGCCCCCACCCCCACTCTCCATCTGCTTTGGAGAACTTGTCCCTACCCCCTTTTGTGAGGGACCTTATATGAAACTCTTAGAATACACCTTGTATCCTAGTTCCTCTGACAGTGTGAATTATAGGCTGGTGATCCTTTGCTCTAGGTCTAAAATCCATATATGAGTGATGATCCTCTTTTTGTGACAGGGTTACCTCATTCAGGATGGTTTCTTCAAGTTCCATCCATTTGCCTGTGAATTTCAAGATTCCATTTTTTTTCCCCCGCAGAGTAGTACTCCATTGTGTAGATATGCCACATCTTCTTTATCCATTCTTCAGTTGAGGGGCATCTAGGTTGCTTCCAGGTTCTTGCTGTTACAAATAATGCTGCTATGAACATAGTTGAGCACATGTTTTTGTTGCACGGATGTGGATCATTTGGGTATATGCCTAAGAGGGGGATTGCCAGGTCCTGTGGTAAACTGATTCCCATTTTTCTAAGGAACCGCCATACTGATCTCCAAAATGGCTGTACAAGTTTGCACATCCTCTCCAGCATAAGTTGTCATTGGTGTTTTTAATTTTAGCCATTCTGACAGAGTTGTTTTGATGTGCATTTCCCTGATAGCTAAGGATGTTGAACACTTTCTCAAGTGTCTTTTAGCCTTTTTGAGTCCCTCTATTAAGAATTCTTTCTTCAGTTCTGCACCCCATTTTTAATAGGGTTATTTGGTGTTTTAGTGACTAGTTTCTTGAATTCTTTGTATATTTTGGAGATCAGCCCTTTGTCAGATATAGGATTGGTGAAGATCTTTTCCCAGTCTGTGGGTTGCTGTTTGGTCTTGTCCACTGTGTTCTTTGCCTTACAGAAGCTTCTAAGTTTGAAGAGGCCCCATTTATTAATTGTTTCTCTCAGTATCTGTGCTCCTGGAGTTATGTTCAAGAAGTGGTCTCCTATACAAATTTGTTCAAGGGTATCTCCTACTTTCTCTTCTAAGAGGTTCAGTGTGGCTGGATTGATGTGGAGGTCTTTGATCCATTTGGACTTGAGTTTTGTGCATGGCAGCAGACATGGGTCTATCTGCAGTTTTCTACACACCATCATCCAATTGTGCCAGCACCATTTGTTGAAGATGCTTTCCATGCCTCATTGTATTCTTTTAGCTGTTTTGTCGAAAATCAGGTGCTCATAGATGTGTGGGTTTATATCAGGATTTTCAATTCGATTCCATTGGTCTACCTGTCTATTTTTGTGCCAATACCAGGCTGTTTGCAGAACTATAGCTCTGTAGTAGAGCTTAAAGTCAGGGATGGTGATGCTTCCTGAAGTTCTTTTATTGTGCGTTGTTTTGGCTATCCTGGGTCTTTTGTTTTCCCATATAAAGTTGATTATTATCCTTTCAAGGTCAGTGAAGAATTGTGCTGGGATTTTAATGAGGATTGCATTGAATCTGTAGATTGCTTTTGGCGAGATTGCCATTTTTACTATGTTTATCCTACCTATCCAAGAGCATGGGAGATCTTTCCATTTTCTGGTATCTTCTTTAATTTCTTTCTTTAGAGTCACAAAGTTCTTATTATATAGGTCTTTCACTTGTTTGGTAAGCGTTACCCCAAGATACTTTATGTTGTTTGTGGCTATTGTAAAGAGTGATGTTTCTCTGATTTCTTTCTCTGTCTCTTTGTCGTCTGAATAAAGTAGGGCTACTGATTTTTTTGAGTTTATCTTGTATCTTGCTAGTTTGCTGAAGGTGTTTATCAGCTGTAGGAGTTCCCTGGTAGAGTTTATAAGGTCGCTTATGTAAACTATCATATCATCTGCAAATAGAGACAGTTTGACTTCTTCCTTTCCAATTTGGATGCCCTTGATCTCCTATTGTACTTTCTGGCTCCTTCCTCCCACTTTCATTCCATCTGCCCTTGCACTATATTGGACAAAATGACCAACATTCACGGCTAAGTTGTAAAAATCCTCACAGTGTTATCTTCCATGAATCATTGGCCTAACTTCTGGGTGTGGAGTTGGGAGAAGAGTTGAGGCAAGAGGATTACTGTGCACTATGAGTCTTACCTGGACTGCAAGGCGAGTTCTTGACTAGCCTGGGTTACAGAGAGAATTCCAGGTCAATCTAGGCTTGTATAGGGAGATCTGTCCCTTCTCTCCCCCAGAGTCTCCTAGTAATATAAGCTTCATTTAAATATTAATGATCCTTCAGAAAAAGTGGCTTTCTAGTGTGTCTATTTACCCAGGATACTTCCTAGACACAGCTACAGCTGTGGAGACAGCAATATGGCAGCTGCTAACCTATGTGAGAAAACCCATTTCTGGGTTCTAATGAAATTAGAATCCGTCTAGAAACACAACCATTTCAGTTCCCTTGGAGAAGAATGTATGAATGATCTGTCTATAGCTACTCCCTCAAGCTCCTGAGTTTCTGTGTAGTCATAGCTGACCTTCATTCTTGGTGTTGAGTTACTGAGAGCTAAAAGTATAAAAGCGTGTTTTGTTTGCTCTTTTGTTATTTTTGCTTTGACAGGGCCTCACATGGTGGTTGTGAATTCTATCTGTCCTGTGTACTGGGAGTTCAGGTTTTGTATCATCACATCCTACATCGCTGCTCCAGGAATAACTTCTGTGAGCTCTAGTCTGTACCTTTGTCTTCTTTTCTACATACTTTATCTTTATCTTTTCTCTCCCTAGCTCATGTGGAACCCAATGTAGAGTTAATTTAAAAAAAAACATACAAGAGATATTTGAACTTTTCTGCTAAAGATTTATGAATTTGCTCTTCACATTTTCCAAGAATAGCTGCGGGGCCATAGTCCAAATTTGCCTAAGAGATGTAACAACATATTTGGATAAGGCTGTTTCAGATCCTGCCTGGCATTTTTTGACATAAGAGAGGTTACCAAAGCAAGAGAGTTGTTCAGCCTAGTGTATATCTATTTGGAATTGCTTTGGTCTCAGTTTATGTATTTATAAAGTAGTTAAGAAAAGAAGCAGGCTTTCCTCATTCAGAGTAACCAAAAAGCTGAACAGTATTTCCTTTTCACTGGGAAACAAAATCTGAATTTTTGTATCTTTAATAAACATCTGTGTTTTCATGTCTAATGTGCTTAACACTTCAGTAATAAATGTTATTTGGTGATAATTTATTCCCAGTATTTTTTGAGCTGTATAAATTTAAAAGTAGAGGGGGGTGTATTCAATTATATTTTGTTAAAATTGAATTTGAGAAATGAAATCCTATTCTCCATGGTGGTAGCACATAGTACAGCTGTTTTCTCTGCTTTATTTGGTTGCCTCTGGCAGAAAGCAGATTTATTATTTGGGGCTCTCTCTAAATTCACAGTTTGACAGCCATGTCCTTGTAGTCACCAAACTGTTCTTTTTCCATTCATTAAATGGCAGCAAAACAGCCTATAAAGGTTACAGTTGTATCTCCATAACAGAAAACCCATCTCGCCATCCTAGCTTGATTGTCCTGTGTTTCTTGAAGGGAGAATAAACACCTTTCTACCTCTCTCCTAAAAATATGAACTGGCTGTGCAGACTTGGTCATTGCTAACACTGTTCATGCCCTTTGGGAAATTAACCATCCTACAGAAGAAGGTATTATTGTGCTTTGGGTCTAGTTGAGAGGATGGAGTAAGAGCATTTGCATTCTCGGTGATTCACTAGAAGGTCTCAGATCAGTGCATAGGTGCACAGATGAGATTAATCATGGTGTGACATCAGGGGCACACAAGTAGATGGCAGGTAGAAGAGACTCCAGTAGTGTGTGGAGCATGTGTGCACCACTTCCTATGTGAACCTCATAAGGCACATTCCCACCTCTTCCATGAAAATTACAGCAGTATGAGTTCAGGGTTCCTTCCCAGGCAAACCTATTTAAGTCTTCTGGTGTAGGGGAACACATAGGCATTCTCTGCCTAGAAACCACTGTTAAATACCAAGCTCTCAGAAAGAAATCAGGTGCCCACCATGAATCACAATGTTAGGCAAACAAGGCGCAGCAAACCAATCTTATCAGTTAGAGAGTCTTTCTTATCTACCTAGGAAGCATCACAGGCCACATTCCCAGAACCAGTCAGGCCAGCCTTGTCAGAAGCCTTTCAGAAGATAGCCCCAGGTACAGGCTGCACTAGCCCTTCCTCTACAGCTTGCATTTTCACATTCCTAAACAGTCAGTAAAAATGCACAGAACCCTGACTGATAGGGATGTGAGCTGGACTATTAGAGGTCCGACTTTACACTTGATGAGGACACTTAGAACCAAAGCTAAATTTGGAGAATTCTATGAAAAAAAAATCTATGTTAAAAAAAACTTAGGCATATGAGTTTTCAAAAATTATAGTTTATCACAATTTGTGTTATATTTTGTGCATTCAAGAAGACTGCTTCCAGAATTTTCAGACTTAGTTACTGTACAGTTGAAATTGGATCTTGTTGCCAACAACTTAAATTTGACCATGCTATCTGCTTATTGAACAATTATATCTGTGGGTGAATATTTCTGGAATAGCTGGGACCTTTCTCATACATTATTGGAAGAATGAATGGCAAATTGGATTTATCCAGAAATGGAATTAGGACTTAGTGACAGGCTACAATATTTCTTTTATAAAATAACTATTTTAGAACCATTTAGTCAAGTAAAGTAATTTATAAATTATAGCACCTTCCAGTTTTGAAAAGTAACTGCTCTTTTAAAAAGTCAAATGAATTAAGAGGTGTTAGGTAGGCGAATGAACAAAGATGATAGGATGGTGGAGAACATGCTAGAAGCCACCTGTTTTCTTCCCACTGAGAGGGGTAAGTGTGGTTTCCTTCTGTAAAAGTTCAAAGCTGCCTTAGTACAAAGTAGCCATCATTTCCTGTCTCTGTTTTGTCACCCAAAATCTGCAGAGGGGAGCTTCTCTGATGGAGAACAGAAGCTAAGAGTCTGGGACTTGACTTGGAAGATTGTCACAAGGAGCCATATCACTGGCCTATTATCTGTAGTACTGAATGGATCCTTCGCCACTAAGAAGGATTGGATCTTATGTCACATGAACATTCTTCCCTTGTTACAGCTCTGGTTTGACTGACAATGTTTTCTATACAGGGAATTTAAAATGTATTTCTGTAGGGCTTAATTAATAGGCACCTAGGTACCCAGTGTACCATACACACACAGTGTGTGTTTGAATACATATTTGTGAGTGTGCGTGCCTGTGTGTGTGTGTGTGTGTGTGTGTGTGTGTGTGTGGTGTGCCTTTTGTTTGCTCCCTGTCTCTCACTTGCTCCTTCTTGCTCCTGATCCTTTTCATTCCTGGAGTGAAATTCTGTCAACATTAAGCAGCTCACAGAAGATGGAGCTTAGAAAAGCATTCCTTGTCACCTGCTCTTTTTCTTCCAAAACTAGGCTGTCTCCTTGGGTAGAGAAGTTTCCATAATGAGATCTATGCACTCCAGCACCCCTCTTCTTTCAAGTAAACACATCTTGTCTGCATTCCAGGATTTGTTTGTAACTGAAGACCTCTTCTGTTAAATGCTATAGTAGTTGAGTAGAAACTACCAAAAGCCGTGTTTGATAGGGACTGGTTTAAAGATGGACTTCTATTTCTCCATGGCAGACACAGAAAGGGATGACAGAAACACTCAGAGATGTAATCTTGTATTATACAATATGCACTTATTGAAATAAACAAAGAGAATGTATATGATCAGAACTGATGAAGGTAAAACTCATTTAATAAGGTATTTGCCAGTCAGAGAATATATGTTCACATAATTGAGTCATTTATGCCCAAGGCACAATTTATAGGGAGTTAATAATGAACAGTACATGGTGTTTAATTAATTTAACCCTCACTCTGGAAAGAGGCAAGAGTGTAGATAGCCTGCACAGGCAAAATCAGTGCACTGTGAAGGGCTGGTATGCATTGACTCTGGAACAGGCAAGCTGTTCTGAAAGGTGACATACACGCTGACGTGCTAATGTTGAAGATGCTTAGGGATAGCTCAGGTAAAGGGGAAAGATCCTTCAGTTTTAAGGTTAGGAAAAGGGGACTTGACAAATAATTCTGCACAGGCAAAAAGAATCAAGGACTTACAGCACCCTGAGTATAGGTCAGGTCAATGTGGCTAAAGCAGAGAGTCCAGGAACTGAGGGTTAGAATGAGGCACCAGATAGAAGAGGAAATCTAATCATAAAGAGCCTTGCCACTATGTTAACAAGGTTGAAATTTATTCTCAACTTGATATTTTCCCTCCAATCTCTCAGCCATGCTTAATGGCCTCCTCTTAGTCATATAGTAGGTGCTGGAAGCCATGAGCTAGATGTAGTCATTTTTATGCCTACACAGTGAACTGCTATAGCAGGCATCTAGTGAGTAAGAGATAGATGACAGAGTCAGAATATTTGTATTATAATGCCCCTAGGTAATGTTGGAGCTAAAATGTCACAAATATCTCCATAGAATCCAGCAGACAAAAGGAGCATAGAAATTGGACAAGTCATTAAACTCTGTTTACAGATTTAGGTTTAAGACTTTTAGTGGAAAAGAACACATTCCCACATAACATGATAGCATGATGAATTAGAATATTGTAAGAAATATGCAGAATACAGGAGTTCCCTGGGAAATGGGAAACATCATTCTTCATGGACAGTACTAGTAGTAATCTGGTGTGTGTGTGTGTGTGTGTGTGTGTGTGTGTGTGTGTGTGTCTGTCTGTCTGCCTGCCTGCCTGCCTGCCTGTCGGTCTGTCTGTCTGTCAGTCAGTCAGTCAACCCTCCTCAGGTTGTTGATGAGTCCTTAGAAAGCTTTTTTATTTCACAGAGTACATTGAGCCAGCCACCTACCAGCTCTCTTCTTAGACCTCTCTCCAAGCTGGTGTTCTAGTCCCTTTTTCCTGCTAAGCCGTCTGTCTGAATATGTATGCTTAGCACTCCAGGCCTGCTCTCACCTTCAAGGGTGTAGGAGAGGGTACCATCCCGCAAGGGATCAGAAGATCTCATCAGGTGATGTTTCTAGTATCAGTTCTTGTTTCTCTGAGTTGAACATCACTGCTTACTCTCAGAGTGGTCTGACAGTAGCAAGTAACTATTGGCTTGGTATTTACTCAAAGGAATCTAAGATAGTATATTACAGTGTTGCTTAGACATCTACATTTATTGCTTCAGTATTCATAATAGCCAAGATTTATCCATCCTAGATGACCATCAATGCATGTTGAGTGGATAAAAGATTGGGGAGTAGAATTTTATTCAATGGAAATTTTATTTGACTATAAAGAGGAATGAAATAATATCAATGGCAGGAAAATAGATATAATGGAAGATATTTATGTTAAGTGAAATAAGCTAGAGTTAAAAAGATAAAGGCCACATTTTCTCCCTGACACAGAATCCAGGTTTGCATACATCTACTTATATAGACACATATATTTAATTTAAATGAACTCAATGATGTTTATTTTTTCATCATTTTTTGCCACTGATCATGCTTTTTGGTGGCAAGGTAAAAAATAAAACAAACAAGCAAACAAACAAAACCTGTCTAGTCTCATCTCCTCAAATTTTCCTGTTTTCTAAGTATTTTATAAGTTTAACCTTGTGCATTTAAATTTGCAGTCCATTTTGAGTTAATCTTTGTGTTGGCTATGAGATGTACAATGTTTTTCTTTCATTTTCTTAGTTATTTGCAACAGTAGCTGTATGGTAACATTTCTGTCTCCTGTGAGATGACCTTGGTGAAAAGGTCATCGGTGCATCCCATTTGGGTCTCTTTCTTTATTCTCTGTTCTGAACCACTGGTCCATGTGCTATTCTTTCTATCAATAAAAAAAAAAAAAAATGACTTTGTCTACCACTGTCCTGTAGTGGACAGACTGACTCCTCCCATTTCATTCTTATTTGTCAAATTGCCTTAGGTGTTGTCATTTATTTACTTCCTCACACAAATTTATGATAATCTTATTTAAATTTGTTCAGTAATCTTGCTCAGATTTTATAGGAGTTCTATTAAATCTTATACCCAGCTGGGGAGAATTTTTATATTCCCTATATTGACTCTTTAAAATTCATGTGAATGCATTTTCCATGATTCACTTATTTACATCTTTGAATTATTACATTAATGATTTTATAAGTGTTTTCAGCAGACACATCTTCTGTTCTATAGATTTATAACTATGTATTTCAATTTTTAGGTAGTTGTGCTACTGTATTTTAATATGCCATATGTTCATCAATAGTACATGGAAATATATTTGGGTAGTTTTCATCTTTTAGGTTCAAAGAAACCTAAGAAGTTAGAAAGATAACTCACATACCTCCACCTAATACATAGTCTCCACATTACATAACTACAGGCCAGAGAGGTAAATCTCTCACAATTAATAAACCTACACAGATCCATCATGATCACCCAAATTAGCACTCTATGATGTGGTTGATTTTTGTATCTTTTGACTCCAATGAACATACCTGTTTGTCCTTGTTCTTAGATGTATTGGTGACTAGTTTGGATTATGTGCCTCAATAATTACACCATCTGTGAATATAGACATTTTAATTTCTTCACTTTTATTTCATATACATTTTATCTCCTTTCTCTTCTATTATTTTAAGAAGCCAGAACTTCTTCCACTACAGCTAACAGGAGTTGGAAGAATATATATTTTTGCTCTGTTCCTAATATCACAAAGAAAGCATTCAGTATTTCAGCATTGATATAAGTAATATTTGTTGCAGGGTTTTTGTCGGTGTTCTTGTTCAAATTGAGGAAATTTCCTGTATTCTTGTTATCTGAGGTTTTTAAACACAAGTGAGTCTTATGAGATTTATGAGTTTTGCCTCTTTTTCCCATGAGAACATGTGACATCTCTACCGTACCTCATTAGCACTGTAAGTTGCATTGATAAGTTAGATGTAAGAGTTCACTGTTTAAAATTCTACTCATGTTTGGTTTGTTTGTTCCACTCTCATTTCCTAAGAATGTAAGCAGAGTATTATTTTTGCCTATTATAACCGAGGATTCTACTTTTCAACTGTTAATGAGTCTATCAACTACTGTTTAAGATATTTTAAAGGTGTGAAATTTTACTGATAGTATTAGTGGTCATTTAACTGAGTAAGTAGTTTTAAGAATGAGATATCACCCTCCATGTGGAGTGTGTGTGTGTGTGTGTGTGTGTGTGTGTGTGTGTGTGTGCGGGGGGGGGGGGGGAAATGGGATAAGAGAGTGGGGGGGGTTGGAAGGGAGGGAGGGACATGGAACTGGGATTGATACATAAAATAAGAAAAATAAAATAAAAGAAAAGAAAAGAATGAGTATATAATATGCATTTTTCCTAAGCATTGTTTTTAATCAGGAGGCTATTCAAGAAGTCAAGCCTAAGCATATATCAACTGTTATTCCATGGCTCATTGATGTCATTGGAGCAGAAGTTTCAGGTTATTACATTATCTCAGACCATTGGCTCGAAAGTAGTTTAACTGGTGACTTGGTTAATGAGTGAATCCTTCTCTAAGATGCTGAGAGAACATTCCTCATCTTCTTCCTCCCTCTGTCTCCTCTTCCCCATCCTCTTCTCTTGAAAGTCTTCAGAGAGCTGGAAAACTTAGTCTATACAATTAAACACAAGAGATAATGATTTTTTTTTAGCTATTTCTTTTATGTAATTAGCAAGACAGTGGCTATAATTAGGGCTTATAAATTTGGAAATATGTTAAATGTGTGTTAAAATGTATGAAAACATGTCCTTTTGCCCATTCCTTCCTGTACCACAGATGGTTTGAGCTTTTGCTGTGTTCCATGTGGTTGTGGCCCTAGTCCTAACTGTTAATTCTATTTCCCCACTGACTTTAAACAAAGCAGCAGTGCTTGCCTGTGCCCTACGCTTCTGTGGTTTTCAGTGGTCCCTACTTCTGGTGGCAACTGTGTGGCATCAACAGACACACAAAATGTATCGCTCTCCTTACCGGGACTGCTCTGATTATGAATCTCCCTCTTGGTTCTGCACATGAGAACATGGTGTCCAGTATAGGAGACATTTTAAGAAATTGCTGTGGTTATTATGTGAATCTCTTGGGCATGTTTATGCCTCCTTTAATTGTCATTCCCTAAGCATTTTTGTCATTGTCGGAAGAGTTTAGGTCACTTGGGGCTTTTTCATTCAGATTCAATTTTCTATTTCTTCCACTTTTAGACCTTCCAAGAAATAGTTTTTGGTGGATTTTATTTAATCTTCCACAGACCTTGGCTTAATGACTTCTGAGGGGTCATCGTGTGTGTTGTTCATTCTCACTTTCACATTGCCTTCCACAACTATGAGATCGCAGGTGCTTGATTCCCCAGGAATTTTCCTCTTCATTATACTCCTAGGCAGCTTAACATTATTTCCAACTGACTACTTTCTAACACACAATATTGTTTCTTTTCCATAAATTATTGGATAAAATGCATCCTCAGTGTTAGTTTTTAAAACATATATTTTTATTTTAAATTAAGTCTATGAGTATGTAGAGTATGTGCACATGAGTTCAGATGTGTATAGATCCAGAGGCATCAATTTTCCCTGGATCTGGATATACAGATGATTCTGAGTCACTGAACATGGTGAGTCCATAGTGCCAAGACTAAACTCAGGTCCTCTACAAGAGCAGCATGTGCTTTTAACTGCTGGGATACCTCTCCAGCCATTTCAGTGTTCTTTTTATTTTAAGTTTAGACATTTTAAAAGAAGGCCAAATGTTAACATCTGTGCACCTAGCACAATTACATGTCAGTGGTGGCAATAAAGGATATAGAAAACTTGGGAAGAATACATTTTGGTAGAAGGGTTAAGATTTCCCTTTCGTGCCCTCATAGTTTTACATGTCATATATATATATATATATATATATATATATATATATATATAATATTATATTTATTTGCATGTCTTTTGAAGAAGTTTTACCTAAGCTTTACTTGTCATGTATCTAGTTTGTTTCCCCAATTAGAGTGTATCATCTTCCTACAGAACAGTTTCTTTAAGAACTTCTTCCAGAGTCCTAAGGCTGGAAGAGTAATGCTTAGTAAATTGTAGACACTCAACAAATTGAAGCCAAGCATGAGTCGGCTGTGCATGTACCAAATGAAGAGGATCCACTACTCCTTCCCCAAGATGATCTAGTGTATTAGGAGGATAGAAAATGCAGGAAAGTATGTGTTCAGGAGAGTGCTCTCTCAACCTGAGGTGACACTGGGTTCATTTCCCAGAAGCACAAACAGCAGAAACAATAGCAACAAAAATATATGATATGAGCCATGAAGAAGATAATAATAAAGGACTTGATGAAAAATCAGGATATAAATAGAGTAATAGAGTAAATTTTCATAAACAAATTAGTATTTAAGATTTAGAAGCAGGGATGTTAAAAGGCAAAATTTACAACATGATTATAGTATTTGCTATTAAAGTACCATGTATGACTGCCAAGGAGCCCATTTTCGATCAGATATAGTCTATAGAAATGGAGCATCTATGTGAACACTCTCCTGGGGTTCAGATGGTCCTGATGATAGACATGCTAGGTTACACCTTACTCCCTATGTCGTCTTCGTGGGGTCTTAGATGGAGCACATTGCCTCAGGTTCCAGCTAATGCCTGGATATGGTAAGAAATAGGACTAGAAGGTGAGGAGAAGGCCAAGTTGGAAGAATGTTGAGGTCAGCATGTGACTTATTTTGTGAATAATTGAAGTTCTATCATAATAAAACTAATGCAGTTGTGGAGGAGAATCTGAAGGCCAGCTCTTCTGCAGTCCTTGAAACATAAAGGGGAGATGTGTTTAAGGAGATAAGAAAGAGAATGCAAGGCAGATAACAAACTTTTGTAATGCGGGAGGGTATATGTTCTCGTTCGTAGCAATCTTCAATTGTTTTTATTGATTCTCAAGTAGGGTGGATTTGGACAGCGTAAAGCAGACATGATTGGTTCAACAAGAGTGTGTAATAGTAATTCAACTGTAAACATTCTATATTTCTAAAAGCTGGAAAAAAACAGTGAAACAGTATCCCAAATGACCTATGCCTTCTCAGAAGCCTAACATAACAAACACACAGTCTTGATACAGTGTGATGTCTGCACCATCTTTCCCAAAATGGAAAAGAACAACTCAGCAAGATTGGAAAGGTGGGAGATTCAGAGGGATACTGCCTTCTGCCTATGTCCAGAAGCCCGTGCATTCAGAAGGAAGGGAAGAATGAGTAAGAAGAAACCTTGATCGATCATGGAGTTCATGATAGGTCTCTGACTGGCATAACAGTGGGAGGGTCTGTCTGGAGGGAAGGCAGTAGATTGCAGTAAATGCACAGAAAGAATAGGATCAGTGATCTGCTCCATGCATGAGAGGCATAAAGGCCACACTAGATTTGCATGTGGAAAATAAAAGTTCTTTCTTTTTCAAGGAAGCCCTAGCTGACCTACCGTATGATTTTGCCTTGGCTAGACTGTGAAGAGGGGGACAGATAAAGCTGCATTCTCAATGTGCATAAGACCCTACCTTCATTTCCTTTGTACTGAGAGGCAGAGAGCATAAAAAGGTGGTGCTGACCCATGTCATTTATTTGGTAAGTGGTGAGTGACAAGACCACGACATAAGAGTAGATTGGTTTATAGGTTTTGACATTATCTTTCCAAATGACAGAATGTAAGTGCATCCACTCAAAGTGGTCCCAGCTATTGCTGAACTGAGCTTTCCACCTCCTGCCAGGGAGGTTTCTTTACCCATCCACGAGACAGCTGATTAGCATAGAAAAATGCATGTCCTTTCCATTTGGTCCAGATTTGCTTTCTAAATTAGGTACAGAAGGAGTGAAAATTCTAGCAGATGGATTAATTAGCTAATTGTTTTACAATAATCTAGAAGGCATGTGCTTTGGAGTTTAAGTTTTCCCAACTGTAAAATAAAGATGCTAGCTACTTGCCTCCTGTACTGGAATGTCACTGCAAGGTGCTTAAAGCTCTCTGAAATCAGTCCAGGGGCTTTATTCCTTTAATTTATCATTAGAGTTTTCTGCAATAGAACATGGCAGCTTTATCATTACCAATAATTTGGGGTCTTAGGCATTCAGACTCAAGTTTGGGGCTTACAAAATAGCTGGTATCTGTTGTGTGGTTTGGGTTCTTCTGGGGAATGGAAGAAAACATAGCCGAGGCTTCTCAGCCTCCTCTATACCTTTCAGGCTGCAGTGAAATGTTGTTGAGCAGAACTGGCCCCATTGCTCATTGCATGTGACTCCTTTCTTGTCACCAATCCTTTTCTCATTAGAATATCTTTGAAGTGTGATGTGAAGTCTTGCCAACCTTGTGGGTAATTGATTTTTTTCTTCAGCTTTGCTTTTTGGAATTAAGAATTTAGCACCTCAGTTATAGCAGTATTTATTTATCCTCATTTATAATTTATAAATGCAGAGAGCAAATTCTAAGTACAAACACTGCTGCTTATCTACAATAATGAGTGTAAATGCTCATAGACACCATGAAATGAGATGAATCTATAGTTATGGAAGGGTTAGTGAACAGCCATCATTTCCCTTGTGATCTCTTATCCATTCTTATTCTTGATAATTACTAGTAAATGATAAAAGGGTCACAAAAATGATTGATTAGATGTTAAGAGTGCAAACCTTTTGTTTGTGTGTACATGTGCATTTTTCTGTATGAATGCAGATGTGCATGTACAGGTGAAAGGAAATTTGAGAATGATCCTTGCTTTTTGCTTTATTTGAGGTATGGCCCCATGTCCTATACTGCTGTGGGTACCAGCCTAGTTGCCTGCTAGCTTCTGAGCATTTCCCACTTTCCTTCCATTTCTTACCTTAGGAGTATCAGGAACACAGATACCCACTACTTCATCTTGCTTGATGTAGACTCTGGAATCTGAACTCAGGTCTCTAACAGTTGCACAGCAAGTGATTTGCCTACAGAATCTTGTTCCCTGCCTAGACTTTGACTTTAAAGTCAAAAGAAACAGAAGGTGACAGACAGATCACTTTCTGGATTTAGCCTCTATGCAGCTGCCACCAGTTTTGAGCAGGACTTGGGGAGCTCTAGGGAAAGTTGTCCAGCAAGAACCACCTGTACCAGTGTGGCAGAATCCACCAGCTACATAGTTTTCTGCACCTCCATTGCCCCTACCCCCACTTCACACACACATTCCTCTCCTTGGAGCTAAACTACTTTAAAGCACTTCTTAAGTTCACTTTCTCCAGTTCCTTCGCACATTCTTTAGCTTCCTCCAATATCTTCCATGCGCATTCTCAGCCACATTAGACAGTTCTTTCTATTGCATCCATTCTGTAAGTGTATTGTTACAATTTTCATTCTTAATGTTTTTATTAATAAATGCAACACCATAGATTCACCCCTATGCTTATAAAATAAAATCTTAATAACAACTGTTCATTTCCCTGGCCTCCTACTTCTCTCCACACAGAACAAGGGATTATTACCTGTAGCAAAGGTTAGGTTAACACACAAAATGGAGGTTCACAAAGTTCATGGTTAAGGAATCTGTTGCTTAGATTTGGGCTTTGGTGGGGAAAAGCCCAAAGGGGAGATTTTTCTCTAGGTTTAAAATAGGATTATTTCTTTCAATAAATCTTATCTATGAGGGAGCTAGGTGGCTAAGTTAAGAAGTAGCAGGAAAATAGTTTCAGCTGAAAGGTATTTGGTAATTGTCTATGTACAATTGTTTTTGTCTATGTACAAACAAAGTTATAAGATGACCTTATTTTATCCCTTTTAATCATGTCCTCAGAGCAACCTTGCTGAAGGTTTATATTTACGGTGATGGTTTATATCAAATAGTAGGAGAGGGTGTCCCTGTGGTGAATGTCAGGGCAACTTATAAATGACAAGTGTGGCTCCCCCCCCACCAACCCTTCTTTTTAGATTTGAAGAAGCTGAGAGGGTGTGTCTAGGCACAGGGTGTTGAAATACCATCTAATATAGAGAACATGATTCTGGTAAGGGGCAAAGTGGGCTTCCTAATGTGTTTCGTGTTACTGTAACAAAACTACTGCACAGAGAAAGCCGGCTTACTTGATTTTCTATTCTTATTTGAAAGTCCAATGAGTGTGGTGCCATGAGGACTCCCCTTGCTCTATCACAAAGAAGACAGCTTCACCCTGCAGATCTGCATGCAAGAAACAGAAAGGGAAGAGGCAAAAGACAGGGAGAAGGGGACGGAAGGAGAAATTACACAGTGAAAGAAGGAGCAAGGGACCAAAGAGGGTCCAGGCTCATGTTTTATTGCTACCACCCCCACACAGTGTGTGTGTGTGTGTGTGTGTGTGTGTGTGTGTGTGTGTGTGTGTGTGTGTGCGCGCACACACACTTCTTTGTAACTCTATCTCACTCTGTCATCTCTCGCTTTGGAAATAACTAAATTCTAGGGGGACAATGTTAATTTCTTTCTATGGTATGCCCCTGTGACCTTATATAGAAGTTCCCCCTAAATGCTTAGCACAGGAGTCCCAATTAGCACATGAGCCTGTGGGAAGCATACTCAAACCAGCACAGAACACAAGTGCTGACCCCCAAAACTGGCAGAGTTCCCCATCCAGTCATGGATAGCATCACTACCAGTGTTTTGGTAAAACTACTCCAAGTTAAGGCAACATAGAATCACTCTGGAAATTCCTCTTGATTTGCTTTGCCACTTATCTCCTTTCCTTGCCATGGCATTGAAGTTCTACAGCTGAGGAATCTCACTTACCCATCACTTTCTAGCAGCCCGTGGACCCTTCCAACATCATCTTTTGGCTAGTTTCAACATGCCATTGACCCTTGATCCCTCTCCAGCCTTGACTTCTCTGATGTGCTCCTTCTTCTCTGCCTAGATATCTCTAGGTACTTCAGCTTGACTCATCAACTTATCCATATTCTGAATTTAATGTTTCTGGTACCAATTCCCTGATGGCACTGTGCTGGATCAGCGGCACATGTCACTTAGACATGATGTTGCTTCATGTCTCCATAACACCACCATTCATAATCCGGTCATTCTGTCTGTCAGAGAGGTCCCTTTTCCCTTTCTGCTTCTGCATAAAATCTTGCACAGAGCTTTCTCCAAGTCTTCTGGAGAAGATGGACTGTACCTTCTGTGTAACCCCATTAGCCCATTTGTTCCTCTGTTATCACAGCAGCCTCAATTGTTTACTTATCCTTCACTTCTAGCACCAAACTTTAAACTCTCAAGTTCAGCAACCTTATCCCAGTATGCTTCATGTACTGAAACCAGTGTCTCCAGCATAAATACATAACATACATATACCACACACACACACACACACACACACACACACACACACACACACACACACACACACATCTCACCTCTTAATGAGACCTGGCCTTAAGTGGGTCATTAGTCAATGCTAGTTAAACATCTTGATGTCTAAGGATCTCTCTCTTCTCTCTGTGTGTGAGTGTATGTATGCATGTTTGCATGTGCACTATGACATGTGTACAGCGGCCAGAGGACAACTTTTGGGAGTTGGTTGTCTCTTTCTATCACATGGGTCCCAGGATCTAACCCGGGTTGTCAGACATCAGTGACAAGCAAGCACCTTTACCTGGCGAGTCATCTAGCTGGCTTTATCTAAGGATTTCTGCTAGAATTTTCCTAGTCCTAAAATAACCAGGAATTTGATCTTTTAATAAAAATATTAAGCCAAGTATGTTGTATGTTTGCATTTTGCTTTACTAAGAAAATACATTTTTTCAAAAGTATTGAGACTGATGTTAGGTGAGCCGAGCTGTGCTTTTCCTCATAAATTATATATTTTCAGAAAGTTGGTTTTTATTTTGGCCATGACTTTTAATGACTTCAGCAATATCTTTCTCAGTGAAACACACATTTTTTCCATTTTACCTATAAATTTCATCTACAAATCATGGCTTTTCTACCCCTCCTTGAATTTAAGGAAATGTCAGACTCTGAGATGGGAACCAGGACTCCTGCTTTCCAGCCCTGTGCTATTTTCTCTACACCTAGCTGGATTTTGTGAAGGAGATGAGTCTGGATGAAGTATAGTACAAGGTGAGATCTGGCCATGCTTGGTTTACAGAGTAGGGCAGATGTTTCTATCCTGCTCTTCTTCTTTGTATTTATTTATTTTGAGACAGGGTTTCTCTGTGTAGTCCTGGATGTTCTGTAACTCACTATGTAGACTAGTCTGGCCTCTAACTCTGACTTCTAAGTGCTGGGTTTAAAGGTGTGTGCCACCATGCTCAGCTTACACTATACTTTCAAAAGACCTTTATTTAGAAATAATTATATATTAATTGGACACTGGACAGTGAAAAGGTCCTTCCTTTTCATGCCTCATTTGACTTTCCTGTTCCTATGAATATGATAAATGAAATAGAATGATAAAACCACACACTAAATGCCTCCTGTCACCTTCTTAAATTTGACCTTGTAGGTAGCTCTGTTAGATGCAAACACCAGAACTGTTTGATGGGCACTGACAGTGTTCCTCAGCAAGCAAAAGAGGAGGCAGGTAGAGTCAATGTGGACTTCTGGGCAGGGGAACAGCTAGTCAGTCTAAAGAGGAAGCAAGGCATAGGCAGAGAATATATAAGGGTAATTGTCAGGAGTAGGCAGCTGGGAGAGGAAGACAGAGTGTTGATCTGAGAACAGATCATTGTTTGCAATGTATGTAAATAAGGACCCCCTCAGTCCCTCTGATTATCAGCTTTCATGTTTTTCTCAAGCTGGGGGTCCTTTGAAATGTCTGCAGATTTGTGGTGTCAGTCACAGTGAAGACAACAGCTGGGGTGGCACTTGAACTCTGGAAAGCTTTTTGCATGGTTGTTTAAGGAAACCTAGCAAACTTCTCATAGCATTATCACTAAGATTGGGTGCTCAGGAAGAGTCCTTTGCCTGGCAAGTAAGTTAGACAAAGTACATAGTCTCTGTACTGAAGGTGTAACCCTGTTTTATTGAAACACTAGTGTGAAGATACAGAAGTCTGTGAACAGTGTGCAACCCGGAGGCCTAGGAAGTGATCTGCTGTGTTGTTTCTAGATGAACAAGGCCTTGTCATGGCACAGGCTGTGTTTCATGGTGGGGGAAATCTCTTTGTGTTCTTTTACAGAACCTTCCATTTGGTTCCTGACATGGGTTTCTGGGCTGTCTGTCAAAGTCACACTCCCATAGGATGTTACTTATGTTAGTCATATCACTGAGTCAGAACAAAGGAAGTAAACATGTAAGGGACTTCAGTGACACCTTGGTTAGTCCTTTCTGGCTAAGGGAGCATCTAAAACTCTTGATCTCATTGTAAAGCTCTTAATGGAGATTAAATGATGTTCATTAAAATCTGAAGCCTTCTCGGAATCACTACTCTACAGGATAACTGCCCTTATATCAGTCTTGAGACCCATTAAGTTGCTTCTAGGGAGAAAATGTCTCACCTTTTCTTTCTACAGAGAAGAAGCTCATATTAAAAAATAATAAAGTGGAAGGGACTGCACCAAGCCCAGTGTATTTTCAACATTCCCTGAGGGCATATAAAAAAGGTTTGATAGCTAAGAGACAAGTCAAACCAGGAAAAAACAGAGGAAAAAATGATCTGGTCAATAAGATGGTGGATTTTTAGATTTCCCTGTGTTTTATTAAGAATTGAATGACAATGGAAGATAGATGTACAGCACCTTAGGTCCCCATGTCTATCTAATCAAAATGAGCACTTTAATAAAACCCATGGAAACTCCTCTGATCTTTTAGTTCAACATGGCCCTTTTTACACAGTAAGCATTTGGTACGTATTTGGTAGTCAGTTGGACGTGGCTTGTTTACTATCACATAACCTGGATTTGAGAAAAGATACTTCATAGTGACACCGCTGCACTACCTTACATATGCTCTGTATAGGAATCCCACATGCTTGGGCTGGGGGGATAGCTCTTGCCTTGCAAGCATAAGGATCTAAGTTTGATCCCCAAACTTTTATTTTAAAAAAGCCATGCATAGCATCATGCACTTGTAATTCTAGCACAGGGGAGTTGGGGAGGGGTTGATCTTTAGGTCTCTCTGGACTATTTGGTAGATTCTAGGCCAGTGAGAGACTTTGTCTCAGAAAACACCCTAGGAATTATGACCAAGACTGTCTCTACACATGTACAATTGTGTAAACACACACATGCATTTACATTTACATGCATGTGTGTGTGTGCACATGCACTCTCACACACACAATCCTGCATAGAATCTTTCTTGTAAGTGGGGTGGGGGTTACTGAGCATGTGGAGGCTTCAAAGGCCTGTCTCTTGCTTTCCACAGCTTCCTGCTACATGGTTAGTCACTCCAGCATGGGATAGAATGTTTCATTATTTTGTTCCTTGGAGATTATTCCAATGCAGTTCTAATTTCAGCAATCATTGCAGTTTCATGTGTCTAATCAAAGGACCATATTCCAATTTTATTTTTCATATAGAAGCATTTTATGCTCACCCTGAGAAGAAGCTTTTCAGTAAGACCCATTACAAGAGGGTGTCATGCTGTCAAAAGAAGAGGTCAAAGCATCCTTTCCTTTCCTGCACACATCTAAATGCTTAGTGCTTAGTTGGGAATGCTTAAGGTTGTTCTGAACCCTGGGAATATGTGCAGTAGCAGTAGCTGAAGTCAGAACATGGGTGAATCAATCATGCCAGCTGACCAGCTGACAAATTGCAGCACAGAAGTACTCTGGAAACTTTGAGATCTCACCCAAGTATTATGTGTGAGTCTACTGCTCCTGCTGGATAGCGGTCAGTGGACTCATGCCTAGGCTTCTGATGAGTCCTCGGGTACAGAGAAACTTGCCTGATGCTTTGATGCTTACAGCCACATGCCTACAGCCATAACATATATTGTTCTGATGTCCACTGTGCCCACCTCCATGCCAGGCACCTTCATGTCCATGGTTGTTTTCATCTCCCAGGTGCCATTCTGTTCAAATAGGAATATGAGGGGAACTTTTAGATTAACTCTTTACCTTCCCTCTGTCTTTCTCCCTGAAACTCCCTAAGACTCCCTTTGATCTTTAACCAAAAGAAAATTTCCTGCCCTCTCCTTTCCTCTTCCTTTTACTGTTCTCCTTCCCTTCCATTCCTTCCATTTTCTCTTTTAAAAATGAACTAGGGTTGGGGAAGCTAAGGTTATGACTTACACTTCTCCATCAGTAGGATGTTAACTTCAGGGTCCTGGATGATGATAAACTTTGGAGATGCTCATGTCCCTTTTATAAAATGGCATCATATTTTACATCTAATAAATATCTTCCATTATATTTTAAATAATTTCTAGATCATTCATATTCATAATACCTAGTACAATGTGTTATTTAAATAGTTTTTCTAGATTAGGGACTAAGAATAAGTAAAAGTAATATGTACATGTTCAAAACAAGCATAAGTTTTAAAGAATATTTTCAGTCTATTGTTTGAATCCACAGTCAAGGAACCAGTGAATAGAGAAGGTGAAATGTTTAATTTAGATTCTAAGGTGCAATTTAGAGGTCAGGGACAGGGTCTTGAGTTTGGGGTTCCGGTGGCCATTGTGCTTTTACCCAGCTCTGTCACTTTACACAATCTTCATTCTGATGACATGCTGTTCTGATCTCTCTCTTACACTGTTTGACCAAGTTTGTTCCCACTGATGGAAAATCAAATTTGTTTTAATGGCTAGGACAAGTACTTAGCATGCACTATCTTAGTTTTCAACACAAAACCTCTTCTGGGAAGGCCATGTTGTATTGGGAGACAAAGGCTGAAAGAAACCAAATGAGGTAGGTCTCATGAGGCCTGACCCCAGGAAGCCTGCTCAACCACTGAACTGTATCCCAATATAAAGGATATCAAAGATATGCAAGTACTTAGCAAACCACAGATTGACATAGGAAGTTTTGTTTAGAGTCAGGAATTGGAAAAGCAGGTGCTTACCTAGACAGATAGTTTGAAGAATGAGGGCAGAAATCTCTTGCCTAAGCCCTGGTCTCTGTCCAGTACAGGATCAACATTTCTAAAACAACCCTGGTCTCCCTTCTGTGTCTTCAGATTTATGTGCTGTTGTTTTAAATAGAGTCCCATCTCTTAAATCACAAACCAGACCCCAGGTGCCATTCTTGGGGGATACTCCCTCTCTGTCACCTCATGTAACAAGTCTCCTAGTCTTGTGGAAGGTGTCTATGGTGACCTGAAAGAGTATGTACCCCACAAGCTCATGTATTTTAACACTTGCTCCCCAGTTGGTGGTGCTGTTTGGGGAGACATAGGAGGCAAAGCCTCATTGAAGGAAGAACCATGTCACCGGGGCAGGGTTGGAAAGTTTAAGACTCTGCCCTACTCCCACTTTGTTGTTTCTGCTCCATGCTTATAGTAAAGGATGTGAGCCCTCAGCTCCTGTACCAGCCTGCCATGCCTGCTGTGTTTGTTGCCATGTCTTCTTGCCATAACTGATTCTTACCCCTCTGCGACCATAAACCTGAATAAACTCTTTCTCCTATTTATTTATTCATGGCAGAAGTATAAAAGTAACTAATACAGTATTCAAGAAATACCTCCTGAACCTCCATCTCCCCTCTTCTTTGGTCCTATTGCCTTGACTCAAATCTTTACTTATCAGTAATGGTGTAATGATCACAGATACGTTATTCCTAATGCCAGTCTATAATTTATTCTCATACTGTCCACGTGCAAAAAGTCAATTCTAATCCTGTTGAGGTTAAAAATTAAGATGCTAACAAATTGCCTCCTGTGAGGTTAGATTCCCACCACAGTATAAAAGTCCTTTGCTATAAACCTTTCACACTGCATCCCTATTGCCCGTTATACTCCATCTCTTTCTTGATTGGTCATCCTGCCTTCTAGGCCATCTTTCATAGCCAGGAAGGTGAAGCTGGCAATAAGTGCATCCTGTGTCCAAAGGTCAATGCAGAGAGAACACATTTGGGAAATGCTGAATAGTATTGAGTTAGAAAGCAAATATATATTAAATTCATGCTTTATGCAATCTCTTTGGGCATGCAAACAATAACTTCTATTTCTGAAAGCTGTTTACAACCACAATACTCTGAAATGTTTTTAGCTAATATCATAATTATTGCTCTCTGAGGGTTTAGTAACAGGTCTTGAGTGTGAGACACTGAAGGCAGCATAGGCAATACCAGGAAAGACACTTGGGTTGGGTGGGTTGGAACCATGACATTAATAAACATTGTCTACAATATTAAATTTTATGAAAGAAGAGTGTAAGATGCATTTATTTGTTGTTAGGCTTCCAATATTTTCTACTACTTATTTATTTATTTTACTTTTTTTGTTTTTCAAAACAGGGTTTCTCTATGTAGCCCTGGCTGTCCTGGAACTGCTCTGTAGATCAGGCTGACCTCAAACTCAGAAATCTACGAACTTCTGCCTTTCAAATTCTGGGATTAAAGGCATGTACCACCACTGCCCAGCATTATTTTTCTACATTTTGACTCTGTTTCCATTCTCAGCGATATGGTACAAAGAGAGGTGGCTTTGTTGGAATCATTTTATGAGTTTCTAAAATAATTCTGCAAGATGTACACTTTCTCTACTCCTCTTATATAACCACCACCTTCCCAAAAGAAAGTCCCTCCTTTGTGTGCTGATGACTACCTTGTAAAAAGGGAAGGGAGAAGTTGGAGAAGTTAGGTTATTTATTTTGTCTTGACTAACAGTAATGGTTTCATTCTTAACCTTCACTTAGCTAACACAACTTTTCCAAGTCTCCATGTGGGTGGGTATGACCTTCTTCATCTTGGGGTGCTTCCTGTTGGTTTTCTTTGGGGTGTGGAAATAGGGACCAAAGAGCTAACTGATGTCATATGGGGAATGGGATGCTAGATGCTACCCCTAGAAAAGAAACACACATGACTCTTAGGTGGCCACAGAAGAGACCACTTTTTCAGGTTGTCACACCAAGCAGAGTGTCCTTCCCAAGGGCTCCCAAGATGGAGGTTGGAAATGGAAAATGTTCCATATACTCACCTTTAAGCCAAAGCATAAGCCCTACCCAACTCTGATATCAGCTGGTTGTCTGTTCTCTTGGGAGACTGTCCTTTCTCTAGATGTTCTGGATTTTTTTTGTTCTTCTTTCTTTCCCTTCTTTGGAATACAACACACACACACACACACACACACACACACACACACACACACACACACCACACGCACGCACGCACGCACACATGCACACATGCACACACACACAATGTTCCCACATTACTCTTTTTTGTAATTCTGTATATGCTAAGTTGTTCTCTCTGCTCTCTACAGTGTAAACCAACTGCAGAAAGACTTTGTAATATTTTAGACTCAGAAGGCCTTCCATCCTTATGAGGAATGTGGCTGCCAGTTTTGTGTCATTGTAATAGATGCCTGAGATCATCACCTCATTGACTAAGTTGATTTTAGTCAACAGTTTTACACATATCAGTTTATGTGTGATTGTTCCTTTGCTTTGGGGCTGTGCTGAGGCAGCATAGCATGTCAAGACCACATGGTGGAATAAAACCACTAATCTCATGGCTAGGATGCAGAACAAAGAGAAGAACATGTCAGGGCTTCACTATTTCCTTCCAGAATGTGACTTCCTGTCTCTGAAGTCATCCCACTAGGCCCTTCCTCTTAAAGGTTCTATTTCCTCCCAATAGTGCCAAACCAAGATACTAACACCAGCTTTGGTAAGGAATCTGAGAACCGAGATATGAACATACAGGCTTTGTGAAGGAAGTCAAATCCCTTACCTAAATATGTCTCTTGGCCATGGAGAATGATGATCAGTGGCTTGTCATTGAGGGTGTCACAATGTGTAGTGAAGCTCCAGGTAAAGCAAGAGGCTCAACTTTTTACCAACTATCCTATCCAAAGCCTTTTCTGAGATTCCCAAAGAGAGCCCTGGGTAACTTTCTTTGTCTCTGAGCCAGCTTGTTTCTCTTTATCTTTAAAGCAGTGTTTTCTATAGTTTTCTTTGTTCTAGGAGATATGAGGCCCTTGGTCAACACTGGGCCTTCCCTTCTCTCTGCTGACAAGACATTTTTTTTTCTGGAAGGCAAGAGCTCCATTTTGCTTCTTTCTATGTTGTTTTTCACTTAATGAAATAGACAATATTTGCCCAGAGCCTGCAGACCTGTGCAGCACAGCATGGCATGATTCACACTGACCTCACCTTGTAGCTGATACTTAGCACTCAGCAGCTCTACCTGCAATTTGTGTATTGCCATTGTGTTTATTGTGTAGCTTCGAGCATTGCTTAGCCTCTAAGCATTGTTCACTTTTAATTAGTCCCCTCCTTGTTAATTACCAATGTGATTTTCTCTGGATATTGTGTTGCATGATCTCAAGACTGCCTCATATCTCCCCCAGTACCAACCAGGCTTAGGCTGTAAGAAGGATGCTAAAATGCCATTATGGCGCATGACCATGGCCATGGCTTGATTCTTAAGAGGAAAGATAGAATATAGTGCATAGCATATGAACACTCCTATTACTGCCAGCCACCATGCTCACTGATCTAGAGATGTTTACTTTGAAAAGAAGAATCTTCTCAGTTGATTAAAGACTTCACTTGCCAGGGCACCTTTTAATTAAGATGTCTTAAACTTGATATGCATGTATAATCTTCCTTTGCTCAGGAACACTTGAATGCTGCAGACATCATGTCCTGGGTCCAATCATGGAACAACAATAACAAAAAAGGCTCACACTGATATGCCTTAATATACAGTGTTAGGAGTGTGATTTTGATAGCCAGTGACAAAAATGGAAATGTGAGTCACAGCTGACTAGGAAGCAAAGAGTTTAAGCTAGAGAAACATCTCTTCTCTCGTTTGAGTTGCTATCTATGCTTGTAAATGGAAAGTTTCACCACAGTTCAGAAACTAGGAAAATGAAGTGCATTGGGTCTACAGTGAAGGTGTGTCAGCAAGCAGTTTGGATTATTAAGGCTGTTGAACAGTATAGTCTAGTGGGTACAAGCTGAGGCTGAGAGTCAGCTGGAGCTGTGATTGGCTACTGTCCCAGGCTGTGTACCTTGAACAAGTCACTTCATCCCTATAAGCCTCCATTCTCTTATCGTTAATTGGGATAATAAGACTTACCTCATAGGATTAAATGAGATAATGTTTGTAAAGTGCTTAGTCTGACATCTGGCCCAAAGTAAGTGCTCACTAAGTGGTCACAATTATGAGAACTGGGAGGGTGTAGGAAACCTTGCTTTAAGGGTTCTTTATTTCAGTGCCAGGATGGCTCTTCACGGCACTGAGGAGGAAGTAAATGAGGCAGACCCCTCTGCCAGGGTTCACAGCTGACTCAGCATGCAACTCCAACTGAGACATTGCACTGCTGGGAAACAGGTCCTGTTATTCTGCCTTTGCACCTTATTGACTCCATATCTGCAGCCTGCGCCAACTGACTTCATCAAAGCTCCCTGAAGCCAGAGTGAAGGTACAATGGGTAGGAAGGAAGACACTTGCATAGAGAGAACCCCTTCTAGCAAGTTTTCTCTACCAAGATCCACCAGTAAGTGAAAAATCAAAAGCAAAGAGGGAGACAAGTTCAAGGGCTAGAAGTATTTCGTGTCTTTGCAGTGTGTGCCATCATCATGATTAATCTCTATACTTTCATTTTCTGATTAGCCATCCTCAATTTATTTTTCCACATTTCTCTTGTTCTGCAGCTATTAATGAAGAAGTGATATAGGATAATTATTTAATGAAATGGGCTTACAGAGGAGGAACTGGAGGGAACCTCCAAGTTTGGGAGTCTGTGATAGAGAAGTAAGCAGTGAGGCGGTCCCACTGGGCTATGTGTCTGCTGAGAATCAGTTCTCAGGGACTAGGCACAGGGAAATCTCACAGGGCAGACCCTTGAGACATCTTATAGCTGAGTCCTGGTCCTGTCAGTTAGGAGGGAAGATGAATGAGCTCCTGGTGTTGGTCTAGGTGTGTGGCCTAGCCACAGATGTTGGAACTCCTAGAAGGAGATAGTGGAGTCCATAGCAAGAACATCGCCCTGAACCTAAGGTCCCCTGTAGAGAGATGGAGCAAAGCAGAGCCTGTAATTCTATGCATTACCTCTCTATACATAACAAACCTGAAGAGCTTGGGAGTAGTTGCTTAGCTTGGTGATGTGGTTTTGTCTCTCATGGGGTTGTCATGAAGTTGTCATTTCCTAATTTGACTACGGCTTCAGAATCCTTATCTATCCCCACTGGCTGGCCCGTCTCAGTTCCACACTGGGTATTGCCTGGCTTTCAGTTTATCACCTCATACTCTGTTCCAAAGAGTCTCCTGAATAGAAGAAAGGAAGAATAAATGAAGAGAGAGAAAAGAAGGGAGGGAGGGGGAAGAAGGGGGAGAGGGAGGGGGAGAAAGAGAAAGAGAATATGAGAGAGTGAATACAGAAGTAGAAGCTGCAGTCTGTTCACACGTGATAAAACAAATTCCACACCACGTTTTTAACCCCATTTTTCTGGTTGTTCACATCAAAACCCAAGTACACCTGGGACAAACCAGATAGTGGTAGGAATACCAGGGTGCAACATTCTAGAAAGGCCATTTTGGAAGATGTCTGGCACAGTCCACATACATGAATTGAAGTGAGGCTCTGAAGTGAAGGGGACTCATGTCTAAGCACAGCTGACAATGTTAGATTATATCCATTTTGGAGAGCATCTGCAAACTCTGAATAAGGATAGGAACCCTTTCATAGTATCCTTTCCATGCTTTCCCAGGATGTTGTGTTTATCCGTATCCACGAGATGTGATTTGGTGTATAGTCTAATGGAGCCTCATTTGCTTCTTTGTACTCAAAGAGCTTGCTGTGTGCTCCAGAGAGGAGCGATTGGTATGGTGGTGTTAGGGCTTTGGCCCACTATTTCCTGATTCAGCAGACACTGCCTGTTTCTTTCCTCCATGTCTTGGCATGCCTGCACATGGGATGGAGAGGTCTTGTTGAATTTATTGCATCTCCTTGAATAGGTTCTTTTATCACTCACAAGGCCTGTCATTATTCACACTGCCTCACCTGATCTTTCTATGAAGCTACCATCTTTTCTGTGTGCTGTGACAGCATTTTATCCACAGGGTTTGTCCAGCAGTCCTTTGTGATTTGTGAGCTTCTTGTAGACACAAATAGACTTTTACAGGTGTTCTGCATGGTACACGGCCTTCATGACCAAAAAGTCTACTGAGAAGGAAATGTCAGGACCTTTCCTGATAGCAATGCCAGTCCTGAGTACAGAAATTCTAATATTCACTGCATCTCTGGGGCAACTTGTAGGCTCTGGTTGGTTTCATCTCCTGGGAGGTGAATGGTAGCAGTACCCATGGGCACTGGCATATTTTAACAGATAATAATCATTTCTATCATTTTCCTCCCATTTTTATTAATTTTTATTTATCCGCTTAGGACTATTCTCAACCTGATATAATAGCAGATCGGAACGTGGAGCTGATATTTTCCATCTGTTTTAATGACATCTGTCTGTTTGGGGCTCAAATTACAGATCTTTACAAAGACACCAGTTCCTGCAAATGCTTCTAAACTGGCTGAAGATGGAATTTGTATTTAATCACTTGTTCTCTCTTCCTTCCTCTCTCTCTGTCCTGTGTGTGTGTGTGTGTGTGTGTGTGTGTGTGTGTGTGTGTGGGTGGGTGGGTGAGAGAGAGAGAGAGAGAGAGAGAGAAGAGAAGAGAAGAGAGAGAGAGAGAGAGAGAGAGAGAGAGCGCTCATGCACATGCATCTGCATCTGAATCTGTTTAGTCAGAGAACTAGCAACCTTGAATGTCAGGAGCCATCCATCTACTTTTTTGATATAAGGTCCCTTGCTTGGACCAGAGATGCACAAATTAGGTTAGGCTGGTTGGCCAGCAAGTTCCAGAGATCTGCCTGTTTATGCCTCCCCAGTGCTACCTCCAAACGTTTTTACTTTGAGGGCTGGGAATCAGACTCAAGTCTTCATGTCTGTACAGAAGGCACTTTCCCAACTGAACCATCTACCCAGCCTGTCACCTGTTATTTTATTGGGGATGGGCTGTCTGTGTTCATATATAGAGATAATCCTAGTTGAAGGAACTAAAACCAATGTTGTTGGGTCACTGCTGTGCCCACTAGAGAACTAGGAAGTCCCCCAGATATTCCTTGGTCTCGGTGGGTTGTCAGGACTTTTGTCTAACTTCTATTTGGCATCTGAAGAAATTCAATCCATTGCTACATTCCTTGGTATAGGCCCATCATGCCCTTCAGAAAGTCTGTCTTCAAAACTTAGGAAGAGCTGCCAATTCCTTAAGCAGCCCCTAGCCATGAATTGCAGTTATAAATCACTCAGGGTTATTCTAATGGGAGGGGATAGAGTCTCATCCTCACTGAGAATACTGAGTGTGAGAGCTCTGGTCCTACTCAACAGGCTCTCGCACTTCACAGGAGACTATGGAGAAGCCCTCCCTCAAACAGTTCCACTCTCAGAGCTCATAAGAATAGCAATGAAACTCATCAGAGTGCCATTGTGCTCTGTGTCTCCTTCAACCCAGTTGGTAAATACAGTGGCAAGATGTGGCACATCTCAGAGTCATCCATAAAGGCTAGCCAGGAATGGGAAAGCACTGGGTAAAACCATCAGTGAGAATGCGGATATAAAATTGTAAGTGGCAAGAAGCCTGATGAATACAAGGATTTCTGATGATTGTAAAACCCAAGTACCCACTTCTTTTCACCCAAGCATCCCAAGTCAGTTAATGATAGGGTTGTCTTCTTCCTCCACCTCCTCTCCCTGTCCCATTTCATGAGAGATTTAGTGGGACTGAAAATCCGAGTTCCTCGTCTAAGTATTTTAAACAATAGCACAGTATGACTGTGATCTCATAAGGCTATATTTTTACTGTCACCTTGAATGTATAGTAGTCCCTGGTAATTACATGGTACTTTCTATCTGCAAGACAGTAAACACTTTATGCACATTAAATCTAATTCTCCAACTCCTCTGCCAAGACCAGAGATTGTGTTGAATCTCCACAGCTCCACTGGTTCACCCGTGTTTTACTGGTGTGTCTTTTCTGAAGGCAGAAATGCTGGTAAAGTGACCCCCCACTCAAGCATGACACAATGTAGGGTTAAGTAAAATGTCTGGGCTTTCCACAGAAGCAAGAGCATGAAGGATTGGTGTTTCATGACTGCAGCAGTCAAATACCTGTCTATAGGCCTCTGTACCATCACTAGTTACTATGTTTGATTACGGATTAGATTCCTAGGAACATTAGAAAATGTTTTGTCTGTTAAAGGATGCAGAATGTTGTTTCTGATGCATTGTCTGTTCCCAATATTTTACAAAGAAAAAAATAATGCCGACTTTTTGGCAGCAATTTTTGGCATCCTATTTTTTCTTCCTAAATGTCTGCTCTTCATTCTGTAGTCTGTTCATTGCTGAGAATTTCCTTTGCTGTGAAGAAGTTTCTAATTTCATGTAGTAATAGTTGTCAATTCTTGAGGCTATTTTTTTTTTGTGCTTTTGGGATTCTATCCAGAAAGGTTTTGCCCATACCTGTGTTTTGTTTTCTATGTTTATTTCTAGTTATCTCAGAATTTCTGGTTTCAATTTAATTTCATTTAATGTCTACTTTGAATTGATTTGTACAGGGTGAGAGGTACTGTTATAATTTCTTTCTTCCTCATGTCAATATCTGTTTTGCCAGCACCATGTATTAAATAAGATGGCTGCTTCTAGTGATGTTTGTGACAATTTTTGTCAAAAATTTGCAGTCCATAGTTGTGAGTGGTTATTTCTGAGTTCAATTCATGTTCCATGTCCTGCATGACTATGCCTATGCCAGCACCCTGTTGTGTTTATCACATGTTTCAATAACTCAGGCACCATTATTTTTGCATAGGATTGGTCAGGCACCTGTGTTCTCTGTATTCCTGTATGAAGTTTAGGATCCCCTAACTTCCAGGGTTGACAGAAGGAGCCTTTACCCACTGAGTCATCTCACTGCCAACCCCAATCCTTGTAATCAAAGCACTTATGGGTATAATTGATAGCCTATAGTTTTAATTTTCTGCTAACCTTTGTTGTTGTTGTTTGAGACAGGGTCTCTCTACATAGCCCTGGCTGTCCTGGAACTCACTGTAGACAAGGCTGAACTCAAACACAGAGATCTGCCTGCTTCTGCCTACAGAGTGCTAGGATTAAAGGAATTCACCACCACAGCCCTAGTTTTAATTTTCTTAACCATAGTCTTATTGCATTGCCTTGGTTAAAGCAGCATGATGACTTCAATCCATTATGCAAATGTAACATTTATTTCATTAAAATTTGTTAACATGATGGTATCTCTTAAGTTACTACAGCACAATAAATTGTGTTGAATGTTCTGTTTCTTTGTTTTTGATTTTTTATTTTGTCTGTAATGACAACGTATTTAAAATAAAAGTCTTTAAAATGGCAGACTAATATGATAACATGTCCTCATTGACAATTTACTACTTGGCTACAATGAGCTAGTCTGAGAGATTTCATTAAAAACAGCAAGGTGCCTGAGCATCAAAACCAAGATGGTTTTAATCACAGAATTATAGTAATTATACAAATCCTGAGATTTTCATCAGACATAAAAGGCTTCCAAGGGCAAGCATGCACTTTAAACCTTGTACTAATAATTATGTATTGTTCTAAATGATAGTTGAAAGACTCCCTGGGGCCAGAGAAATTCTAGAGAATATATCAGAGACAAAACATTATATATTAAACTTTTACACAAAGTGGAGCAATAAACAATTTTGGTGGTGTGGGGACATTAGTAAGAGGCTTGTCTCCTGGGCAGTGCAAGAGGGCTTTCTCTGTATGAACATCAAATGCACCAAGTGCATGATACATTCAGGATGGGCCAGTGAGCCTGGATCATCACCATATCCTGAGTCAGAGAATGGCAGTGGAATCTCTTTGTACCAGAGGATCTGTAGTTGCAATTTCTTCTCATAAAGACTGGGGCACAATATTAAGAAAAGAAGTAATTATTAGACCAGATTCTAGACTGCTGAGGTTGAGCACAAATATTGTAAAAAGCAATTTCACCATATAGGTATTATTTAAAATGTCATTTTCATAAAATGGCAGAGTGCAGATCCTCCTTGACTTTAAGATACCTTGTATGTAAAAATACCAGGAAGGGTCTATGAAAATATTCCTAAACAAAAATATTTATTTGATCCTTTTTATTGGTTTATTGATTAATTTATGGCTATAATGACTAGGATGGTCTAAATCAAACTATTGTGTCAAGGGTGCTGTCTGTGGTAGAGGAGGGAGGAAGAGTAGCCTTTGGGACATGGAGACTTGAGTCTGGCTTGCTCCTCCTTTATTACAAGGATTGAATGTTGGGGTGTGGTCATTCTAAGATCTACTGATGACTAAGCAAGACACATAAGTCCTCGTATAAGCCAGAAGAGTCAGCATCTCATCTCTTCTCTCCTAACCCATCCCTTTCTGTGGTAGAGTCCTCTTTGCCACTTGCAGGTGTTATTAGAGATTTGGCGAGATCTTTGTCACAGATTCCTTTGACTGTGTTACCATCAGCACTTTGTACTTCTGTATTTAAACTTCTGGATACTTCTTTACTTATTCAGAAAGCTCAGCATCTATTCTGATGGCCCTTAGGCCTGCTCCAGAGGACAGCTAGCATACAGGTATCCACATGTGGCTACTAGCCAGCACTGGTGGAGAAATCTGCTACCAGTGAGTTCAGTGACATCGAAGTTTTGCTTTGGAGCACTCCAGTATGTATCTCCATGAAGAATTACAATATACTGAAAAACAGAGATGAGTCAATACATCAGTCTCCATTCTCAGCAGAAGTACTGTTTGTATTTAGCAATGATTCCTACCCAATCTTTTTAGGTTCCCTTTGATGCACTTTGTGTTATGATTTACAGATACACTTATACTTAAGTATCTGCTGTAAACAATTTCCATAAATCTTGTTGTAGGAGTGGGGAGCCAATTGACTATTGATTGTCATAGTGAATGGGACTTCAGAGTCTTACGCAGTGAATTGCAATTTCATGGAACTGAATGTGGGGTTCATGAGAAATTCAGCAACTGTAAGATTTCTAGACATGCAGAGAGAAAAATGACTTTGAAATCAAATGCCCAGTGAATCTAAGTGTTTCTAGCAGTACTGACCCAAGCTGCACTGGAACACTTCATGGAAGCCTTGATTCTTAAGACAAAACACGTGCACTTTGCACTGCACATACTGTTACACCAAAAAACAACAGTGAATACCCAAAACATCTCAGCCCAGAATTATGTTATGAACTGCAGTGTATTTATTGAATATGCAAAATTTTCCACTCTTGTCGATATATGTTGGCTTGATTGTAGTAAACAAAGTATTTTTCCTTCTGCTGTTCCTCAGAATGTAAGTATGAAATTGGTGTATCTTGGATTTGATTTTGTTGAAATATTTGGATTAAATATATTCTATATGAGTTTTCCACTAGGTTTTCATAAATAAAGGCTAAACAAATGTTGACTTTGGATCAGGACAGCATTTTCAGCAAATTTCTGAAAAAGCTTTAAACAGGCTTCTACTGGTTTTCATTATACATTTATGCAAAGCGCTTTACTTAGCATCAGTGATTATAGAACCAGTTCTACAAAATGATGAACATGAGTCTTCCATCCTGTAGTACCAAATATTCCACCAAGTTGAATTATGTACACTAATCACATGGAACTCATTAATATGCTCATCTGCGATGAAATCTCACTTATGATCTGATACAGCTTGCCAGAAGATCAGAATGCAAAGCCAGCCACAGCCACAGAAGCTAGGCAGTGGTGGCACAAACCTTTAATCCCAGGACTCAGGAGACAAAGGCAGATGGATCTCTGTGAGTTCAAAGCCACCCAGGACAACACGAGAGTGAATCAGTCTAAAAGAGAACTAGAGCTCACACCTTTAACCCCAGCTCTAGAGAGGTATATAAAAATAGTAGTAGGGCATTCAGAATTTACATGGCAATTAGTCTCCAGTCACATTGAGGACAGGATACCCCTTCCAGCCTTGGCAGAGGTAAGAGCTTTCTGGTGGCTTGGATGTTGTGCTTCTCTGATCTTCAGTGTCTTTATTAGATCATAAACAATATATCACCACACACATCTGCTTATTCTTCAATAAATGTGGCAATTATATTTATGTAAAAGAATCACTTTAAAAGAAATGTATGTTTTGTGGTGACTAAATATTTGACTTGTGTGCTCATTTTAAATATTTATGTGCTTTGGATCAAGTGAAACTTTCTCAGAAAGGGATCCTGTATGTAAAATGTTAAAGACTGAATAAAACACTAAGGGTACCTGTCCTTTGTGTCTTCTCAGGTTCCCCCTCATCCTTGGCATGTCAGGAGGACAACGATGGGAACAAATGAGGTTCCATTTGACTGATTGTTTCTGCCTGGAAGATCTTCTCTTGGAAACAGGAGAGTGGTCTTGTGTCATGGTTGACATCTAAAGGCAGGCCACATTCTAGAAGGAAATGGATATAATTGGTCCAGGGAGCTTCAGAGGCACTGTGATCTAACCAGGAAAGCCCTTGTATGGGGCCTTTCTGGCTTCCTGGGATGCTGCACGTGCTGGACACATGGCCTGCACCTGAATGAGAATGGTCCGCCGTGGGCTGCTGGGGTGGATTTCTCGGGTAGTGATTGTGCTGGTACTGCTTTGCTGTGCCATCTCTGTCCTCTACATGTTAGCTTGCACCCCAAAAGGCGACCAGGAGCAAAAGGGACTGCCCTGGGCCAATGGCCCCACAGGCAAAGATGGCTACCAAGCGGTGCTGCAAGAGCGTGAAGAACAGCATCGCAACTACGTGAACAGCCTTAAGCGGCAGATCGCACAGCTCAAGGATGAACTGCAGGCACGCAGTGAACAGCTCCGCAGCGGGCTGGACCAGGCCAGCGATGCCACTGGTCTGCGCTCAGGCTGGGACCCTGCGCCAAAAGCCCAGGCCGATCTGCTGGCCTTCCTGCGTGGGCAGGTGGACAAGGCTGAGGTACATGCGGGTGTCAAACTGGCCACAGAATACGCTGCCGTGCCTTTTGATAGCTTCACCCTGCAAAAAGTGTATCAGCTGGAGACTGGCCTGACTCGCCACCCTGAGGAGAAGCCTGTGAGGAAAGACAAGCGAGATGAGCTGGTGGAAGCCATCGAATTTGCTCTGGAGAGTCTGAACAGCCCTGAGGAAAGCAGCCCACACCAGCGTCCTTACACAGCTGCAGACTTCATAGAAGGTTGGCATGCATGTATTTTGAGGGTGTGGGACAGGGATTGAAGTGTTTTGTGAGGGAGATACCAAAGGTGTGTTGTAGTTTCTTTTATCAGAAGCACTTGCTTCCCCTCACTTTCTCTTGGAAACTACCATAAATACAGTTTAGTTGCTCTGTCTTAGTCAGTAAAGGGCTTGCCTGGAAAGTGTGAAAACTTGGGAGTTCAGATTCTCCACACCAAGATAGGCAGCTCACAGTTTTAGTAAAAGACATTGTAGAAGGAAATCAGTTGGTGAACAACTGAGAAGACACCCATTGTCATCCTCTGGTTTCCACATACAAGCTCATGTGTGCACATCCACTCGCCCCCACAAAAGAAAAGAGTTAAAAGAGACCTAAATAGAATATATAAGTAATTTCATTGTGCCCTTTACCATAGACAATTCTAGTAATTGGATTGGGCTGTAAGACCCAGAAGAAAGCACAGAGCAAGGCATTTACAAGTGCCAGACCCTGTTGGAAGCATGTTTTGTGTACATTTTGTGTTCAGTAGGACCCTGTTATGGGACAAGGAAAAGGAAGTACTTACTTACTAAGGGAAAGGCTGGTACTACAGACATAGCCAGGACTTGCACCCACGACTGAGCCTTGAGTGTACATCCTTAACCAGTGTCACGTATAGATTGCCATCACTAATGGAAGTGAGAGGAGATGTTCACTTCTTTCATGGGCACAAGGCAGTCTGGGCCTGATTGTGTTTGTGTCTGATTCTTTAGGAGACACTCTTCTTGTCTACTTTCTGGGAAGACTCATTGGTATCATCTTAATTGATACATTATTACTGGTTCAGGAACATCTACTAATCTGGAACAAGCTTTTGAAAGATAAAATCTTCAACATGGCCAGAAATACACCTGTGTCTTTTTAGTTGTTACCTTTTCTATTTGGAAACTATGCCATTGCCTCCAGGAAAGACTGTTTCTCTTCAGTCAAAAATTCTCCCAGGCAGGGATGAGAGCTAAAATATTCAAGTGTTTGCACTGAAAGCATAAGGACCTGCCTTCATTTGCCTAGGACTCCACCCTACCACTACATGCAAAGCCAAGTGTGGTGGTGCACACTTGTAATCCCAGTTCTAGGGAGGTGGACACAGACACATCACTGGTGCTCACTAGCCAGCTAGCCAGGAATACCTGGCAAGCTCCAGACCAGTGACAGACCCTGTCCTCTACATGAACACACCTATACATATTAGCCACATATGCACCTACATATGCAAGCTACACACACATGCTTACCTATGCACACATGCATATGTGTGCCCGTGTGTGTGTGTATGCACACACATACAATCCTCTGCTATTTCTTTTGCCCCTTTATGCACTTGACTACCTTGAGATTTTTTTTAACTTTATATCTGAGCCATAAATTCATGAACTTTTAATATAGAATAATTTTTCACACACTTAGAAGCAGGTAAAGAAATCACTTACATGATCAGTCATCTGGTGAGATGATTTTTGTAATTCATGTACTTAGATACAACAAAGACAGCACATCTCTAGCCACTAGCTAGTGTAAAAATAAACACATGATGAGCATTCAGTAAGAGTTCAGGCTAGGATGAGACAGCATCACATTTGATGGTGCTTTGTAGTTTATGAGGTTTATGTATTATTTTACTAGCTGACCCTTGAGGGATATCATTAAACATCATTTTAAAGAAACCACTACTATGCTATGCTCCCGTGAGTATGCTATGGATTGCTGCCCATATACAAAGCAATTTGAAAAGAACTTGATTACAAATCAATGCCTGCAGCTTGGAAAGTTTACCCTTTTGATTTTTAATCTGCCTTCATTTTTGAAATCTCCATCTGCTTGCTTTTCATTATCTGGTCTTGGTATATAAGGCCAGTCCTTCTCAGGCAGCAGAGATACCAACCTGGGTTTGTTTGCTCTGAGATCTGACTGACTGACTGTTAAAGACGCTGTCACCCAAGCTGCCTGGTGTTGGTTCTATGTATAAAACACTGCTGATAGTCCTAGGGAAACCAAGTCACAGGTAGCTTCTGAATTTGGTGTAAGTCTAGACAATTATTCTCATGTGCTGAACACAAAACACTCTTATTTGTGTGTGACTAATAGGTATAAACAGCTCAGGTTATTTGATTTTTAAATTGTTATCCATAGCAAAGCAATATGGGGGCCATCTTCTATGATCATAGAGGCATTTGGGAAGAGTCTAAAGTCAGAAGAAGATGCAGGAAGCAGAATTTAAGTTCAACATAAGAAGCAAATTGAAAACAAGGTTGCCTCAAGATTGAGTGCAATTCTTATTACTATGGAATCAGCTGGAAGACTGTTGCCAATTGTGATTCTTGCTGCAGAGAGTGGTTGGATTGGATTATACTCCATCCTCTCAGTCTTGGCTCACTTGTCTCTCATCTACACCTATTCAAAGTGAAAAAAGCAAATGGAAAAAGTCCATTTGAGATCTGTTTTCTACAATGAGTTTGAGCAGGAATAAAGACTTTGCTAGGAGTAATATATTTTTAAAAAAATATTTGCATTTCTAAACATAATTGGAGAGAAAGTGATTTTGTCTGATGTATGAGATTTTGGTGGTTCAAAGTTGGAGTCATTTTGCAAAAATCCATGGGAAATTAAGTTAAACAGTAGTGTTCTGTGTGCTCAGGAGATTCTAAACGAAGTCAGTAAATCTGCCTGGCACTGAACTAGCAGGCAAGGATGGGTTGCCTGTGGGTTTACTAGTTCCTTCTCCTGTCGCTATTACCAGACACTTTAGGAAGAAGCATGGTGGGAGGCAGGTCCATGATGCAGGTAGATACCCCTCATCTCACATTTTAGTGGAACAGGAAGCAAGAAGCAAACAGAAGTAGGCTGGAGGCGTGACTCCTCAAGGCCCTCCTCCAGTTACCCACTTCTTCCCCCTGGACTAAAGGTTCCACAATCTTCCAGAGACAGCACCACTCAGTGGAGACTAAGTGTTCAGACATTTGAGGCCAGGATACACTTAATATTCATATCAACAAATTATTTAAAGAAATAATAAAATCCTATGTGGTGGAATGCTTCCAGGTAACCATGGTATAAAACTTAAGATGAGGCAGGTGACATGAGCTCTGTGTGACTTACAACAAGATCCTTAGGCTCCTTGAGAAATGTCTTGGCCTCTGTCAATAAGAAACTTGCTGTGCATGTTTGCCTAGGCTCTTCCTAGACTCAGGTGGAAGAGTGCTCCCGCATCCACTTGTTGGGTGACCAAAGGCAAGTCACTAACCCTACAAAGTGAGAAATTGAGAACAAACACTCACGACATCTGGTGTTACTGTGATAACTCTGTCCTTCTACAGAGCTTGCAGAAGGAGACTATCACACATCTGCCTACATATTTAATATCTATAGGATTTTTTATTTGTCTCTAAAATCTAAGAGGAACAATACTTATCTCTGTTTAGGGTTTCTCACAGGCACTGAGTTTTGTGCCTGTTGGATTGTCATTCAATAGCATTAACATTTTGCAGTCATTTGGGAAGAGAAGTGGATATCAGGCTTAATCAAGCTACTGCACTGGAATATCTAACTGTTCATCTCCTCATTTCTTTACATTTTATTACTTATTCCTTCAGAGGAAGATAGACACAATGGCATGCCATTGTCATTTGTCTTTGATTTCATGTTTCTTTAAGAGAGTAGCAAATGTGTTGGCATCATTCCACAAAGCAATTTATCTTTCTAAATCTTCTGCAACCCTAGCTGGGCAGTGATGGCACATACATTTAATCTAGCACTCAGCACTTAGGAGGCAGAGGCAGGGGCAGGGGAATCTCTATGTGTTCAAGGCCAGCCTGTTCTACAGAGTGAGGACAGGGAGAGCTGAGAAACCCTATCTCGAAAAACCAAAAAAAAAAAAAAAAAAAAAAAAAAAAAAAACAAACAAAAACAAAAACAAAAACAAAAACAAAAAACTTCTGCAATTCAAATACATGACAGTGGGACCCTACATGAGCATTTAGTGTCTGTTGTCATGGTAGGGTTATTCTATCACTTGCCTGCTGCTACTGCAGGGTTAGTGGCATGGAGAGAGAGTTCAAATGACTCAAATTGGGGGTGTGACTTAGTCAAACTCTAACCCATCAGAAAGACTTTTAAGGTGCTGTGGTTTGAATTCACCCCTCCAAAAATTTAGGTGTTGACAGTGTGTCAGTCTTGGATGTTTGGGCACTGAAGGACTAAAGGCTCAGGAATGTGATTGAGGTCTTTACAAAAGAGGATTTTTGCATCATTCTGTAGCTGCCCTTCCACCTTCACCATATGGGACACAGCATTCCTCCACAGAGGATGCAGGATCCACAGATAATGAACCTGCAGCAGAGTGGTCCTGAGTTTACAGGAGTCCAACACTGTGAAGACAAATTATCTTGCTTCAGGTTTTTTTTTTTTTTTTTTTTTTTTTTTTTTGTAGCAATGAAACTGACTGTGAGAGTGGTACCCTGGTGTATGTATGTATGTATGTATGTATGTATGTATGTATGTATGTATGTTTGGAGGTTACTATATAACTTTGTAGCAGGTTGTTCAGTCAGTCCTGACCTGCCCATTACAATCAAGACTTCAGGGAGCTATTGAGTTCTAGAGATCCATTGATTGTTTGTCACAATGTGACTTCTAGGGGACACTTTGCTCAAGCTTGCCTTGTCAAATCAAATTTAACTCTAGGTCTGTATTTTAGCAACCTACTGGTAAGTTATATGCCAGGGATGACACTAGGCAGAAAAGAAGCTCCTCCCTCAGCATTCATACCAGAGACATGCTTCTTGTTAACCACTTGGTGTTGAGTCAGAAATACACAACACATTGGAACAAATTGCTCTACATCTGGGGATCCAGCAGCAGAATCAGGAAATAGTGGGGATTCTGCACCCTGGGTGACCTTTGACTCATTTTTATGGTATGGCGGTACATGGGGGGGAACTGTGGTGAACATGAAAGCAAAGTGTATAAGGTCTTGGGGTATACTCCAGAGTCCTAAGCCAGTGTCTACAGGAAATTGAAGGCATAGGCCTTCTGATATTGTTCTGTTGGATCGGCTGCACTGGTCTGTTCTTAAGTCATGAGCCAGCCTATGAGGGATCAGGTTCCTCTCTTCCTCACTTACATACTCCCCTCTACTGCTCTTCAATCTCATTTGTTTGCTGATGCTTTAATTTCCTGTACAAGGGATAAATGACTCTGGAATTAGAGATAAGAGGCTTAAGTGCAGGTAAATGATTCAGAACTACACACGGTGCAACAATTCCTCCTGTGCTGATGTCAAAAGGAAAGTAGCTATGGTTATCTTTCCAGTGGGCAGGAATCCATATACAGGGCTCATGCTAGAATAATACACTGCTGTGGCCCAAGTGTTTGATACCCTACCTTTTTATTTTGTTTTGAGATTTACAACTATGTGGCTGATCCTACCTCTCACATTGGGAAAGTAGGGAGGGATAGTAAAGAAGGAAGGGCACTGGTATCAAGACAATCAACTCTGTGGTTCTAACATGTTGGCAGAGGGTCAGTTCCATTGGCCTTTGGGAAAGTGGAAAGCATGCAACCTGTGTAAGACATGCATTTTGTTATAAGGTTGAGAAACTGGTGAGAATGTGATTTTGTAATTGGCAATTTTATTATCCTTATTTGAGGTAAGTTAGTTCCCGTTGAGACTTTCAAAGTAGTGAGCTTTCACTGTTCTTGACTTACCTTCTACCTTAACAATATGTTTTGAGAGACTGTAGGGTGTGGCTCAGTGCAGGAGCACTTTCTTATTATAGGTTCTAACCCTGTTAAACAGAAAACAAGAAAATAGGAAGAGAAGGGAGAGGGGGGAGGTCATGAGGAAAGTAGAAGAGACTGAGGGAGGAGAAGGGCGGGAAGGAGGAAAGGGAAAGAGAGGGAGGAAAGGAAGGAAAAGAGGAGAAAAAAGAGGGAATGGAAAGGGAATAAAGGCAAATAAAAGAGAGGAAGGGACACAAGGGCAGACAGGAGAAGGCTCAGAAGAGGGAGGGAGGAAAGAAAAGAGAGAGAAGAAGAGAGGGAAAGAGGGAGGAAGAGGAATGAATAATCTAAAAGGGAATTTGTGATACTCCAGGAGAACCAAGATGGAAGAACTAGGCTTTGACAGGAGAACTCCATGGAGGACAAGGGAATGGGGCATGGCACAGGTTGGAAGGACATGTGGGCTATGACAGTTAGGGAACAGACAAAGAGCACCTTCATACACATGTGTAGCTAGAGGTGTTCTAGGCCTGCTGCTCACTCCTCAGCCTTCTAAGCCATGCATGTTGCTTCTGGGAAAAGAGTCATTTTGAACCTGGCTCTGGCTTTTTTTAGTTAGGGAATAGATGGGCCCTCACCCCGAGGCTTCATCAACATACATGTATGGAATGCCCCCTCTGTGTACAGTGTCTCAGCTGTTTGAGAACTAATGAAAGATAAATCCAGTTGTCAAGCTTAAAGCCCTGATAAATTGTTTATGCAGAGAAATAAAACTCTGAATGAGGGAGACTTGAGTGGAAGGAACTGACCCTTAGTGGCTCGAGCTTTAGAGCCAGTAGCAGAAAGCAGATGAGAGGTCAAGGGGGAGGTTGAAGGTGGTGGGGCTTCAAGGACAAGAATGGACACTGGGGGAGGTAGCTGAGAATGGAATGAGATAGTCCTGGAAGACAGATTGCCTTGAACATGGGGTTAAGTCAGTGATAGGAAGGGATGCCATCATCACCAGGGAGTAGGCCCAAAGATCGTAGCTCCGTGAAACTGAGGATGGGGCACAGAGATGCTTTAAATTTGCAAGAGGCTCTTGAGCCCCGCATAGCCTCCTCCTCACTGTTTCTACAGGCTTCTAGTGTTCCAATAACTGCAGCATCCTGAGGTCCCCTATAACCTGTGATGGTGATAGCTGTGGCTTATTCCAGCTGATTGCATGTTTGAGCACATTCTGACATCATGTAAGCACAATCTCATGTAAATTTCTCTTTCCCCATGACTCAAGGCTCTCAATATCTTCATTTAGCCCAGGAGGAATCTGAAATTGGAAATGGTTAAGAGCCCTAAGGTTGCACAGCTGGTGAGCAACACCACCACCATTTCACAGCATGAGAATTCTGCTGGCTCTGCTCGGAAGGTGGCGGGCTAAATATACTAAACAGCCTTGGAATGTCAGGCAATCTTTCTTAAAAACAGGTGCAGGACTTAAAAACATACTGTAACTTATAAAAACATCCTTTGGAGCTCATATTGTTCAAACGCAAAGGAAAAATATATTGGGGAGACAAACAGAAAGAGACAGAATAAAATTATGCTGAAGACAAAGTCTTTAACTTTGTGGTGCTTTTTTATTGTTGCTGTTTTGTTTGTTTGTTTGTTTAATCCAGGTTGGTTTCATGTGGCCCATAGAGTTGAGAATGACCTTTAACTCTTCATCTTGTAGATTCTACTTCCCACTTTCAGGGATAACAATTCATTAATTTATCTGAACGAAGATGTAGAGCCATCATAATCTATTTTCCATGGCTATAACAGAATACCACAGATTGGGTAATTGTAAAAATAGCAGGAAAATGTTAGTATAAACAGTAAAAAGTTGTTAAATTACTAGAGTTCAGGAAGTCCAAATCAAAAGAAAATGTATCCAAACTTATTATATCAGGAATGCACTTGGAAGGTAGGGCTATGAATCCATTCTCTGCTTGATTGTCTCTTAAAGATGTCATCCCCTAATATTGTTACAGTGGGAGATTTCAGGTCATTTTTGGGGGGGACAGTGAAACCACAGAAGGGTTATAGGAGCTGGTGACATGAAGAACCTTATTTGAAATGCTGGGACTCTGTCTCTGTCTCTCTGTCTCTCTGTCTCTCTCTCTCTCTCTCTCTCTCTCTCTCTCTCTCTCTCTCTGACTGCAGAGTGATGGAAAACTGAAGCAGAGAAGATACCAAGTCAGAACACCTCATAGGTGTCTCCTTCAGAGCTATGTGGCTTGCTACTCAGGTCCTCAAGGACATAGTGGCGGTTTACATTGCTGTCATAGTCTCCAAAGCCTACTTTACATCTACTTGACATCTGAGGTGATTTCCAATGTGGACAGCCCTGGGGGGGGTGGTCTCTCCTATTCTCCCTTTGCAGTTTGCATCCTGCAAGGTCTGATAGCCACTTCAGCCCCAAATAAACACATAGATGCTATAGTAACTATAAAACTGTTGGCCGATAGCCAGGGCTTCTTGCTGGCTAGCTCTATCTTAATTATTAACCCATAATTACTAATTTATATATTTCTATATGGCCTTATCTTACCAGAGAATGTTTGGTGCATTCTATCTTCCTGGTCTCTACATGGTCTCTCCTCCTCACAGCCTCTCTCTCTGCCTCTTCCCCCAAGATTCTCCTAATCTCTGTCTCCTAGTCCTGCCTATCTTCCTGCTTCTATTGGCATCATCAACCAGTAAGAGAAACATATTTACAGGACATTCCCCATCAATAAGTCCATGCACCAAGGTACTCTGTCTATCCAACAATTTATACTATTTCCTCTTTGAAATAGTTTCCGAGCCTTCTTGCTGGAAGTATTTCCTCATTCTTTCCAAAGGAGCATCTCAGAAGGGAGGTCATTGCTCAAGTTTCTCCAGCTAGTTTATCAGTCCATTGCTCACATTCAACTGACTGCTGACACTTGCTGACTGCTTTTAGAAACAGTAATTGAAAAGCTAGATTTCTCTGTTCACGGATTGCAAAGTGTCACAACAATCCTTTTATTCTGTATTATCCTTTTTGAAGTTCTGCTAAGTGAGACTTTGAGAAGTGTAATTTCCCAAGGTCCTGTTGCTGGGGAGCAGAGGACCCTTGCCTCCTGGTCCTTTTAGTCTTTAGTGGATGTGATCTATATCTCAATCAGCTTTCATCTCTTCTATTCTATAGAATACACTGCACACAGCCCTTAAAAAAGAAACTCTTTGGAAGACATTCTTACAAAAATCTGAGGTTATACACAATGCTCACATTTGGCAATTTGCTATGCCCTTACAGTTTTACTGTAAGTTAGCAATTTGGATGGGAAGATGTTTTCCATAGTAGTGGCCACTATGAATAGGTTTGAACCACAAATCTGAAAATACAAACTCAAATACTGAGAGCTCAGGATACTTGGGCATGGAAACGTAGCTTTCTTAGTAAATGGATTCATTTTTTCTGTATTAAGCTTTGCTAGTTCTTTCTTGATATAGAATAGAATCTAATAATTGAGGTACTTTTAAAAGACTTTAGTTTGAAACCATTTTAGAACTGTAGAGGAATTGCAAATATAGTATGAGAATCCACCATGGCACAGTCATCCAGACTGAGAAAGTAGCCTTACCCAAGAATTTGATCTCTGTACTTTCAAGAACTCCCAACCAACCAAATCTGAAAATATTTATATGGAAAATTCCAGAAAAACAAGATTCATCAGTTTTAAATTCATTCCATTATAGTATGATATTATAATCGGCTGTGCTATTATCTCTTTCTGTGAGTAATTTAAATATTAATGTTTATCATAAATGAACATGTATATGTAGGGGGAAATCAGTGTGCAGAGTTCTGTAGCTCTCAGGATTCATGGACAATGGGGAGTAGTACAATGCTATTTATCACATTAAAACTTTGTTTTGTTTTCATGTCTCACACTAGATGGCTCTGAACTTCTTCAGTCCACACTTGATGGCTATCACTCATTTTGTGGAAATCTGTACCAGTACTTTGGCAAACAATTCTTTACCTGTCTTCTGTCTTTCAGGAATATTGGTGGTGGATATGTGACACCACTTGATCATTCCTGCATGCTCTGTTTCCATTACCTTCTTACTCTGGGTTTCAGTTTAAGTGTTTTTTATTGACCTATCTCCTTGATGAGTCAGCCTGTGAGAGCATCACTTAATATGTTGATGCATTTTATTTCTGTTATTTATATTTGATTCTTATCATTGCCAACTCTCTGCTGAAGCAGCCTGAGAGGCTATACATGTCCACTATCTCTGGTGGAGCTTTAAACTGGTCAAGCTCATCTTTAAATTCCCTGGTACATGGATCTTCTGTCTGTAGCATGCCTGGGTCCTGTTCTGACTGATGGTTCTTTGTAGAGGGTTGATTAGATTTTTTTCCCTTGATTTTCTGATAACTCAATTTTTGCCCCAAACCAGACATCTTGTATACATAGTAGAAGCTAACATAACTGAAAATGGCTCTCCCCCTCCCCGTGGCCTTTAGTTTACTGTGGGTTGGGGGAGATAAAGTCATCTACATGTTCCTCAACATAGGAAATGTAATATCTAATAAATCCATTTTATTTTTCTTTTTTTAATTTTTTATTATTATTTTACATATTGATCTCAGTTCCCCCTCTCTCCCTCCCTCTTTCCTTCTCTCCCACCCTCCTATGCCCCCCAACCACCCTCCCATCCCATCCCCCCACTCCACATGTAGGGTGATGCCCTCCAGGAGGGGTCATCTAAATCTGTCATTTGGAGTAGGGACTAGGACTTCTCTCCTGTCCCTAGGTTAAGGGAGTATCCCTCCATGGGGGATGTGCCCCCAAAGTCCTTTTGTGCACCAGGAATACATCCTGGCTCCACTGCCTGAGGTCTCTTAGACTGCCCAGGCCTTCTAACTGAGACCCATGTTCAGGGGGTTTAAGTCAGTCCCATGCTGGATTCCCAGCTATCAGTCCGGGGGCCCATTAGCTCCTCCTTGTTCAGGTCAGCTGTCTCTATGTGTTTCTGTCTTGTCCTTCCTCTGTGCATCTGAATTCCAGTTTGGCTCAGAGTTTAGCTGTGGGTGTCTGCTTCTGTTTCCAGCAGCTACTAGGTGAGGGCTCTATGATGGTGGATAAGTTAATCATCAATCTCATTATCAGGGAAGGGCATTTATGGTAGCCTTTCCACTGTTGATCCAATTGTTAGTTGGGGTCAGTCTTGAAGGTCTCTTGACATTTCTCTAGAGTCAGTTTTCTCTTCAAACCTATAATGTCTCCCTCATTTATTATCTCTCTCTCTCTCTCTCTCTCTCTCTCTCTCTCTCTCTCTCTCTTCTCTCTCTCCTATTCCTCCCCAGACTCAATCTTCCTAGTCCCACATACTTTCCTCTCCTCCCCTTCTCTTTCTCCTACTTCCTTCTTCACTCACTGGCCCCCCACTCCCCATGTGCTCTGGAGATCTTGTCCCTTCCCCCTTCTGTGCGAGGCATTATATGAATCTCTTAGAATCCTCCTTGTATCCTAGTTCCTCTGGTGGTGTGAATTATAGGCTGGTGATCCTTTGCTCTATGTCTAAAATCAATATATGAGTGAGTACATACCACGTTCCTCTTTTTGTGACTGGGTTACCTCACTCAGGATGTTTTCTTCAAGTTACATCCATTTGCCTGTGAATTTCAAGATTCCATTGTATTTTTCCTCAGAGTAGTATTCCATTGTGTAGATGTGCCACATCTTCTTTATCCATTCTTCAGTTGAGGGGCATCTAGGTTGCTTCCAGGTTCTTGCTATTACAAATAATGCTGCTCTGAACATAGTTGAGCACATGTCTTTGTTGCATGGATGTGGATAATTTGCTGGGTGCTGTGGTAGACTGATTCCCATTTTCCTGAGGAACCACCATACTGATCCCCAAAATGACTGTACAAGTTTGCACTCCCACCAGCAGTGGAGGAGGGTTCCCCTTTCTCCACATCCTCTCCAGCATTGGTGTTTCTTATTTTCACCATTCTGGCAGGAGTAAGATGTTTTCTCAGAGTTGTTTTGATTTGCATTTCCCTGATGGCTAAGGATGTTGAACACTTTCTTTAGTGTCTTTCAGCCCTTTTTATTTCCTCGATTGAGAGTTCTTTATTCAGTTCTGTACCCCATTTTTAAATAGGGTTATTTGGTGTTTTGTTGACTAGTTTCTTGAGTTCTTTATATATTTTGGAGACAAGCCTTCTGTCAGACGTAGGATTGGTGAAGATCTTTTCTCAGTCTGTGGGCTGCCGTTTGGTCTTGTCAACTATGTCCTTTGCCTTACAGAATCTTCTCAGTTTGAGTTCTCATTTATTAATTGTCGATCTCAGTGTATGTGCTACTGGTGTTATGTTCAGGAAGAAGTCTCCTGTAGCAATTTCTTTAAGGGTACCCTCCACTTTCTTTTCTAAGAGGTTCAGTGTGGCTGGATTTATGTTGAGGTCTTTGATCCATTTGGACTTGAGTTTTGTGCTTGGCTATAGACATGGGTCTATCTGAAGTCTTCTACACACCATCATCCAGCACCATTTGTTGAAATGTGCCAGCACCATTTGTTGAAAATACTTTTAGCTGTTTTGTTGAAAATCAGGTGTTAGTAGGTGTGTGAGTTAATATCAGAATTTTGATCGCATTCCATTGGTCTACCTGTCTATTTTTGTGCCAATACCAGGCTGTTTTCAGACTACAGCTCTGTAGTAGAGCTTAAAGTCAAAATGTTCCAGTGCTATTCTACTGTGACTTGTTTCTTGAAGCTTGTTAGCTTTGCTTTACAGGGCAGTGTAGAGTTATGGAATGGGATGCTAAAGTTTGATTAACTCTCAATCTCAGGCAAGAACCATGATACTGGAATATGTGACATTCTCTGATCTTACCCAAAGAGGAAGACTCCCCAAGGAAAGAGAATATATGGTACAGTTTCCACTCAAGTAAGGCTCCTTCTTTATCTAGGAAAGAGACAAGGATCCAGACTTCCTTGTCTTTCCCACATGGCAGCTTCCCCTCACCATGTCACATGGTGTGGCCTCAGAAGGTTCCTTTTGGTCACTTCTGTGAATAGTCAATGAGAGTCCAGGAGAAAAAGCATTGAAAGGTAGATGTTTCCCCAAGAAACAAACAAAATAAAATACCCCTCCCCCGAAGAGTCCTCACTGGACCATCATCATTTTGCTCTTTCCATTCTGTGGGTGTTTCATGTCCCAACGGCAAACTGAGTGCCAGTTCTTTGTTCTTTGAGGTTAACTTTCCATTAAATACTTCTTTTTTATTTCTTGTGTTTAAAGTTATTCTGGCTGTTTTTACTATAAGAAACACTTCTACTTTATCAAATTTTGCATGGGAACAGAAATGTGAAACTCCCTCTTTAAATAACAATTTAAAGCTTATCAATTACTTTATTGCCCTGTATTGTGCAACAAATCAATCGTCTGATCTCACACCTCACATCTTGGTCTCCACCATTGTACACAGTTCTCCAGTTTATAAGAAATATGTCTCATTTATTTCACCCACAAGTTTTGTTGTTATGATCATTAACTGGGAATCTGGAAGAGTACTAATTGGTGTTAATAATAAAACTGTAGAGTGGGCTATGATGGTGTGAAAGCTGAAGGATCAGAGAAGCACAGTGGCCAGCCACTAGCGATCTTTCCTTCTTTCTTTCTTTCTTTCTTTCTTTCTTTCTTTCTTTCTTTAATATTTTTTCTTATTTTATATATCAACCCCAGTTCCCTCTCCATTCTACCCTCCTATGCCCCCCACCTCCATTCCACCCCCCATCCACTCCCCAGCGAGAGTGAGGCCTTCCATGAGAGATCATCAATATCTGTCAAGACATTTGGGGTAGAGCCTAGGCCCTCCCCTGTTTCTCTAGGCTAAGGGAGTATCCCTCCATTGGGAATGGACTCCCATAGTCCATTTGTGCACTAGGGATACATGCTGGTTCCATTGCCAGAGGTCCTGTAGACTGCCCAGCCCTCCTAGCTGATACCCATGTTCAGGGGCCTGGTTTGGACCTATGTTGGTTCCCAGGCTGTCAGACTGGGGTCCATGTGTTCCCACCTGCTCAGGTCAGCTGTTTCTGTGGGTTTTTCTAGTGTGGTCTTGACCCTTTTGTTAATCACTCCTCCATCTCTGAAACTGGATTCCAGGGTTTTGGCTCAGTGCTTAGATGTGCATCTCTGCTTCTGCCTCCATCAGCTACTGAATAAATGCTCTAGGATGGCATTTAAGTAGTCATCATTTCCATTACAGGGGAAGGATGTTTAAGGTATCCTCTCCACTATTTCTTAGATTCCTATTTGGGGTCATCCTTGTGGATCTCTGTACAGTTCCCTAGTACGAGATTTCTCTCTAAACCTATAATGGCTCTCTCTATTGATGTGTTTCTTTTCTAGTTTTCATCTATTCATCTTCACCATTCAATCTTCCTGATCTCTCATGTTCTCCTTCCTCTCCTTTTCTGCCTTCTTCTTTCTCTTACATCCCTCAGGCCATTCTATTGGAGCAGAGAGGAGATGGGATGGGGTAGAGTTCCCTTTGGAGGAGATGACATGCTCTAAATTTAGGTTGTGATGGCTATAGAACTGTGAATGCACTGAAATAACTGACTTATTTTAATATACTTAAAATGGTAAATTGCTTGGCATTATATCTCAATGAACTGATTAAAATTAAAAAGTATAATCTCTATCCTCAAACAAAAAGTAAAAAGACTGATGTTACACTATTAATTTAAAAGTTTTTAAAATAGTAAGGTGACTAAAGGGCTCCTGAGTAGAGACAATAGGAAGAAGCTAAGCTAAGTAAGTTCTAGACAAGTTTTCTTTAGGTTACATGATGTTCTGGTATTTTTCACAGAACATTTTCAATATGATTTAATGAAGAATCTAATAAACATACTTACGTGAAAAGTTTTTTTTTTAAAAAAAAAAGAGAGAGAACTTAAGGCAACTATAATATCTGTTGATGCCATGTTTTTTTGTCATTTACATATTTTCTAACACAAATCCTTTTATAAGACATTAATGTGATCAGGGGTTGTGGGGCATTGGCTAAAAGAAGGTAAATTCAAATATTATTTTTACTATATATAAGAAAAAAATTCAGTAGAAAAAATTTGAGAAATCTATGCTTACATTGTTGTGATAGTACTCAGTTCACTACCACAAAGATTAATTTCCAACTTGGAAATAATTTTCCTAATATGCTATCACTAGTTGGAGCCTAAATAGTCTGGCATAATAACCAAAATTGCATATACCCCTAGTTGGCTGCTGTCTGTTGGCACTGAGGTTCAAGTGCTGGGCTGGCAAGATGGGCCAGCTATAAGACTCAGCTGAGCCTCTGATGATATTGAAATGTACAATTCCATCACCATGAACACCACTAGAACAAAACTCATGGAGATGAAAGTACTATGCCTCATATAGTCAAGGCTTGACAGCATTTGGTAGGGTATCCCAGCAGGGTAGATGGAACAGATTTTAATACTGAAACAGGGGGAGAGGCTGGAAGCTGAAACTACAGATAGCTGATGTGATGTGATCTACAACAGGAACAGTGTGCTGGAACCTAAAGATAAAAAGGAATTCACTACTCTGGGATGATTATTTATTCAGCAAATATCCACTGAATCCCACAACATACCTGAAATAGCCCAAAGACCTCAAGGGCTGTGTGCCCTTGACCCTGGATAAGCACTCACTTATAAGGAGCCTTCATGGTTCTTATGTAGTTAGTAACTCCCTAACTAAATGCTGTATAGTTCTAGATGTTTTCTGAGAGAGTCCCAGCAGCTATCAATGGTCCTTTAAGGTTAGTATAAGCACGGAATTCAAGTTCAAAGTTTGAGTCTCTTTAAATTTTGAACATTTATGATCAATGAGTAGAGTTTATAAGCAATGCAGAGTGTACTTTAGCTTCCCTTCCATGTTTGATGAAACCATTAATCTCGGTAACCTCCACCCAAAAACTATGATGTATGGAATTCATGATTACTTGGCCTAGTATAAAATATGAGTAACATAAAAGTATGCTTTAGTGCCCTTTAACTACGAGCCAAAAGTTCTTAGAACCAGTCATATCCTTTTCACACTGTTGGACAACACAGAAAGGCTGAGAATAGAATAGAAAAAGACTTTGCTTTTATTAAATATGCACATAAATATGAGTTATTACTTAAGCTCAGACAAATATCAACAAAGATAAATGAGTGAAAATAGGAACTGATAGATGCATTGGCCTTTGGTTTATGAGAGAGAGAGAGAGAGAGAGAGAGAGAGATTTAATTTTTCCTACCAGAGAAGAGAGAAAAATGAAAGAACCAATTCAAATTAGGCATTAAACAGCCACAATATAGAAAGTGAACAAATATAAATAAATAATGATATTGTGAAGATGGATGAATGAAAATGTATATTTAATAATGATAGTATAAATTGGTACAACCATTATGTGAGGTGATTTTTTTAATCAAGAACCTTTAAAATGTTCAAACATTTTACTAGTGTTTCATTCCTAAAAATGTATTCTGAAGAATATACATGAATATTTATGTCAAGACTATTCATCATGAGGCTGGAGAGATGGTTCAACAGTTAATAGCAAACACTCTCAGAAAGATTCAGAATTCAGATCCCAACACCCATGCTGGGCAGTCCCCTACTACCTGTAACTCTAGTTCCAGGGGTATATGATGTCACTGAGTTCCATAGGCACTTGCAGCTATACAAATCCCCCCACACACTCTTACCTATGCATACATACACACACACACACATACACACACACACCACACACGTACACACATGCACATAAGTGTATGTGCACATATGTAGAGTGCTCATCATAATTAGAAACAATCCTGGTATCTAGCAAGAAGAGACTGATGAAGTTATGCAGCAGTAGTAGACAGAAGCATAGTGTAGTTTTAAGTAACATAAAGGAAAGCCTTATTATGAGAAAAACTATCATTTTAATAATGAAAAGTAGAAAACATAACTATTAAGGAGAAAATTAAGAGGACGAAACTACTGTATTTGAATACTTTTTCTTTTAATTTTATATGTGTTAGAATGTTAATACTGTGTTTGCCAGACATTCCATTTTGAGCAACTGTTGTTTTTCCGATTTCTGATAAGCTGTGAAAATGCTCAAATTATATTGGTTGACTCGTAAAATACTTATTTCATATTTAATTATTTTAATTTTATATGTGTGTGTGTGTGTGTGTGTGTGTGTGTGTGTTGCCAAAGGAGGCCAGAGGAGTTCATCAGACATATTGGAACTATAGATCCAAGTGGTTATGAGTCATTACGTGGTACTGGAAACCAAACCTAGGTCCTCTGGAAGAGCAGCAAGTGATCTTAACTGCTGAGCCATCTGTAGTGAGATATCCACCCTGCCCACACTTGTAGTGCTGACCATGCACAAAAGGCCAAAAAGAATATTTGACTCCCTAAACAGGACAAATGGTATAGTTAGAACAGAAAATATCACAAGGAGTTCTGTCCTGGGCTTCCCCATTGTCCACTCCATCTGGAGAAACCAGAGAGCAGAAAACAAAATTACAGGTCACCCGCTTTTACAAGGAGACAGTCTGAAGAAATGAAGTTCTTTACATGAAAGTGACCACCACCTTTGTCCTTGTTGTGCCCAGAACTTCATTTCTGCTAGCCTCTCAAGTGCAAGTCAACCATACAACTCTGACGAGTCAGGTCTACCAGATGTTCCTACAAGTATGGTGGGTTAACTGAAGTAGTAGCTCTGCTTCCCTTGCATCTTACAGTGCTTTCTCACAAACAAAAGACCCATTAAACACCTCTTCTTCCAGCCCTTCAAAAGCAAAAACTAAATAAGCTAAAAGATCCTCTGTCAATAACAATAATTTTTTTTTCTCTGAAGTTTATTTTTCTGTAGTCTCTCTTTTCCTTCCTTCTCAGAAATATGTGTCCCAGTCAGTTTGTGGAAACCAGAGTGAGCTGTGATGCCTGCCTGTCCTGTGCTGACTCCCATCTCCAGTCCATTCTGTACTTTGCAATATATTTAGAATGCCTCAATTCATAGCATGTCCCATGCTGTTTCAAGGGGGCAGGGAAGTCAGATGGATGAGAAGAACCATTGATCAGGACTGCTCTCTGAACATGGTTGGCTCTTATTCTCAGCTCCCAGAATATTTTGAGGACATCAAGAGAACAGCAGCAAGTCCATGTGGTAATTACTTTAAACAGGCAAATTGGTCATTTTATGAACTTGAAGTGGAAATTTTCTTGTTGGTGCCACTCTAGAAAAGACATTTTGGTTAGAACTATGTGTGCAAAAATGACATGATAGTTGATAGATCAGTTGATCAATAATTTACTAAAAATGTCTTTGCAAGGGAGAGGATTTTTGTTTGTTTTAAATTTGAAATTAGCTTATAAATAACCAAAATTGAAATTTGAAAACACTAGCCTATCATTAATAGTACTTGAAAATATGTTATTTTGACTAGAAAAAGAGAAAGAAAAACTTAATAGTACAATAATGTAAAGTGGCACACTCTGTGTTCAATGTATTTGTGCCCTGTCTTTGTGGATTACGTTTTCTGGATATTTTGATGGGCTAAGACAGAGAACCATTTCTCACACTACTGAGTCTAAGGTGAAGCAAAGTGTCTGGTGATACATCAGTTAGTGTTAAATGAATACAGGAACTCACAGATAGGTAAGGCTATTTGATCATGCTCATCCTGCAAAACCTTTTACTTCTGTAGCTCCATGAATTTTGATTTGACTCTTCATAGGGAAATTTATTTGATTGGTGGCTAATGTTTCTATTTATATAGCAATCCCAATTATCTCACTTGGTTCACTATTTTTCCTCTCTTCTATGGATACCTGACAACACTTCCCACTGTAGGTGCACACTGCTCTTTGTTATGAACCCTTCTTAGGTGTTTTGGTGTCCCCTTCTCTATTCCCACTTTCTTCTTGCAGGAGGAACATCTTCAGCAATGGAGGCTCTTGTTTCCTCCTTGACTTCTTTTCACATCATCATAACTGCATATAAATCATCTCTAACAATCTCCAGTCGTCACTTGTGAACTGGAAAATTTTATTAGATGACACTCTCCAGCTGCTGCCTCTTCTTTGAGTGTGATTGAGAGTCAGGCTGCTTAGATTTAAACTCCAGCCGAATGTTTCAACTGTCACATATCCAGGGCAGTTGGCTTACTTTACTTCTCAGTTTATCTACAAAATTGAAATCATTACTATCAAACTCATGAGATTATTGTAAGCAATATATTTTAAGCTACTCATATATATATATATATATATATGCAGTATATACTGCTTTTATAACAATTCACAACAGATACTATCAATTATTGTTACTGTTTTGTAACTCATTGGCTTTGGGAGAAATCATTTTTATAGCATCAGAAATTCTTGATACTCTTTCTTGGGTCTTTAGGAAAGTTCATCCTTTGAAGGAAAAGTATTCACACACTGCAGGATTATTGTTGATTTTTCTCTAAGATACCATTAATTAGCAGTCAGTTCATTTTCCTTTCTAGACTTATCTTCAAAAATACCATTTAATGCAAATAAAACTAAACATTTTCATGGAGAAAGTTAGAATTCTTATTTAACCTATGTTAATGTCAAGGTTACCAACAGCTGTATTGAAAAGTATAGTATATAAAATCACATGTTTTTCTCAGCCATGTTTATTGTGGCTTTATTCATAATAACTAGAAACTGGAAATAGCCTAGATGTCCCTCAAGAGAATGAATTTAAAAAAAGTAGTACATTTACACAATGGGGTATTACTCAGTTGTTAAAAACTGACAACCTAATATGAGCAGGCAAATGAAAATGTTTAACTAGAAAAATATTATCCTGAGTAGGGTAACTTGAACCCATAATGATAAATATATATATTTACTTATAAGCAGATATTAGCTGTTAAGTAAATGATAACCAAGCCATAATCCACAGACCCTGAGAGGTTAAGTAAAGAGGAGCGAGCTGGGGGATGCAGGGATCTCCGTGCAGGGGGAATCAGCATAGACTTATGGGTAGACTTAAGTGAGGGAAGCAGGTGAGGGAAGATGGGGTGTACAAAGAGAGTGAGGGGGAAAGATGGCTGGAATTGAGAACACTTGGAGGTTTTGTATGGAAACCTAGTGCAATGGAAACTTCCTGGAATGTATGAAGGTGATCCTAATAAGGACTCCTAGTAATGGGGGATATGGAGTTCTAAATGACCATCTCTGGTCCCAGGTGAGACTTCTAAATTACACAAAAAAGAATCGTGTTTTTTTTTTTTTTTTTTAATAGCATATGTGTTTAGATGAAAGGCTGTCTCTTGGGAAGGCTATGAATGTACGGTACATGTCGATATTCACTAACATTTATTTGAGCATTTCACAAAATACGTGTTTCTGCTTTCTATGCTCATTAACTGAGCTGCTGATGCCATTCTAGAAAGCTAAAGCTTCCTCCAATAAAGAGCTCAGTGTTGCCATGGTCGCCAGGGTATTTTCTAATTAAAATTCACACTGTGGGGATGGGTGGCTTACAAAGATACTCCACTGCTTGTGAAGAATGCTATTATTCTGAGAAGTATTTTGAAGACCAGAAATGTCCAAAGCCCCTAAACTATAGCACAGGAGATTTATTTAGACTATAGCATCTTACCTGTTGGAATTTATCAACAGCTAGCCTTTCGAATCCTGATCATTTTTCTTTCCTGGAACTTGACTCATTATTCATATTGACTTTCCACTCATCCTGCTAATTGCTATTTCTGTAGCCCAGAGTTCTGTTGTTTTGTTCTTCTAAGTGGGGACTCCACCATGATTCTCCCCTTCCATGGCTTTCCCCTGCTTATGTCTAGGAACCTGTCTGTCGTGGACTGGCTGTCCAGGAACTTCAGATCTGAACAAGACAAGCTGTGAAAGACACTTGTCCTTTGACTTCCAGATACCAGTTACAGCTAGGCAAGGAAATGTTCTCATGTGGGATGCTGGTTAGAATGAAATAGTTTGACTTTTCAAAGCAGTGCTGTGTAGCAGAGTATTAACATGATAGATGAGTCTCTGGCATAGAGTCTGAGCAAATGTTAAAGCAAAAGCTTTTAGGAATAAGATTTAAGCTCTTTAGAGTTGTCAGTAAGAGAAAAAAAGTGAGGTAATTCTTCAAAAAGGAAGCGGTGTATTAAAGTACAGGTTGGCACCTGAATGCTATTTGACTCTCTTCCCCCAAACTAATGGGTAAAGGATTTCTCTTCACCTGTGCCTACTAAGAGGTGTCGTAGTAAATCCTGCTTTCTTCCCATGAGGTTTTGAAGTAGTGGATAGCATTCTTAGTTACCATTTCTTCAACTATTGTACCCAGTGCATGTCAGCTGCCTCTCCTAGCATTGAGGAATCCAGCGTGAACCCCTACAAATCCAGGCTTATGAAGTATTGTAGTGGCAACTTGTTCTGCTAGTGGTCTTGAGGTGGTGACACCTTAGGGTATGTCTTCAGTGTATATAGGCATGACCCCTTATAAGGAAGAGGAGGGGCTGGCTCAAGCTCTGTTGGTTTGTTGTCCATAGCATCCTAAAGGGCAGAGGCTGTATCTCCAGGAACAGAAGACTAAGGCAATTATTCACCATCATTGTGTGAATTCTCCTCTAATAAATCATTTATATGAGTATTGGTGGACTCCTATAAACCCACCTTAATTATGGGAGACTTATTTTTGACTCGTGGACTCAGGAATTTTCCAGTCTATTATGGCAGAGAAGGCATGATGGCAGAAGTAGTTAGATATCCTTAGGAGCAAGAGGGAGCTGGTCACAAGGAAACTGTAGGACCAGAATGGCCCCATGGCAGTTCCATTTCCTGGCACCTGACACAGGAACAAAAAGTGGAACCAGAACCAGAGGCAGGTATAGCCTCTGAAGTCCTATCTTTAATGGCATTCATCAGTTAGGACCCTTACGCCAAAGCCTTCATAACCTCAGATACAGTTAACACCAGCTGGGAGACAACTGCTCCTCCTCCTCCTTCTCCTCCTCCTCTTCCTCCTTCTTCTTCTGTTCATTTCTTTAAAAAAAAATCTAGAATAGAAACAATCTTATTTTACATATAAATCCCAGTTCCTTCTCTTTCCCCTTCTACTCTGCACCCCACCAGCCCCCATCCCATCCCCTTTCTTCTCCCCAGGGAGGGTGAGGCCTTCCATGGGGAATCATCAAAGTCTGAGTCAATCTTAATGCCTTGTGGGTAGTGTTCCAGATTCAAGTCATGAAGTGGAGGAGGGAAATAAATATAAATGAAGAAGACTATTCACATAACCTTAGAAGAGGTGATTCTCTTTGTAGGAAAAATGTAAAGGCATTTGAAGAGACATGGGTTACTGGGAAGGGTATTACATTCTTCAATGAGACAAAGAGGCTTAATGTTATTGAGACACTAATGTCTGAGCAGGAAATTGAAGAGCGTGGGTGTTCATGTGTTCATGTATCAGCAGGAAAAAGATTTCTAGATGGGAGGAATGAGGACTGCACAAGCCTGCTATAATTGATGAAAGCATGATATTCCAGTGTGGTCAAGGAGGGTCTGATGGGGAGAAAAAGAGAAAATGGAGTCAGAGAAGTAGAAACATGTCATGTGGTCCATAAGATCAGAAAAGGAACTACAGCTTCCCCCCCCCCCCAGTAAGATAGAAAGGCACCAGCTGGTGTTAGGAAAAGCACAGTATATTAGTAAGGAGTCTCTACAGAAACAGAACTTATAGAATGAAATACATATATTTTTCTAATATTCATTCATATATGTATCAATCAATATATCAATTCATATATACCTATATATCATTCGTGTGTGTGTGTGTGTGTGTGTGTGTGTGTGTGTGTGTGTGATATTGGAATGGCTTACAGGCTGTGTAAGGTCCAGATAGTGCAACAACAGCTGTCTACCAAGGGAAGGTCCAAGAATCCAGTCATTGTTCAGTCCACTAGGCTGGATGTCTCAGCTGGTCTTCAGGATATGCTGGAATCCCAAAGAAGAAGTCTTTAATGCCAGTGAAGGAATGGACTTGCCAGTGAAACTGAGAGCACGCAGGCAATGAGAGCAAGCTTCCTTCTCCCATGGCCTTTATATAGGTTGCCAGCAGCAGGTCTAGCCCAGATTAAAGGTTGAACTTCCCACCTCAAAGATTCAGATTAGAAGTGAGTCTTCTCACTTCGCATGACTGATCTAAGAAAACATCCCTTACAGGAGTACCCATCCATTTGGGTTTTGGTTTACTCTAGATGTAATCCAGTTGACAACCCAAGAATAGCCATCACAGGTAGCATGACCTGACTTACGGTTTGAAAACATTATTGACTGCTGTACTGAGAATAGATTGTACAGAGGTGAGGCAGCAGCAAGGACACCATTAAGTGACTTGGTGAGTTGCTGGGCAGCAAGAGAGAGTGCTCAAGACCATGCTAACATCAGAAGAGGTAGTTAGAAGTGCTCAGTTTCTGGTCCCATTCTGCAGTGAGAACTAATGTGGTTTGCTAATAGATTGACAGGAAAAAAGGGTGAAATGATAAATACAGTGTTTATGCCAACTAGCACCATGACATGAGTGAACTGCTATTGACAGAGGAAGGAAGAGTGAGTTTGTGCATGTGTCATATGAAAACATGTGCATATTACCTAAACCATGTTCTAGAATAGTAAGTCCTGTGTGACTAAGGTGGTCATTTCTAATTGCATTAGTTTGCCTGAACTACTGTAACAATGCATCATAGATCAATTGGCATAAACAGAAATCTACATCTTCACACTTGCATGCTGCATAAGTCCAAGATCATGATGCCATCGGCCACCTTCTTGCTATGGCCTTCATGGATTCCTTCCTCTGAAAGTGAACACTTTTGAATCTCTCTGTGTTCAGCATATTTTTCTTTTAGAAACAACAACCAGACTAGATTTGAACCCATTTTAGGAAGATCATCAAACCTACCCTTGCAGGATATAGGATGAAATGACACCCAGGGAAAGAGATTCTGAGCTGAGTTATAAAGAGTGAATGGGAACTGACAACTGAAAGGAGAACAGTGGATTGGGAAAGAGTGCACATGTTGATCAGAGCTCTGAGCTTGGGGTTAAGATGTGTTCAGATGAGGTTGTTGGTGTTATTGAAAGAAATCAAGCAGTAAGTGTCTTGTGCTCCTTTCTCTCTCTCACTCACACAAACACACACACACATACATACACACACACACACACTCTCTTCCCTTCCCCCCTCTTTCAGTGTGGTGTGTGTGTGTGTGTGTGTGTGTGTGTGTGCATGCACGCACGCACTCACGCATGCACACTCCACAGGGGGATATACAAGTTTAGAGTCTGCAAACAACTCATATATTGTTGTGTACTTAGGGCTATATATCATGCTATCAAGCTACTATAGAATATAGATGAAAGAAAGACCCATCTGCTCCTGAGATCATTTTGAAACCTCAAAATATATTTCCAAAGTTACTATGAGGTATTGTATTACAACATCTCCACAAATTTTAGCTTCCTGCCTAAAATGGTGAAGACACAGACTTATTTTTCTTTGAATTGCTTTGGGGATGTCAGTGTTTAGGGATGCAATACATTGTATACTTATACCAGCACTCCTCCATACTCTACTAATGTGCTTGCCATTCAAGATACAGAAATAATAATATTAGCTATGAAATTTTAGCTCCCAGAGTGTGTGCTTGTCTCTTTCCTCTTTGTTGTTCTGAGGCTTCCGTATGCATGTCCTGTAATGTGATTTTGGAGTTTTTGATAGAGACGTTGACAAGTATAGTTAACTAGAGCCTTATGACCACCCCTGCCATACACACAATGACATAACCAACCATAATGTCAAAATTGTCTATAAGTATTCTTTTGTGAGCCTGCTAGATTTCTATTCCTTTGCCAAGATGTAAGATATAGAAAAGACTTGAAAATAAGATTCAATCTTTTCTATAGTTGGTAAAACAAAACATACATGAAGAGTTAAAAAAAAAATAGGACAGATATGAACCAAGTTGTTGTTGGTGGGGACAGATACCTAGAGCAGGAGGCCAAATGGTCACCAGGTATTCAGGAGATAAAAGAAGCCCGTTGGGTTGGACACACTAGCCAGTAAAGTTATGCAAGAGTAAAATATGATTGGAAAGAGTGTGCTTTCATTAACCATACAGAGGAACCGATATCCTTATAAGAATATTAGTGTGGTATTGCAGCAATGGGAGCGTTTTAGTAATTTGTGCAGGTAATGTCCTGACACAAATGTCCTAAGGACAAGGTCTACAGCCCTCTTTTATGTAGAAGTGTGAGGGTGGACTGCATGAAAAGTTGCTGTATGAAAATTTTAGAGTGATCATTCATTGGGATTACAGATCCCTGTGTTTCCTCCCATGATGTCTCTGTCAGTCCTAACTGCAAAGAATTCATTACTGAGGTAAGCTTGGTGGGATGTCAAACTGGAAGAGAAAGATACTCCTGTTTTTGTTTTTTGTTATTTTATTTGTTTGCTTGTTTAGAAGGTTGTTGTTTTGTTGCTGTTTTTGAGATAAGGTTTCTCTGTGTGGATTTGGAGCCTCTCCTGGCACTCACTTTGTAGACCAGGCTGGCCTCAAACTCATGGAGAGCCTGCCTCTGCTGGGTGACACTCCTGTTTTTTAAGAACACAATTTATATCTTCAGTTCAAAACATTCCTTATCTCCGAACCTCAGGGAATCTGACTTTCCCAAGATGCCCCAACAGCTGAGCACTGGGCTCTGATTTTTGTAATGCACACTAATATATTCATATTCTGAATTTAGGTATGGAGGCAAATGAAATACTTATGACTGAATTCATTTATAATCTGAACCTAAAAAAATAAGTATACTGTGTTGTGAGAGATGTTCTTTCAGAGCTGTGGCTCTACTAAAGAGTATCTGTCTTCCTGCTGTTTATGGTTTGCTTGGCTCTTTTATTTTTTCAGCATAATATTTGATTTCAACATAATTTTGATTCTTTGGGAATTTTATATCCTGCACTCTGGTCACACTTCCCAGTCCACCTATGCTTGTGACCCCCCTCAAAAGACTAATTTGTGATTATATATGTATGTATGTATGTATGTATGTATGTATGTATGTATGTATGTATACACACACACACACACACTCACTCACTGAATTATGATCAAATTCTCAGTGGCTTGCCCTTTAAATAGAACTGAGTCCTTCTCCTTCTGCACCCCCTCTAGAACCCATCACTTATGGAGAGCTACACTTCAGCATCCTTATCACACTTTTTATTGCCTGTTTTTTTTTTTTTTTTTTTTTTTTTTTTTTTACAGTGAGGGGTGATATTCTTTTCTAAAGACAGGCAATCAATCATGTTCATCACAGAGGAGGTCCTTACCTGACAAGCCTTAATTCTGGATAGTTGCCAGAATAGAGCAATAATTCTTACACACTTTTGGTAGCACTGAAATTTTTTATAAGTCTCCAATATTATCATCAAGACATATTAAATCCCTGAAAGAGACTAAGGTAGAATTAATGAGAACAATGAAGTGCTTTCCTTGGTTTATGGTGTAATAATGGGAGGAAAATGTTACCATGGAAAGCTGAGGAGATGGCTCATCAGTAAGGTCTTTGCCATGTATATACATGGGGACCTGAGTCTATAACACCTACATAAGAAGCCAGCTGCTATGATGTGAGCCTGTAATCCCATTGCTGAGTAGGCAGATGAAGAGGATCCCTGGGACTTGGTGACTGACAATCTAGCTGAATTAATGGGCTCCCATTTCCATGGGAGATTCTACATAAAAAACAAAAAAGAAAAATAAAAGCAATCGAGGAAGACACCAGATGTTGATCTCTGGACCACACACACACACACACACACACACACTTATATGTGGACACATGCACGTTGAGCTATAATAGTATTATTGATGCTTTCAAAGGCATCAGGATCTTGAGATTGGTGATAAACTCCTCCCCCCAAGGGTGGCACATTGAGAAAAGTGGTTTTCATTATTATTAAATATTTATACTTGAAAGACTTCTCCCATGGTCTCCAGAATGCTGGTCTTTGCTTTGAAAGAGTCAACAATTTGATACAGTTCAACATTTGTGTACGTATATATGTATGTGTGTATTTTGGTTTTTTTTTTGTTGTTGTTTGTGTATGTATTTTTGTTTTGTTGTTTGTTTTTGGTTTGTGTATGTATGCTTGTTTTGTTGTTTGTTGTTTTTTGTGTGTGTTTGTTTTATTTTGTTTTTGTTTGTTGTTATTGGTTTGTGTGTGTGTGTTTTGCTTTTGCTTGTTGTTGCTCTTGTTGGTGTGTGTGTTTGTGTGTAGCCCAGAGATCAGTATCTGATATGCTCAATTGTTCTCATCCTGGTTTTTTTAGACATAATCGCTCATGGAAATTGGAGCATACCAGTTCAACTAGACTGTCAGTTTATGCAAGGAAGGAATGGATAGTGAACTGCTTTGTTTGGGCTTATTTTAGTCCTGTGGCTTTTGAAGTGTCTCTGTGTTACAGATAGCTGTAAAGATTTTAAACACCAATCCCTACCCCACAGCTTGCTCGCATTTCCATCTCCTCACATCTTAACAACCTATGTTCTATAACAGCTGTCCTTCATAAGACCATCTACAGGTTTTAACTTTGCATTCTGCCACCTAATCATTCATTCACTAGACAGCTATGATTGCTCACTGTTTCCTATATATGTTTATCTCATAGAAATCTCCACAACCAAACATTAATAATCTAAAATGACGAGGTCTTTATGTACAAGGGAAGCCAGCACTTTGACTACATAGGAGTAGTAGCTGCAAAAGGCACCAGGGGGCCTTTTTAGGAAAACAATGAAGGCAAAATCTGGAAGTGCTTCTAGATATTACTGCTGTTCATGCCTGTTTTGTCTGAACGTTAGCTTTCAAAGGACAAACGCCTCTGTCACATTAAGCCTTGGAAACATTAACACTACTTTACCAATGGAATTTATGGTAATAGAGCAACTCAATGGTAGAGAAAGGGAAATTATTTTTGTCATCGGTTAACTCCTAGATTTGATTTGAAAAGTAACGTGTTTATTGGCCAAGTACACTGAGACTGTCTGGGAATGCCTTTAGCTACATATGGAAGTCACAAAGTGGTGCCTTCCAAACCTGGCTGCACATTACAGTCTCCTGGGGAGCATAAGCCATACTACAAAGTAATAAAATCAGAATCTGTGGGAGAAGGGTCAGGATCTCAGTGTTTTTAAAGCTCCCAGGTGATCATACTAGCCAGCCACAGGTGTGAACTGACATTTGAAAGAAATCACCATATTGAAAGCTGGTTGGATCTTTCAGCTAATCATACCCAAGCCTGTAAGTGTGGGATTCAGCATTCTTTGTTGGATGTCATGAAACATGGTCACCATCTCTGCTAAACAAGCACAAGGTTTCAGTCCATTTTGGGGAGAACTGATTCTTTCTTCCCACAGCCTAAAATAATATCCTGATACTTATTGAGGGCTTGAGATAGTTCATGTGTTGCTGGAGGTGCAACATACGCATCTCAGACCTCACACTGTCCCTACCACAAAGTAGTTATATTAGGAGTAGGTTAATGCCAGAAATGAAATCACAGAGATAAAGAAAGCTTATGTCTTTCCCAAGATTATTTAACTAGAAGTTAAATGCAGCACCATATATTCTCTGAGAGTTCCTGTTTCATGACTTTCCCATGGGGGGAGAGAGAGAGAGAGAGAGAGAGAGAGAGAGAGAGAGAGAGAGAGAGAGAGAGAGAGAGAGAGAGAGAGAGAGGATCGTCTGGACTCTGGATTGAAATGGACAGTTCTCTATGGTGTTCAGGCATGCCTTCAGAGTACTTCAGTACGTAATAGATCTACATGTTGACTGTCAGAAAATGACTTAAAATCAATTGCTTTAAAATAGTAATTCTTTGCAGATGGCCTGTGGTACTCTCTTATGTTAGCCTTGTGTAGTAATTTCATTATTCAATTTTGTATATTAAAAATTTTAAGAGCACTTTTTTGGCCTGGGGATTAAAATATGTTATTTAACTTAATGTTTGTAAAAAAAAAAAAAAAGCCTTATCTTTCTTTCATTGTTTAAAAGATCTGTTTTTATTTTATATATATGGATATTGTGCATGCATGTATGTCTGCATCACATGCATGAGATGCCTGAGGAGGCCAGAAGAGGGTGTCAGATTCCACTGGGACTGGAGTTGCAGAGTTGTGGGTGCTCACGTGGGTGCTAAGAGTAAAACCCAGGTCCTTTGCAAGAGCAGCTGGGGCTCTTAACCACTGAGCCATCTCTCTAGCCCATCTTGGCTTTCTATTTCAGGTTTCTGTTATGATTCCATTACAATCACAAAATACATTGTTTGTACTTTGATTCTTTTAAAACTGTGGTTTGTTCTGTGGCCCCAGTTATGTTTCTAAGAGTGCTCAAAGATGTGTTTTGTGCTTTTGGGGTGGCATATTCTCCAACTGTTGATTAGACCTTGTTTGTTGATTGGGGTGTTCACATCTTCAGTGTTCTTCCTTACATGTCCAATGTGTCTGTCCAGGGTGATTGAAATCAATCCCCAGCTATAATTGTATGTCTCTATATACTTTTGCCTCTTAGTTTTGTGTATTTTGAGTCTTGATTGTAGAATGCATTCATATTTAACATATGTCTTCCTGAAATGATATTTTCTTCATTTTGTAACATGTGTTTTGGCTTTGTCTCTTTGTTCTAAACTTTATAAAAATATTGTTTTCTGGTATTTCTTTCTTCATCACTTTTCCCCCACTAACATGCCTGTGTTACTAAATTTAAAGTAAATTCCTTATGAACATCGTGTTATCACAATGTTTCATCTTTTAATTCACTGTGCTTGTGTGTTTGTGTTTCTGTGTTTGTGTATGCCTGTGCATGTGTAGGCATATATGTTTGTACAGATTTGCATGTCATGTGTGCAGTGGCTGTGGAGGCCACAGCTAACCTTGCTTGCTGTTCTTCAAGTACTGCCCATATTTTGTTTTTGTTTTTTTTTTTTTGTTTGTTTGTTTGTTTGTTTTTTTGAGACAGGATCTCTCACTGGCTTGGAACTTGTCAAGTATGTTAATGTCCAGGCTGGCTCCCAGAAATTCTTTATTTTACCAGTGTTGTGATTACAAGGTCTTCTGACTCCAGCTTATTCATATGGGTTCTGGAGATTTGATTCTGTTCCTCATGATTGCATTGCAAGCCATTAGTAGACTCAGCTCTATCCCTAACCCCTTTCCTTTTAATGGGTATATATGAGTACATCTTGAGATAATTTCTGGTATATTATAATTTGTTTCCTGGCTTAACTAGCTATAGAATGGATGTACATTTTCACTAATAAGCTATGTTCTCTAACAAACTTTTGGCATGTAAGCTTGTTATGCTCAGAACTAATTTCATTCACAAACCAAGGGATTAAAATATATAAATACCTATCACTGACCAAGGAGCTGTCTTTGTTGTTGACAGTGTAGACAAAATACAAGATTACCATCATCTACTTGAAAATGTTTCTAGGGTAAATTAATTGTGGCTATGCATAACTGTCAGGGATTTTGGTGACTCAGCCAAATAGATATTCTTATTTTACATATCAATCACAGTTCCCTCTCCCCGCTCCCTCCCATGCCCCCATCCCCATTCCCATCCCATTCCCACCCAGCCCCACTCCACAGGGAGGGTAATGCCTTTAAAGAGGGATCAACAAAATCTGTCAAGTAATTTGGAGTAGGGACTAGGCCCTTCCTCCAGCCTCTGGGTAGGAGGAATATCCCCCCATGGGGATGTACTCCCAAAGTCCTTTTGTGCGCCAGGGATACATCCTGGTTCCACTGTCAGAGATTCCTTATAGGTCTTCTCTTATAATGGAGATCCATGTTCAGAGGGTCTGAGTTGGTCCAATGCTGGTTTCCCAGCTATCAGTCTGGGTGTCCATGAGCTCCCCCTTGCTCATGAAAGTCAGCAGTCTTTGTGGGTTTCTGTTGCCTGGTCTTCACCCATTTTCTTATTATTCTTCCCTCTATGCAACAGGATTCCAGCAGTTTAGCTCAATGTTTGCTGAGGGGTATCTACTTCTATTGCCATCAGTTACTAGATGAGGGCTCTATGATGGTGGATAAGTTAGTTGTCAATCTCATTACCAGGGAAGGGCATTTAAGGTAGCCTCTCCACTGTTGTTCAGATTGTTAGTTGGGGTCATCCTTGTAAGTCTCTGGACATTTCTCTAGAGTCAGTTTTCTCTTCAAACCTGTAATGGCTTCCTCTATTACGGTATCTCTTCTTTTTGCTCTCCTGTATTCTTCCTCTGACTCACTCTTCCTGATCTCATATGTTCTCCTCTCCTCCCCTTCCCTTTCTCTTAACCCCCCCACCCACTCCCAATATGCTCAGGAGATCTTGTTCCTTTCCCTTCTGTGAGGGACCTTGTATGAATCTCTTAGGTTCCTCCTTATACACTAGTTTCTCTTTCAGTGTGAATTATAGGCTGGTGATACTTTGTTCAATGTCTAAAATCCATGTATGTGTGAGTACATACCATGTTCCTCTTTTTATGACTGGGTTACCTCACTCAGGATGGTTTCTCCAAGTTCCATCCATTTGCCTGTGAATTTCAAGATTCCAATGGTTCCCCCCACCCCGCTGAGTAGTATTTCATTGTGTAGATGTACCACATCTTCTTTATCCATTCTTCAGTTGAGGGGCATCTAGGTTGCTTCCAGGTTCTTGGTATTACAAATACGGCTGTTATGAACGTAGTTGAACAGGTGTATTTGTTGCATGGATGTGGATCATTTGGGTATATGCCTAAGAGGGGATTGCTGGGTCCTGTGGTAGACTGATTCCCATTTTCCTGAGGAACCACCATACTGATCTCCAAAATGGTTGTACAAGTTTGCACTCACACCAGCAGTGGAGGAGTGTTCCCCTTTCTCCACATCCTCTCCAGCAGAAGCTGTCATTGGTGTTTTTAATTTTAGCCATTCTGGCAGGAGTAAGATGGTATCTCAGAGTTGTTTTTGCATTTCCCTGATAGCTACGGATGTTGAACACTTTCTTAAGTGTCTTTTGAACCATTTTGAATTCCTCTATTGAGATTTCTCTATTCAGTACTACACCCCACTTTTTAATAGGGTTATTTGGTATTTTGTTGACTAGTTTCTTGAGTTCTTTGTATATTTTGGAGATCAGCCCTCTGTCAGATGTGGGATCAGTGAAGTTTTTTTCCCAGTCTCTGGGCTGCCATTTGATATTTTCCACTGTGTCCTTTGCTTTACAGAAGCTTCTAAGTTTAAGGAGGTCCCATTTATTAATTGTCGATCTCAGTGTCTGTGCTACGGGTGTTATGTTCAGGATGCAGTCTCCTGTAGCAATTTGTTCAAGGGTATCTTCCACTTTCTCTTCTAAGAGGTTCAGTGTGGCTGGGTTTATGTTGATGTCTTTGATCCATTTGGACTTGAGTTTTGTACATGGACATGGATCTATCTTCAGTCTTCTACTCACCATCATCCAGTTGTGCCAGCACCATTTGTTGAAGATGCTTTCCTCCTTCCATTGTATAATTTTAGCTGTTTTGTCAAAAATCAGGCATTCAGAGGTGTGTGGGTTAATATGAGGATTTTTAATTCGAATCCATTGGTCTACCCGTCTATTTTTGTGTCAATATCAATACGTTCTCAGGACTATAGTTGGGGATGGTGATACCTCCAGAAGTTCCTTTATTGAATAGTGTTGTTTTAGTTATTCTGGATCTTTTGTTTTTCCATATAAAGTTGAGTATTATCCTTTCAAATTAGTGAAGAATTGTACTGGGGTTTTGATGTGGATTCCTTCCAGACTAATGTGGTTTGATTAAGCCAGACCACCTGAAACAGAGTACCAGGTGATCCTACATTCAAAACAGCTGGACAAAGCAGCTTTACAAACTACAGCCAGGATTTCTGAATCTTCGAATCCCCCATGACAGTGCCCCTTACCAGCAGGAAGTAGTTTGGAAAGAACAACACCCAAATTCCCAAATATTGTCTATAAACGTTTGTTTTCAATTAAATGGACTTGGTTATATAAAATAAATAAATAAAATAATAATAATAATAATAATTATATAAATGAGCAGGCTACACAAGTTTCAGTAGACAAGCCAAGAGGCAGCACCCTCCACGGCCTCTGCATCAGCTCCTGCCTCCAAGATCTTGCTCTGTTTGAGTTCCTGTCCTGACTTCCTTCGATAAGGAAAAGTGATGTAAACCAAATAAACTCTTCCCCCTCCCCACAAAAAAATGAAATAGTAGCTAGTCAGTAATTCTTTTAACAAACCTTTAGAAATACTCTATTTTAAAAAAACTATTTTACAACATGGAGATGCTTTTGTGTATATGCCTACATACAAATATTAACACTGATATGGCTTGTAGGGGAAATCACTATTTAGTGGAATTGACTTCATAGGTCACATGGTGGTAATCATTTCCAGACAGCTTTAATTGTCCTGTCTCATTTAGAAAGCCTAATATGCATTGCCAAGGGAAGTGAATGGATTATAATACCACTTAGCTTTCCTACAAAAAAAAAAAAAAATCCTTGTACATTTTGTCACAGAACTTGATTGTTTTACCTATTTTACATTTTACTATAATGGCTTCTGCATTGCTACATTTTGCTTTCAGCTATTTGAATGGCAGAGATTTGGGTATAAATATAATTGTGAGGGATGTATTTTCCCCCAATAACAATGTAGGCTAAAATAACCTCCTACAGAGGAGCAGGGTCCATTAGAGTAGAATGAATCAGAACAAAGAGGTGAGGTTCACATTGACCCAGGAAGGAGAAACAATGCATTTTAACTTTTTGGAATGCTACTCTAACATCTGACCACATTAACAACAGGATAGGCTTTTTGCATTGTTTACCTGACATATAAAATGACTCTATAAACGTGGATGTTCTATGAATATATATCATGGGATGAGTGGAGAGGTTAAAAACTAATTGGTTGATGTCCAGAAGAATATGTATGTTTTAAGTCATAAATGATGGATTTTGACTGAATAATGACTAGTATCCCTGAAGCAAAAGATAGATCTTCAGTCAATGAGTAAGACTGTATGGGAAGAAAAATACAAGCTGTTTAATACTAATATTAATGCTTTAATAAACACTTGTCATCAGCGTTCCATTCCCTTTAGATTTAGAATATTAAAAAAAAAGAGAGAGAGATTTGTTCATGTGTTCATGTCTTACTTTTTTTGTTTTTGTTTTTGTTTTTTGTGCTGGTTTTTTTTTTCTTCCTTAGTCTTTTATTTCTTCCAATTTTTTGTTTTTAATTCCATTTCTTTAAGGGATTTTCTCATATCATCTTTGAGGGCCTCTATCTTTTTTTTTTTTTTTTTTGAAGTTATTTTTAAGTCGTTCTCTTCTGCTTCATCTGCTTCAGCGTGTGCACATCTAGTTGGCATAGAGTCCCTAGATTCTGGTGGTGTCATACTGGTCTTTCTGTTGTTGGGTGTTTTCTTATATTGCTATCTTCCCATCACCTTTTCCAGTGGGTGCAGGTAGAATCTCTGTTCTCTACCATGCTCTCCCTGTGGGTATAAGTGGGTCAGGTGTTTGATGCCTGTAACTCTGGATGATCCATGCTTTCTTGGAGGTCTCTCCTCCAGCAGAGGGCAGGTGATGGGGTCCAAAGATCTGGTGAGTGGGGCCTCAAGGTGGTCCCTCATGGATAGGCAGGTCCAGTGTGCTCAGAACAGACCTAGGAAGGTCCAAAGGATTTACAACATTTTATTCTGAGGAAAGTGAAAGTCCTGCTGAGGCACTCCCACTGTCCAGCTCCTTGTAGAGGGCTAGTGGTCTCATGTTCTGTGTAGTAGATTATGAGTGTCTATCAATAAAATGGAGTGTGCAATGCCTTATGATGCTGGTGTAACATTAGAGCTTCCATTTTCAGGTATAATGATATATGGTAGTTCTGAGCATGTTTACCTGTGGCAAGTTTGCCAGGCAATATAATAAAAGCAAAACTTCTATCCACCAGGCACTCATTCTCTAGCAATAATGGCTACATTGCACACTGTACCAGAATTTAATGTCTTAATATCACCATTCTGTGGGACAAGGAATTCTGAAAAGACAGATGAAGATGGCATGCCTCTGCCTCAGCTTTCTAGAAAGCTGGGACAGGATTTGACACCTGGGCCTAAAATCATCTGAACCATTGTTTACTCCCAAGTCTTGCACCTGGACTGTGGGGACACAAGGATCAGGAGTGTCCTCATATATAGTTTGTCCATGTCTCATGACTTTATGGTATCCTTAAGCTATTGAAACCTGCTCCATAGCATTCTGGGACCCAAGAGAAATCTGTCCAGAAAAGAAGGTGGACATTCATTCTCCTCCCTGCCCAAAACACAGTCAATTCTCAGGAAAGAAAGAAAAAAGAATCTTTTCTGAGATCACATTGTCTGAGAATCTGGAGGTCATGACTCATTGAAGGGAAAAAAATACTAGGAAATATACTTACTACCCAAATATTATCAAAGCTATGGGTTCACTTAAGTTTGAGAAAAAAATCATTTTATTAAATTAGCATCTGAAAACTGAAGCTGTGTTATGCTGGCATCTTGTGGAATTGATTTCATTCTCAGTTCACTGTGTTCTCATGTCATGTGCTGCAGAGATTTGATAGAGGTAATGACAGTCAGACCCCACACTCGCAACAGTCTTCTGGCTTGTGGTCATGTCATGAGTACTGAAAGTTGTTTCATTTCTGTGCTGCACAGATGGGGAAACTTGGGCTTGGGGATAAATTTTGCCCAAAGTCATAGCACAAGGAAATGTTGAAATTTAAAAATCAAGCATCTCTTTGCCCCATGGCAGCATGGCTCTGTAGAACTTTCCCTGGCTTTGTCACCATCTGACTTGCCACCACACAGGTTAACATGTAAAATGTAGCTTGGCATCCTGAGTAGATGTTCAATAAGAATAACCCCTTTGGGGTGAGAAAACTTCCATTTACCAGTATTTAGTATTTTAAATTGTTCCCGGCTATGCTTTTTACTCCAAAGAAAAGATCATTTTTACTTTGTTCTTGTTTTTTTATATTGTTCCATTGAATCAGTGTGTGTGTGTGTGTGTGTGTGTGTGTGTGTGTGTGTAGGGGTAGGGCACAGAGTTCTACATCTGGATCATCAGGCAGCAGGAAGAGAGGTGACACTGTACTTGTCTGAAACCTCAAAGTCCACCCCTAGTGACATACTTCCTGCAATGAGGCCATTATCTCCTAATCTTTCCAACTAGTGCCATTCCCTGTTGGTTAAACATTTAGATATATGAGCCCATGGAGACCATTCTTATTCAAACTACCTCTGTATTTTTAGCAACTTATATTGTTATAGATTATATTTCAGTTATAATAATTATAAAAAATAAATGAGTAAAATACCTAAAGCAATCTCAAATATGATGGGAGATGTCATTCTGTAAATATGTTTCTCTTATTGATTAATGAATAAAGCACTGTTGGCCAATAGGAAAGCAAGATAGGTGGGACTAAGAGACTAGGAGGAAAGAGGAAGTAGTTGGGAGGAGATCCAAGATGGAGGATGGAGAGAGAAGAATGCCAGCTCCTCTCTCTCCAGTAAGAGGAGACCATGTGGAAATACTTAGATTAATAGAAATGGGTTAATATTTAAGACAGAGCTAGCCAATAAGAAACTAGTAACTGGCCTACAGAATTATATCTAATATAATGTCTCTGTGTATTATCTGGGGCTGGCATGGCAGTGGGCCCCAGACCAGCAAGGAAAAAACCTTACTCATAACACAAATAAAGCCTATAATCCTATGGTAGCAAATGGTGAGGCCCCCTCTGTAATCTTCACAAGGTTTTCTGTGACCTGGAATCTCCCAGGTCTTTCAATTCCATATCTTACTGTATAAGAAATACTTATTCTTATACATTCCATTTCTTGTCTTCCTGGACTTCTATGGTTTCCTGAATGTTCAATATGCTTCTTTACTCTCATATTTTCTGGTCATCCCATGTCAAGTTTGTTTTGTTTTGTGTTTTGTTTTTCTTTTAAATTTGGGTTTGTGGTAGTGGTTAGCAAGGGCAGAGGGCAAATATGAGGGGATGGGGAGATGAGTGGGATCAGAATGCATGATGTGAAACCCATAAAGGATCAACTAAAATAAAAAGAAAAGTCAATAAATAACAGGAAGGACAAATAGGTAAACAATGGCAACTTTAAAAAATATCAGCAATTGGGTTCTGCCTTCAAGACCGTTTCATACCAGTGCAGCAAGCTGACATGCTTTTTTCTGAAGTCTCAGACTATGTGACTAAAAGCAATTACATGTTCAATGACTAATGGCACAAATCGGAATAACACAGTAATAATAGCAATGACACCCTGCCAGTGCTAATACTGCTGAGTTCTGCTTACTCATCAGATATGCATATTTTACATATATCCATTTGATCTTCACAGTGTCTCTTAGAAAAACGAAACACTACTATTAACCACATTTGAAAGACAAGTAAATACTGCTGTCAAGGAACCAATTTTCAAGGGTCAGTTTTAGAACTGGCTTTGTGATACATGTTACAGAGTTGGTTAGCTTTTCAAAGCATCATAATTTTCTGTTTTCTCAAAAGCCAGTATCAATGAGAAAAAAATAGATATTAAAAATCATCATTTTTATGATAAAGTTGATCTACTTGGAAGAGCTGAGCCATATCATCGCTCTTAAATTCACGATGGTATATCCATCCATCTGTGAACACATCGTGGATAACCGTGATTAAGTTAGGTATTTAAATGCTTCAAAGATCTCTATTTACCTACCTATAACAAGGAAGGATCATAAGGGGGAAAGGGGAGGGTGAAGACCAGCATCCAGGGACAGGAACAGCAGGAAAGAAGAAACAGAGAGGGGGGAAGAATAAGAGAGGGATGGGAGAGGGATGGGAGGTAGGCAGGGCCCTTTTAAAAGGGAACATATTGAATAGGTGCAGGTAGTGCTCGTAGTGGTGTATCCTGTCAGAACAACAAGGGCAGGTCAGTAAAATGCATAAATACTAACAACATGCATCTGCTATTTGGTAGCAAATTGGACAGAAATGAATAGACAAAGTCAGTGGTGGGCCACAGACAACAGCTTGGCCACACACACATCTCTTGGGCTCTGACCCTTGAATTCCTGCTCCTGCCAGCTCCCATCTGAACTTTTCTGCTTTTTCATAGCATTCTGAGTAGATGGTTGTGCTTCCTGTTTTGAGACAAAGTCTTGGCAGCTGTTCAGAAGCAAACCTTGCGAACGGCAGCTCTGGCTTCCCTTCCATGCTCGTTTGGTCTGGAATCTCTAAAGAGCTCTCCACTAGCTTCACTGGCCTCTCACAACCAGATTACTCCAACTTCTTTAGTCTAGGTGCACCTCCATAATTTCTGTTCACTGATTTCTTAAAATGAGGTCAGAGAAAGAACTGCCATTTCTTCCTAAAAAACTGAAATTCTCAAAAAATGAGAATTGAAGGAAAACAACAACAACAAAAAAGTGTTCTTAGACCTTGGGCAGCTTGTTTTGTTGTCTGGGCCTAGAAAACTTAATCATTGAGGTAGAAATGTTCAGTTCCCGGTGTGGCTACATCTCCCACCCTTGTCTCTCCTGGAACGGGTTAAATTTAAACTCTCAGCCATCTTAACATCTTCAAACTGATTCTCCCTCCATTCCTTCCTTTAATATGTCTGACTGTGGTCAGTTTCCTACTGCCTGTCCTTCCTGCAGGTACACTTAGAGCCTTTCTTGGGCCTCCCTGCTCCCTCTGCAGCCCAGGCTCCACTCTGTTCCGTAACCACTTGCTCTACTGACTGTGTATGACTGTGCCTCCATCCCTGCCTCATGCAACCCTAAGCACTATATGGGTGCTTTCTCTGCCAGCTGGTTTTCTGCTACTGGAAAATAATCCCCAATGGAGCTGGGGAGGTGTCTCAATGGATAAGAGCATATATACTTCAAGCAAAAAGACCAGAGTTTGAATGCCAAGTACCCACATAAAAAGCTTGGCAAGGCTCTTATGCATGTAATCCCAGCATTTGAAGGCATAAACAGGTGGATCTTGGGAGCTTGATAGATAGCCAGACTGTACAAAATTGTGATTTTCTGGTACAGTAAGAGATACAGTCTCCAGGAAACAAGGCAGAGAGTCACACACACACACCTGGCATCCTGCTCTGGCCTTTGCATTGGGTACTTGAATGTCACATGTGTGTGTTAGGAGAGCAAAAAGAAGGAAGAGGAGGAAAAGTGAAAGAAGGAGAGGAAGGAGGGAGGGGGTAAAGGATGGAGACAGGGAGGCAGAATGGTGGAAGGACCCCTGAACTCCCACACTGACATCATTGGAGTCTTCTGATCTCCAACCCTGGTATACCAATGTGATATTTTGGAATGCCTTCCCTGCATGCTTCCTCAGCTTCATCTCCCATCCACACTGTCACCATCACAACGCACTAGCAGGAGTCCTCTATAGCCCATTGTTCCACCTTTAATTCCTCACTCTGTGCTTCAAATGCTGAACCCCTGTTCTCCCATTTCTGTCCTGTTTAGGGATCTATAAATTCTATGGTTTTTTTTTTTTTTTTTTTACCAAATCCTTACATGGGCTGTGGATCTATCCACTTCTCAGTTCCTCATCCCATCCATGTGTTCTCATTACCTACTCTTTGTTCCTTTCCTTCAGCATAAGACGTTTCTCCATCTATCTTTTTGTAAGTGCCTCTACCTTCTGTCCAAATGTATATATTCCCTTTCTAGTCAAGGATAATCACTGTCTTCTCTGTCCCATCTGTGCAATAAATCTTTATTATGTTGGAAACACAGCTCTGCTTTTTAAAGTGCTGGCCTTCTGTAGGAGAGCAGTGAGAGCAGGAGGGTAGAGAGGCTTACAGTCAAGGGGCGAGGGGCTGGAAAGGGGACCTGAAGGATACAGAGTGAAATAGATGCCCATCTGGGGAAGCAGCCACTGAGTCAAGGCCTATATTATTGGGGGAATCTAGCCAGGCTGGCACCTGGGAAGATCTCAGGCCCTGAAGATTGAGGACAAGGGTTTCGAGGCAAGAATAAACTTGACAGTTGCAAATGAAAGAAAAGCCCTCATCTCCCTGCTGCTATGTTAATGCCCATGAGCTTTCAGATGGACCCCAGTCTGGCTCTCATCCCTGCCACCTCTCTGAAGCCACTACTGGAGTGACCACTAATGAGATAGATACCTGCCCCATTCCCTGGGCTTTTGATCCTCCTTTTACCAGCCAGACCCTGAAGCAGTATTTTGTACTTGACACTGGTTACCTGACATTACTGTCTTCTATGAGTCCTTTGGTCACTGAGACTTCTCAGTCCTTTGTGCTGACCCATGCACACAGAGTCTGGAGGTGTGTATATCCCATGTCAACATCATGGGCTTTCTATCTGTCTTCCATGTATCTATTTTAAGTGAGTAACAATAATTGTGTATCTTTATGGCATATAATGTATGCCATACATCATAGATAATATGATGATTAGTGTCCAAATACCTTACTTGTGTGTATTATAAGAATAAAGAAAATAAACCTATTTTAAATAATTTGAAATATATAGTATTGTTGATCATGATCACCAGGCAAAACAATTGGTCACTAAAAAACTTCTCCAGTCTGACACTTGGTACTTTTAAACCTACATCTTCTTTTTTCTCGTCCCTTCCTCCCCGTTCCACATCATGATAACCACTACTCCCCCTCGTTCCTTTTGTTTGTTTGTTTGCTTTAAACTCCACATATATGTGAAAATTCAAAATTTGTCTTTTACTACTCACCTGATTTTCCTCAATAAAATTTTCTTGACTCCATTCACATCACCACAAATTGCATGGTATCTTTCTTTTTAAGACCAAAGAATGCTGATGTTGCTTCCATATCGTGGATGTTAAAAATAGTTCTCTAGACATACTAAGCTCCTACTTCAACATCTAATAGCTCTTTCTAGGTTATCACACCCATACACAAACCTTTAATTTATAAAGTGAGAATGTGCAAATCCATATCTCTATAAAAGTCTCTCTAGTGAATTCAACCCTACTTACTCAGCTGCTAAAGTGGGTATGTACAATGCATAACTGTGTTCTCACCCATAACTACATTTAGGATACATGTCTCCTCCACTCTCCCCCAGGATCCAAGTAACCAGCCACGTTCTTTCCAGTACCTTCCTTCTCTTATCTGTGGTCACCAAATTTGAGTAGGGCCTTCACCACTTCCTGTTGTTCCGAGTAGTTACTTCCTGATGATTCCTGATCTCATTTCCTGTCATCCGCCTGTTTGTTACACTGTTGGGAGGTGATCGTCCTAAGACTGTTATCTCTCCCCTGTTGAAACAATAAAAGGGCTTCTCTGTGGCCCAAGATAAAGCCGTGCCTGTGAGGATGACCAAAGGTGCATATGTGACATGGCTTTCAGTGAGTCCCCAGCCTCTCCCACTTCTCTAGCATACCTATTTACTTCTGCGCTCCTTCCTTGCTCAACTCTGTCAAGCTTGCCTTCCCTGAGGACCTGGTTTGTTTTTGCTGTTTTCTTCCTGTATGCTGCTATCTTTCTTCAGCATTCCCTCTGATGGAAGTCTCAGGAAACACACACCCCGTCTTCAATTCTGGCAAAACACCTATCAAATGGCCCATGATTTTCATTAGGGGGAGATACATTTCTTTCTCCTCTCCAATTGTTCAGGCTCATTATGTGATATGCCCATCATATAGTTTACCTATTTTGTTTACCCATGTACTTTCTTCTCTAGTATGTAAATTCAGAATCATGGTTCTTTTATCAGAAAAGTTTTACTCTCTCTCTCTCTCTCTCTCTCTCTCTCTCTCTCTCTGTGTGTGTGTGTGTGTGTGTGTGGGTATTACAGATAGTTGTGGCTATCTGATGTGGATACTGCAAACTGAACTCTGAATTCAGATCTTTTGGAAGATCAGCCTTTTTAATTTTGACCTTGTCCTTGATTAGTTGCCATCTCTTAATGTGGGTCACTGTCAGTGAACCCCAGCTTTCACTCAGACTGGCAATCAGAAGGGAAACATGATGTCTTCCATGGAAAACACTGGAATCTTACATGCACCTTTTTTGTCTCCTTATTGTCTAATCCCAGCAGGCTTACTGTGATAGAAGAAAGACAGTTGCTAGTGATTCTGAGGAAGCAAGAAGCAACTTTAGCTAAGTGAGATTCCCAGAAAGTCTGGGTAGAGTAAAAACTAGATATCAGACTTGCCTACTTCAATCTGTGACTCAACCAGATGCACTATGGAGAAATTTACAAAGGTGATCTTTATGAGGTCTAGGAATGACATGTCATGTAAGTGGAATTGTTTAGAAAGCTGAAGTAGCAAGTAGCAAAGGAGAATGTTATCATTTTAAGAGTGAAATGTTTCTCTGCACTTGGCTGATTTTCTCCCTGAGCAGAATACGCAGCATGTGTCCCTCTAGAGTTGGAGAGAGGCAGCTGTAGTCTGTAGAGGCAGTTCACATCAGTGGATTTGTAACATGGGAAGTTACCATGCACATGTAATCTTTAAAATGTAGTATTCTGTCTTGACCTCTATTGGCAGTTCATCTGTCTCTGTTTTCTCCTGACGTCAGCCCTCTGTAGCTACAACCTCAGCACCTGTGCATTGAACCAACCTTGGATTGAAGCTACTCAAAAATAATCACAGTAGTACTGAGCATGTGCAGACCTTTTCATGGCATTAGTCCCTAAAAAATAGAAGGAAATAATTATTTACATAAAATCTACTCTTTGAGGGATTATGAGTAACCAAAATTATTTAAAGCATACAGGTTTTATGTAAATTTTGTGCTATTAAATATAAGGTATTTGAGCATTCTCCTCTTATTTTGGTACCCTAATAGGGTTCCAGAATGCCTTGGCAGATACCAAGGGATGCTATAGTCTTCTTTCTTATTGGAAAATCTTTCCCCCACAAAAAGCATGCTTTTCACCATTCCCTCCCTCAGTGTTTCACAGGCTGGATGGAGTACAACTTATTTAGTAACTGTCAAAATTACTTGTATACTAAAGGAAAGCTGCACTTGTGAGTGTGCAATGGCCACCTGTGAGTGTGCAGGCAACACCTGTGAGTGTGCAGGCACCACCTGTGAGTGTGTAGGGATCACCTGTGAGTATGAAAGGCAAGTACAGCATGTTCCTCTCCCTGTGGTCTGTTTATTCTGACTTCCAGGCAGCAATTTCCCCTGCTCCTGACTTCCATACTCCAGTTGTCCAGTTATGTGTGAGCAGTGACTCCAGTAAGTCAGGCCTATCAGACAGGTAGCCAGTAACAAGTAGGTCCTTAGGACAAATGATGGCTTCTCTAGGTCTCAGGTTGCTCATATGTCTGGACCAGATGAATTCCACACCTTTTTCATTCTCAGATATCAAGAAAGTAGTTTAGTAAAGGAATGTTTAAGGGCTGTGAGAAAAAAAATCTGGAAGATGAGAGATCGCTTTACATCGAGAATATGACAGACTCTTTCCCACAGGGAGGAAGGTGAGATTAGAAAGTCGAGGAGGTAGATGTGATGCAGCTGAAATTCGTGTGCCTGGGAGAAAGTATAAGATCTTTTCAGAACAGAATGGTATGCTGGAAAACTCACATACCATTAAATAGATCAGGAGCAACTTTTAATTACTTAGTTCAGTAATGCAAAGAATATTCACATAACTTGATGGCCATCACTGCCATCTGTCTCCAGAATAATTTTATCTTCCCTAATAGAAAACTTGAGATTATGGATGTAGCTTGCTATTATATTGCTTTCCTGTTATATACAAGGCCCGGAGTTCAATCCCTAGCAGTACAACAGACAAAACAAAGAAACCCCACAACTGGAATTGTGAAGCAGTGACCCCTCATTTCTCACCCTCCTGTCTCCGGGCCACCCCAATTCTACTTTCTCTTCCTTATTTTGACTGTCTGGGTATCTTATAAACGTGACTTTACACAGTATTTCTCACTGTGTGGCTAACGTACTTCTCTTAACACAGTATTCCCAAAATCTACCCTAGTAGGACATATCAAATTATATTCCTGTTTTATATTGAATAATATTGCCTTGTATGCATATACTATGTTTTCCTTGTCCATCTCTGAATGGACACTTGTGTTGACTCTCTTAGCTGTTGTAAATCATATGGCTGTGAACATGCATTTAACTCATTTGAGGGATTTCCGAACGTTTTCTCACAGTATATGTACCATTTTATATTCCCACTGAGAATTACCTGGTTCCTTCTAGATTCACCATAAGGACAAGTGGCTACATGTCTTCTATCTAAATCAGCTTGACTGTAGCCCAGACTGCACCTGAGGCAATGACAAAATGTTCAATTATGACAGCATATTGGTGACAGTATGGAGAGTCTTGAATCTAGGATATGGTTCTGGTGCCTATTCTGCAGGGTATAGGAAGCTGGTGAGGCAAGGGCAAAATTATATGGTCCTATAGGCAGCTTAAGAACCAAATTATGCATTTAATGTGAGTTGAGACCTGGAGGCTGGGACACTGGTCAGCATTTGATTACATCTAGCTATCTAGGCTAGACATCTGGTTCTAAGTGAAAGTCCTAGGTTCTGGACTCCAGGTAGGGGGGATGGAAAGGTAGGAATGAACAAGGAGAAATTGAATAAGATTCTTGAGAATGAGGAAAGTGTTTTGCTGGTGAGGGGTTTGAAGAATTGTGCATGGGTTCAGTCAGCCATTCAACATTGGTCATCTTAAGTATACTTATATGGAGTGATAGCAAGATTTACATCCCTTATCGTTTGTCATTTTGATTTTCAAGGTAACTATAGCACACAGAGATGGGAGAGAACCAGTTAGTCAGGTGGTTCCTGGCCTAGGAAGGAATATCTTTGCAGTAGGGCTGAGAGTATGGGTGGATGATAAAATGTTGCTGTAGGTTCTTGTCCCACCAGGTCCTGTTGCCATTTCAGCCCAAATAAGCAAGCAAAGACTTATATTAATTATAAAACTGTTGGCCAATGACTAGAGCTTCATATTGGATAGCTGTCTTAATTATTAACCCATATCTGTTAATCTATGCTTTTCCACATGGTCTTGGCTTACCAGAGAAGGATCCAGATCCTCTACTCCTCTTGGCAACTACATGGTGTCTCTGTCTGTACTGCACTCTCTCCGCCTATCTTTCCCAGAATTCTCTTCATCCCCTACTCCCTCCACAGTGCTTTATTCATCAAACAATAAGAGATACATATACACAGAAGGGCATCCCCCATCATCAGGATGTTACTTACTCTGCATCAGTGAGTTGTGGGTTTCATTCCCATGATGGAGGAAGGGGAAAGAGGGGGAAGAGGGAGAGCACAGGCAGCAGTGATGGAGCTGTTTCATAGGGAGCACCCTCTTAGCTGAGGGCTACAGATCTGGGTCCTGAGTAAGAATAAAAGTTCCTTAGGGTGTTTGCACAGCGAACTGAAACACCAGACTCAAAGTAAGGAATGGACTGCAGGCACCAGAGGTGTATTTACACAAGATCTGAGCTGGAGCTACAAAGGTCTTTTTTATGCATAATTTACATAATAATAAGTTACTATGTTATGACAGCCTATAAGTGGTATATCTTTTGTCTAGAACACTGTCAACAGACATGGTTCAGATTTGGGGGGACTTTTTTCATTGTTAAAATATTTTTATTTAATTGACATTTTAAAATTTATTTTACATAGTGACTACAGTTTCCACTCACTCCTCTCCTCCAGTTCCCTCCCCCCCACCACCACCATCTACCTCCTTTGGAGGATTTTAGATCTTGGAATATTTGCTGACATTTTACCAACTTAATCAGAAAATATTAAATCTAAAATGGTTTAAAGAACAAAATTTATGAGCATTGTTTGTACCTAAGTTTCACATTTTCAGTTTTCCAATTAAGAATGCCTGGCCTGTCTGTGTAAGAAAGGTGTTTGTGTGGCCCTTTGTTCTGTGTTAGCTATGTGTCATGCCAAAACCATTCATGCCTCTGGGTGTTCATGTCCTCTTTCTCTATGATTCTTTGTGCTTTGATTACTGAAGTTTCCACAGAAGAAATACTCCTTAGCTGTTGTCCTCTGGGTTGACACAAGGCAGGCTGTAGTACCTTTATTGCAGCTGTGCAATGGTCTTGGTGACAGTTCCTGGGTGGCAAGTGTAAATCTCAGTTTTGTGGATCTAAGTTTGAGGAGGATTTTAAAGAATTTATATTTAAGATAAATGTAGTTGGGGGGGTTTCTAAGGTCAGGTTTATCATATGTAAGTGGGGTGATCTAAGCTGGGCAGCCACCTGTCTTTTTTATATGATTTCTGGTGATCAAACTTAATTCTTCTTGCAAGCAATATACTAGCTTCCAGGACCTCTACTCCCCTGTATGCTTTTATTTGCAAGTTAAAATGAAAACAGATTTCCCCAGATTTACAACTGACTGATGAATCTATACTGCTGACACCAATAACAAAAGCATTTGTCAAGGCTCAGCAACCAACCTCAAGGTCCACTGAAGTGTGTAGATATACCTCTGTGACAACTGGACTGTTGTGTGATTCTGCTGGGCTTCATTTAGTCTGTATAAAGAGGTTGTATCTAGCCAACTGCTTAGACATCATTAGAGGCCATTTCCTCACTTGGGACTGATTACCTAAAGGGATTAACAGACTTTGAAGGCATTATTTGATATTTCCAAAGATGTCCTTTGTGCCTTAAAAGGAATAAATCTATTCCTCCCTTCTTTGACTGGCTGCAGAAGTTCTTTCCTAGCAGGAGCTCGGCTATTCTGCTGGATTCCCTGACATTGTGGGTCGCAGAGCAGGATGTCCCATTGTGATACCCCAGGAAGCGGCCAAGGTTTCAGAAGAGAACTGATTCCTCCAGTCACCCTTGCTCACTGCCAATGCCCTGTGCTTTTGGAATCTTAATCAGGCTCATTGGATGACTGTGAGAAATGAGGCCACACTGAAAATTCACAGACTCTTTGCTACACCTCAGAGAGACCTCTAAACTTTGGGTGAAATCAAAGAGGCTACAAGACCAGATCTCTAGGATGAAAAAGCCCCCCCAAAGTCAAAACACAGACAAGAGATTGTGTATAAAGAAGATGTGCATTAACCACAAAAGTAACAAGGCAGGAGAGTGAGGAAGAAAAGAGAAATGGCTTGTGAGATGCTCTCAAGAGTCCTCACCATCAGCTGGAACATTCCCTCAGAGATTTATTTCTGTAGCTAATCAGAGACAAGGAGGTACATTTTCAGCTAATGTAGGCATTAAGAATAAGATGAAGATGTGGAATGGGAACTATGGCATAAATCAAAGATAAAGGCTTCTCTCCTAATTTGGTGGATGTTACTAACTTTTGCCTACCTTTAAGAAAAAAACACCCACACTGTTGGTGATCCCAGGGAAAAAAAGTGGGCTTAGAGAGTTGTTTGGTTTTTACATGTGGCTGTTCAATCAGGTAGACCTTAATGAGTATCCTCCTAAGAATGAAGTGAGATGGCAAAGCTGCACCTTCAGCCTGACAGTTGACACTCAGTGGCGTGTGACTCAACACAGATTGAAGGCAATATGAATAAACTTCTCCCTGTTCTGCTTCCTTCCTAATGTAACATGTTTCACAAGAACTGACAGGAACAGGGAAGATAAAAATGAGGGGGCATGGCATGTATGCTTTACTATATGCCAAGCACTGTGGGGATTTATTGGTAAACACTCCAGCTTTCTGGTGGTGGTAGTGGTGCTGGAGGTTGAACACAGGGCCTGGCATATGTGAAGCATGCACTCTATCACTAAGCCACATGAGTGATTCTCTAAGTAATGAATGCTGGCCTTGAACTCTGAGGCCTGGGCAAGCCTTCAGCTTGTCATCTTCTTGTATTAGTCTGTGGATTATGCCACTAAGAAATTGTTAATTCTGTGAGGTAAATGATGTATGGAAAGATGTAGGCAACATTTGTAGCTGGAATTTCTTTCCCACCTGGTCCTTCAGCCATTTGACCCCAAATGGATACACAGAGGCATCTATTAATTATAACCTTTGGCTGATGGCTCAGACGTCTTACTGACTAGCTCTCTCTCTTAATTATTAACCCATAACTACTAATCTATGTATTTATATATGGCCTTGTCTTACCAGAGAATGCCCAGCATGTCTGATCTTTCCAGTGTCTACATGGCATCCCCTCTGGACATTTCTTTCTTTCCTCTACCCAGCATTCTCCTCATCTGGTAGCCCTGCCTATACTTTCTGCCTGGCTACTACTACACACACACACACACACACACACACACACACACACACACACACACATATGAACATCCCCCATCAAAGATAAAACAGTTTTCCAAGTACAACCATGGGGCCAGAACTTTAACATAGACTTTTGATCTTAAACAAAACATATTCTGAGGTTTTTAATCACAATGATTAGAGGCAGGAAGATGTGAGACTAAATATGATGTATGCCTGCCATCACACTGGATATTTGAATATTGTCTTAATGCTTCTGGGAGCTTTGGGGTAGGAGGGGCACATGTTTCTATCCCTGCTTTCTTCAAAGATGCCCCTATAAATCACTATAGCTGCTTCATCAGAAATGAATATAATTGCAAAGAAATAATTTTAACATAGTTTTAAGTTAAGTAAACAAGAATGCCCATATTATAATGCTATTATAAAATGTATACAATAGCAGTAAAGAACATATCCTAATCTATATTATATCAGACTTATTCTACATTCCAAATAGTCTTTTTCCAATGATTCTAAACATGTAACTTTGTATCTAATATTACAAGAATTTCTTATTGCTTTATGAGGGTATCATAACTGACTTTTAAACTGATTGGGTTTTTTGAATATTAATTATATTTTGAGGTTTTTAAATCTTGGTATATGGAGCTCTAATATTAATTTCAAAAGCATTTGTGGTAGATCTTGGTTATAGAAGGATACTAAACAGTCAAAGCTCAGTTTGCTGAAATCACCTTTCCTTGTTTTGTTTTGTAGGGATCTACCGAACAGAAAGGGATAAAGGCACTTTGTATGAGCTCACCTTCAAAGGGGACTACAAACATGAATTCCAACGGCTTGTCCTATTTCGACCCTTTGGCCCCATTATGAAAGTGAAAAAGGAAAAACTCAGTATGGCCAACACGCTTATCAATGTTATTGTGCCCCTAGCGAGGAGGGTGGACAAGTTCCGGCACTTCATGCAGAACTTCAGGTTTGTTTGTTTGCAGGGAACCCTGCTTATTTGTTGTCAGTGTCTTCATTTCCCCTACCATGCACAAAGGCTCCTTTTCCTGCACTCCACTCAGTTTTATTCATACAAAGTTTGCCATTTGTATCTGCCTTTCCCTAAAGCAATTAGAAAATCTTTGTTTAAATGTGTTTTCCTTAGAAGATAAGTCTAGGAAGGATAGGCTATCCACAGCACTGCACATGTCACCTTCATTCTGATTTGATAAAACAGTGCAGCATGTCACCTTCAGTTCTGACTTGATCCTAGGCTCCGAAGCCAAACGTTAAATTCTCAGAAGCAAGCAAATGAGGTTCAAAATCATCAGGAACAAGTAGGAGCTGGCTGGTGGTGACAAAACCCACTTCACTGATGACTCTGGACAAGAAAGAGGCTCTGGCTCAGCAGAAGACTAGCTTCATTTGCTGTCCTATTCCAACTGCTTCTGGAGGGTATTGAATCACAGCCTATTTCTTATTCTAAGCTACATACCCTAAGAGACTGAATTAAAACTATTGCAGGAAGGCTTTAGGTACTCAATGTTATAGGCACTCAGTAAGTAGACCTTTATTCCAGGGTGCATTGGTGAAGCTGATGCACCTGTGACTGGAAACCATCTACTGAGCAACAGTGGGTCTCATTAAGTTTTATGTATGGAATCCGCATATAGGCTGAGATTAACCAGCTAAATAATTTACTTACCTTGTTTTAAGGAAGCCAGCTTATTTTATTGAGTTATAAATCCTGAAAGATTTGGCTACTTTTTGGGAGTTTTTATTATTAAGTTCAGATTATTAAAAAGTCAATGGTGTTCAGTAGAAGAATCTCTGTGGCAGCTTTCAATATTCTAGCTTAAGAGCACAAGAGGCATCCTTTTGTAATTAAGTTATTTGTATCAGGATCAAATCATCTTTGAAGAGACCATTAAAGTCATCTGGGAATGGAAGATGGAGGCCATATCTGAAAGCCAGGGGCTGCAAAGGATAGTGCACACAAAGAAAAATTCCCAGAGGAGTGGGCATTGTAGCCGAGACTGAGTCTACACACATATAGTATTGAATAAAATGGTTTGAAACGATGAAAGACCATTTTGGGGTTTCTAATTTAAAATGAACATTTCACTTACAGAATAGATTATTTGGCTACTACAAGATGTTTGATCATTGTGAACAAAACAAGGAATAAGTTATTTTAAAGCAATCCACAACTGAACACTATTTACATTAATTCGATCCATTTCACATGACTTTCCTTAACATATATGTGATAAAAAGGATAGTTTACTAGATATGAATAATTTAATAGGCATGAGATATCTTACATATTCCATTTTTAATGCATTAAATTTTACCTCCTTAAATCTGTATTTAAACTTTTTTTAGTATGCTGGGTTTCTAGCAAATTTCTCTTCATGCTGTAAAGATATTAATTCATAAAAGGTCTTTCTCATGTTTAAAAGTTACTCACAGAACAAGCTATGATTGGAATTATAATGTCCTTTAATCATATTCAAGTATCCCACTGAGCAGACTAAGGAGTTGCAGTAGGGAAAGAACATCCGTACATTCCATATGTACTCCTTCCTCTGTGATTCATCCACATTCCAAATTTAGTCACCTGTGTTGTTACCTAGTTGTGGGATGCAACCCTTAGTTTCTATTTTGAAAAAGGCAAATCTATATTCAGATTTATTACATTTCTTAAAATAGCATCCCCATCCCTCAGTTCTTGGTTGTGTTTAATGGGTAAGAAACACAGGACAGCCATAAATGCTTTAACATGAACTGTCTATAGTTACCTTTGTAATGTTAACAGGACAGGCTGTCTAGGCTTAAGGACTTGGGACTTACTCGGGACTTCATAGACTTTCTTTTAACATTGAATGATGTCATGAAAATGTATTAAGAATTGTTCATTTATCTCTTCTAAAAGTGACTTTTGCCTAAAGGCCAGAAGCATTCCTTTTTAGTCTTGAATTGTAGTAACTTAACCAGGATATGTCTCCTCTTGGCATTGATTGATTTGCCTGGGGTGATGATGGTTTGAATGAAAATGGCCACCATAGGTGGTCCCTAATTGGTAGAACAGTTTGGGAAGGTTTGGGTGGTGTGGCTTTATTAGAGGTGGTAAGTCAGAGGAGGATTCACAGCTCTTTGCTCCCTCAATTTCTCCCTCTCCCTCCCTGCTTTCCTTCCCTCATCCCTCTGCCTCATGCTGGGGATCAGGATATGCTTTCAGCTACTGCTCCATGCCTGCCTGATGGCATGTTGCCCACCATGATGATCAAGGACTCTAACTTTCTAGAACCATGAGCCCCAATAAACTCTCTCTTTTATAAGCTACCTTGATCATGGTGTCTCTTCATAGCAATAGAAAAATATTTACTATAGGGGTTTTATGGTTTCTGCATGATGTGTTCAGTTCTGTGCCACCTGACCACAAACTGTCTACTTCTTAAATTGCTTCCATTTATTAACATCTCCATTTTTCTTGTATTTATGTGCTGTGTGTATATAGCATATATGTATATGGCATGTTTGTATGAGGTATGCTTGTGGCTGTATTGTATGATGTTTATGAATATGGTGTGTATATTATGTGCATATGATATGTGTGATATATGTGTGGTGCATTAATCTGAACACAGACCCCTGTGTGTACAGAGGCCAGAGTACATGTCTTCCTCTATTGCTCTCCACTTTCTTGTCTTGAGACAGTGTCTCTCATAGAACCTAAACCTTCCCTTCTGGCTGGATAGCAGCTACTGTGATATACCTGTCTTTGCCCACAATTCTGGCCTCATAGCCATGTGCAGAGATGCCCATGTTTTTATGGAGATGCTTGGATTCAAACCCAGATTCTCATGCTTTCAGAGCAAAACCACTTACTTGGTCACCTACCCAATTCCTCTCTCTCTGTGTTTTTAATGCCTTTACCTACATGCATGTGAGCCTTGTATCTTTCTAAGATACTTGTTTGTCTTGACTTTACGTTGATTTATTTCCTGAGTATACACTGTGTCTGATGCTCTTATTTTGTTTTGTTTAAAATGAACTTTTTAAAATTGATCTCATATTTTGTGAAAGTGGAACAATCATATAGGAAAGTTTCTTTTAGTTGATCCCCATTTCTTTTGAGACTATATCTTGTTTATACTTTGAATGCCACTTTAAAAAAAAACCTATCTCTGCTCCCCCTTTGCCCATCTTCCCACACCCTCTTTCTTTCTCTTCTTGCCCCCAGGGTGTGCTTGCTATGTTGTTTCACAATCAAAGGCCTGCCTGAGCTTCTACCTCACTGAGAGCCACTGTGCCCACCCCTCCTGAATTGTTCTCTTGACTTTAGTGATGGAAAAGAACAGATGGAGGAAAGCTTAGGTAGCAGTATGCAGCCTCGGTTGGATGTCTGGGTAGCTGGGAACCTTCTCAGTTGTAGGATGGCATGGAGCTTTACCAGACCACCTTCCAGTAAATGTCTCAGTACCACTCCTGTGAGCCATCTCACTGCTCACAAACCAGAGCTACACATAGCTGATGAGCTTGAGAAATGTTAAACTTTCTCACCCATGGTGTTGTTTTAACAAAGAATTCTTTGGGGCTTGATAGAAAGTGCTTAGAAGCTCTAGGGATGGAAGCAAAGGCAAAGCCCGGGCAGAGCTTTGGCTGAGAAACAATACAAACTCATCCATGTGCTTGTCTTCTGAAATTCCCAGCAGACAAGAGAAAAGGGGGAAATGAGGGCCAGTTTATATTAGCCTTCATATTTAGTGAGGGAAAACCATTGTTGGGTGAGGCAAGCTTATTTCCAGCAGTAGATCCTCAGGGCTCCACTTAAGAGGTAAAGGATGCCAGGTGATATTCCCAGCATGCACAACAATTACAACAGCAAGGATTGAGTATTTCCATCTCCTGACAAAGAACCCAAACCCATTTTGCTCTTTAGGACAAATATAGATGGCTCTGGTCTTGGTAGTGCAGGGTTTCTAGGTGTGAACTCATCTTGGATCCTGGAGGTCATATGGCTGGCACTTATGAAGACTTCTTTGTTGTTGCTATCAGGTTGGCCTGCAAGTGAATACTCACTTGCCATTTCATCACTCAGGAATATCCTCCCATGCCTTGGGATCCTAGGGTGTCTGGGGCTCTCAGGGGAACTCTGCTGAAGTCAGATCATGTTTGTACGTGCACTCTTGGCCCAGGAGCTACCACCTTAAACTGCCTCCTCTGCTTTGCTTTGGTTAACCACCTCATTTTTGTCTTTGAAGCTATCTCCCATTTGGCTGTGACTGCTCAGTTTCTCCCATCTGTGTTATGGATTTTCGACTCATCTGTTATTTCATCCTGTGCTTTGTTTGATATCAGAAACACTCTCACAATAACAATAGATCTTGAGATCATTACCTCTGCCTCTCCCAGCAGGGGGTGGGGGTTTAATGGGAAATATTCTTCATGATTTTTTAAACCCCCCCCCTTTTTTTTTTCTGTTTCTTCCAAGTTTGTTTGGTTTTATTTTGACTGCTTCCAGCTGGTCTAAACCCATTTTCTTGTCAGGTTCCTCTTCAGACTAAGTGGGTTATATTTGTTTGAATGTCCTTTGTTTGCTCCTTTTGGATTTTCTCACCACTCTCAGGGCATTCCTGAAGCTCTAATGCACTATCAGAGTCATTTTCTACTTGACATTTTAGAAATGTTCTCTTTCATCCTGTTTTGGCCTAGAACTTTTAAGAAAACTCTGATAATCTCTGGGGGAGAATTTAAAGTAGGGATTATGTATTTCAAATGGAAACAATCCTTAAACATTTGGCTAAGCTAATACAGGTGGCTGGAAGTCCTCCAGCCACCTGGATTGTGATGGAGATAGACTTCTATATCCTCTGTATTCCTTGAGGAAAGTATGCTGTTTTGCATAATACAGTGTTCTTTCTAATCTATGTCCCAACATCAGTCCTGTGATTCATTGCACTATGCAAACCAGAACTACATCAAGAAGCTGTAATAGCTGATGAACTTGGAAATGGTAAAACTTCATCAGTCATGTTACTTCAATAGTTGTACTTAACAACCTAATAGAAGATGGGGTTAGGTTTGACTTATGGGTCATATAGAGATGTCTATTCAAGAGAGTGAACTGGAAGAGTGGTTGTGTTCTCTGTATTGCAATGAGAATTAGAAAAGTTGCTTGTTTGCAGGTTGGAATCCATCATCACTTCTCAACAATGATCAGAACACCCAAATAATGGAATAGTAGGATTACCTGTTAATTCATGTTGGCAAAGGGTAAGGGAAAGAATGCACCAAGCCTGAAACAGAATGCTGTGATATAAGCAGATGCAGAATCCACCAATAACCCTGTGCTTCCTCTTTAGGATGGAACCTGTCCCTTACAGTACCCATAGTTCCTTCATGGCAGAGCAATTTTCCTCCTGTTGACTGGGGCAAACTGGGAGCTGGTGGGTTGTTGTTGCATGAAGCATGCAAATTCTTGATCCATTTTCCCATTCCTGGTATAGTTGAATAGAAACTGACTTGGGAAAGAGTAGCAGTGAGATTCCTTGGAGGTGAGCATTTTCTTGGCTGTGAAAGGTCCTTCTGCTCCTCCTCACCTGTGTAGAGCTCACTCAGCTATGCTGCTGCCCTGAAACTAGTTCTCCTCCACAGAGCCCATCAGTCTTCTGAAGTTAACTGTGTTCTTGTTGTCCTTCCAAATCATCAGGCTCTGTAATTGTGGCTATTCTGTACCAGACTACATGATAGCTCTTCAGTTATCCCAGTTTTCCTGGAACTTGAGCATCTCCTTGCATGTGGAGTTTTCCTTAGGAAAACATGGAGAGTCTGAAGTAAACCTGGACTGTTATCCTTCTGGAGGGAATCATACATGATGGCCCTTTGTTAATCCCTCTCCAAGGGATTAACAAATGCATAACCCAGACGCTCACCAAATATGGATTCTTGAGTTTGTGTGTTGAGCTTGTCTGTGTTGCTACAATATAGTATTTACAGATAATATGACAAAGTTGATCAAGGTGGAATTGGTGTCTAATGACTATCACCTCAGCCTTTGGGAGACAGAATCTTGCTTGGAACTCATTTTATTTCCCAAATGCTGAAAAGATAGGTATGTATGACCATGTCCAGATAACTACACCAGAGCACTGAGCTCTCACAAAACCTAAACTAACTACTTCCAATGACTGTGGCCCACCTTACACTAAACTCTACCTCCTAATATTATAACTCAGAAAGCCAATCTAACACCACATGTATTCTTTCTTCATGAAAACCACAGGTCACAGGCCACTCAGCATGGGGCATAAAAGCCAACATCCCCAACATTATGACATATAGTTTCCTGCCTTCTCTCTCATCCGATACAAGATCACTAATCACTCTACCAGTCTTTCTTGGTGTTCTTAATGTGCAAGGACATGTATTTGACATGCATTGCTGGCCCAAGTGCCATAGAAGAAGACAACCTCCCTGCTTCTGATGACAACTGAAGCTGCTGCCACAGAGGCTGCTGCTGTCACTGTACTCACCATCAGTGACTAACCCCCACTGTGCTTACAATGCTACTTTAATTCCCTTCAAGTCCTGCATAGACTGCCAGTGCCCCTTCCAGGCTTTCTATTCTGTAAAGAAAGCTTTTATTTAGTGTTGCTTCCACTCTGTCTCCCTGGGTCTCCCATGGGATTTTCCAAGGAACCCAGGGGTGCTTTCTTCTTGGAGCCAGTACTGAACTCTCACAGATCAGGTGTTATTACCAAACTGGATTCTTCAGATAGGGATTCAGAACTAAAGATATTTTTTAATCCCACTCCTCCTAGCCCTGAGTACATTTGGCAAAGTATGGGGATACTTTTGGTTATGACAGTTGGATAAGGGGGATGCCATTATCACACAGTTGGTGGAGGCCTGGAATGATGCAAACACCCATTGGCACACAGGACACTCTTCCCATAGATCCAAACTCAGTTCTGTGGTGAGTTTGAGAAGCCATGCCTAACATGAGTTCTCTGCCTAAGGATTCAACACCTCCTACAGACAGGCCTAGGGAAGCCTTCTCCAAACCACAAGATGGAGAGGTATCTGGAGAAGGCTTCCCTGGGCCCTGTGTCTGAACCATGTCTGACCAGCTTCCATATCAGGAACCTAAGATGACCTGTCTTTTCCCACAACAATTTCCATGTAGAGTTTTGTTGAGGTTTTCTCTAGCCCATATCTTTTTAAAACACAGCACTGTGCTTAGCAGTGAATCCTATACAGTAATACCAAGCTATTATAACTGATGGACTCACCCCTCCTTTTGCTAAGGTGGCTTGGGAGACATATGCTATCAGTCCTTATGGAACAAGGTGTGTGTGCTGCTCCCTGCACATCTTTCAGAGGTTATTGGAACACATTTTCTTACTTCTAAGACTTTGAGCAATGGTTTCCACACTTCTGTAAATGGTTCAGTCCTACAGACTAATGACCACGACATTGTAACTTTGACCACTCAGGAAAAAAAAATATAGATATGCATGAAAGACTGTAACCCATGTTTTCTGCCTAAAATATGCATCCTAACTTGTCTCTATGCTCTGCACAATAATAACTTGAGGAAGAATGAACTGTTTTGTAGAAAAAGCATTCTAAAAAGATACGGTATTTGTGATGTAGAAACAGAATTTTCTGTTTCCAGTTTGAGGTAAAAAAATTGGGGCTGCTGAAATAATGGGATGCATTTGTGAGTATCATGTACTCCCTGAGAGGGGTTGATGAGGCCTGATTTCCCTGTAATCACTTTAGTTTCACTTACACCCAATCACAATGTCCCTGGGGACATGCTAACAGAAGTGGGCGTATCACCTTAGTAATATAGACAGTTCTGTCCAAATACAAGTAATTAACATTATAAAGCTAGAAATCTATATGCCGCATGAGTCAGTCACTTCAGAGTTCTTTTCAACTTTATCTCTGAAACAAAGACACATCTGCATCTGGTCATCTAACCACACATATTTCCATACGCTCTCAAGGGTGGGGTAGTCAAACGGGAAAGGCTTTGGAAAATACAAAGACCATTCAGACAGCAGTAGAGGTGTCTGCACAATTCCATATTCTCAAGGAGTGTTGAGTGGTTTCTTTGTGAGTAGGTTGAGTCCTGCCTGGGAGGTAGGAAACTTCTTCAAGCGCAAACATGTCAGTCCTACTTGTTTAAGATCCCCTAGTAGAGTGTCTAGCATATGGTGTATTGTCAGCAAATGCTTGTTGAGTGAATGAAGAGAAGAATTCACAAACACCTAAACTGGAGAGCCATGCACAGACATCAGAGTAAGCTTAGGTTTGCCTTTCTGAGACCCCTAACTTGGCCAATGTGAGAGTTGAACCTGACCCATCTCCCTTGATTGAAACACCAAAGAGAGAGGGACAGCAAACATATCACTGGAAAACACAGGAGGCATTAATTCAGACCCAGCAGGTGACTCATTCTTGATTCTGCGATGGATCCCCCTACATCCCTATACACACACACACACACACACACACACACACACACACACACTTTTAAAGCACAGTTTCTGTAGCACTTGGCCTATGTGATGGTTTCCTTCCACTTATCTGGCAGGTTTGGCAAGTGGACCTATGAGTGTAGAGAATTTGTCAGAAGCACACTGGCAACCGGGCTGAATGTCATGTGCCCATTGCTCTGTGGTGTCAGGGTGACCTTCCCTCCCAGTCTCTTCCCACCTTCCTGACCTCTTCCCATCCTCCAAGCCCAAGGCCAGCCTGAGAACTTGGCATGCTTTCAAAGTTCTACTTCTCTGATGACTTTATTTGAGCTCATTTTACCTGCTAAGTCCATTTTTCTAGGGCAGGAACCTTGCCTTCTGTTGTTTCTGATACTTTCTAATAACCCCAGGAATCTGGCTCTCCCCCTTTTTGATGTTATAGCAAAAAACAACCAGTACTTTGACCTCTGTAAGTAGGGTCAAGGTATTTCTGGAATCTATGAATCTATGACAACAACAGAAGGAGGGACCAGGAAATACCCAAGTATCTCAAAATATCATTCCACCAACAGAATCTCTCTCCAGTTGGCTCCCAAGAATCACCAGTTCACGTTATCTATACTCTTATATACACATGTATAAATGCATACCTGTACGCTTAAATATTTATGTGTGGGTATATATTTACATGTACATGTATGTGCACATACAGTTATACACACATTTGAAGAACTTAACAGCTCAGCTAGAAATTGTGTTTGAAAGAATAGGGCATAGGAAGCAAACACAAACACCTTGGTGAGGATTAAGTCTCTACATCAGTAAAGACCCCAACACCTGGCCCTGGGAGAGCTGAGCCAAAAGGCTATTTAGTCAGGCCCCTGCCACGAAGCAATGGGGCAGTGGTGGCGTCAGTAGGGAAAGACTCTCTGCAGGGACTATGGCTATGAGGGAACTCTCAGTTTTATGTCATACTGTTATATGTTAGGCTCCTCTTCCCAGGCCTTCACTCCCTCCAACTGAAAATCAATATTTTGATCAAAATTTTGGGTCCCGGGTTGTATATATCTACTTCATTAGTTCATGAGGAGTGAGGTTTCTTCCCACCTGATCAGATGGGTAGGATGCACACACAGTCTTAGAATTCCTCCACAGTACTGATAACAGTGGGTATTTCCAAGACATCCCACAGTCCTTAACCAAGAGGGATGGTTTGCTGTGGGTCATTGGGAATGAAGACTCTGTCCTTTGTCCCACACCAGGGAAACATGCACAGACAAAGCTTCTTGTTTTACCTTCTCTGGACATTAGATTTCTCATTTGTAACACAAAACTAATGTCTTATACCCCAGAGACTTCCCAGAACCCTTTTCAGGACAACCTGAGGTCCCCAAGGGAACCATTCCAGTGACAAGTTGACTCTAAGGTGTCTTGCATCTGATGTTTGATTTATCACATCTTCATATTTAAATATATTGGTTTTCCTGATAAGATAAACAAAAATTGAGTGGCCAATCAGAGTGCCCCTCACTTCTTTCTTGAGTTTACTTTAAGCCTCTTTGCACTTCACAAAAATTAAGGGAAAAGGAGGAGGAGGGAGGGGTAGTTGATTTGTGTCTTCCTGTAAATGTGCAGACAGGACCAGACATACATGTGTTTTGTTTTCCAGGGAGATGTGTATCCAACAGGATGGGAGAGTTCATCTCACTGTTGTTTACTTTGGGAAAGAAGAAATGAACGAAGTCAAAGGAATACTTGAAAACACTTCCAAGTAAGTGCCGTCCCAGACCCATAGTTGTGCTTAGTTTTCCTTTCTTTAACAATGGGATAACCAGGAAGGTTAATTGTTGGCTATGCATAGGAAAACTCAGAACCCTCCCTCCCTAGGAGACTACCCTGTCTGACAGTGGTTGTCTCAATGTGATGAGTTTGACAGTAGGCATAATCTGCCCTGTTTGGCAAATGTGTGGGAAATGGGTTTCTGGGAGCTCATGCATAACTGAAGGCAATCTTTCAGCAACACACAGCTCAGGACTTTCATGTTTGCAGAGTAGATTTAGGGAGAACACATTCTATGCTGTGAACTCCAATTGAGCTACTGCTTGACAGTCTATGAATAATACTCAGGCTCAAATCCCATCCATGGAGCAAATGCTCTCAACATTTCATCCATTATTCAGTTAAAGACATTAGGGGACACCCAGAAGGGGTAGCTGAGTCAGGATCCTTGATTAAACCCACCCAGTTAAACAGAAATGACTTTCAAATCCTTTAGGCCTGGGGTTCCATGTTTGTAACTCATTGATCAACTGTAGCGTGTAAAGGGGTATTCAGAAGCAGCAAAGAGGGATTCTTCTTTTTTTTTTTCTTCTTCTTCCAAGATAAATAACCCATGGCATCCTGTGAAAAAGAGGAGGCTAACACAGTACTGCTATGCTTCCCTTTAGCTTGCCACAGAGGTGTGCAGACTCAGCTCAGAAGGCAGGTGGATCACTCTGATCTGTGTGTAGCTGGAGGCTTTAATAGTTCTCAGTGGCAGAACTAGTCTGAACAGGTCCATATGGTTTAGATATAAACAGGACTGTCTGTTCTGAGTTTCTGGTTTATGGTAATTGGATGTCAGTTGAAGGATAAACTTCTAAGAAGGAGAACACTTCCCATGTTACTCCATGCTGTTACCAGATTTGTGTTAATGGACACAATTAAAGTTTCAAACACCCTGAAAGCAGAGGTCATCACCTGTGGTACCTTACCACATCTGCTTTTGTAAATAAAGTTTAATTGGATGCAAGAAGGTCTGTTGACTTATGTGTTACTTCTGGCTGTCAGGCTCACAAAGCCTAACCAACTTACTATCTGGTTCTTTATAGAAAAAGAAAATTTTTCGTCCTTATCCTAAATGAATAAGAGTTGAAAGTAGTAAAGGCCTGTGTGTAAGGATCATCAAATGGAAAAAAATAAGTGGTTATCCTAAACGTAATTGAAATAGAAACCTCTCGGGTCCAATGCATGACCATATCCTCCCATCCCACTCAGCAGTGGAGAACACAGGTGGTTAGGACTCGTGTTCTCTGCCCAGTGGGTTGCTGTAAGCATCTTTGCCAATATCCCTTCCTGGACAAAATTGTTTTTAAAGTTCTCCAGGTGCCTCACACCTGCAATCGGGATAAGAAAATATTGTAAGAAAAGTGGTGGCCACTTCTATGGGCTGCACCCTGACTACAGGTAACTGCATCTTTCCAATGTATTATAAGTATCTGTCCAGGAGGAGGACTCTAGTGTACAGACAGAATTAGCAAGTCCTATCCTGTTAGTACTGAGACTTTTTTCATATCTCAATAGATGTTGGGACATTTCCTGATAGTTACACAGAACCAGATTTACAGTACAAGTGGAGGCTAGTTTAAACATGCTATAGGAAGTAGTCTTTCTAAGGACTAGAAGGTCTACAGGTATTTTTATTGAATAAGTCTTCCCTATGTTAGGTTTTCCTGGTTACTGAATGTTGTAAGAATGTGATGCAACAGACACTGACTAACACATTTGTGTCTTTCCACAATGTTCAAATGTGTCAATAGCAATAAATTCTGATATAATGATTTCAAGATTTATTTTTATAATCTATGTGTGCATGCTTTGCCTGCATGTATTTATGTACACTTTGTGCACTTCTTGGAGGTCAAAGGAGGGTATCAAAATCCATGGGACTTGAGTTACAGCAGGTGTAAAGTGCCACATGGGTGTTATAAGTCAAACCTGGGTACAGAAAGTACTCTTAATCATTCAGAGCCATCTATCCACCCCAGGCTATCATTTAGTCATCTTGTCTACCCTGAAAATCTGACTGAAGCAAATATATGTTCTCTCATTTTAATCTTAATTTCTAATATGAACTCTCAACATCACAAAGTTCATAGCATGCAGTACATCCAGTTATATATATATATATTATATATATAGTGGTTACAGAATGGATAAGAAACCAAAGCAGACATTAAGAGGTTATAGAAATGGGCTGAGAAACATGTAAGTAGAATCTGTATTCACAAGACACAAGAACACAGTACTGTAAAGACGCTGATATTTTAGGGGTCAAGATGTGGGAGAGTTGAGTTTGGAAGTGAAGATGTAGTCAGTGAAGTGAAGTGAAGAAGGTGGAAACTGGTCTGAGCAAGAAATGTCAGATTCGCATCCAGACAGGAAGGAAGTGGATGGGTAGGCAGCCAAGTAGGCCACATTAACAGCCATAGACAGAGCCGAAACAAAGACCTGGGAATGAGTTTGTTCATCAAAGGAAAGATAATATACCAATTAAGTATTGGATTTGTATGTATGAACACACACACACACACACACACACACACGTACATTCACATGTCTGCCTGAGGCTTTACTTAAATATCTCCACTGTTCTTTTAAGGTGGTAATAATATTTGTCCAGTTGCACTTTATTTTTAATTACTATTATTTTTATGCTATGAATATTCATAGCAACTTTTGTTGTATGCATGTATGTATGATATGTATATGTGTGTGTTCCCATGTGTATGTATGGATATATACACACATGTGTGTACTTGCATGTGGATGCCTGAGGTTGATATTGGGAATCTTTTTCAATTATTCTTCACCGTATACATAGATGCAGATTTCTCACTGAACTTAGAGCTACAAGTTTCCAATAGAGAATTCCTATCTCTGCCTCCCACTTGCAAGGACTACAGATGGGCTACTGGGAATCTGCACTTGGGTCCACATGCTTGTACCACAAGTGTTTTACCTGCTAAGCCATCTCCCCAGGCCCTTTGACCCTCTATGTCTAGCTTTTGACATATTGTTATCAGCCCTGCTTCATAGATGAAGAAATTGGGGCTTAGGGAGTTTGTCTCAGGCCTTCACTCTAGTCACATGAGTCAAGTGTCCCTTGTGCCTTCCTAAGACCCATAATTGTTAGTTGAAGGCAATGAGATTTGTAATCAGACTAAATGGCATTCACTTCATTTGGAGATCAGTATTGTAATTAAAGTGTTCTAAATCCAGCTAAATGCAAACATTTTAAGAATATCTAAAAATACAGTCTTGTTTAATGACTAGTTTGCAATGTTTTATGTTCTCTTTCTCTGAGTTTATGCTTCCTCAATTGAGCTTTGTATTTCAGTTGATTGCTACAGATTGGTGTTTTGCAAAGTCTGGTTGTGATTCATTAGAGGATTTCAAAATCGATTCAGTTGGCTTAGCCCAATGTTTCTGAAAATGGAATAGAGTAGGGTGCAAATTTGCAGAATGAATCATGGGTAATAAGGATGCATATTGATTCATGAAACAATAATTTCATTGCACATCCTATGTGCATGCCCATGTACTTGTCCTGTGAAATGAAGACAGTACGTTCCTTTGTAAAGATTGTGATTAAAATGTTTACAAGCCACTGCAACAGAAAACAGCACAAATTCCTTCCCAGTACCTGACCTTTAATCCACAGATTTTCCTAGGATTCATCTGTTCTCAAATAAAAGCTTAACTCAGGAGCCCTCAAATACACATAAGCTTTGGTGTTACCTTGGATGATTTTTAACATGCAGAATACTTGGACCCAGCCCCACATACTGAGTCAGCAGGCTTGAGTTGCAGCCTAAGAAACAGGGTTTCACAGTATCATGTGTACTGCTGTGTCTGGTCATGGCTCACTCTGAGTAGCAGGAGTCTAAGGGGCCATTTGATTGGAACTGCATAAGAGTATATTTAAAAGATCATAACTTGTAGTTGAATTATAATTTATTAACAAGTTCATATTTGTCTGATCATGAGACATGAGTGCATCTTTCAGAAGAATCATCTCATTAACAGCGAGACACTAGGATGGGAAAGTAGCTCCTTGGGTAAGGTACCTGCTACACAAACATAAGGACCTGGGTTTGGATTTCCAGTATTCATGTAAACTCTGGGTGTGGTCATGTATCAATAACCCTGGAACTGGAAGTGGGGGTGGAGACAGGAAGATCTTCCCAGCTTGTCAGACAACTTATTTAGCCAATCATGAGCTTTAATGAAAACCTTAATGTAAGATTCTGTTTCAAATGATAAGATGGTCATCAATTGTGAAAAACACCAGATGTTAATTTCTGGCTTCCAAAAACACATTCACACAAATGTACATGTAATCAAATACATCTGTATACACAGAATGCATATACATAATATGATTCATGTACACACGCGCACACGCTCACACACACACACACACACACACACACACACGCACGCACGCGCTCACACACACACACACACAGATTGCTCTGCCCCATGTGGATGAGGAGAAGTGAGGCTTGTGGTGTTGTCATGTCCTGCCTTACCACTGTGTGTTAGCATATCATGCCTCTTTGAAGTAACTTTATGATTATTTCATCCAGATAATTGGGGAGAGTGTGTGCGAGAGAGAGGGAGGAGAGAGAGAGAGGGGGGACCACAAGTTAATTCTTGCCCTCTACTGAGGTTAACATCCCAAAGATGGACAATCATACATGTAAACAGGGATGAGAAAAAAAACTTGGAGCTCTTGCCCACTGATGGCGGAATGGAAAATGGTGCTAGTGGATAAGAATTCAATGGTTCTTCAAATGGTTTAGAATAGAATTGTCTTCTAAACTAGAAATTTCATTTCCAGGTAAAATAGCTGAAAATTGGCATTTTAGCAACTGTGCACAAACATTCAGTGATATTATGATCAATTTGCAAATGAAGACAACCCAAATGTCCATTTAGTCTTTTATCCAGCACTTTACTAAAGGTGTTTATTAGCTGTAGGAGTTCCCTGATAGAATTTTTGGGATCACTTATATATACTGTCATATCATCTGCAAATAGCAAAAGTTTGACTTCTTCCTTTCCAATTTGTATTCTTTTGATCTCTTTTAGTTGTCTGATTTCTCTAATTAGAACTTCAAGTACTATATTAAATAGATACATAGAGCATGGACAGCCTTATCTTGTTCCTGATTTTAGTAGCATTGCTTTGAGTTTCTCTGCATTTAATTTAGTGTTTCCTATTGGCTTGCTGTAAACTACTTTTATTATATGTAGGTATGCCCCTTGTATCTGTGATGTGTTCAAGACTTTTATCATGAAGTAGTGGTGTTGGATTTTGTCAAAGGCTTTTTTCAGCGTCTAATGGGATGATCATGTGGGGTTTTTTCTTTCATGTTCTTTATATTGAAGGTTACATTGACAGATTTTTGTGTGTTGAACCATCCATGATCTTCTGGGATAAAGCCTACTTGATCATGGTGAATGATCTTTTTGACGTGTTCTTGGATTAAACTTTCGAGTATCTTATTATTTTGGCATCAATGTTCATGAAGAAAATTGGTCTGTAATCTTCCTTTTTTGTTGAGTCTTTGTGTGGTTTGGGTATCAGGGTGACTGTGGCCTCATAAAAAGAATTTGGCAGTGTTCCTTCTGTTTCTATTTTGTGAAATATTTTGAGGCATATTGGTATATTAGCTCTTCTTTGAGAGTCTGGTGGAATTCTGCACTAAATCCATCTGGCTCTGGGTTTGTTGTTGTTTCATTGATTCTTTGTATTGTTTTCTTTGTCTCTAGTTTATTGGTTTCAGATCCTCAGTTTGATTATCTTCTGCCTTCTACTCCTCCCGGGAGCTTTCAGGTGTGCTGTTAAGCTGTTAACATGAGATGTCTCTAAATTGTTTTATGCATTTAACTTTCTTCTTAGCATTATTTTCAGTGTTCCATAAGTCCGAGTATATTTCACATTTGTTTTCATTGAATTTTAGGAAGTCTTTAATTTCTTTATTTCTTCCTTGACCCAGTCGAAATTCAGTAGAGTTGTTCAGTTTCCATGAATTTGTGGGCTTTCTGTTGTTTTTGTTGTTGTTGAAATTCAGCTTTAATTCATGGTGGTTTGTTAAGACATAAGGGTTATTTCAATTTTCTTACATCTGTTCAGACTTGCTTTGTAACAGAGTATGTGGTCAACTTTGGAGAATGATCTGTGAGGTACTGAAAAGAAGGTGCATTCTTTTGTCTTTGGATGAAATGTTCCATAGATAACTGGTGGGTCATTTGAGTAGTTCTGTTGCTTCCCTGTTTAGTTTCTTTTTGGATGAAGAGAGTAGGGTGTTGAAGTCTCCCACTACCAATGTGGTAGTTTTGATTTATGATTTAAACTTTAATAATGCTTCTCTTACTAATCTATGTGCCCTTGCAATTGGGGCATATATGTACACAATTGAGACATCATCTTGGTGGATTTTTCCTTTAGTGAGTATGAAATTTCCTTCATCTCTTTTGAACAATTTTGGTTAGACATTAGCATAACTTACACCAGCTTACTTCTTGCGGCTATTTACTTGGAAAATCTTTTTCCAACACTTTAGTCTGAGGAAATGTCTATCTTCGATGTTGAGATGTGTTTCTTCTATGCAGCAGAAGGCTAAATCCTGTTTCAAATCTGTTCTGATAGCCTGTGTCTATTTATTGGTGAATCGAGTCCATTGATATTGAAAGTAATGACCAATGATTATTTATTCCTACTATATTTTAGTGGTTGTTGTTATAGTAGCAGCAGTAGTAGTTGTTGTGTGTGTGTGTGTGTGTGTGTGTGTGTGTGTGTTCCTTATTTGGGTTTTTCTGGTGTGAGATTAACGATTGCCTGTGCTTTTTGTGGTATACTTAACTTTCTTGGGTTGGAGTTTTCTTCTAGTACCTTTTGTAGGGCTGTGTTTGTGTATAGATATTGTTCAAATTGAATTTGTCATGAAAAATCTTGTTTTCTCCATCTATAGTGATTGAAAGTTTTCCTGGGCACAGTAGTCTGGGCTGGCATCTGTGGTCTCTTAGGCTATGCAAGACAACAATCCAGGCCCTTCTGGCTTTTAGTCTCCATTGAAAACTAGGTTGTGATTCTAATAGGTCTGCCTTTATATGCTACTTGACCTTTTTCCCTTGCAGCTTTTAATATTTTCCTTTATTCTGTATGTTTATTGTTTTGATTATTATGTGGCATGGAGATTTTCTTTTCTGATCCAATCTACTTGATGTTCTATAAGGTTCTTGTATATTTATAGGTATATCCTCTTTTAAGTTAGGAAAAATCCTCTATGATTTTGTTAAATATAATTCTCCCATTTTTTGTTTAGTTTTATTTTGTTTTTTGAGCTTGGATTCTGCTCCTTCTATTCCTGTTATTCTTAGTTTTGATCTCTTTCATACTGTCCCATACTTCCTGGATGTTTTGTGTTAGGAATTTTTAGATTTAACCATTTCTTTGACTGATTAATCTATTTCTTCTATCATATCTTCAACACGAGATTCTCTGTTCCATCTCTTATAATCTGCTGGTGATGCTTGTGTCTGTAGTTCCTGTTCATTTATCCAGATTTGAACAGTTTCCTTCCCCTATTTTTTTTTCTTGGTTTTCTTGGCATTCGTTAAGGGATTTATTGACCTCCTGCAATTTTTGATTGTCTTCTTAATTTCTTTAAAGGAGTTTTTTAGTTCCTTAGCGACCTCTATCATCTTCATAAAGTTGTTTTCTTCTGCTTTAGCTGCCTTGGAATATGCAGATCTTGCTGTTGCAGAACAGCTTGGGTCTGTTTGTGCAATATTGCCCTGGCTATTGTTGATTGGATTATTATACTGGTGTCTAGGTATCTGGTAAGGGGATACTTATAGGTCTAGGTCCTGATTTCTGAGTTTGTCTGTGTTGGATGGGTGTTTTGATCCTTAGATTCTTTTTCCATTTTGCTCTTCTAGTCTTTGTGGTTTGGATTTCTAGTGGCTGCCTGATCAAGTAGGGAGCCTCTGTTGAAGTTTGAACTAGTGTTCTGTTGTCTAGCTTGCTCTTTAGTGTAGCCGTGGGTTTCTGTTCTTCTGACAAGAATGACTGTTGTAATCTGCAACTGTTCTTCTGACTGGTGTGGTCTGTACCTGAGCAGTGGGATCCTGCAGAAGTGTTGAGGGGCAGGACCCAGCAGAGGTACTCGTGATGAGGTAGGAGGGGGAAAACCACAGGGTGGGCCCTGGAGATCAGAATCTGGGGAGTGGGCAGGTTGGCTGGCAGGCAGGTCCCTCACCTGTGGGCTGTACCTGAGATAATGAAGTTTGAAGGAGTTAGGGGTAAGGGCTGGCCACAGGGAAGATGAAGAAGTGGGAGGGCTTGGGAAACGGAATGGGTCTTGGGGAAGGAGAATCCAGGGAGTGGGTCAGTCCAGCTGGCAGGCAGGTTACTCACCTGTTCCTCTTACTGGTGTGGCCTGAACCTGAGCAGTGGAATTCTGCCAGAGTTTGGGGCTAAAGCATTTTTTTTTTTTTAAATAAAAGGCTGCTTCATGGGAAGTGTCACATTAAGATAATTTTTTTGCAATTGTGAAAAAAAGTCTGTATTAGAACTATCCATACTAGAAAGCAAGATCTTTTACCACTTTTAATCCTCTTATTTGGAGAAATGCAAGGCAATTAGGGGAACTAAACACAGCAGAAGCAATAGCTATCTCAGGTCATCATAACCTCCACAAAATGACTACTTGTAACTGAGAGGTCCCCATGCAGCAGATTTATCATATCAAAGAAAGAGACTGAGTGCGGAATTCAAGACTTTTGATAATTATTAATATAATTCAAGAAGTAATTAGGAATAAATCATGCATCCTTTTGTGTGTCCATAATAGGAATTCACGTAATAGTGAGATGGGAAGCCCCCAGTCTACCATCATCAGTGCCTGTTTCTTGTTATGCCACAGCTATAGGCATGTCACCAAATATGGCTTTTCATTGTAAAAGTATTAAATATTTCAAAATAAGGTACATGCTACTTTTCTCAGCTCTGTTTTCTGTTACTCTGCATGTACCTCATCATAAATGCTAAGGTTTAGATTTGTCCTTCCAAATCCACTGGTGCCAGCCTCTTTCAGATGTGGGAAATGGGCTTAAACAAAGTGTAAGTGATAACAGCAAGGGCTTCATTGTTACTGCTGCAGAGGGCTGCACTCTCCTTGTGGGAGACACTCTCTCCAGATAGCAAGTTCTTCGGGAAGTACCTGAAGAGCTTTGGTCACTTCTGTTATTCATCTCTAGCTGTGTCAAGTGTTTTTAATCTCCCCTTTGTCCCCATGTGTACCTCTTACTACCTACACAGTACTGCATCATTTCTGAAGGGGCTTGTGTGGAGCTGCTGCCTTAGAAAATTCACACATGTAAAAGTCTCTTGTGCACTGGTACATTTGATACAATAGGTTGTCAAGACACAAAAGGGACAGGGGCAAAACTCGATAAAATGCTCAGAAAGAGTTCCTTAGTTTGCCAGGTGGCAATCTAAGGGTGATATTCAAGGTGTGATGTTTGAAGAATGATAGCCCTTTTCACAGAAATAGTTGAAGATAGTGTGTAATAGGAAAAGATCACCAAGGAGACAGAAGAGGTTCCAGTTAATATGCACCCCTTTTGATTCATCTATCATGAACATCTATGGCTTGTCACCAGAGTTGGGCCAGTAGTCAGCAGAATAGACAGGGTGCCTGCATGTTGCCTCAATAGTCTGTACTCAGGGCCATAGGGTTTTCCCAGAACCCAGGTGGAGAAATTGTGCTATCATTCCACAGTGGTCTTTGATGCTTTGCTATCCTGGCAACCAAGGGGGAACCTTGTCATAGATTCATAACAGAGGTAGTACTGTTCTTCCCAGGCCATTGATGATGACTCTGGCCATACCCTGTTCTCTTTGTGCATAAGTGACCCACCAATCAGAGCCTGGTGAGCTGTTAGGACTTTAGAGGTACCAGAAGAAACTTGCCCCTGGTTACCATGCCCAAGGTAAATGAAGGAGGCAGAAGGATTGCAGAGGACAGAGTGTTGTGAGGCATGACCACAGGCTTCTGGAGCTTCATGTGTTCTTCCCCAGTAGTGTCTTTTTGGGTCAACAATGCATGCCCAGAGGAGATGCCCTCCTGGGGCCATCACCTTTCACAGCTTGAATGCTGCAACCTTAGGGGAAAATGCTCTGGAAGTAGCAGGGAATACCTTATCTCCCTAGGAAGCCTAGATGAAAAGAGAAAGGCAAATTGCCACTACATGAGGGCAGACAAAGGGTTTCTCAGGAATAGTTCCCAGAATAATCTTTCTTTCGGAGCAACACATTTGTGCATACAGTTTGATGGTCAAATACTTTTTCTAAAGGTCTTTCAAATTAAGGTCATCTCAGGTACCACTACCATGAATGTCCCTCCTCTCTTTCCAAAAACTGTCATGCAAGGCTGGGTCCCTCCCCTTCTTTGGCTGTGGAGCAGATGATGATGGTGTTTATTAGAGAAACCAGCTTGAGCCAGGATGTTCTCAAGGTAGATTTAATTGCGTGTTGGGCAGTCAGATGGGTCAGATTTTTGGTCTCCTTTTATACTCCATAGCATCCATTCTTTGCTGTCTCCTTGCTATTTGTTTGCCATTATATTTCCTGTATTTTTTTTTTTTTTTTATCTTCCACACTAGTAGCTTAGGCATTCCTGCCATGCACCTTCTATTCTGCTGGAGGTGAGCTGACTTCTGGAGGTCTCCTTTTATACTCCGTAGCATCCATTCTTTGCTGTCTCCTTGCTATTTGTTTGCCATTATATTTCCTGTATTTTTTTTTTTATCTTCCACACTAGTAGCTTAGGCGTTCCTGCCATGCACCTTCTATTCTGCTGGAGGTGAGCTGGAGGTGACCTTTGTAAGTGGACTGCAGGCTGTCCCAGGCAGAGGTAGCGCTGTCATTGATCTCCAAATGTAACCTTAAAGAAAGTGTACCTATTGCCTAAGGAAATGTTGCTTGCTGTCATGCATGTGGAAGTCATGTTTAAGCCAAATGTTGTGATGCAGTCCTATAACCCCCAAACTTTGAAGACAGGCAGATTCTCAGTTTGAACCTAGCCTGGTCCTATCTCATTAAAGCTAATAAACAAACAGATAAAAATAAATAAATAAGCCTTTATTTCTTTCATGATAGATTTTGGAAATTCTCATAGGAGAGTTACTTTCGAAATTAACAGTTAGATACAACCTCAGTGAGTACTATACTTTGAAATGGTAACCTTCCTACTCTGCAAACCAGATAACAAATACACCTGTGGTCCAGGAGGTGGGTTCAGAAGGTATAATAACTAGAGCAATTGAACAAGACAAACCCTGAATGAAGCATCTGGGAGAACTGGCTGGAAAGCCCATTAGATGAGCAGATGAAATCCAGGCCTCCCCCTCAGGTAGTTTCCCTTGGGCAGAAGGGCATGGGCTGTGCTGACTTAGAACAGCTGGAGCTGTAGAAATCTCTAGAAGCTGGAGGCTGCCTGCCAGGTCCTCACAGTGCTTGTGTATCTGCACAGACAAAGAGCTGCACTGTCCTCAGCCAGGGCCAGGTGTGATTGTGAAAAGGATTGAAACACGGCATCAATGCTAATTGTAGAATCCGTGGGCTAGAGCAAAGGACCAAAGATAATGCTTGGAAGGTGGACAGGAACCAAAGTCCTGGAGTAAATGGAGACTCACAGTCCAGGGGGATGTCCAAGCTAAAGGGCCCTTGAACTCTATGAACAGGGCTTTGGAGAAAGGCATCAGAAGCAAGAGAACTGACTCCAAATAAATCAGAAGCACAGCGAGGACTAGAACCACTCTAACTTCTATTCATAAATCTATATTCACAAATATTCAGAGACATCCAGTGTGTACCTGGTAGGAACCAGGCATGTTTGTTGGCCCTGGATCTGGGTCTGCTGACTCATAGAGCAGGGCTTTTCACATACTGATGTCTTCCATTCAGATCTCAGTCTGGTGTCAGAGTGAAGCTAGGCTGTGCCCATAGATTCCTGAGATAAAACACCAAGCTTTCTCCCAGATCTGGAAGAAGATAGAATGTCACAGAAGAGTAGCCAAACAGGTTTCTGTGATTAAATCCCCAGATAGCAGCAGCACTTAGCATGCCAACAGCTTAGGACTTTGGTAATTTGTGTTGACCTTCAGCCAAGAGAGTTGCAAGGAATATAAACTATTAATAATAGAAATAGTTTTCTTCCTGTATCTGTTGAATATATCAACACAGGGAGAGTTGGGGAGTGGTGGGGCTTGGTCAAGGTAGGAAGGGCAGGGAGTGAGGGTAGAGCAAGCCATGATCAAAGACAGATGGGATCAACAAGAAGGAGACTTGCCAGATGCCAGCCCCTGGGCACACAGATGCTGAAACAGGGCTGAATGAGGCCTTTCATTCTACCTGATGGAAGGCTGTCCAGGACCATTTGCACCAAATGAGTTACGTTTTGCCCAGAAGAGTCCGATTTCAGAAGGTGCTGCTATTTCTGGAGAAGTTCAGCAAACTATAGTCTCCTTGACTTCAGCAGCCTGGGCTAAGGAGTCCTTCCTGTGCTGGTGATGGCAGGAGCTGGCGCTGATGGTGCCAGATCCCCTTCCCACCACATATATGGTCACTTTAAGAAGCTAAGGAGGCTGTTACTATTCCCTTTATGTAAATGAAGCAATTAAAGAACAAGCTTGTCCTCCTCACAAAGCTAGTCAACAGTGCAGCCAAGTCTGATGCATCATTGCCTTCCAACTGCAAGATAGTCAGTCCTCTTTCTTACTGTGCAATGCTGTTCTTCCTATGCTGGGAAGGAAGGAAGAAAGGAAGGAACGAAGGAAGGAAGGAAGGAATGAAGGAAGAAAGGAAGGGAGGAAGGATTCAGTCTGTCTGGGACAACGCACATCAAGAACATTCTGCCTATCTCCTGGACTTGAAATAGATAAAATGCTGGGAAGCCATACTCTACAGCAGTGACCGAGTTTTATGAACTAGGTTTATCTGAGTGACCTAGACAGCATGGTGATGGCTTCAAGTTGTGGTTTCTATTTAACTAATTCCAAATTCCATCATAAACAATGTGCATTAATGATAACAATAGCTGTCTCAATATAGAAGAATTAGCAGAAAAAGAAGAAATAAATTCATATCACAAGTTCATTTGGTGGCAGGAGAGATAGCTAGCTAACTTGTTAAGAGTACATATACTATTCTATTCTTATAGAGACACTTTTTTTTCCCCAACACACATGTTGGGTGACTTACCTGTAGCTCCAGCTCCAGGGGATCAGATACCCTCTTCTGGCACACAATACACATAATTAGATTTTTAATTAGGTTCAATAGAAACTAGGTATGGTAGCATATACCTGTCAGCTAAGGTAGAACAATCATGAAATCAAGGTCAACCCAGGCTAGGCAGCAACACCCTGTCACAAAACCAGCAACAACAAAAGTTTTCTAGGTGTTCTCTTGTCCCTTGGACCCAGTGGTGTCTATTCTGTCCTTGCCTGGGGGTTACAGAATGCAGAGGGGATAGACCCCAGCTGTGCATTTCTCAGGGGATTATGTCCTCCTGGGCAGTGTGGTGCTGAGTGGTGATCCCTGACCTTCTGCTTCCCATATCTTCTAGAGCTGCCAACTTCAGGAACTTCACCTTCATCCAGCTGAATGGAGAATTTTCACGCGGAAAGGGACTGGATGTTGGAGCCCGCTTCTGGAAGGGAAGCAATGTCCTGCTCTTTTTCTGTGATGTGGACATCTACTTCACCTCTGAGTTCCTCAACACATGTAGGCTGAACACACAGCCAGGTTTGCATTGTCTCTTTCTTACCTCTTTCAGGCACTCGGCTCTCTTTCTCTCAATTGTTGTGTGCAAAGTCCACTCTAGTGTCCTGCTGAGGAATCAGACTCACTTTCTTCTGGTCACAAAGACAAGGAAGGTGACCTTGTTCAATTCAGGCACATTAATCCTGGGACTCGGCCTTATGTCCCTGTTCATAATCCCTTTCTGTCTCCCACTGGGAGATCAGATGAGTGGGACATCTCCAGGAGACAGTGGGCCAGAGGACATGGGCCTGGAAAAGCCTCTCAGAGGCTATGGCAAAAGAAAAACAAAACAAAAAACAAATACAGATGTGATAGATAGCTGATAGTCTAAGTATGATCATTTGCTGTTAAAACATGGCAATTCTTTCATGTAGAGGGTAGCTGCTCTGAGCCCTATGCTGCCCAGTGTCTTCCAGACCTTCACTAATCTTTAAGGTTATGCTAGAAACCAATGTTTAATGGCTTTTGCACATGCAGAACAGGGACACCAGAAATCTCATCCATACTCATCACTTTGGAGACTGCCACTGACTGTCAACAACTTGCATATTGTTCTCATCCTTAGGAGGACAGGAAGTTTCGAGAATCAGACTGACTGGTCTAGCTGGTGCAGTATTTCTATGAGCCAGTATAGAGTTGAGTAAAGGAAAAAAAAGGAGTGGGTGAAAACACATGGACTATTTCCACTGGCTGACTGCCTGTGTACAAGCCCAACAGAATGAGTCCATCTTAAGCAGACATTTGCCTTCTGATTTGCAGGCAAGAAGGTATTTTATCCGGTCCTTTTCAGTCAGTATAACCCTGGCATAATCTACGGCCATCATGATGCAGTCCCACCCCTAGAGCAGCAGCTGGTAAGTAATTACATTGCAGATGTCTGTGTGTGACTGTTTCACATTGCTTATTACTAGAGCACCTGCCCATGAGGAAAGGTGAGTGGGATCCAAGGGCCAATCCCTTTAGTGGTTTTTAAGTTTGGCAGAAGTTCTGGCCTTTGCTCCAAGTGCCATGTTGATTAAAAGTGCTTGCAATATTTAAAAGTGGAAAATAAATAGGAACTGCACTTTATAAGAGTAATTTCACACCTTCATAGTTTTCGTCTATGGTTTTAGGAAAGGCTATTATTGGACTATGGCCAGAGCATGCTTTCCCTTTATCATTACAGAATCTAGCAAGAAAAATGAGGCTGATGTTCGCATTAAAAAATGGGAACATCTAAATGATGGGAGACCATTGGCTTGCCCCAAGGTTACAATGAGCCAGTGGAGAGCAAAGACCCAATCCTATGCCCTGGCCCTTCACCCATCCCATTGCATCCCATTCTATCTCCACTGCTACACATCCCTGTATTGGGGCAGATGTTGGCATCAATGGTGTCACCAGAGAGGAATCTTTCAAAAATGGTAAAGGGACTTCTCTGCCAAGATCTTAGCCGTGGGTCATGGAACCACAGAGTCCCCAGGGCCTATCCAATCTCAGACAGCTGAAGCATAACAGAAAACGGGAACTTAGACAAACCAGGAGAGTATTCCCATGCCTCTTCAAGACTGTTGTAATTGTACCCTTTTCCCATATGGGGTATGCTCCAAGACCCTCACTGGATGCCTGAGATAATGAATAGTTCCAAGCCATAAATAACATCAAACCCTATTCATAGAGTGGTTTTCTCTATACTTATAACCATGGTGACATTTAAATTATAAATTAGCAGTGAGAGAGTAACAACAGGAACTAATGATAATATAGAATATAACGGGATCATAAAATAAGCATCATTTAAAACATAATTTACTAATTTCTGGAATTATCCATTTAATTTTTTCAGACTTCAGCTGATATAACTAAAACCATGCAGTATATGGGGGTATACTGTGCTGTTGATGCCTGGGCATAGACCCGACCCTCCTCTTACCCCACTTAGGGCAATCTTTCCAGCCAGGCAATTATTTTGGATGCCTCTCCCTCCTGATCGCAAGCCTGGACATGCCATGCTTTTCCTACTAAGTGCCCTTATGGGCAGGAAGGAAATGGAATGTCGTAGTTGTGATGGGGCTAAGTCACCTTTGTGCCCCATGTCATAGAAGAACATTGTTCTGCAAAGTTCATTTGGATAGCTGAGTCTGTAATTAGTTTTTGGAAGTAACAAAATCTGATCCCTCCAGGCTTGACCCATGCCCTTCCCCTTCTCCAGGATGATCTTCTACAGAACACTGAAGCTTTGGTATTTTCAGAATGGAGAAGGGTCCTGTCTCCTGCTTGTCCTAGTGTGATTTTGGTGGGCTCAAGCTAGAAAGTGCATAAACAGATTGTGTATGGTCTACATCTCTATCTGGGCTTTATAGATGAAAACAATACAGTTTCACAGCCAAAGAACCAGTTTTCTACTCATGACAGTTAAGTCTCCTGTGAGGACAGGGGCTTCTGGCTTCCCACCCCAGGAGTCCTAAGCTTCTTATGGGGCCTAAAGGAAAACGGAAGAAAGTGTTTGTTTTTCTTTCAACCTGTGAGAATAAAAATTTCCTTGGTTTTAAACAAAGCTCTGTTTTACATTTGACATTGGAAATGATTAATGTTTCTAGTTAAAATCCATAAAGGCCATATTTGCTTGCAAGAGCTTCTTTTCATGTTGTAACCTAAAAGTTTTGTCCTTTCTAGTTCATCCTGAGGAGAACAGGTAGGATGGAAGGCAGAAAAACAGACAGTGCAGAAGCAGACCCACAGAAAAACAGTCCCAGTGGAAATAGCTTATATCACTCAATTCCCCAAGGCCACAGCTAGAAGCCTCAATCACCCTACAGCCTTTAACATTTACTTCTTTGGGCATCATTGACCTCTCCTCCAGTACATAAAGCTGCTGTGAAGAGTTCAGTACTTACAATTATTTAGTTCGGTGAAATGCAGCAATTTCAAGGTTCTTTAGCCCCCAGAGAAATACGTGATTGTGTCCTTCATTAGACAAGTCATTTATTTTATTTTAGTTTTACTGGTGTGTGTAAGGTCAGGTGAGGGTATAAGATATCTTGGAGCTGGAGTTACAGCTGGTGCAGGTGCTGGTAACCAAGGCCAGGTCCTCCACAAGTACAGAAAGACCTTTTAGCCACGAAGCCATCTGTATAATCCCAAAACAAATTGTATCTTGATCACTTGCCACCCACAAAGGTCTGCTCCACGTCCTGGTAATGGAGTCAGAAGAACTGTGGTTGTTTCATACACTTAGACATTATTGATCAGAGACCTCTCTACCAACTACCCTTCATAGAGGCTGAATTAATGGTCCAGGGCTGCAGATAGGAGCTAGGAAGATAGAGTGCTCACTGTGAAAGCATCAGAATCTGAATTCAGGTCCCCACCCCAGCACCAGGAGTGTGATGGAGACAGGGAGATCCCAGCAGGGAGGTGGGGCAGTCACTAGCCAGAAATTCCAGCCAAACTGCCAGCTGCAGGTTCACTGGAGAACTTCTCTCAAAAAGTAATGGGAGGGGTGACAAAGGAAGACACCAAAGCTAACCTCAGGCCTCTATACATGTACAAGTGAGCACCCACACACAAGTGTGCAAGCAGAGTCACACCAGCATGTGTACACGCACGCACACACATGTGCATGTGCACAAGCGTGCACACATGAACGCACACTTCTGACCCCAAAATTAAGATTGCAAGGTGTCTGAATGACAGAGTTTAGCCCATGCCAAGGTGCCCTTCCTCTTGAGCAGAGGGACTAGATCTGCCAAGCATCCCCAAGGGAGCCGAGGCATACAGAAAATGGCCTGACAAGAATTCTAGAGGCAGACATCAAACTACAGAAACAAATACAGTGGAGGAACAGAATGTGTAGGTGACAAGACACCATAAAAAACAAAGTAATGGCTGGAGATGAGTAAGTTAGGAGAGATTTCCTCCTGAAGTTGCAGTTTGGCTCAGTCTAGACTATGTGTACGTTAACAAATCCCTCATAGCCTTCCCTGGGACACAGAAGTACCTCAATGGGGTAGTGAAAGTGAGCTCAGAATGGGGCTGTAATAAATGCCATCTATGCAAACAAGGGTGCCTTTTCCCAGCAGCCTCACAAATATAGCCTCCTGTTCAATGGGGCTGTAATAAATGCCATCTATGCAAACAAGGGTGCCTTTTCCCAGCAGCCTCACAAATATAGCCTCCTGTTCAATGGTCCAGGGATGCATTTTTGTGTCCTGGATTTTTGTATATGTCCAGATGACTTTTTCTCTTTCTAACCTCTGCCTACAAATCATTAGTAACAAGCAACACTGTGGGGGATTTCGTGCTAATATTTAACTATTGAGATAACTTGAGATGAAATTTGCTGGTACCTTAATGCAGAAACAGCATACTGAGAAGGGAATGGCTGTACTTTAAGTCAATGTTCACTTTAAACATTCTACCTTGCTGGCTCAGCCTGTCAATCCCTGCTTAGATCCCTGCAGAAGCCTCCTACTTCTCCTATCTTTAGATTTCGACCCTCCCCACACTCCAGTCTTTCCTCGCCCTCTGCCAGAGACTGGTTTTGAATAAACAAATTAATTCCACTTTTTTTTTTTAAAGCATTTATGGCATAAAGCCAGTGGTAAGCTTGCAAATATTTAGCAACCCACTCTTGGAAAGAAGAAGAAGAAGAAGGAAAAAAAAAAAAAAAGCCTGGTGATGGTATTTGCCAATTTCCATGGTGTAAATAATCCCACTGTGGCTTATTTTGGGTTTACCACAGGGCATGCAGCTGGGAAGAGATGAGCACAAATCTGGTACACCAGTGTGGGCTGTCCCAAGCACAGGACTGCTAATTCTGATTTCTTGCTGAGACTAATTGTCCTCCATAAACCAACTCAACCTGGTTGCAAAGAAAATATAAGCTAATCCCACCACCTGGCAGATGATACCAACTCCAAGGACATCCAAGCCAGCCTGCCATCTTGTAACACTGCCTGCTCGGTCTCTGAGCTGTCCTTATTCCCCTGGGGCACCATTTTAACAATTTTAGTCTCTTGGTGTTTGATGTCTACTGTGGTGGCTGCTGTGCAATAACACCTGTCACTTAAGCCTGCTCACTATGGAACACTGTTGAGTGTTTGTGGAGCCTCCTCATTTGTCCTCATCCTTTCCTCATTACACCTGCAATGCTTTACCTGCCTCAAATATTTTGTGTGAACCCAGAGGCTGATATTATCTCTCTCAATCACTGTCCTCCTTAATTCTTTGTTTTATAATTTCATGCATGCATTAATAGATTTGTTTCTATTTTCTCTCCTATTACCCCCTCTTATGTCACTCCTATTGCCTATGGGTCCATGCTTTTTTCCTCCCACCTTGTTTTTTGAGACAGTCTCTCTCTCTCTCTCTCTCTCTCTCTCTCTCTCTCTCTCTCTCTCTCTCTCTCTCTCTCTCTCCCTCCCTCCTTTCCTCCCCTTCTCTCCTCCTTCTTTTCTCCTCCTCCTTATTCCTCTTCTCCACCTTACCCCAAATATGTAGTTCATTGATCTATCTAAGCTGCCTGGACAATGAACAGAGGGTTAGGGACACACCTCACTACATCTAGGTTTTTATGTGAATTCTAGGGACCCAAACTCTGAACTTCACAGTTGTGAAGCAATCACTTTAGCAAGAAGCCATTTCTTAGCTCCTCTGTTAGTTGATCTTTTTTTTTTTTTTTTTTTTTTTTTTTTTTTAATCTGGGGGCTTGGATTATTTGACTATTTAACCACTGGCCTGCGCTTCATTTTCTAGCATTGTCTATTGAGCATGGTATATGCAGTGTACCCTTGCAATGTTTATTCAGAAAGCATGCACTTACTAAATAGCAAAAGTAATTTGAGAATCCCTTACTGTGACCATATAATCTCCCATAATTCTCAACAAGGGTGACATAAGTACACTAGCTCAAAATTCCTGAAGCTGCTGAATAGGAGAGGGACAGATGTGAGTGCCACACTGTGAGGCTACGCTTGACTGAGGATGAGGAGCTGAAGGAACTGCATCCTTTGGCTCCAATGTACTTCAAGGAGGACCAAGAGTCTAGATCCCAGAAATTAGAGACCTAGTGGTCTGTGTCCAGCCTGAACCCCTTAGAAGTCACTGTCATCCTTTATTCAGAAACCAATGAGACTTTTGCAAAAGTGACACTCTGTAGAGATCAGATTTGAGCCTATTATTAAATAAATTCTGGGGAACCTATGGCTCCAGAATGCATTATTTCTCAAGAAATTAAACCAGGATCTTCATGGAAATCCTACTTGTGAGCTCTGTTTCAGCAGAACGAACCTGAGCAAATGATTCCGCCTCCATTTGAAGAGATTTCAAAATGAGGAACACATAACCTTCATCCCCAGAACCCTCTGTAGGGTGATCACTGGCCCTTCCCTTCCCAGATAATAAAGAGTGTACAAGGTATAGTCAGACCTAGAAATGGCTGCAATTCAGTATTCAGAGGCAGGGCCTGCACTATCAGTAGAATATCTCAGAACAAAACCAAAATGCAGAACCCATTCCAAAAGTGTTCAGAACTGAAAGACAATTGCAACAAGCATGGGACCTTGTGCAATTTTGTGAGCCACGTGCCTGCAAACATGCCCAGCTCCTGGGCATTCCTAGGACAAAGAAGGCTGGTCAGATCTAGCTTCAGTTCTAGAGAAACACTCTTTGGTTTAGAGAGAATTCTCTCCCCGAAGTTTACTTAATTTTAAAATTCAAATCGCTTCATAGGCAGCTGCCCAGCCCAACACCATTAAATCAGACAGGCAACTGGCTATGCTCCAGGATGCCTGTGCAGCTGTGTGGTGGCTGTGTTCCCCTCAACTCTACAGGGAGTTGATGGTTTGTGTTTTGTGTTTTGTTCCTAATTAAACAAAAAAAAAAAAAAAAAATACCCCTGTCATGTGACTTGCCTACAAAGCTGTAATTCTAGAAACCTTTATGGAATACTTGGTCCCACAGACTTTTGCAAACTTTTGTGGAGTAGAAAGGTGCTATAGAAAGAGTGGACAAGAGGACCAGCACCAGACAGAGGACATCTTTAAAGTGACTATGGCACCTGTAGGTAAATCAATGGAAGTTAGAACAAGAGGAAGAGATGAGTAAGTTTGAAGGCTTACTTTTGATCCTGTGGTAGAACCATTGGGGTGTGTGTGTGTGTGTGTGTAAATAATTAAATATATTTAAATAAATATATATTTATATATATTTAAATATATATAAATATTTATTATATATAATATATATTTATATATAAAGTATATAATATTATATATATTTATATATATTTAAATAATTTATTTAAATTATTCTGGGGACCTGGGCAGAATGATGGGACTGCTTGTGTCTTACTCAAAGTGTATAAGTCAGGCTTGGTGCCTTAGGCCTCAAGAACATGAGGAAAATTTTGCCTATTGGTTTGGATCCATACAATCCTGACAGTTCTCACCACTGGAAGTTCTTGCTGACAAGTGTTTCTTGCTTGAAGCATGTTGGTTTCCACAGACTAGGAGCCATCATTACCTTAGAACTCTTCCTCCTTCAACCACTAAAGAGTGTCTATTAATGTATCTATTAATTGCACAGCTGTGTGGTGCTGGCAACACAGGGGACTAAGACTCTGGATGATATTCCCTAAGGGTGTGGGTGAAGATAGCAAACCAAGAAACAAATGCACCCATGGGATCATTTCACTACTGATGTTATAAGGAAGTTAAGCCAGGATCACAGTATAGAGGGGAAATGGGGCATTGGCCAGGAGAGTCAGGGTGATCACTCTGAGCAATATTGAGCAAGGGAAAGGTGACCATGTAGGGACTGTAGAAACCCCTTAGATGCCTGTGAGCCTGGGGAGTTTGGAGGTCAGGAAATGTGCCAGTATAAAGCAACAATTCTCAGTCTGTGGGTCATGATCCCTTTGGGGGGATCAAATGACTTTTTCATGGGGGTTGCCTAAGGCTATCAGAAAGTATAGATATTTACATTGTGATTCATAACAGTAGCAAAATTACAGTAGCAATGAAAATAATTTTATGATTAGGGTCACCACAACATGAGGGACTGAGTTAAAGGATTGTAGCATTAGGAAGATTGAGAACTACTGGTGTGGAGGCTCAAAGGGGATAAAGAGGAGAGGAGGAGGCAGGCAGGCCTGGGTGGAAGATTGAAAATCCTTTGTGGCTCTTGTAAGGTCTTCAGCAGTAACCTGATGCCATCCCACGAGGAGAGAATAAGAGCATTCATTTCTGCCAGGCTGCTCTCCAAAGGCAACACTGGAAAGCAACAGTTAGTAACTTGGCCCAGCTATGGTGGTAGAACCTCCAATAAGTGAAATCCATCTTATCCTGAAATTACATGCTGTGACACAGCCATGTCAGTTTCCACAAAAGACTACATTTCGATGACTTCTCCCCAGAGTGGCTTTCTGTGGCTTACTGGCTTAAAAACCAACTCAATAACTGTTTCTATACCTCGACCCATGGCCATAAATCAGTGTGTTGCTGGCATGCCTCTTCATGGCAGGATAGCCCTTCCTTATGTCCTTCAACACAACACAACACAACAGAATCTTGAGACGGTGGCTTCTTGGGAGCACACTTATGCTTCCTCCTCAGGTCTCCTGATTGTTCTTCCAGGAAGGAGCTGTCTCTTTAAATCCTGTGTAGAGTACTGTCAAATATTTGAAGTTTAGATACTGGTACTTCTCTTCCTTTCCATGTAACACAAATAATAAAATCCCAGAGACAGATATCAGAGTTCAAGCTGAAAGATCAGAGAATCAAAGCAGCCAGCCACTAGATCTCTCCTCTACTTCAGACTAAAAGGTGATCTGGCTAGCTCCACAAATACTCAGAGAGAATTGTTCTTCCTGTCTGGAACTTGTTCAAAATGCAAAGCTAGCCTCAAGCCATAGAGATCAGGCAGTGGTGATACATACCTTTAATCCCAGCAACCACACTAGTTAGTTATAGAAGCTAGGTGGTGGTTGTACACACTTTAATCCCAGAACTCAGGAGACAGAGTAGACAGATCTCTCTTAATTGAAGGCTACACTGAGCTACACGAAATTGATTCAGTATAAAAGAGAAACAGCTCACACAAAGGAGATCTCAGCACTTGTGACCTGATGCCTTTTATTCCAGGATTTGAGAGGTATAAAAGGAAAAGCAAAGGGTCTCATGAGGGAACTAGTCTGCAGCCACCCTGGGGACAGGACAACCCTTTCAGGCTGAGGTAGAGGAAAGAACGAAGTGGCTGGCTTCTTTGCTTGTCTGACCCTCAGCTTCAACCCCAATGTCCACCTCTGGGTATATACTATTCATGTTACAACTCCATGTCTGGGAGATATCTAGAACCATGGACAGTAGAAGGGATATTAAGCCATTAGTGCAACATAAAAAAGTTTACGTGAATGATGGAGAAGGAACAGAATCCATTGGCAATTTATTCAGTGGAAGTTCTGCAGACTTTCCTGCATTACCCAGTCCTTCTAAAGTTTTCTGTCTCCTATTTTTACATACGTCATTGTTTGGTGACCTGATGAGTTTCACCAGGCTTGCTTGCAGGGGCACAGGTGGGCACAATTTACAGGAGTGTGGGCACCTTACAAGTGGCTACACCACTGGCAAAGATCTCTTTTCCTCCCCCAGCAACCATGAACTTCATGGTTGGAGAAGGGTCAGAGGGATTTCCTGAGCCTCTTCCACTACTTGACAGGTTGTTAAAGTGCCTCATCATGAGCAAGGTCTGGTGCCCATAGCATGACATAGCCTCTGCACTATTGCATTCTGGGGTAAAAGAATATGTTAAGATTCATTAACTATTTTGCAAGGCATTTATCAAATATAATTTAGGTCGTGGGAAAGTTCTGGAACATAGAATAACAGTGATGCAATAAATGAGCTGGAAGACAATTTAGCTGTGATTTAGCTTAATTGTATAGGAAGAAAAACAGGGGCTTGAAATCAAAGTGAGGAGTGGTCAGCCAGTAGTGGAGCTGGACAGGACTGCCTTTCCTTTCTTATGAGCTGTTACAAATGAGCAGCAAACAGATGTAGGCTTTAGTCAGAGGGACTCTCTTCGGTCCTCTGTTTTCCTCTCCCAAGGGAGGGGACTTCCTATATTCAATGGGATTACAAAGGTCATGGGGGAAACTAGCTATAAAGATTTCAAACCCATTTCCAGAATTCCTTCTGACAAATTTGTATGTACACACCTGTATGCATGTGACTCTCTGTGAGCCTATGTGTAGTTGTCTGAATACATGTATGTGCATGTGTGTGTGTGCACATGTCGAGCTCTATTCTTTTTTAAGTTTTGTTGCTTCAGCAAATTTGCTGGAAATTTTCTCCCAAGGAAGAAACCGAGCAGAAATGTGTTGCTCTGATTTTTTCAGTCACTGCTTGGATGGCCTCTTGGCCACCCTGCAGTCTGGCGCTTCCAGCAGGAGCTCTCTGGAGCAGTGTCATCCATTAGAGCTACCTTCTCCTCAGCCAGTCAGAGATAGTGGGGCCAGTGAGCCAGGGACAACAGGAGTCACTCGGGTTCCTCTTCTCATTCCCCGTAGTTGAGCTATGAATTCTCAGTGGTTCCGAGGCCTTGTCTCAACTTCCTGAGCCCTCTGTTGGCTCTGTGCCCAGGCCTGTGTAAGGGGCCCCACCTCACTTTTCCTTAGCACCAGGACCAGGCGCCAGATATGTAGGTGGCTTTTCCATGGCTCCACTCAAAGCTCTCTGAGATTGATTTTGGTTGTGTGTGAGAGTGTGTGCATATTTTCATGCCTACACATGAACATCCTGTCCAGAGGTGCCAAACATCACAAGGCCCCAATTTGGCCTTGACTTATTGTAGTTCTTTTTGGTAAACACACACACACACACACACATACACACACACACACACACACACTTCCATCTTGCCTATTTGTTGGCAGAGGGGCTCAATATTGAGCACTGCTCGCCTCAGTGTGTGAGCATCAGTTTTATATACTCCCTCTGATGGTTTTTTCCTTGCAGGTCATAAAGAAGGAAACTGGATTTTGGAGGGACTTTGGATTTGGGATGACTTGTCAGTACCGGTCGGACTTCATCAACATAGGTAAGCTAAAACTTCGAGTCTACTGCCACCTGGAGGCCACTGTCCTGCTGGCCTTGAGCGAATTCCCCTGCCATTTCCCCAAACAGTGCCGCCCTTCAGGTCAGTGGCAGCATTTGGGACCCTGTCACACACACTATCCTCTCTCAGGTGTACTCAGTAACACCCAGGGTTTTACAGTGGCAGCATTCAAGCAAGTACTGTGGTGTCTCCTCCTCTGTGGGTTCCTACTGTAGAGCCCCCAACAGGGACATTGTGAGCTTCCAGGAATGAGGAAAAAGAGGGGAATCTGGGAAAAACATATGCAAAGAAGACCTGTTTCACTCTGGAGTTCCATCTGTCACTTTAAGCTCTTAGGATGCAGTTGTTGTCAACATGAACACTTATGTGTGAACATCTCTATACATACAGACACTCAGAGATGCATGGACACAGAGATGATACAGACATGTATATACACATGTGCTCAATGACATATGTTTGAACACAGACACACATGCACACAGAGAGACATACCTGGATACATATCTACATAGTTATAAAATGACACATATTTGAACACAGACATTTATACATACATATATATATATATGTATATGTATATATAAGTATATATAGGCACACATGAAAATGTACACAGACATGTATAGAGATGTTATATACATAAAAGGTTAAATGAACATATTTACAAATACATATGAGAATTCCTGCAGAGTTCCAGAACTTAGCAGAACAGACCAAAGTGGTCAGAGGCCAAGGAGCCTGCTAAAGCCTTGCAGTAAGTGGAAGGAGAGGAGTATTATACATGGCTAGGGCAAGAAGGAGCAGGTCCAAGCCTTGACTTGGGCTCTGGGGAAGCCCTTCTCCCTAGGAAGTGATGAAGAGACTCCGCTCCAGACCCATCGCGTACCTTGTCCTTCTCTCTCCCATAACCCTCCCCACTTCTCTCTCCCATACCCCTCCCCCAGGTCTGAGCCTAAAGTTTCCCATTTAAAAGCAGGCAGTAGAAGCAGGCTGAGGCATGTTTTGTTCCACAGAAATCATCAGATTAAAATGAAAATAATGCCACACAACTGGATTTGTGTCCCTAGGGAGGCATCAGAATGCCACAGTGCCAAGTCTTGAGTGGCAGCCACTCTGAAGAGACAGCAGGTGTTCTTTTATATCTCTAGGGAAATATTCCTAGGGACTGTATGCATATCAGATTCCCAAAAATAATATTCAGTTTTTTAAAAATAATCCCCATTTGAAGAAACGATTGTTCCTTTGCTTTGTGTGCAGAAGGAGATGATGTTATGATGTGAGGACTCTTATGTTTATCACACTTGGATTCATATTGCATTGGGTTCTCTGAAGAGAGATGTTACTGTGCTTTCAACAAATGGGGACACAGTGAGTTGGGGAGGGGATTCTTTGTCTGGGGACCTCTGTCATGACCTCAGAGCTTCTCAGTCCCCTTGGATGCTATTCTTTGCAACTATGTCCTTATTTACAAGTTTCCTTCTTGTAACCTTGGTATTTAATAAGAGATGCTAGAGACAATAATAAATTTTATTTGACCAAGCCAACCCCTTACTAAATTCTAGCTTGTTTGGTTGGTTATAACATCTACTTCATTGAAGGATTAAAAAAAAAAAAACAAAAAAAACTTTAGACTGGCACCATCATGTAGGCCCATCCCAGTAGTCTCTGTGTTTAAGAGGTAAAGACAGTAGAAATTAAAAATTAAAAATTTAAGTCCAGCCTGGGCTATCTATACAGCAAGCTGCTGTCTCAGAAAAATAAAACAACTTGATAAGTTCAGTAGCAACTTTGCTAGGAAAAATGGCTCTAAACTCTGCCTGCCTGGCCTATGATCTCAGCCTTCTTGCTGTTCCCCTACTGCCAGGCCATAGTCACTCATAAACCAACACCACTCAGTGTTGGTTTGTTGGGATTTCTGGTCCTGAGTTTTCCTGGTTTGAACTGGCACTGATCAGAGCAGTGTAGCTGGGGCTTGGAGGCAGGGATAAAGAGGTCACATGAGAATGTTTGGGACAGGGTGTAGGGACAGAAGGAGCCACACCCAGAAGAAGAAATACAGGGTTTGCATTGCAAGGTGAAAAGTTCAATAGGAAGGATGCTCTTAAGCCCTTAACCCTGGTCCAGAGCTACTCATTAGTACTGATGATGGCTCTTTCAAACAGCCCAATCCTTAAATCCTTCTAATATCCTGTTAATGATGAAGTTTACATGGTGTGCCATGAAGATCATTCCTGTTGGCATGTCCATCCAAAGTCTTTTACACAGATGGGTGCTCAGAACGTGAATGGATGGTGCTTCAGAAGTCACCTTCCCTGAACATTTCTTTATTGGGTATATGGGGGAATGAAGGACAGAGAACAGAAGACAACCTCAAATAGCATTCCTCATGTGTCATCCACATTTTTAATTTGGAGACCGAGTCTCCCATTGGCCTGGAACTTGTCAATCAGACAAGGTTGGTTGACCAGCAAGCCCCAGTCATCTACCTGTCTCTGCCTTCCTGTTGCTGCAATTGCAAGTGCATGCCACCATTTTGGGTATCTACTCTTGGGTTTTAAATTGTTTTCATGTATGTTCTGTGGGGTTGAACTCAGTTTCTCATGCTTACAAAGCAAGTACTCCACACATGGAGTTATATCCCTACCCACCCCCAACAAGCCTCTGGATGAAAAGTCCATGGGAGATGGGTGTATGCCACACAATTCAATAGCATGTTCTGTTCCCACAGGTGGATTTGACCTGGACATCAAAGGCTGGGGTGGTGAAGATGTGCACCTGTACCGGAAGTATCTCCACAGCAATCTCATAGTTGTACGCACGCCTGTACGGGGACTTTTCCACCTTTGGCATGAGAAGCACTGTATGGACGAACTGACCCCTGAGCAGTACAAGATGTGCATGCAATCCAAGGCCATGAATGAGGCATCCCATGGGCAGCTGGGGATGCTTGTCTTCCGGCATGAAATAGAGGCTCACCTTCGCAAACAGAAGCAGAAGGCGGGCAGTAAAAAGACATGACCTCATAGGCACAGATTAGCAGAGACATTGAAGTTGTTTGCCTTAGGCACTTACTGAACAAGTAGATGCAACAAGGTATAGACTTCTACAGAGGGCAACAAAGAATCTGTCCGGATGAGTAAAAGAGATGAAAGCAGAGTCCGGTTCCTGTAGGCTGTGTGTATGGTGACAGTGACTGTGCTTACAGCAAAATGATCTCTCTGTCCCTGCTCACTGAAATATTCATGACCTCAGACTAGTTTTGCAAAAAGTTCACTAGAAGAGATGCAAGCACACTGGCTTCTCTTCTTAAGAATGGTTACATCATAAAGCTTTGGTATCCAGGATTATCAGAGCTTCAGAAGAAGCAGAGAACCTATGAGAAATGTGGAGATAGAACATGAACACCCTCCAGGGGACAGTGAGCAAAATAAAGGGACCTGGAAACAAACTGTCAGTACTGTGATGCCCCCAATATTAACCAAAAAAAAAACCCTCTTTTCAGTTATCTTTTAGTCAATATTCTAAAAATGCATTTTTTCTTGTATTATGTTTATTTAATTACCTGTTTGCAAGCCTTAGGAGGAGCACATTGAAGTATATAACTTTCACGATTTTTAAGATTTGTTTTTATTTTGTGTTGATTTGTTGGTTTGTTTATTTGAGACTTCTTGACACAGAGTCCAAGCTAACTTTGAAATCAAGATCCTTCTGCCTCAGCAGCCTGGGTTCTGAAATTACAGATATGCACCACCAATATTACCTATAGAGATGTGTGACAAGAACCTTCAGTTTCAAACATCTGATAGCAAATCTGAGGACTTGCCAAACTCAGATGAAGATAAGGCTGTATGGGGCAGCAGAGAGAAAGGTATATAGAAACTAAGACTGTCCAAAGAGGAACAATCAAACACTGGAGAAAGGAAAAGACACTTTTGTCTTCACTAACACCTTGGTATTGTTACTGGAGAACATACATTCCCCTCTGGAGAAATGGGGACCACTTTCTTAACTGTTTGAATAAACCAAAGTCATGAACCAAACAATCGCTTTTCAAAGCAGGGTGCTCTTTCTGGTCTCTGGCTTCCATAAGAAGAAAATGCAGGAAAAATATACATATATTTTGTGAAAGACCAGTCCATTAATCCAGTGAGATGGAAGATTTTGCTACATTTTCACTCATCCCTGGCTACGTGGAAGCAAATTATTTTTAAAATAAGCAATGTTACTCGGTTGCCAAGATGCTTCTGAAGCTTGCATTTTCTTACAACTTCAAACTCTTTTTTAAAAAAATAAATATGGGTAACATTGAGTGGGTTCTACATCCATGTGCAAATTATTTATTTATTAGCCAGCACCAGATGCATGAGCTATTTACCTCCTCTGTCTCTGTGCCTTCTGTTTGCCCACAATGAATTCATTGTTTAAATGCTTAAAGAACACTCAAGCTGTGTGTGTCTGGGGAGGGGGAGAGGAGCATTGTATTGATTTGGACTGGTCATTTATAAAGTTTATAAAGTTTAATTAAAACACGAGACAAGAATGAAAAGTGGCATTGCACAGCTAATAAAATTTGTGAATTTGATTTCCTCCTGGAATAATAAATATACAGTCTTGAGTTTGGGAAAATTCTTTTGTGCATAGACCAAAGCTTTCCAGTGTTAGCAATGTTGACATTTGGGGCTTGGGCACTCAGTGAGGGAGGAGACTGTCCTGTGCAATATCCCTACAGCCCCTCTGCACACATAATGCCTGGGTCATCTCCCACTCGGTTTTTGACAACCAGAATGTCTCTATTCATTGTCAAACACTCAAGGAATGGGAGCAAGACCCCTGGCTGAGAACTACAGGGATAGAAGGAAAGTTTTGACATTTCATGCTAATTTTTAGGTAGGTGAAATTGAAAAATGATTTCTGGAATCCCTTTCCATGCTGCCTTTTCCACATACTCTGATCATAGAGCCTTTGGGCCCGTAGCTATTGTTCCTTATGGATTTGTGACTGACTTGCTGATGTTCTCACAAGGTAGACACACAAGGTAGACAGCCATCAAATGTTCAGCTGTCTCTTGGTGTTGCAGTCCCTGGATGACTCCAGGATAGTCAGCATTTGAACTTGTTCACACTATATACATTACATGTCCATCACATCGAAAAGATTTTTGTCTTTTGAGATAATGTCTCATTTTGTCAACCAAAATGGCCTGAAACTCACCCTGCTTCTTTGGGCTCAGACTCTCACATGCCTGAGTTACAGTTGTGTACAAGCATACCTGGCTAAGAATTGATTTTAAAGGTTGCTGAGAGGACTGGAAAAAAGCTTCAGTAGGTAAAGTGAACTTGGGGCCCCTCTAGCTCGAACACTGTGTGGAAGGAAAGCAAAGCAGGGAGCATCCTGGGGCCTCTATCCAGCCAGTCTGGCTGATCAGCAAGCCCCAGGTTCAGCGAAAAACCTTCTCTCAAAAAATAAAGTGGGAAGCAATAGAGGAAAGCGCCCAGTGTGTGCATATATGTTTAGGGCCCATAATGAAGCCCATTATTTTGTATGATAACTTGAAAATAAATCTAATTTTAAAAGTCACTGGGGAGTAACTGAAGAGGACAGGAAACAATTTTCTTCCTCTTAAAGCTTAGCTCGGCTGCAGTTTCAGATTGAAATATTTCCTGAAGGCTCATCTGTTAAAGATTTTGTTTCCATGGATGGGATCTTGGGAGTGATAGGATCTCTGACTTCATTAATGGATCTACCCTTCCAGGCATTCATACTTTTATGACATTCAGAATTTGATGATGGTAGAAAGTCAGGCAGTGAGGGCTTTGGAGGAGAAAGATGAGGATGGCTGGTCTTCAAGACTCTTCCTAGCTCTTTACTTCCTGTCCACGTATAGGGAGCTCTGACCCCAGGCTTATGTGAATGAAGGATGGGGAGGCTTCACTAAATGTAAACAAGGGGCTGAAATTCCACCTCACACAGCAAAGGAAAGCAGAAATAAACCTGGACTGAAGGACTCAGGCACACTACCTCTTGCAAAGGAAGGACAGTGCTAGATGCCTGACGTGTCAAAGGCCCCTCCTAGCTTCATGAATACTTACTCTGTTCCTCGTCCCTGTAAGTGGCTTAGTAAGCAGTCCAGTTTCCTTCTAATATACATGAGGCTCCGACCAAGTACTATGATTGATGCTCTTGTGTGAGAGCTGTTACCAGTTTGTAACTCTCTCTCTCTCTCTGTCTCTGTCTCTCTCTCTCATGATGACAGATTGAATCTTGGCACTCAATGTTATAGATCAGGCCACCCAATCTCTAACCACCACACCAATAACCTTTTGTTAAATATTTGTCAACAAAGAGTGATTCCAAGTGGCATACCTCTTGTCCTTGTGCTGGAACTCTCCAATCTTGTGCTTTCTAGCGCATCTCTCTCTCTCTCTCTCTCTCTCTCTCTCTCTCTCTCTCTCTCTCTCTCTCTCTCTCTCTCTCACACACACACACACACACACACACACACAGAGCCCCTGGGTTCATAAGTGTGGGTGCTTTGCCTTCTTCCACACTGAAAGTAGCTCCCAGAATTTCAACTCTTTGTTTCAGGAAAATCCTTCTATTATTTCATTGAATCATACCAGGGCTTGGGCCTGTATGGTAGCTGTTATGGCTTATGTATCAAGACCACCATGACCTAAGTTCTCATCCCTAAACTCAGAACATACACCATTTAAGATGAGCTACTCCATGTCTCTGTGGATCCCAGTTTCTTCCTTTAGGGTGATGAATACAATCATTTCTATAGCCTACAGTTGTTTCAGGGTTAGATGAGTACTTACGACCTGGTCAGCACATAGGATTTGTTTACACACTGTTTCTGGACAGTGTCAAGATTCTCAGTATGCCTCGAAGTCTTGAAGATAATCAGGGGGCCACTGTGGGCCATCCATTTGAGATTATGAAACCACCATGCATTTCTTTTTTGTCCTTTGTATTGCTGTTCAGAAAAGTCTGTGAAAGGAAAGTTGTAGTAGGAATGTAAGATATAATATGTAGCTACCACCTTCAATTCCAATTCAATGCTTAGCAATCTAGGGTTGATGAGACAGTAGGGCAAAATCTCTTACATTCAGAATAACTTCTAAGGTGATTAGTGTAGGAATTCCATTTTCCGGGTACAGACAGTTGAGGTCAAGAACTGTTAAGAGATTGGCTCATAAACTAACTCCAGGCCTTCATGTCAACATTCCATCCTGGAGCAGGCTCCAGGTGCTAAGGGAAAGAAGTTTGCATCAGGCAAGTCTAGACCTCAGCCCTCTTCGTATTTGCTCCCACTTCTTCTCTACACATATAAGAAACCCAGAGGAGTGAAACTTTTTGTCACAGCCGACCTGGAAGAGCCACACAACCCAGCCACCTGCATCTCTCCAGCTGCAGAGAGATGAGCTGGGCTGGGTGTTTGAGTGTGAAGCCTTAGGACCAGGCTCATAATCAGAGCCCCAAAAGGTGAGGTTTCAAGATGCTCACATAGAAGGTCAGATGGGGGCTTCTCATATGCCTGGGTGTTGCTGATGAGACAATGACCTTTGGCAGTTTCTTAGGAAGGCAGGTGTGCTTTGCTCCCCTGCCCACTGATGCTTGAGCTCCCTGTGGTTACATTCTGACTGGCTATGTATTATCATTCAAAGCTGTTTCTCTTGGCAAGACTCAGACTTTGTTGTTGCTGCCAAAAAGTGGTGGGGTCCATGCCAGTTGATTTTGGGGGATTAGGTTTTTTTCCCCAACACACAGAATATGTTATTTCCTGTCCACAGAGATACCTTTTTAAATGGCTCTGCCTTACTCAGCCTCTTATGGTACCCTCTGCAGAAGCCCTGGGGCTTATCCCTTGGCAATGCTAGTAAAAAAGAGGACAGAGACCATGGGTGAGGTGATAGGAAGGGAGGCCATGGTGAATATCACAGCCTGGTAGGACAGGACACTATTGGAGAGAGAAGCCAGGCCATGCTCCTTCGTCCACTATTTCCTCCACATTCATCAAGGGCCAGAATATGCGTGTGTGTCAGAGGGGCGTGGGAGTAGGGAAGAGATGCTCTACTAGAAAGAACCAAATGTTTATGAATCTGGTGTGGATGGTTAGGAGAATTGGATTTATTCCTTCTTCCACAGCCACACTTCAGGTGGGAATGAAGTACTCACAGATCTTCTGGTAGCTGCCTCTACTCAGATCTTAGTCCACGAAGCTCTCAAATCTATCACCAGTCTCAGCCTCCAACCCAGGCTGAAAACCTATTATAAGCATCTTCATCCATCAAGGTCTTAAAGAAGCCATTTTAAATGCATTTAAATGTTTGAAATAAAGACAAAACAAACAATAGAATATCATCCAAATTAAATTTAAAGCAAACCTCTTGCCAGGCATTGGTGGAACACGCCTTTATTCCCAGCACTGGGGAGGCAGAGGCAAGCAGATTTCTGTGAATTCAAGTCCAGCCTGGGCTACAGAGCTTGTTCCAGGAAAGGCTCCAAAACGATACAGAGAAACCCTATCTCAAAAAAAAAAAAAAAAAAAAAAAAAAAAAAAAAAATTTAAAGCAAAACCTGAAGGAAGTTTTTTTCAATTTCTCTTTTTTATCTCCTGTAACTGCTCTCATATAACATTGAGCCATATAAAGATGATGTCCACTGTGTGGGGGCTGTTAGGGATAGTCAGAGTGGCCTGGGTGGGAAGCTTGGTAACACTCTTTCACATCATTGAGAAATATCCCCAAGGAGAAGATGCCATTGCCACTTTGGTTTTGATTCAATGTTGGGATGGGGATCTTACTAGGATTTTGATTTACTGGGAAGACTTGCAAATGAAGCAACTTTTCAACTGAGGAAACCATACAACTGACTCAGATGGACTTGTGCAATGAATCTAATCTGCACCAGGAGCATAGTGTGCAGTCTTGACACCACCTGGCCTAACAAGGACATAGGCGGAGTATGATGCAAATTCACAAGTCTTCTCTTCCAAAAGGAGGTATTAACTTGGAGATTGTGGTTAGGAACATCCAGGCCACTGTGTCAATTTGACAACTGCCAATTTAGGGATACTTTGGGTTTTCAAAATCACTAGGAAATATCCCTCCCTTCCCTTGCCACTTGAAATCCCAAGCTAACTGACCCATTTCTCTTTAGCTCAACTAGCTAGTGTTCTGTATAGATCATTATATCCTCAAAAGTTTCCTCCAGATTCCAGGAAAGTGGCCAATAGGATGCAGGGCCCATTGGTCATATTAGCTAGGTTAATAAAGGAAAACTCAGGGGGAGTGATTATACTTATAAGAGCTTTCGCTATGCTGGACAATTAACATAACTCTTTTCTAATCTCCAAAACTCAGGTGATTTCACTCATTCATTTTAGAAGCTGAAACTCCTGCAGGTTCAGCAATTTATTTCCTATGATTCCACAAGGCTAATTGATGACATGGGCAGGACACAAACCCAAGCCTGCTGGGTTTTCTTTCCACTATGTCAAGCTACTTTATTATCCAATAATATATTTTTATCATACATTAAAGGGAGAAAAATTTCATTACCTAAGTGCCTTAATAGTTTTCAATCTAGAGGAACATTAAGTAAGCCTTTGCATAGAGAAACTAGTTATTCACCACTCTACAGATAAATTTGAAATTTAACTGTAGTGTCAATTGCAGCAGAGCATAAAACTAACTTGACAGTGTTACTGTGGAGTAGTCACAGTAGAACATAGAATTAACATGTCAGGAAATCCAGTCTCTCCTTCCACAGGGCCAGAGATGAGAAGCAGCAGAAAAAAACAAAATAAATAAGAAGCAAAGAAGAAAAACCTAAAGGATAGGAAAGCATGATTTAAACAAAAATATTAAAGATGTAATTATAGAAAAGCTGTGACTATTGGCGGGGGGGGGCTGCATTCTAACAAAGACAAATATAGTACATCCTGACATAAAGTCATTTGCCCAACTCGAGTCCTATTTTGTCCCATAGGGCCAATCTATTATGCATTAGCCCAAATTGGAGGTTCTGGGAGAGCAGGTCTAAGCAGGGCTGGGGCTGAAGGGGAATCTTGAGTATTGGCAAGTACAATGGGAAAGAATACTACTCATGAGACTCTGTGAAAACAAGCTTCTTTATTGGGAGCGGGCAGGAGACAGTTATACTGCAGGAAGAATGGCCAGTAGGATCCACGTGGTGGTATGTTATTGGTTGAGGCAAGAACAGGAGGGTGCTTCATTTGCCACAGGGCCTAGGGGAAGGAGCCTTATAAGGTCTTATAGAAAAGAAAGAAGTCCAGCCCCAACCCAGGATGTTTCAGTGGTCAGATAAGCAGCAACCAGTCCTCTCAGCCATGGAGCTACATGAGCCTATCAGTTGCTACCTGCACCAGGGCATGTCCCTGCCAAGGGATGCCTATCTCCTGTGGTCTGCTGGTATCCACAGAAGATGTGGGAGCAGCCAAACTCCTGTTGCTCTCAGGATTTTAGGCATGTTTCCAATCCATCTTAGCTTCAGGCCTTCCCCGTAATCATTTATCATGTTCTCAACAAGAACCAAAGCAAATAAGCTCCATGGATATATATCTCTCATTCTATAAATATTCCATACTCAAAACAGTGGAATCCCCAAACTACCATATGCACAAGGGCCACCAATACACCTTAATTAAGAAGCTTCCACTTGATTGGTCTGTAGGTAAGTCTATGGGTTGTTTTTGTTGTTGGTGGTGGTTTTTTGTTTTGTTTTTGTTTTTTTCTTGATTGATGATTGAAGTGGGAGAACTCAACTCACTGTGGTTCTGATAAGGTCTGGGAAAGTGATCCTCAGAGGTGTAAGAAAGGTAGCAGAATGCAAGCCTGAGAACAACCCAAGCTGTCTGCTTCAGTTCCTGCTTTGACTTCCTTCAGTAATTGACTATGATTGGGATGTGTAAGCCAAGTAAATCTTTTTCTCCTCAAGGTTGCTTCTGGTCATGGTGTTTATCACAACATTAGAAGACAGACTAATGCTAGCCCATCAAAAAAATAACCAGTGGCAAAGCCTTGGCTCAAGTAGATAATTCAGGGTATAGATGCCCTGAGATATTTTGAGAGACATATTCATGGTATGCCTCTTTGGTTCTTTTTGGTCTTAATTGTTCCTGTATTCTTCCTTTACTTGCTATGTTTGGTCTGGCTTGACATGGCAGTATAAAGGGTAGAAAATTTGAGATGACTATAGCAGGGAGTTCCCAGAATCTTAATGATGGAAAGAAGAACCAAGGTGGACAGGGGCTGACACTTGGCTCTAGCCCAAGACACAAGTGACCATGGGCCTGAGCCTCTGAAATTAGAAACCTCTAAAGGCAACACCCCAGATGAGAAACCTTGAGCAGAAAGGGCAAGAATCTAGGCTTATTGACTGACACACAGAAGAGGAGACCAGGGCCAGGGTTGAACTACCTCAGACCATACCTAGTATCAGATACCACCGTGACAGTGAGAATAAGTATTCAGGCTCCCTCTCAGCCCATTTAGTTGAAATTTCCAATTCTGAAAACCATTTTCCTGCCCTCATAATTTCAGTATTCCTTCTGGCCACTGTCTCATCAAACACTAGAACATTTATTCCTCTGTGTGTCAATAAGAAAAAAATAGTACAGAACTCAAATCTACTCCTCCTGCAATTATACTGGGTTAACTGGGTTGTTCTTTCTTAATCTTCTTTCAGTCACTTTAACACAGACACATATATTTGGACCCAGCCACTCTTATTGCCTCCCTGAGTATTTCAGCACAACCTCATGAGCTGAGATCCCAATGGAATAAAAGCAGAGAGTGAGTCAAGCACCATCCTTCATCTCTCTGCTTCCTGTATGTGGGTTCTGTGTGACCAGCTTTGGCAGGCTCCTGCCACCATGGGTTCCCTGTCAGGATGGACTGCACTCTCACACCGTGAGCTGAAAGAAATCCTTCATTCCTTAAGTTGCCTTTGCCAGGTACTTTTATCACTTCAATAAGAAACATGGCTAATGTAGATAGGTAAAGGACCCATTCGAGAGAACCAGGAAAATAAAAGGGATAGATGAGAACAGAGCAAAGATTCTGCTGAGTCATGGAAACATAGATAAAAGGTGGGTCTTATAAAACCGTAACAGTACAAACCACATGGAATGTTTCAAGAAACAGTTGACTATAACCCTAATTTCAAAGTTTTCTTATTGGAGTGCACACCAGCCTCTATGTTGGTACGTTGTGCATTTGACTGCTGCACACAACAACTGTAGCACCGTTCTACTTCTGTTAAAAGGCAAATTAAAAGAAAGCTAGCACAGACAGGGTTAGCTATGGGCAAAGTTCCTTCCTCCCAGGAAAAATGACACTGCATGACTAACAGACTCCCTGGTCACTTGCCATCCCAATTTTGGCCCCACCTCATTGATCTGAACAAGAATGGCTGGAGGTTTGAGTTAAGGCTGATGCAGGGCCAGAGACTCCTGACTGAATAAATCTGTGTTGACAGGCTAGACAGCATTACTTGGACTGTTTTTCCCATATCCAAGTTTTATTTCATTGTGAGGGTGCAAACTGTAACAGGAAACAAGTCCATGAAACATGTGTGGGATCTGTGATTACATAAACTCTTGCACTATTTTTCTGAGAGATATGTAAAAAGTTACCATATATTCAGTTACTTTGACATTTATTATGTCACAGTTCTAAAAGCTACAAGGCGCAAATAATGGTGTGGATAAGCATAAGTATAGAGTTTCAGGGAGAATCTAGCCCCGAGTACTGTTGTCTTCCATAATTCTTGGCTTCCCCTGATCACAGCTGCATCACTCACTCTGTTTCTGTGGTCCCTTAGTCTTCATCTTTCTATGTCTATTTCTAAATCTCTCTTCCTTGTACAGATACCAGTCTTTAGAGTCAGGGCTACCCTACTTCACTTACCTGCAAAGACCCTATTTTTATATCTGATCACAACATGTACAGGGAGGTAAGTACTTCATGTATCTTTGGTGTGGGACACCATTAACTCTCAATAGCTGGTATTCAAACCACTCACTCTGTTCTGCTCTTTGTAGCATGAATACATCATTCCTTACATGGCCATGCACAGCATCTTTTATATTTATTCACAGATGAAGGTAAAGGAGGCAAAGCAAAATGGGGAACAAGCTATACAATGTGACTCCCTACTGTTACTGTGTGTGTTGTTTTGTTGTTGTTGTTGTTGTTGTTTGTACATGCTACATCTCTCATCCCAGCTGTTAATACTTCTCTTTCAATTCCCAATTGGGCCTTGCTTTTCTGTCTCCTAAATGTTGGCTCCAACACATACAGAAATAGTTGTCTTTTGATGATAATCTTGGCCCCAAGAGAAGATGTTTTTTCTAGCATTTTAAAGCTAAGACGGAAGTTCATATGAGCAGGTGACTGAGACTTTTGACTGGATACAAAAGAGGTAACATGTAGATCACAAAACAGTTCACACATGTTTTTTGTTTGTTTTTGTTTTTTGTTTTTTGAGTAACACATTAACTGCTAAAAAAAAAAAACATTTCAATTTACCCTTGTTATTTATCTTATATACAGCATTACGGTCATATCTTTCAAGGTCCTATACTTCATATTAGAATGTTGCTGAAATGGATACACTTCTCCCTTTTCCTTTCAGAATGAGGATGGAGGAGAGGTCATATTCTCTTGACTTGAACTCCAGCATTTATGCAGAATTGAGGTTTCAATTAACCTCACAGACATTGTTCACTCTTGGCTCTGTCACAGAGTGATTTTGGCATCACAGGCAACTGTTCACCTCAAAGGTGTCTCTCCAGAGGAGAACCTGGCTGAAGGCTGATGTCGATGAGAGCTGTCACTCAAATAGCTCCAGGTAGTCAGGTAGCTTGTCTTGCTGACCACAGGGGTACATCAAGAGTTCCTTCCCCAGGGAGGTTATGGGCTCTTCCTGTCAATCAAAGCACAGGATCATGTGGCAGCTGTGTAGTAGATACCCTTGCTACCTCCTCAGAATATCACTCCTCTACTCTAGGCTTGTGCAAACCTATATTGGCCTATGGCAGTCTTAAAAGGGATTTTGCTCTAGGCAGCTCCCCTTTCCTGCTAGAGCCTAAATTCTAGCAAAGGATGGTCCACAGAAATGACCAGTATGTTCATCTCCAGTATTGTTAGCTCCTGTGGGATATCTCTGAGTATGTCAGGAGGATATGATAAAGGACACAGAATTAAGATTCCTCATTATCGGGAGAATTATCTGCCACCCCTCCCATTGCTTGCTTTACTATGTATCTATAGGGCAATAATTCCCAAGATAAATTAGGCATATGTGTGGCTTCACCTTGTGATATTCCACCAAATCTGCCAGGGTGGCATGCTGCAGCTGGTCCACACCCAGGAAGCTGTAAGAGTCGGCAGATGCATCTATGAGGAAATGTTTGCAGCCCTCCTCAGACAGGTAGGACAGGGCATAGCCCTTGATCTTTTCACTGACTCGGATCAGAAAACTGCCAGGCACACCTGTACTCAGAAGTTCATTTGCTTTTTTTAGTGTGAGAATCCCTGTGGAAAGGGAAATAAAAGTCATTTTAGCAAAGTCTGTGTATGCCACTCCTTTGTTGCCCCTCACTGTATCAGTAGAGTTTGGTGGTAGGAAGAACTATTCCATGTGTATTTTGAGGTCTTTTGGAATCACTAAAACAAACAAATAAACAAGCAAACAAAACCCTTGGTATTTGGTAACCAGACAAACACAAAACAAATAGAGTTTGTCAATTTGACACATGATGGGGGGGGTCACACTGGAAGAAGGACTCCTCAATTGAAGAATTTCCTCTGTCAAGCAGGTCTGTGGAGTCATTTTCTTGAGTAATGATTGATGTGGGAGGGTTCAGCCCTCTTTCAGTGTGCCACCCCTGGAATATAGTACTGAGTTGTATAAGAAACCATACTGAGCAAGCCAGTAAGCAGCCTTCCTTCTTGGTCCCCGCTTCAGTTTCTGCTTCCAAATTCCTGTCATAAGTTCCTGTCTTGCCTTCCCTCAATGACGTATTGAGATTTGGGAGTTACAAGGGAATAAGCTCTTTCTTCCCCAAGTTGCTTTTGTTCAGTGTTTTAATCAGAGAAGCAACCCACGACAGATAGTAAAAGAATATATTTACAAACAGTCTTACTTAGAGATCCATTTGGATTGACACAAGCTGTCTACCACTTATGAAGGTCTGGTGCGTTATCTTGAGGGATTCGTCAGATCCAAAGTAAACTTCAGATGCTCTTGTAGGGCCACTACTGTCTATCAGTGAGGACTCACATCTGGGAAGTGACACCTTGCTCTAAAACAGCAGGTCTCACACAGAATCATATGGGAGACTAAAGCACACTGTGGTGAAGTTAATGTGGTTTGCATAGACGATGAACTGAAAGGGAAAGACCCACCCTGAGTGTGGGTAACACTATCCTATTTGCTAGTAGATGAGATGGAAAAGAGGAGAAAGATAGCTGAGGGCTTGAATTTTTTCTCTACTTCCTGATCCAATATGATGTGACATATTCCCCATGCTAGTGTTTCCTGGTCCGTGATGAAGTGAAGAGCCTGCCCCTCATTCCCACTGCCAATGTTTCTCTGTATGGGTGGTACTGCTATTCACAGGGCAGAGGTCAGGGCTTCTACTGAACATGCACAAAACAGTTGGGTACTATAAAAATTATTCAGTACAAAGCATCAATGGTGCTAAAGTTGAAACAGCCTAGTCTAGGAGGCCCTGCAAGTTAGTGGCAGAACCAGAAGATACCCTGATCTGCTGAGTGCTGGATACCAGTACTGGGTCTTCTGAATTCCACTAAAACTGATCTTCAATGTATGTATCCACTGGTCTTTGAAAGGCTAGAGCTTAACTTGTGATATGTGTTTGTGTGTGTGTGTGTGTGTGTGTGTGTGTGTGTGTGTGTGTGTGTGTGTGTTTTCCGATGTGATAAGCTCTACATACACCCAGAACACAATGTTTAAAAAAATCTATAAATAGATTTTTAATAAGGGGAGGAATTTGAAAAGCCTCATCCCCTGCCCCAAGCCAAGATGAACCCAACACTTCTCCTACCTGCTCTTTGCCCATCACTGTTGAGGAAGACGAAAACCCAGCATGAGTGCATGTATCAAGCACTGGGGATGGGAAGGTGCTGATAGATCCCTCTACTAAGATAGGAAATGGCATCCAAAAGGGAAGCATCTCAAGGCATCTCTCCCATAGACCCCAGCTCTATTGTTGTGCCTCTCAGAAAGGTTGCTGATTCATGTCTACCATAAACATCCACCACAGTTGAAATATGAGATAGCCTCTTCCTGCCCACCAAACACACCCTAGTTCATGTCTCAAATGTTTGGTTCCTGGATGCTGGTGCCATTTGGGGACATTGTAAAACTTTGGGAGCTAGAGCCCAACTGGAGGAAGTAACTTGAGGGCTGCCCATTTGTTTATTTTCTTCCTCTGTTTCCTATCTACCATGAAATTAGAACTTTCCCTACATGCTCCTGTTATCAAATGGTCTGCCTATGTTCACAGTGCCAAACAATGACTGACTTGAACCCTCTAAGATGAGGAATAAATATTGTCTTCTCTAGGTTGTTCTTTGAGGCATCTTTGGTAGCAGCAACACAAAGTATGAACATTCAACCTGTCAGTCATTGTTCTATATTTTCTTTTGTGACACATGGGTGACAGTGGCCCTGCAGTTACTGAATGAGCTTCTTAGTTCAGAAGCTCAAATAATGGCCCAGCAGACACAGACTTCTTCCTTGCACTGTCTCTTTTGCCTTTCTTTTGCCTTTTGCCATTGTCTGTTGAATCTCTGGTTCAACAGACAAATTGTGTATAAGCCAAAGATTGTAAGAAAGCCACAAGCAAACACTTTCTGCAAGGACTACCCCATGATCGTGAGTCTTGGAGACAGAAGCATTTATGACAGCAGTTCCAGCCCTGCTGGTGGCTGCTTCCTCTTGCACAGGCTCAGCTTGATCCGCCGGCTTCCCAAACAGCCAGACCCTGGCATCCTTTGTGGTGGCTTCTATCCCATGACCTTCTGCATCACTATTGCCCTTCTGAGATGACCTGGCTTTTTAAGGACAGGCCCAAACAGGACAGCTTTTGCAGTGATTAAGATCTATTTTACCGAAGAACCATGTGTTCCTTGTGCTGCTGTTTCTCAGCACCGTGAGACTGAGCTAAAGGGAAGGCAGAAAGCACAGGCAGGAGAATGGCGTCCTTCTGAAAAGCCGGAACTGAAGCCCTGTTCTTGGGGGGGGGGGCTGTTCTGAACTCTTCACACAAGAGCTCATTTGCTCTATACAGAAACCCATGCCCATATTTACCGCCTCCCCATTCACAAGGGAGAAAGTGCAGCTCACGCCTTGATGTTCTGGAAATTAAATTCCAAAACTCCTTGCCTCTTTTATTTCTCTTCATTTTCACCCTTGTAAGGTAGAAATTAAAGACTAGGACATTAAAAAAACAACAAAACAAAACTGTGTTTTTATGGTATAAAATTAGAAAGCCGCCACACAAAACTGTGTTTTTATGGTATAAAATTAGAAAGCTGCCACACATACCCAGATATAGGGCAGGCCCAGGAAAGACATGAAAAGACCTCACGTGTACACTTCATCCTGATCCTTGGCAGAGAGAACACCTACAACTACAGAAAACAAACACCAACACATTTAACAATAGTGAAAGGGCTGTGGAGATGGCCCAGTGGGTAAAATGCCTGATACACAACTAAAAAGTCCTGAGTTCCTACTCTTAGCACCCAGGCCAAAGCTGGGTGTTGAATCTGAGGCACAGTGCTGGAGAGATGGAGACATGCAGGTACCAAGGACAAGCTGGTCAGCAAGTTACAGGATCAGTGAGCATGGTGTCTCAAAAGCCAAAGTGGAGAGTGACAGAGGAACAAGTTTGACCTCTGCACACCCATGCACAGGCATGCAGGCCAGCACACACATGCACAGAGAAACAGATAACATTGTTATAATGGACAGCAAGGTAGAAGGCAGAACAAGGGAAGCCGATAAGGAAGGTAAATATCACTAACATCAAAAACACAAATGTATGAAATGTCATGAGAAAAACAGTTTTTCTTTAAAAAAAAAAAAAGCCAAAATGGTGGTAAATTTTATATAATGTGACACAATAATAAATGGAAAGATATCTGCATGCCTTGTATCCATGAAAAAATAAACCACAGGTTGGTTGTACATGATATATCAAAAACTCATAAAGGAGAAAAACTAAATTGAAGAGCACTAAAATGAAAAATTGTACCTCAAAATGTGCAGGGTGTTAAAAGATAGATCATAGACCAAAAGTAGGTATAGCCCATATAATTGATAAATGATTAGTATTTAGAATATATAAAATTCTACAGAGCAAAACAAAAATTCAATAAATGTCCTTGGAAAATGATCAAACATCTGAAGAATTATTTACAGCAAACACTCACCCAACAAATACAGGAGGGGTTGAGCTCACTGCACATCAGGGCAAATGCAATCATTAAATCCACTGTGGAGCCACAAGACAGAAGGAAATGAGATAAGGCAACATCAAGCACTGGTAAGTACAGAGAAAAGCAGAAAGTCGGGCATGGCGGCAGGAGTGTACACTAGGGTAATCACACCAGGGCATTCAGCAGTTCTCAGTATGGATTGGGTGTACCTTGTTCAACACACTTATCCACAAGTGTTTCAGGTTTGGGGGTTTTCAGGAGGTCTACAAATTGAGCATTTAGGACCAGAAAATATAGGACAAGAAGCATTCTAAAATCTGAAATATTTGAGCAACAAGTTAGTGCAAGTTCTGGAGTATTTCTGAGCTTTGGCTATTTGGATTAGGAATGTTCAACACACATATTTAAAGATACATATGTCTCTCCTTTCCAGAAATTCAATGTCTAGATAAAGTCTCTGATGAAATTATGCTATATGGGCATGACGAGATGTGCTCAAGAGTGACATTAAGCCATTTATGTAGTACTAACTAGTAAACACATGAGCAGTTGTATTTCAGAGAGAGAAGTATGATCCACCCTCTCTCCATCATGGAAATGTGAAACTCAGTCTTCCTAAAATGGAAGATGAGGATATATAGAGAGACTGCATATTTATTATCCCATTATTTATTTATCGTGTTATTTATTTTGCTTATAACTATGACAAATATTTGTATAGGAACAATTCAACAATGTCATACTTATAAAGTATTATATGGAGCACTCCAGAGTTGTGTTTTCTCGGCAAAGCTCCCAGCAGAATGTTAGTCCTGCTGTGCCTTCTAGCTTTCCAGGACTCCTTCAGACAGAACTGCCCGTTCATACATCAGAATTCTTAATGACATTGGCTAACACTTCCAATAACACTTTCATACCCTGATGTTAAAAAAACAACAACACAGAAATGAAAATGTGACTGCTGTCATAATCACTGACGACAGCATACAGCCACTGTCCGGGGACACAGAAACTACAAAGGTTAATTTCCTGTGCTTATCTTAGAAAGGAAAACTAAGGACAGCAGACAGTCCTGGGAAAAGCACACAGAATCAACCCAATCCTCTGTCAGTCTCTGACAACAGCACAGAGGGAGGGACACTTACAACCCTGCCCCTGGAGGAGGTGGGAGGCCCCCAGGTATGAGCAAAACTACAGTCTCTCCCTCAAACACATTCAAGGACAGCTGGTAGATCTGCTGGGCCACAGCTGCAAAAGCAATAGTCACGGAGAAGCTGCCATGGGTGAGCTGGGGGCTTCAGAAGTGGTTGCTCAGGTTGTGTATTTGGGAACTCATTCTCTGTGATCTATTTATGTGTTTAATGACACGACTGAGAAATGAGATGCCTTAAACATAGAGCAAACCAAGATACTCAATGTGCTAAGTAGAAGAGAATGCCGTGGATGTATCCTTAGGTAAGACGTCCAACTCAGCCATAGGTCATTCCTTCCTTCTTCCTTTTCTGAGTTGGGGTTAGAACTGAGAACTTTGTATATTATCAGCAAATAACTCTGTAGAGCTATCCCCCAGGCACCTAAGCACAGGTCTTAAAGAAACAGCTGACTTTTCTTGAAATGAAATAGTTCTGAGTATTTCACAGTGGAGCCTCGGTTAAGCAAGTCTCTTAAGTCAAATGCTGAAATGATCAGCTGATTCGGTCTGGGGACTCTAAACACTCCACCTTCCAGAGCATTGGAAAGAACAGATCAAAGTCCCAGGATTCAAGATCAAAAGGCTCCAGATTCTCATTTAAAAGATGAGGAAATTTGGGCTCAAGTTGGACAGCTATAGAAAGAGACCACTTGTTTCTTCATGGCCACTCATCTAGTTAAGAAAGAGCGGCTTATAGCTGGCTTTCTGCCTGCTAACCCTGCCTCACTACATCAAACTGCCCCACTGACTTTCCAGGGGAGGAAGACAGTGGCATCACTGAAGTTACACTCTCTCTTCTGAGTCCCCATCTACCCTGGCATGCTGTATTTGCGGTGAAAAATTGACCCTCATCATGTGCAGTGGCCATGAATGCCTACTGCTTTCCAAGTAGACACAAGAAGGCAGCTCTTTGGAAAGAACTGAGAAAATGCTTTGTGGACATACTGTGAAAGAATCCTAGCACAGCACAAATAAGGGTGTGTGTGGGGGGGGCTTACTGTTTGTCTTTCTCTGAGCAAGCACTGTTTGATGTGCCAACAGAGATGGTCTCTGTACTCACCATGGAACCAGGGAGCAATGGTGTCTGAGTTTTTCTGGTAACCAGCACGGAATGGCAATTGTTCCTCTTTGAACCATCGGATGATGTCTTCCTGGGTGGAGCTGGACTCTGTCCTTATCACTCCCTGATTCCTGCCATGGGTAAGATGAGTCTCCAGTTAGAGCTAACTAATTTGAAATAGTGTCCTCCACTCTGCTGTATTCATAGACCAATGTGTTGCTCAGCCTCCATCAAAGAGTCTTCCCTATCCAGCAGATGGGAACATATTCTGAGGCTCACAGCCAGACATTGTTCAGCTGTAAATGTCTTCATCACATCCCTACCCTCAGGGCTCAGGAAGCCATGTGGAAAAGGACACAGGAAGAGTGTAATAGCTACGGGGGAGGGGGGGATGGATGACACTAAGAAGAGTGTCTCCTAGACACAACAGGACTGACACACACATGAGCTCACAGAGATGGTGGCAGCATGCACTGGGCCTGCACAGGTCTGAGTCAGCTGGGATCCAGTGCTCAGTGTGGGAAGTGGACAAGCGCTCCCATTCCTAACCCAGACCAACTAACAAAGGGGAAAAAATCAGTTTTCTCACAGGTGTACAAACCACACTTAAAGGAAGCAGGCCCCATGCCCAGAAGCAAATGCCTACATAAAATGAACTTGATGGTGTTCTAGGAATTTTTCTTTTGTCTTATAATACTTTGTTTGGGCTGTTTTGTTTTTGTTTGTTTGTTTGTTTGTTTGGTTGGTTGGTTGGTTTTTTGTTTGTTTTGTTTTTGTTTTTGTTTTTTATCTCGCTGGTCTTTGTATTATATATTATGATTTCCAATTTTATGTTTTTAATGTTTGTCATACTTTTTCACTGTTTAAGTTATTTATTTTATATTCTGGTTTGTTAACTTTTCTGTTTGCCTGCTTGTTTTCTAAGGATAGAGAGAAAGAAGATATAGAGTTGGATGGGTAGAGATGTAAAGAGACCTGGGAGGAAATGAGTGAGGGGAAACTTGACAAGAATAAGTAGTGAGATATCCATCCCACCCACGCCCGTTATACTGACCACGCCCATTGGGATGTGGGAACAGGTGTGGGCCTGACCAGTGGACTCTAGGTCTATATGGGTCCTGACCAGGAAACTCTCTCTTACTTCTGGGGCCAAAGACAGAGAAGACCAGAGGACGTCCTTGGAGCAGGAACCTGAGGTGGTCGTCTGTTTCTTATGTAAGTGAATTCCCCCTGAATAAACTTCAATCAGCCTGTATTGTGTCTCAGAATCTTATTACTTGCTTTAAGAATATATTGTATAAATTTTCAATAAAAGAAAGCTTATGGTAATTTATGATAATCGGATTATAGATGTGATATTTTTATTGTGCTAAAGAAGAATTAAAGTTTTAACTGTAATCTAAGGGAAAAAATAAATAATCCATCATACGTATGCATATATCATATAGCTTCACACATACGTGTGTGTGTATATATATATATAGTATATATATGTGTGTGTGTGCGTGTATGTGTGTGTATACATATCTATGCACATACAATTGGACTGCATCAATTCAAACAATGGAGAACTGGAAATATTTCAAGAAAAAAGTTTCTACTATATTAAACATATACAGATATTTTTGCTTGTCATTATTTCCCAAACAACACTGTATAAATGTTTATTTATTTATAGGCACTTACATTAGTCATTATAAGTGATTTAGAGATTATTTAAAATACAGGGAGATTATGCATGCTTTACATGCAATATTGCACATTTGGCACCATTTTATACAAGGGGCTTGGGTGTCCTTCACATTTTGCTCTCATTAAGGGGTCTTGGGAAGTCCCCATACAACTTTATACAGAGAGGGAGAGCTGAAGCGGAAGAAGGAAGAGGGGGCAGGAATGGGAGGGGGGGAGAAGAGAAGGGATACAGAGGTGGGAGAAGAGAATTATATGCATTTCCATTTCCAACATGTAATCACGAGGTAGAGTTAATGGTAGGTTGGGCCCCTGACATGCCACCATTGTATAGTACTTCAGGATCAGAGAGAGGTAAACACATTCATCTGTCTGGTCCTAAAGGACCAGTCATAGCAATTACCACTACTGTGTTACATTCAAATTCACTTTACTATGGGTTAGAAGTTCCACTAGCTTCCAATTAACATTTGAAAAAAGGAGCATTCAGAAGTCCAGCTATTTTCCTAGAGAGAAAGGATGCACAAACAAAGGCAAGCACATGTAATGAGATAGCTGCCTCTCTAACTTGTTCATCGCTTGCTTTTCCTCTTCTTCCTCGGTTTCTGCTCATCTTCCTCGCTTGCTTCTTCTCTCACACTTTGAGGAGGATTATTTGTACTAAAAGATGCTCTTGGAAGAAAAGGGGAAAGGAAATGAGTCTGCAAACCAGGGAGGGAAGGTAAGTAAACTCAGTATCAGAAGGGGCTTCTGGAATGGGTGGGTTCTACTACATAAGGCAGATCTGCAAGGTAATAAACTTATTTTCAAATCCTGCTCAAGAGGCTGCTAGATGAGCAGAATCTAACTCTAAAAGAAAGAGACTAAATGAACTACTGGAATTTCCTGTCATACAAATTAACATGGCTCCTTGTGATTCTGCTGTCAGCATATCATATCATGGGTTCCACGTGGCATGTCAGCGCTGCAAACATCCATGCATATATGCAAATATAGGTGTATTATCACTTATCAGAGGATTTTAGAGAAAATGTCTTATAATATTTGACTTTCCCAGGAAGCACACCTGGCATCCATATGAGGTTATATGACAAATTATCACACTACTTTCCACATTAGCTTCCTTTTCTCAGAGATGGAGTAAAATTCCACATACATAGGACAGGCTAGTGTCTATCTTCCTCTGGGCTGGTTCCTGGCTGACCTGTGTCTTAGCTGCCCAGAGTCGCCTCATCCACTGACAAAAGCTCTTTGTGAAGTGTCTTAAGTTGGAAAAAAATGATCTGGATACAACCAACAAGAACTGTCACCTACCCTTTAAAAGGCCACCTTCATTGTAACCCATAAAATACTTTAAAAACTATAGAAAAGGAGCATTGTGTGAGCCATATCCCTTGCTTCTCCATGAAGGTGCCAGAAAACAAGAAAAAGCTGTTCACGAAAGCCTGCGGCCAGTTACACTAGGCAGAGCCCTGTGCAGGAGTTTATTTGTGACGTATTTCCTGACTTTATTTTTAGCTGTAAGTGAAAAATAAAAAATAAAAACTCATTTCCCAAAATGTGTACAGGGTCATTTAATATTGGTCATCACATCTCAATATGGAACTTTCAGTGGAATAAGGAGAAATAATTATAGTAGGAAAAATAATTCACCCTTGTGTTTCCTCTGAGGTCATAATCCCCATTTAGAAAAAATAATTTAAAAAACTTAAAAAAAAAAAAACAGAGATTATTTGCTGCATTTGCCAAACTCTTTTAACAGAGAAGTATTTTTAGTTTTTCTTTCAGAAGGCAGTTCCAGTGCAGTCTGGATCATATAATCAGTAGTTTATCTTAAACATTTCTTTCTAAATATTAGAATATTAAGGCTAAAGATATAGCTCAGTGGTACAGTGCTTGCCTAACATGTAAGAGGCTCTGGGTTTGATCACTACTACAAGCAAACAAATAAATATTAGTATATTGACAATTCTATATACCAGTAGTCATTTAAAAATGAATTTGTTAGTAAACATGAGTGATGGGGTTTTATTCCAGGTATCACTATATTCTTTTGTTTCTTGTTTTTTGCCTACCAGCATGTGTTGTGCCTAGAAGGTAAAGGTACTTTCATCACTAAATAGAGACTTGGTTCCAAGATGGAGTATTTTGAAATCCTGAAAATATTAATTGGCTCTGCATCTTAGAAAGATGCCATCAAACCCTGACTCTTCAGCAATAGAAAGCAGACCCAGGAATGTGGATGGAGTCTTCTTACCTACAGGATCCTACTTTGTTATTTTTTAACCACTAGGGGCAATGTTGAGCATCATACATCCTGCCATCAATGCTTCCTTTTCCTTTCAGCTTTCTGCACTGGGTAGAGGAGAAACAGGAAATCACCTAACTAGATATCTTCATCCTGTGGCTGGGTTCTAATTATAGCCACTGTAGATATCTTACAAGAGAGAAAGCAGGGTTAGAGGCAAGCCTGCATTGACCTAAGCAGCAATCCAGTACCCCCACCACCACCACCACGTCCCAAGACACACAGCTTTAATCAGCCAACCCAGTGCTATGAAGCTATCTGTGTGGTTTCTTACCCTAAAGACTTCGGAGGATTTCCTAGTGGGTACAGGAACTGGGGCTTCGGGGGAAGAGGCGGTCTTCTGGGCTTCTGTGGACCAGTTAGAGGGTTCTGTAGTCCCTCTCCACTCCTACCCCTTTGGGATAGCCTCTTGTAGTCTTCCCGTGCTTGTTTAGCTAAGGACCGTCGCTTCTCATCAGCTGCCTTGGATTTTCGCACTAGAAAGACAACAATGTCTGAGGAATTCCTCTGGGCTTGCCCACAGACACAGGATCTCAGCCCTGCACAGTGGTGCCTGGGGAAGGCTCCTGGCAGAGTTGGCCTTGTGTTAAATATTAGCAATCACTCCTGTACCTACTATCACATGTTAAGGGCTCTCTTGTGATCGCTGCAGCATTCCTATCTGCATTTCGGAGCTCAAGGCTTTCTGAGCTCAAGGCTTTCTGAGAAGAAGAAAGAAAAACAAAGGATAAAAAGAGAAGGGGATGATACATAACAAGACTGTTTCTGCACTTAGTAAGACTAAACTGTGAGGCCTGGTTGGAGAGACAAGGAACACTAGAGGCCAGAACCACACCCCTGATACATGCATGGTTAGGATGAAGTGCATCTCTACTCACCACATCTCTGACACATGTGGTCAGCATGCAGTGCATCCCAAGTCATGAACAAAGACTAGGAAGGACTTCTCTGTAGCAGGTGAATTAGGAAAAGAACAGCAAGGCTTGACATATCTAGGGACCACCATAGGCTTAATTGAATTGGCCAAACAGACAGAAAGTAAAGGATTTTTTTTTTCCATAAACATGTTGTGGAGAATTTCAGAACAATATGTAAAAGTACAAACACTTTGCAGGATTCCTTTTAACATTAATTAATTTCTAAAATAGAGGGGTTTGTCATGTTTTAGCCATGTAGTGTTAAAGATTAATGCAGGATATAGTAACTCTCTACTTTCAGGGCAGTGAGATTTGAGACATGGTTTCTCTATATAGCCTTGGCTATCCCAGAACTTGCTCTGTAGACCAGGCTGGCCTGGAACCCAGAGATCTGCCTGCCTCTGCCTCTTCAGTGCTGGGGTTAAACGGATACATCACTACTGCCTGCCTTCAATGTTTCAGGAAGTTTTGGTTTGTTTTTCTTTTTTGCAATAACCATTTTCATTGAATTTTTAAAAAATAATTCAGGCATTGTGGGTTAGATATTGTCATGTTTAACATTGAAGACACACTAAAAACTTCATCATACAAGAGTTTCAGTGCTTAGCACAATAAGGCCACAAACTTTTAGCATAATTGATTTTAATGGAACTGCAGACTAATTCAAGACCCTTAGAAGCCTGAGAATCTTGGTGCTTAGATTCTGCCTGCCTCTCTATCCCAAGTGACTATCAGGTAATCGAGTCTTCTCTGTTGGTGCCAAGCAAAGATTCCAATCCATTCTTCAGCCTGGGTTGCCTGTCCTCTGCCTGTCCTGCCATCCTGGTTTGGCCCTGGCAGTACAAGCTCAAAAGAGGGTCAATGTTGGGTCAGAGGCATAGAGTCATGAGAGTGATCCACATACACCCTACCTTTCAATTGTGTATGCTTTGTATTACAAAGTTACATTGTGGAATATTATTTTAATATATGTTAACATTCATTTATGCTGTGGAATATTTGTTTAATGATGCTAAGATGTGTTGCATTCTTTTATATTGTATGTGTTTAACTATGTGAAGTGGTGTTAATATGCTTGGCTGAAACACCTGATTGGTCTAATAAAGAGCTGAATGGTCAATAGCAAGGCAGGCAAGAGAAAGAATAGGCAGGGCTGGCAAGCAGAGAGAACAAACAGAAGGCGAAGGATGTAAGAGGGGGAGCAAAAGAGCAGGAAAAAAAAGGGATAGAGGACACCAAGAGCCAGCTACCTAGCTACACAGCTTATTCTAGCTTACACAGAGTAAGAAAAAAAGAAAGGTATATAGATTAGAGAGAGATAAAAGCCCAGAGGCTAAAGGAAGATGGGATAACGTAAGTTAAGAAAAGCTGGCTAGAAACAAGCCAAGCTAAGGTGAAAAGCAAAACAGAATAAGAAGTAAAATTCAAATGAATAATTTAAAATCCAGCTTCTCCAAGAAATTTTCACCACTCTTTCCTTCATAATTCAGATGTTTAAAATAGTGATATTTTATACTACTTATAATGTTTTCTTCTCCAAGAAAGGGACATACTTTAATGTCATTGAACATTCTTCAAGGAATTTTTTCCACAGCTATATACAATTTCACCATACAGAAACATCATAACTTAACAGTTATCTTTACACAGTTATGATGTTTCTGAAAGCCATTCTGCTACTCAGGCACCTGAGTAGCTTCTTGATAACATTTGAGTGACAACTTGATGGATGCACTCTCTGTGCCTCCCGGATGAATCGTTGAGGTGTAGAGGAACAGTGGAGAGCCTGGATGGTGCTTCTGAGGCCCCCGGGTACTCACAAGATGCCTGCCATTCTGAATCCTCCTTCCAACTCTTGTATATCTGCTTGGTTTTCTCATCCTCTGTTTGTTTCACTTCTTCGTCTTCTTTTTTCTTTACGGGTTCTTTAGTCTGTTTGAAAATAAAAATAGAGATGGGAGTTGTGAAAGAAAGGGACAGTTTCTGTAAGAGGGCATAAGGCACCTGAGGTTCCATTTAACAGTATCTGACCTGCTAGGGAGGTACTTGGTGTCAGCAATGCTTCAGCTACCTCAATGTGGGACTCTAGACTGTTCCTGCTGCCCTTGCAGGCTGTTTCCCCAAAAGTGAGAAGGAATGTCACATAGAGTTACTGTGAGCATCCATGTTTTTAGGAGTGCCTGGCACAGTGCATAGCACATAGGAGCCTTTTTCCAAGCAGTCCTTCCCTAGACAGGGCACTTAGCTATCCCAAATATACTTCCTGATGTAACCATGCGGAGTCATGGAGCCAGTGTAGACACTGACCTGCTGTTGCTAACAAGCTCCCAAGAGCAATCTTAACTGGGTAGTGTATAAATGTTCCCCAACCTTGCACCCAAATAGGAGAATGTGATATGTGATTTGGGGTGCTCAAAAAAAGGAGTGAAGTGCTTTATTTGCCCTTGAAAATGCACAAAAAGTATCACCTTTGAAAAAGGGAAATAAATACACCACAGTGTGAGTTCAAGTTCGGCGCAAACAATTTTGTGATACCGTGTCTCAAAATTAAGAGGGTCATGAACACAGGTTAGCCACAGACCAGCTTTGTGAAAACTCTATTCCTGGCTTGCCTAGCATGTGCAAAGCTCTAAGCTCAATCCCCCTTGCTACAGGAGGACGAGGAGGGGGAGGAGGACTACAAAAATTATGATGATGACTTTCCAGCTACAAAGATGGATCCAATGTGTAAAGTACTTGCTGTATGAACTTGAAGACCTGAGTTTGAATCTCTGGTATCCATGCAGTAGCTGGGCCTAGGGGCATGTACCTGTAACTTCAGCACTGGCAGGATAGAAACAGGTGGATACTGGGGCAAACAGCATGTTCTAGGTTAAGTGAGAGACAACATCTCAAAAAAATATATGAAGCCATTAGAAGAAGACATCCATTGCCTTCCTCTGGCTTCTATATGCTCATATATTGGCAAGTGCATCCTCTCCCAGGTAGATATCACAAACACACACACACACACACACACACACACACACACAAACACCATCCCATCCCCAGTGTGCACAAAGATTTCCTTGTCATAAAAGCATTTTACCACAATTAAAATCAAATCCTGGTTTGGATCACTGTAGGAAACCATTGACCACCATCATTAAGGCAGATATGCTCTGAATCTGTGCTTAACTATTTTTTGAGCACATCTTCAACTTTTACATTTTTCTTACATTGTTTTCCTGCATAGAGCCACACTCTCATTGTTGGTGTCACAGTGTTTTATAAAAACCCAAGGAACAACTTTTGATTCTTAAGGTGACTACTAAAATTTGCCATCTTTTATTGAAGCTATTTATGAGCCTGAAGAGCCTAGCTTGCGATTTTCAAACTTGGACAGAAGGAAGAACACAAACCCTTAAAAGAAGGACTATGTTCATTCAATACAGCTCTTCCTAGGCAGATGTGAACAAACCAGTTATGAAAGAAACATTCTCCCCAAGTCAAGACTCAGCAACACTGGGGATGCTGGAGACACTGGCGGGAACCCAGACAACCAAAAGGCAAATGTGTCAACAAGCCCACCCCAGCACAGGGACCACTCATAGGAGTTCTGCCCCTGGAACTGTTGGCCCAACTTGAAGGCAGATCCACTAAAAAGCTTCCTGCAACCTACCAATTGTTTTTGGCTTATCTAACTTGGGACCAGGCAGTGGTGAGGGTGAGGCGAGGAGTGCTTGTAACTTCTTGTTGCTTCTCCGTCTTGCTTCCCTCCCATTCTCCTGCCTCCCGGATGGAATGTCTTAGCAGAGGAATCAGCTATGTATCACGAGTGTATGTATTTATTTAATCTCTCTGTCTCTTTGTCCCTGTCTCTGTCTCCCTGTGTGTTCATATGTGAGGCTTCATCTGTGCAGGAGTGAGACGGCATGTAGAGGCTAGTTTTCACATTGTGTTCCTCCATCATCTCCCTACCTACTTTTTGAGACAAGTTCTTTCATTGAGCCTGGCATTCCTTGACTGTCTTGATATGACTGGCCAGCAAGCCCCAGATACCTGCCTGTTTCTGAGTATATATTTCTGAATTATAGGCACACACGACTGCACCCACACCTTTACCCTGAGATCAGAATTCCAGTCTTCCTGTTTGCACAGCAAGCAGTTTACCAACTGAGCTATCTCCCAAGGACCTGTTTATTTATTTTTTAAATAAACTCAAAACATAGTAGCAACATCAAGTTAGGACTTTCACTCACTCTGATGCCCAGCATGAACAAGAAGCCAGGCAATGTATTTTACTTTTATTTATGTGTGTGTATATGCACACTTGTGTGCAGGTGCCCTTGTTGGACAGAAGAGGGTATTGAATTTCTTGGAATCTGGGGAATCTGTGAGCTGCATGGTAGTTAGCGGGAATCAAACTGAGGCTCTCTTCTAGAACATAGGGTTCACCCATTCCACTCACACCCCCACCTAGTGCCGCCTGCCCAGATTGTTGTTTATGAAGAAGTTTCAAAAGTTAATCCACTAATGGAAAACTATTAAGAAAATACCACAGAGAGTACTTGGTTGATAGGTGATAATCAGATGTCTGAGAGTGCTATATTTAGTAAGCCCAATCCTTTCTTCTTCACAGTATAATTATATGGGCACAGCAGGGATGGAGATAAAATGAATAAGCCTCCCAAGTTAATAACAGGTGAGATCTGGCCTTTCTGTTTATTCAAAGAAGCTAGAAAAGTAAGGAACTCTTTCCAAGCTAATGTTTAAAAGGGCAAGCCTTGTTTCATCACCTTTGTTCTAAGGAATCTGGGGTCACCTCATACATTCTCTCCAACTACCTGTCATCATGTAGTGATCACATCAAGTGTGCCTTCTTCTCCATGCCTTTGTGCCTGGAGTTCCTGCCTGGACCATCTATCAGCATTGCCCCTCTAGGGCTCTGCTCCAGCATCACCTCCTCAGCATGGTCTTCTCCAACCACCATCCACCTTCCAGTATCCCCAGCCTCTACATTCTGCCTTATTTTTTCCATATTTCTTATGATCACAAGACTTAACAGATAAATTTATCTTTTTCTCATTCATTCCCCAATCCAGAGCATAAGCTTCTTGAAGGAAGAAATTTTATGTAATTTTATTATAAAATATGTCTTCCATTTCCACACCCACATCTGGTTCATAGCAGGCATTCAGCAATACTTGCTGAATGAATGTATGACTTGACCTTCTCAGTTTTCATCATTTAAGCTGATATCATGTAATTAGGGTCTTTCCACAGATTTCCTGCATGTGGTCATTCCCTAGTATCTAGGACCACCTGACACACTGAAAGTCACAGTATTGCAATTAACCAATATGCTTTCTTGTGTTTACATAAAATCATCTAATTCATAATGCAAGGTAAACACTTTCTACATACTTATTATGCATGGCTAATACAAATGTAGTGTTTTTCAGATACTTGTGATGGATGGTTGGTTGAATCCATAGACATGGGATAGAGACTGTCTTCCATTGTCAATATACACATGAGAATTAACGTTCCTGAAATACATCATTTCTTTTAAAAACTTTATGCACTCATTCCTCTCTCTCTCTCACTCTCTCCCTCTCTCCCTCTGTGTGTGTGTGTGTGAGTGTTTGGGTACATGTGCTAAACACACATGTAGAGGCCAAAAGAGAACACCTCTATTACTCTCCTTTAAGATGGCATCTTCCCTGAACCTGGGTCTCATGTTTTCCTTGCTAAGCTAGAAGCCAGAAACACCCAAATGATTCTTCTGCTTCCACCCCTCTTGGAGAGAACTCTCTGTGGTGTGTGTGTGTGTGTGTGTGTGTGTGTGTGTGTGTGTGTGTGTGTGTGTGTGTGTGACTCTCAGCTTTTTATGTGGATGCTGAGATCCAAACTCCAGTCCTCATGATTGCACAGCAAACAAGCATTCTTAATTTTTGAGGCTTCCTTCCAGCCCTGAATTCAGCATGATTTCTTAATATTCCAGAACTGTAAGCTGCCCCCATTAATAGATGTTACAAAAGAAGAGTTGGAGAGCAGACCATGTGGCTACAGGAACTTTTAGGCAGCCTCTTTGAATGCCCATTCTTGTGCCTGGATCCATTGGAAATTTTTTCTTCTTGGGTTGTGTCTTACCATGAAATTTCATACTTAATGTTCATCAAATCCTGCCATTGTGAATAGCCTATGTTCTAAAAGCAATCTAATATAGTGAAAAAAGTAGGGTGTTGTGGGATATTCGATTACACTGTGAACCCCAAATTTGCATTTGCATTCATTAAATAAAGTCAACCTTGGGTCAGGAAGCAGCTAGTTGACAGTAAGTCATCATAGAGAGTCAAAGGGTGTCTGTAAGACAGCAGGCAGACACACAGGAAGTAGTAGGAAGGGACTTGTGGTGTGTGTTTTGTTGTTGTTTTGGCAGAGCAGAAGGATACTCTCTTTCAGAGATGCCGGCTAAGAGAAAGGGTCAGCTATTTGCTACTCAACCTCTTTGAGCTAGCAGGTTTTCACCCCAGCCTTTGATTTCCAAGTCATATTGATAAATAGAGTGATAGAGATTTAATTAAAAAGCTATATTTGGTGGGAGCAATATAGCCGGTGCCTGTGGAAACAGAATTCCCACCAGGCCAGGACCTGAACAATCTGGCTGCTGCCAGAGAAGCTGGCCAGTAACTGGAGAGCCACAGTAGATCAAAGCACAGTCTCTATGCTGATGAAAAACCTACCATAGGGCATGTTCTTTAGGGACAAGGTCATGTCTGGATAGATGGAAAAGCAATGCCAGACCCAAAGAAGCTCTCAGCTCAATGCACACTGGCAGCTGAAGCTGCTGTTCATCTCCAGCAGTGAGGCTCACAGAGACAGCAACCACATGAGACACTTAAGCAGGAATCACAGTTGATGCTGAACTTGATAGGTCATTTGTCACTCTCTAAAATCAGTTTCCCTGGGATGTTCGCAGCTGCTGGGGATGTTGCCTCTGGTTTTGCTCTTCAGCAAGAAGTTCAGCAGATACCTCTTGGCATCTGTGCATTGCATGACTTCCAAGACGTTCCCAACTCATGACAAATGGAGAAAGATGAATAGCTGTGCTTGTGGCTTTCAAGACAGATTTCACAGTCTGCTGCCTAATTTCATGTCTGCATGATCCCAATTAACTAATTTGTGAAACATTAGTGGAAATGGCTGTGCATCTAGCCCCCTGAAGACAGAATGCAAATCTATTTTACCTGGCGGAATCCATATGCCTTCATATGATTGATGGAATCTGCCAACTTTTGTTGAATAGATCTTGAAAAAAGAACTATATTGTGACTAAAACTTATGAAAACATGTACATTTTTATAGTGCTTATTACTATGAAGTAATTTCAGAAGCTGAATTTCCCACAGATCTGAAACCACCAAGTCTTTCTTCCTACTGGCCCCCAAGTTCCTGAGCCAAGCTGCCTCCAGCACAGGAGAACACTGTGTTTCCCTTCAATAGATCACAGAGAGGAATGAATGATGGAAAGCCAGAAGCTGATGGTTTGGTATGCCTTATTCCCATGATACCCTGGGGGAACTTGGATGTCTTCTAGAGGCCAACAGGAGTCCTTAATTTAAGGAGTGACCCTGTGGAGCCCAGCCCTACTGAGAACAAACAACCATCCTGCAATATTAAAAGAGAAAAGTAATCGTGTGTGTGTGTGTGTGTGTGTGTGTGTGTGTGTGTGTGTGTGTGTGTGTGTTACATCTTGGGTCTATTTTTTCAGAGGTTTCACTGCCTTAGTTGATAAAATGGGCCATTATATATTGAGACCATGTTTCAAGCTTTCTATTGAGATTTTGTTTTACTTGTGGTGTGTAGCTGAATTTATGCTAACTTTACCAGGGCATGCTAGCCACTTGGAAGTCTATCATGGTACTGTGTTGCATTAGTGATTTAGTATTATTTTAACTCTGGGTGAAATCTTTGATGACAGAACTCATTTTAAGGTGAAGAAAGTGTCTCAGAGTTGTGTGGGACCACAACAACTTTGTGAATGTATATGCTTTCTCTGGTGCTGCCATTATAGTTACAGGAAAACCAGATGCAGGCCACAAGATCATTTATGCTTATGACTTAAAAACAAATTAATCCTATTGGCTTTGCAGTGTATCTGTGTGGACATGCTTTATGTAAATCTTAAGTCCTTCATTTTACTTTACCTAACCCTTTGAGAACTGTCAAAGCTTGGGTCACCTTGAAAAGCAGAACCTTTATAAACATGGTTGTGAGTATGTATGAAGAGTTTTAAATTTTATGACACTTTCTTTGTTCTTTCTTATTTTAGTATTGTTAAGGATCACTCAGCTGCTCGGCATCAAAAATAGTGTCCAGAGACCAGTTCCCTGATCACAAACAAGTTAGAACTGTTTTGTCCGCTGCCTCAGATGGCTTGAAAAATCACTGAATTCATTTCCATCCTCAGAGATGTGGACTTTGAGGGTCACTTTTGCTCTCCTCATTGATCTGAGATCCGTGGAGCATTACATTGCAAGCAGTGTCAGTTTCTTGTGTTGGAAGCTAGGAGGCAAATAGACATCCCACCTTCATCCCTCCTCAGGATATATAGATGATGTTCCAGATGTGCTTAGCTGTACTCTTAGAATCAGTACTTGACCCATTTATACTCCAAAGTTTGAAAATTCCCTAAAGCCACATTCATAAAGGGTCGGCCCTTAAGGTGACTGGTACATCCATGAAACAAGAGATTTTTGAACCAACATTTTGTCAGAGACACCATCACTCCTCTCAGCTATTGAGGTCCCAGACCCTTACGTATTTCCTGAACTAGCATAAAGTTAGCAAACATCTAATAGTGACCCACTTGTTCAGAAGTGTTGTGTATTGTATCAAATGCCACCATCCCCTCACTTCATCTCTTGCTCAGTGTCATTACTGCATAGATATAACCCTTTAAACCCCTTGTATGTATTACCTAGAGTCTCTCAGGACCATTTACCTAGTGCCCAACACAGCATCATTTTCTCAGCACTAGCTTTCAACATTTACCTTCAACATTCTCTGTTTCTTCTTACACTAGCATTTTCAACCTGCTTACTGGTTTTGAATTTATCATATATGATGGGCTTGTTAATATTCTTGAAATAACTGAAGGCTAAGCACACACAATATGCCATACAGTGTCAGCTGGACCAAGTATGCCAGAGACTACAGCCAGCCAGCCCTATGGTTGCGAATGCCACCCAAGGATGTGCTCACAGTGTCCTAGTTTCTTTGTCTTTGAAATTCTAGGTTCAGTTTTCAAATGCGTACATTGGATCTCATGTAGAATTATTTTCATATGGAACTGAATTTTAATAACCACCCCAAAGCTGAATAATTCCATTTAAATGCTTTTATATGTTGAGACCATGTCATAAATTCTAAAACTCTTCATACATACTAACAACCTTGTTTCTAAAGGTTCTGCTTTGCAAGGCAATCCAAGCTTTGACAGTTCTCAAAGTGTTGGGTAAAGTAAAATGAAGGTCTTAAGACTTTCATAAAGCATGTCCACTCAAACACACTGACATCTATTTTACCAGTCAAGGAAATGCTCCATGTGTCATGTAATAGGCAGAAAACAATGCATCCAAGAAATGTCTTTATTAAAAAACACCCAGCTTAACAGAATGACATATGATGCCCATGAAAGATGGAAGACAGTCTCAGAAATGTGCCTGCTACTTAAGCACTCAAAGGAAGAATGGACTGCCTGGAGATGGTTCTGACCCTATCTGATGATAATCAGTATGGTCTTCACTTATTCCTATACAAAAGAAATGGCATCCTCTACCAGTATAACTTTAGCTTATAAAGCACTTTCCAGGTAAATGTATCATTTGACCTTTATGTCAAATACAGGTGCATCCCTTTACCAAAGAGGCTAGGTAACCTGTTAACAGGTATGAGGGCAGAGACTCAAGCCCATGTCCTTTCTGTACCTAAACCTTGTTCCATTCATTCTCCCAGAAGGAACAAGAGGATCTATCCCCACACACATCAGCCCCCATAGCTTTCTTCTACCTGTTACCCTAAAGAAATGTACCAAATAATAGATAATTTATGCCTAGAATTAAAGCAATCATGTCAGCTTTGAGTTTGCAATGAAAAAAAATCCTTCAATAGTAGCTACACAAAAATTCCCCCAAATAAAGCAGGAAATACCCAAAGAAAGTTAATAAGGACAAAGCTACAGAGCCTCATGCAGACCAAGTCAGAATGAAGGTCTCAATTAAACCTGGGAGTGTAGCTCATCTCATTGGACAGATGATAGTATACTTTAAATGTTATTAGACCTGGAAGAATGGCAATTTCATCTACATAAGCAACTTGGTTATAGATGGATGCTGCTGATGCCATAGTTATTATAAGCCTGCAAACTGCAATCCCCAGGAGAATAGATGTCATAGAAGAAGGATTATTCTAATTATATTCTCTTGTAAAATTGATTTGCAAAATCATTCATCTAACATTCACTTTATTTAAAAATAGGGTTATATGTTCAGACAAATGTCAGGGATCCTTCATTTCAACTAAATCAGAAGACTCCAATAAATGAAATGATTTTGTGTTTGTATTTTGGGAACAAAGATAAAAAACAATGAGTTAATATAAAACTGAGATCTTATTTTTCTAAAGCAAATGACTGCACTTTTAACTATCCTATTCTCCTATACTTCTTAACTATGATATTCTATAATAGAAGGATATTTAGAGTAATAACTTCTATAAGGGTAAATGCCATGCCAGCTTAGTCCAGCATCACCCGCCTCTTCTACAGAAAATAGAACATTGACACACACTTAATAAAGCCTCATAAATATTGTGTGAATGAACAGTTACACAAGAAATTCACAAAATGATTGCTCAACCACCAAAAGATATTCAATCCAGTTTTGTTATTAATCAAGACAGAGTGACATCAAGTGTAGTAAATGTTTGCAATCTCTTGTTTCCCTAACCAGTCAGTGAAGTAACCAGACCATTCTATTTCCCATCACTTTAATAGATACATATAATGTTTAGCTTGTGAGCACAATGGGATTTAGTCTTTTGCTTACAAAGTACCAGGAGAGAGAGAGAGAAAGATTTTCCAAGGCAAGCAGACTAACAAGGTGAAAAGTGGATGATCAATTTTATTGCTGAAAATAGCTATGTGTTCCTTAAAAAGAGATCATACTGAAACATTCTTCAGGACAACAGAAACCAAGGAATATTTTCCCCACTTGTCTGGTTTGTTTTTCTAGCAAATCACTTTAGACTATTGATGAATGCTCAAAATGAAAAGTACAACAGGTTCTAACAAGGTGGTTCTCAACCTTCCTAATGCAGCAACCCTTTAATACAGTCCCTCATGTTGTAATGACCCCCAACCATAAAGTTACTTTCATTGCTACTTCATAACTATAATTTTGCTAATTTTATGAATTGTAATGTAAATATCTTCTGATTGTGTTAGGCAAACCCTGTGAAAGGGTCATTCAATCCCTAGAAATGTCACGACTCATAGATTGAGAATCACTGCTCTAATACAACTACAACGTTGGATTTAAGGACACACCTTTAAATAAAATATCATGTTTAGTCTCTAGTTATTTATTCTGCACATTAGATTACTGAATGGTTATGTCAGCAGAACTTCAGTCACTGATCTTGTACCATCCTTCCTACAGACCTACATACACAACAATGTGGTCACCACAGAAAATGCAATCAGCTAGGCAGGGTTGTCAAGGCCAGCATTTCGGATGCGAAGCTTTAAAGGCTGTTCTTGCACTCATGTCTATGAGACAGTTTTGAAAGAAGGAAAGAAAGTTGTTCAAGCACAATTATAAATCAATGAACTGTCATTGACAGGATAATCAGGCTCTTAAACATAACTGATTTAAGAAGTCTTGATTAATGGAATGGAAGAAACTACAAATAATTGTAGAAAATAGCCATTCATATCATGCATGATATTTTGTAAAACATGTCCCTGTACAGTTATATTTGATCCACACATTAGTCCAGTGACAGATAGCTACTGTAAAGAGATCCAGAAACCCAGCCCCAGAGACTTAATGGCTGACTCCAAGTGCTCAACTTTGGTCTACTGACTCAAAAGTTCTTCTTTCTTCCCCCACAATTCTACCAATGTGTTGGGTGGGTGAGTCATTGCAAATACCACATACAACATGAAACTGAGTGCAAAGTAAAGCTGTGTGAGGGTGTGTTACAAACTCCATAAAATACAAACCACAAGATTAAAATTTTCAGTTATGCTGGATGCCTATCTTTCCTCTATTCTAATTTATTTTACATTAGTGTCTTATGCCAGGTGATTTTTGTTTATATGTTTTCTCTTTTAAAGAAGAACAGCTTATACCAAACACCAAATAGACTGACCAAAAAAAAAAGTTCCCTCACCACATAATAATCAAAACATCATACATACAGAATAAAGAGTATTGAGAGCAGCCCAGTGAAGGAAAAAGGCCAAGTAACATATAAGGGCAGACTATTAGAATTATACCTGACTTTTCCATGGAAACTCTGGAAGCCAGAGGACCTGGACAGATCTTCTTCTTCAAATACTAAGAGACCACTGTCATCAGCCCAGACTACTATATCCAGCAAAACTCAATCATTATAGATGGAGAAAACAAGATAGTCCAGATTTTCACAATACATATCCACAAACCCAGCCCTACATAAAGCTCTGGAAGGAAAACTCCAACCCAAGGAAATTAACTACATTCAGAAAAACATAGACAATAGATAACCCCACTTTACCAAAAGCCCCAAAAGATTCACACAATACCACCACCAAAACCAAATCCAAGACAAACAAGAATTAGCAATCAATGGTCATTAATATCCCCCAATATCAATGATCTTAACTTACAGGCTAACAGAATGGATACAAAGACAGAGTCCATCCTCTACTGCATACAAGAAACACACCTCAACTTCAAAGACAGACATTAACTCAGAGTTAAGGGTTGGGAAAAGATTTTCCAATCAAATGGCCCTAAGAAACAAGATGGTGTACTATCCTAATTTGTAACTTCAAAGTAAAATTAGTCAAAAGAGATGAAGACAATTATTTGATATTCATCCTCTCAATTCTGAATATCTATGCACCAAATACAAAGGTACCCACATTTGTAAAAGAAACATTACTAAAACTCAAATCACATTTTAAAACCCACAACTTACAGTGGAAGACTTCAACACCCCACTCTCACCACTGGACAGGACTACCGACAGAAACTTAACAAAGAAACAAAGGAACTAACAGAAGTTATGACCCAATTGAGCTTAGCAGACATCTATAGAACATTCAATCCAAACATAAAAGCATATATATTCTTCTCAGCTCCACATGGAACCTTCTCTAAAATCAACCACATACTCAGCAATAAAGCAAACCTCAACAGATACAAAAAAATTGGAATAACCCCCTGTATATGTTCCAACCACCATGGCTTAAAATTAGAATTCAGCAACAACACAAATTGCAGAAACCCTACAAACTCATGGAAATTGAAGATTGCTCAGCTACATCAAACCTGGGTCAAAGAAGAAATAAAGAAAGAAATCAAAGACCTCCTAGAATTCAATGAAAATGAAGGCACAACATACCCAAACCTATGGGAAACTCTACAAGCAATGTTAAGAAGAAGTTCATAGTTAAGTGCCCACATGAAGAAACTGGAGAATAGTCACACTAGAGAATTAACAGAACACGAACAAAAAGAAGCAAACTCAACCAGGAGGAGTAGAGGCCATGAAAGAATCAAATTGAGGACTGAAATAAATAAATTAAAACCAAGAAAACAATACAAAGAATCAATGAAAGAGATGATTCTTTGCAAAAATCAACAAGATAGACAAACCTTTATCCAACCTAACCAAAAGTCAGAGAGAGAACATGCAAATTAACAAAATCAGAAAGGGGGACATAACAATGGTAACTGAGGAAATCCAGAGAATCATCAGGTCATACTTTGAAAACCTGTACTCGATAAAATTCGAAAATTTAAAGGAAATGGACAATTTACTGGATAGATATTACTTACCAAAATTAAATCAAAAACAGATAAGTAATTTAAATAGACCTATAACCCCTCATGAAATAGAAGCAATGATCAAAAATCTCCCAACCAAAAACAGGCCAGGGCCAGATGGTTTCAGTGCAGAACCCTGCCAGACACTCAAAGAAGAACTAATACCAATACTCCTCAAATTGTTCCACACAATAGAGCAGAAGGGTCATTGACAAATTCTTTTTACAAGGCTACAATTACCTTGATTCTCAAACCACACAAAGACACAACTAAGAAAGAGAACTATAGACCAATATCCCTCATGAACATTGGTGTAAAAATACTCAATAAAATACTGGTAAAACAAATCCAAGAACACATTAGAAAAAATATCCACCATGATCAAGTAGGCTTCATCCCAGAGATGCAGGGATGGTTCAACATATGAAAATCCATCAATGTAATCCACCACATAAACTGAAACACACACACACACACACACACACATGATCATCTTACTAGATGCTGAAAGAGCCTCCAGCAAAATTCAACACCCTTTCATGAAAAATGTCCTGGAGAAATCAGCGATAGCAAGAACATAATAAAGGCAGTATACAGCAAACCGGCAGCCAACATCAAACTAAATGGAGAGAAACTCAAGGCGATTCCTCTAAAATCCAGAATAAGACAAGGTTGTCCACTTTCTCCATATCTCTTCAATATTGTACTTGAAGTTCTTGCTAGAGCAATAAGACATCAAAAGGAGATCAAGGGGATACAACTGGAAAGGAAGAAGCCAAACTTTTATTATTTGCAAATAGTTTACATAAGTGACCGGAAGAATTCTACTCCCACAACTGATAAACACCTTCAGCAAAGTGGCAGGATACAAGATTAACTCAAAAAACAAAACAAACAAAAAAATGTAGCCCTACTATATATAGACAATAGAGGAGATGAGAAAGAAATCAGAGAAACACCACCCTTTACAATAGCCATAAACAACATAAAATATCTTGGGTTAACTCTAACCAAAAAAAAAAAAAAAAAAAAAAAAAAAGGTGCAAGACCTATATGACAAGAACTTTGAGTCATTAAAGAAAGAAATTAAAGAAGATACCAGAAAATGGAAACATCTCCCATGCTCTTAGATAGGTAGGATCAACATATTAAAAATGGCAATCTTGCCAAAAGTAATCTACAGATTCAATGCACTCCCCATTAAAATCCCAGAACAATTCTTCACTGAGTTTGAACAGACAATACTCAACTTCATATGGAAAATCAAAATACCCAGGATAGCCAAAACAATCCTGTACAATAAAGGAATTTCAGGAGGCATCACCATCCGGGACTTCAAGCTCTACTATAGATCTATAGTAATGAAAACAAAAAAAGACAGGTAGACCAATGGAACTGAATTGAAGACCCTGATATTAACTCACACAGCTATAAACACCTGATTTTTGACAAAGCACCTAAAATTATACAATGGAAAAAAATAAAGTATCTTCAACAAATGATGCTGATATAACTGGATGCTGATGTGTAGAAGACTGAAGATAGATCTATATCTATTGCCATGTACAAAACTTAAATCCAAATGGATCAAAGACCTCAACATAAATCCAGCCACACTGAAGAAGACAACATGGGAGGGACCCTTGAACAAATTGGCACAGGAGACTACTTCCTGAATGTAATGCCCGTAGAACAGACACTATGATCAACAATTAATAAATGGGACCTCCTCAAACTAAGAAGCTTCTGTAAAGCAAAGGACACAGTTGACAAGACCAAACAGCAGCCAACAGACTGGGAAAAGATCTTCACCAACCCTACATTTGACAGAGGGCTTATTTCCAAAATATAGAAAGAACTCAAGAATCTAGTCACCAAAACACCAAATAATTCAATTAAAAAGTGGGATACAGAACTAAACAGAGAACTCTCAATAGAGGAATCTAAAATGGCTGAAAGACACTTAAAAAAAAGTGCTCAACATCCTTAGCTATCAAGGAAATGCAAATCAAAACAACTTTGAGATACCATCTTACTCCTGTCAGAATGGCTAAAAGGAAAAACACAAATGACAATTTATACTGGAGAGGATGTGGAGAAAGGGGAATGCTCCTTCATTGCTGGTGGGAGTACAAACTTGAACAGCCACTTTGGAAATCAGTATGGCAGTACCTTTGGAAAATGAGAACCAGTATACCTCAAAAGTCCAGTAATTCCACTCTAATGTATGTACCCAAAGGATACACATTCATACATCAAGGACATCTGTTCAACTATGTTCATGGAAGCATTATTTGTAATATTCAGAACCTAGATGCCCCTCAACTGAAGAATGGATACAGAAAATGTGGTATTTTACACAATGGAGCACTTCTCAGCAGGGGGGAAAACAGTGGAATCTTGAAATTTGCAAGCAAATGGACAGAACTAGAAGAAACCATCCTAAGTGATTTAACCCAGTCACAGAAAGACAAACATGGTATGTACTCACTCATATATGAATATTAGACATAGAGCAAAGGTTTACAATCCACACCTCCTGAGAATCTAGGAAACAAGGAGGACTATAAGAGAGACATACACAGTCCCTGGTGAATTGGGAGCATGTGGAAGGGGGAGGAAAAGGGGGTTGGAGAAAGAGGAGGGGAAAAGAAGAGGGCAAGGAGAACATGAGGGATTAGGAAGATTGAATGGGGAGATGAATAGAGGAGAGCAAGAAAAGAGACCATCAATAGAGGGAACCATTATAGGTATAAAGAGAAATTTGGCACTAGGGAACTGTATAGAGATCCACAAGGATGACCCCAACTAGGAATATAAGCAATAGGGGAGAGGATACTTAAATGACCTTCTCTTGTGATGAGAATGATGACTGCCTTAAATGCCATCCTAGAGCCTTCACCAGTAGCTGATGGAAACAGAAGCAGAGATATATAGCTAAGCACTGAGCCAAACTCCAGGAATCCAGTTGTAGAAAGGGAGTGATGAGCAAAGGGGTCAAGACCATGCTGGGAAAACCCACAGAAACAGCTGTCCTGAGTAAGCAGAAACTCATGGATCCCAATCTGACAGCTGGGGAACCAACATAAAACTGAACCAGACCCCATGAACATGGGTGTCAGCAAGGAGGACTGGGCAGTCTATGGACCTCTGTCAGTGAAACAGGATGTATTCCTAGTTCAGGAACTGACTTTGGGAGCCCATTCCCTATGGAGGGATACTCTTTCAGCATAGATACATGGGGGCTTACCCCAAATAACTTGACAGATTTTGATGATCCCTTATGGAAGCAAGGGCATGCACTTACCAGGTGAGCTATCTCCCTAGCCCTTAGCCTTTCACTCCTGAAGCAAACAGTTAAAATCCAGCTTGGATAATTGCTGGTTGCAGAGTAGACATCAGGCTTAACTTTGGTTTGGAAGGGCAGTACAAAAGGAGGAATAGATAGGTGGAAGGTTCTCATTATACCTTTACAGGTAACTGCTGTGTGCTTGCAGGAGGAACTCATATTATGTGTATGCAAAGTGCATACTGTGTCTTGTGGGGACACATGCTGTTGACAGCCAAGAGCAGTCAACCCTAACTCCTTTTGGTTAAAAAAAAAAAAAAAAAAGTCACAGAAGACTCTTGTTGGCTTTGTAATCTGCTATCTGAGAGGTCTTCTTTTTTCCTTTTACTTTGTTGTACTTCTTTGATCTCAGATGTTTCTGAGAGGGGGGGCTCAATGAGTTTTATTTAGTCGCTTGCATGAATGTGTGAAGGAGGTTAACTAGAGCAGGAGGAACCAATGCATCAGTGGATACACCAAGGACGAAAATGTCACTGATTTCCCCCAGCCACTATTGACTGTCTATAGTTCCATGATGGAATGTTGAGGATAACTAATCTTGTGTCGATCTTATACAGGTAACCCAGCTATTTTTCTGTGTGGCTGGCTCTGAAGGTCATTTCTGCAGTACTAGTGGAATAATTCCCTAGAGATAAAAATCTAAAGTGAGCAAACACAGTCTCATTGAAGGTCCCCTTAAGGGACAAGGGCAGTCAGTTTCCTGATATTAATGAGTCCCCAAACTACACTTTGCATTTAAGCATAGAAAGACAAAGGTCTTATCTTAAAAATTAGCATAGTCTGCCATTCTCCTATCTTCCCAAATTCTCTTAAAGGAAGTGGGAAGGGGAGAAACATAAATTTCAGACAGCTGCCACTACTGAGTGTCCCCAAAGAACTCTGTGTAGCTGCAAGATCCAAATATTTCCCACCCAACTCCCTGGGTCATGGAGTCCTCACACAGTGCCACATCTACCATCCTCTCTGTGTCCTACTAATCCCTCACCATACCTGGATTTGCCTGGAAATGGCATCAGGTTCCCAAGCTGTCTATCTCAGAGCCCAGCCACATGATAGTGAAGTCCCATAACCAACTGTTACCTACAGTTAATGACAGACACCCACGGACACTGCGTGTTCACTGTGATCAGCTCAGAACCACAGCTGTCTGGCAGAATAGGAAAACATCACTTGTGAGATTCCTCAGTTGCATTACCCCTGCCTAAAAGAAGGGAAGGACTAAAAGCAACAACTTTGCAGAATAAAATCCATGTCCTCAGCTCTAGCAGCCTGTTGTTAAAGATGGTCCTCTGAACCAAGGAAATACCCTCTTGGGGTATTCAGTTGTGCCAGCTTGCAAAATGTCAACCCAGCCAGGCTAGCTGACTGTTTACAGCCCTTAATGGAGGAGTGTGAAGTCTCAAGCCCATCCCTGGAATATCCATCTCATTTCCACTACCTGTTATTTGTAACTTTGCCTTAATTGCATGTAACCTAAGAATGACTTCGGGGGGGGGGCTCCATCTATGCAACAATGGGGGGGTCCAGTTATAGGATATTTGATCACACTGTGTGAAATGCACCTTCTGATTGGTTTAATAAAGAGCTGAATGGCCACTAGCTAGGCAGGACTTTCTGGAGAACTCAGGGAGGAATCAGAGGGGTCACCAGTGAGACATGGAGAAGTTAGATGTACAGTATGGAGGAGAGGTAAAGAGCCACATAGTAGGACATAGATCAATATAACCAGGTTAATTTAAGTATTAAGAGCTAGTTGGGAACAAGCCTAAGCTAAGGCCACGTTTTTATGATTAATAAGAAATATCCTTATCATTATTTAGGAGCAGGTAATCCAAAGAAAGTCCTTCTACAGAAGCCCTCATCTTTGCTGAGTAAAGAATTTTCAGGTGTGGCCTGTTGGGTCCTGATATGCAACCCTTCCTCTATGTTCTGCAAAGAAGTCCAATAGTCTCATTGACTTCTCCCAGGAAAGAATTGGGTAGAAATGTACCTCAGTTTTTCATAAGGACTTTAGGAGAAGTAGACATTGTTTACATCTGTATTCCCCTACAGAGAAATGTTAGCAGCACAGGCTCCTCCTCAACATGAGCAAACCAGTGAGAATCCCTTATCTGTGGCTGATACCAAAGGAGTGAGAAGGACCACATCCATGCTGCCGAGAGGATCTCACTTCTGAGGGACTTCAGTGAAGGAGTCTTACTCTCCCCATCCACATTCATGATGCAAGCTTCATATTCACAAACATTCTCATCTCCTATTGTAAAGGAACGTCGTCACTCCACTTCATCTCTATGTTATAGAGGGAAAGAGATCCTTTGCAAGCTCTTTCCCCAGTCACAGAGTTGCCTGTAAGCACTGAAAATGTCTTTTTCCAGAATATACCATTCTTGTCATACTTGAAACAAGCCTTACAGGTACCTAGTACCATTGGGCAGCCAGTTTATGACATTACTCAATAAAATGAGAAATTTAAACCAAAGTAGATATATTATTTATAGGAATCTTTTGTGAATGTCTTATTTTGTGTATAGAAAGATGACACCCCAATTCTGGACCTCATATTTTCTCACTCTCACAAACAGGGTTCAAAACATTCAACTGGGAGTGAATAAGGGTGAGGCAGAAATGGTCCATTCCTAGGACTGGAGAACAGATCTACCACTGTTCTATAAAGGATGCCTTTGGATGAAGTAATTTGCTAATGAAGGCATCATAGCCCAAAGTTACTTTGGTATAAAATAATCCAAAAGCAAATCTATTGACCTGGCTGTTAAAACTGCAGAAACTCTTCCATGGATAGAAATCTGTGACTCTCTACATACTTTAGATGTGAGGACAGCTATGTCTCAGGTGACCAAGAGTTAAGATTTTGAATCATGGATAAAGGGGTGTGTTAAAAAGGAGATCTGAAGAGTTTTGCCTCTTGCCTGAAGAATAACATACTCTCAGTTCATAAAACTCGAGTTAGTCTTGACCTTGTACACCACACTTCTACCTCTTGCTTGAATGTGGAGGTCTTGATTGAACTCATAGTACCAGTGGCTATAGCCATCAAAACTACATGGAAACCCTACTCAATAGCCAGAAGTGACTTGAGAAAACACTCTTCAGGCCATGCACACAGGGTGTTGGATTGAAATACAAATGTTTATCACTGGAAAGGACCCTGAGTAGAAATCTCAGCCATCAGATTCCCTCACTACAGCCAACCCACAGAACACTATGTGGTTTCCTGGAGTACCTGGTTAAGACTATGAGACCATACCCTGACTCACTCACCAGGGGAGAAGCTACAGTCAATCAGTCATATCTGTCCTAGGTGCTGGTATTTGATGTGCAGTTGTGCTCTTTACTTACAACATTGCTTAAATACCATTCATTTCATCCAAAGAATGTCTGCTATCACAGTCAAAGAGCCCAGTACTTCTTATTCTGCTTTATCACACTTGCTTTTAGCTTGTTACCACAAATCAAAAACAATCCTTTCTTGACAATTCTGAAATCTAAAAGGCTCTGAAAATATACAACTGCTATGCAAAGTAAAATTTGACTTGGACTACTGTGGTGCTATTTGTAATATTTATAATGTTTGACTATAGGGTGCCTCCCCAAATCTTTCTGGGGACATTTTCTATTGCATAGTACGGGAGTTTATAAGCTTTTCCAATTGTGACACCATCTCAACTGAGAAACTACTCTGTGTCTCCATGTTTATAAATATGTAGGATAGGAGTGCAAATCAAACATTTGCAGATAATAAACAATTCTTTAGTATACGTATAATTTTACCAATGATTAAAAATTGCACATTAATGAGATTTATTAGGTCATAAATAATTCAATATAGAGTGAATATTTTCTTCTTCAGGTTGGAGAGCATCTTCAATGTTTTTCTGGGTTACATGCTATTTTTATTTTATGATCATCAATAGTGAGAACACTACTTCACAAAAGTATATAATACAAGAGGTAGGGGTATTTTAGGGCCATTTCAGAAATTACTCAAAATCCGTTCAAATCCCAAGCCAATATTTTTATATAAAATGGAAGTCATCAACTCAAAAAGCAATTTTTAAAAGCAAACATTCTAATAGTAGAATCCAAACATATGCTAATTTATATATATTGAGGGATGACTATAGGAAAATACTGAAAGCCTTTGTTTTCCATAATTAAGTAATTATGTTTCTATAAGAAGAAAAAACTTTTTACGTACAGTAAAAACTGAAATTCACAACACAATCCTCACAAATCTAAGCTAAGATATTCCAAGCAGCATTCAAGCAATGCCCACTGCAGTCTTACAGAATGATGGGACTACAGTGGTTATGTGGTATTTTTACCAAAGTTGTGTGACACAACCATAGCAAATATTACCAAAGCCAGTACTACCAGAAGCTACTTGGATTCATTAGACATTGGATTTTGAATTAAACTTTGTTCACTGTAAGTTCAGAAATTTTAAACTATTAGCAAAATTTTTGACTCCTGTATCTCCTGCGTTCAATTATGTGGTCATGTATTCATACTTCTTGTATAAAGTCTGAGATAATCTGAATTCTGAAACATATCTTGGCGCAGATGTTTTGATGAGTAGAAGGCATATACTACTGAGCACAGTCCTTTAAGGCATGGTACACAGAATCACCTCTAAAGGTAGCCACACTGTATTCCCCTGAACCTGGGTTAGATGGCAAAAAGAACTTCATAGACATTAATTACAATGAGTCTATGAGGAGAAATTATCCTGGATTGTTCCTTAGAACATGAGCTGTTAAAAGAAGAGGGCATTCTCCAGTAGGAGCCAGAAAGACACAGCAGAAGGGAAGTGGGAGATTCTAAGCAGGAAACATCCATCATTAGCCTGGAAGGACCACATGGAAAGAAAAGGGCTGCAAGCCTCCTCCAGGAGCCAACTGTTCCCTAAGTGACACCATCAGCTAACTGTGCCCTGACTGGCAGAGAGAAAACATGGCTTTCACATGACCCATTTGGCTATGAGTCCTAACGAGTGTAAGGTTTTCTTGAGAACCACCAGACAGCTGCCCATGTGGCATGATTTCAGCATTGTAAGACCTTAAACATGCCACACTAGGCATCCAACCTATTTTAACCAGTACTGTTTTAGTGCATTAAGTGTATTGCTATTTATTTTCACAGTAACAAAACCCCCAAGATACCTGCAGAGCATAGCCTCTTGGCTTCACTCTCCTCCTGGACACTAGCCTATGAGCCTGATCCCAGTCAGGCTGTTCTCTTCGCTGGCTCCCCCACACATCATGTTCTGTGTTTTCACATCATTGACACTCTGCGCCCCAAACCTCCCCCTCACCCATCTGCCTTTCTAGCATGTCATCATCCCCATTATCCTACCCTTACCCAAACCAGTGACCATTACCCTCCTGAAAACTGATTAAACCCTGCCTCATCCTTGGCTTCAAGATGCTTCCCTTCTCCTCGGGAGAATTAAAACTCCATAAGGGGTAAGATCTTGTTTTATGCCACACCATAGGCTCTCTAAAACCAGCCATGACACATGTTGAACAATGTGAGACTAACCACTTGTGGAAGGAGTTAGTCACACAAACAGACCAAGAGTACAAGGCAGTGAAGCGTGATGTCAGGGAGGACACTGCAGCCAGCACAGGCCAGGCTTCCAGTGTTTCTACTGAAAATAATCCCTCCTAGTCACTGGGACTTGCAGTTCTCAAAGTTCTTCTAAATACATTACCTCATATGATTTGTATGCAAAATCCACAGGGCAGGTGTTTGAATCGAGTCTTTGAACTCATATATAAAGAAATGGGGTTGACTGTGACACTTCCATATGTCACCTTTTACTCATTCTCCACTTTACTACTATCTCCTGTCCCCTTTGTCCCCACTTACTGTCTCCTTTCTCCCTTTGTTTTTGTGACCCACATATTCTGTTACTTCCATACATACTTATAAGATAAAACACCAGAGGCCCCCAAATTTATGAGATTTTCCCAGATGGTCCCAGGAACAAACTCTACCACATGCCCTTAGGTTCTCCCCCTCATGTAGAACCACCAGGCCACTCTGTGATAATTCATGCAAAGTACACATAGAGCAAAAAGCAAAAGACTAGAGCCAGGCCATGGACAAACACCTGTGTGAGGAAATCTCAAAGGAATAGGATAGAGGATAATTGAGCAAGACACCTGACATCCTCCTCTGGCCTCAGTGAAGTGTGGGCACATACACATGTGCATATACCATGACCATCACACACACAATGTATCTAGAGATATTTTTTTTCATCATAATAGAGTTTAGGCCTGTTAAGACAATGGAATTTTAAAGACAATATCCTTTTGTTGCAGAGTTAGAATAAACTGTAGCTAAAACTTGAAAATCTTTTCTAGGAATTGAAGTTCATTTTAGAAACATATAAAATGACTCTCCTGGAGCATGGGGGATCAGGAAGGTTCATTTGGGGGAAGAACAGAGAAGGAGAGCAAAGAAAGAGATACCTTAATAGAGGGAGCCATTATAGATTTAAAGAAAAATCTGGCACTAGTGAAATCTCCAGGAATACACAAGGATGACCCCAACTAAGAATCTAAGCAATAGTGGATTGGCTACCTTAAATGCCATCATAGAGCCTTCACCCAGTAGCTGATGGAGCAGAAGTAGAGATTTACAGCTAAGTACTAAGCCAAATGCCTGAAATCCAGTGGTAGAGAGGGAAGAGTGATGAGCAAAGGGGTCAAGACTACACTGGGAAAATCCACAGAAACAGCTGACCTGAGCATGTAGGAGCTCGTGGACTCCAATCTGACAGCTGGGAAACCAACTTAAGACTAAACCAGGTCCCTTGAACATGGGTGTCAGTTGAGAGGCCTGAGAAGTCTACAGGGCAGTGGAACCTGTATTTATCTTTAGTGCAAGAATGGGGTTTGAGAGCCCATTCCCTATGGAGGGATACTCTCTCAACCTAGATACATGGGGTAAGAGCCTAGGCCCTGCACCAAATGATGTGACAGACTTTGATGATCCCCCATGGGAGGCCTCACCATCCCTGAAGACTGGATGGGGGTGGGATGGGGAGATGGTGGGGGAAATGGGAGGACAAGAGGGAGAGGAAACTAGGATTGGTGTGTAAAATAAAATTGTTTTTAATTTAAATAAAAATTAATTTAAAAAAATAGAAAGATGACTCTCCTTACTCTAACTTCTTCCTACAGGAGTTCTCATCTGAAGGAAAAGATCTAGGATATGGTGACAAATATTTTTGTCCTGTCTAAAAACATACCAGAATTATGAGAGTGGTGACTGAGGTAGAGTCACAAAACAAGGCCACTCCAATCTGTGATTTAGAGGCATACCTTGCCATCTCTTTGAGCACTGATTTCTTTATTTTATAAAAGAAATCCTTGTAGTTGTTTTGTTTATATGTCAGAAGAAGTTATGAAATGAATGGGAAATGAAATGACAGCATGAGAAAAAGCTCTAAGGCAAACAGCATGTGGGTATATGTCAGATGGGTTTCTACCCCATCTACTGCTGCGGGAAGCATGGGAAGCCCTCCCTGTGTCCAAACCACAGGTCCTCTTCCAGGAGCCTCTATGGATCCTGGTGGCTTCCCGCCCCCTTGACAGGAAGTTTAGAGGCATGGCTGTGCTACCTGCTCTGCAATCATAGTAATGTAAGACGGACCAATTCTTTTCAAAATGTAAAGCTGTTCAAAACTCATGGGAGATTTCCAATTATTTCTGAAAATAGAGTAAAACACTGACCCATCCCCTTCCTATCTGCCCTTGCCCACTCCCAGTGTAACAAGACATTCACACTTCCCCTTCTGCTTGATTCCCTCAAAGTCTTTTTCCATGCTGCCATTGGCTGGAACTGTAGCCCCTTTGTTCAAGTCCTCATAATGGCCACTCAGGAAGCACTGGCCCAAGTTTTATGGCAGGGAAACCCATACTTTCCCTCAGAGCACTTATTACTGTGCAAAATTAAACATCAGTTAAATCTCTCCCCACCTCCCCACCAGTAAAGTTCCTGGTGGCAGTGGTTATTTTGACTCCAACTTGTTATCTTGAGGCTTTAGTTTTGAAAAAATAAATTAGTAATTAAGTTAGGCCTGGGATGCTGTCCTTGCTTTCTGTAAGCTAAAACTATTATTGAAAGAGGAGGCGAGGGAATCAGCCAAATACCTGGCAGATGTTAGGGATCAACTTGGTACATTTGTATTTATTGTCTCTTTTACTCATCCACAAATTCTACTAGATAGTGTTCATCTCACTTGGCTGACACACAAAACTATGATGGAGTCGCTAGTTTACACTGTAGTAACATAGTCAGGGTTTACAAGCAAAATATACGTTCACCATTAAGTAGAGTCTACAAATTATAAGGAGACTGCCATTCAAATGCAAAGATCAAAGCCTCCCTGAGCATCCCACTGCTAGAAGGAACTTCAGCCAACATCCCAGCAGAATTTTATAGGATCCCACCTGTAACATGGGGAAAGCAGAAATAGAGAGAAAGAGAAAAAAAAAAAACCAACATCCATATTTCTGGAACCTAACTAAATGTCTACTCCCTTCCCCATCACTTTCCATTTGAAACTTTAGTAGACAAGGGAAGGAGATAGTACTACTCTAATCTTATGATATGTTTAGGTTCTGGGTTTTTTGTTTTTGTTTTTGTTTTTTGTTTGTTTGTTTGTTTGTATGTTTTGGTTTTTTGAGACAGGGTTTCTCTGTGGCTTTGGAGGCTATCCTGGAACTCGCTCTGTAGATCAGGCTGGCCTGAAATTCACAGAGATTTGCCTGCCTCTGCCTCCTGAGTGCTGGGACTAAAGATGTTTAGTTTCTATTTTCATCTTTTATCTTAGTTTTGAAAAATTAATTACTCTGACAATGTAATTCAAGCACAAAGATAAGCAGGTGCACTTGGTGTTCCTTGAGGTTGTTGCTACTGCTCTTCACTTTAGGGGTGTTACAGAGTGGTTTGGAGAGAGTTTATTGTAAATATGCTGAGTCCACAGTAAGTACGAGAAAGCCTCATTGAGAAGATGAGGGAAGTCCTCAGGACTGATGTGAGGATCCAAACCAAAATTTAGAACTTTGCACTAAACATTCCAAGGCTGATATGTGTGTCACTTCTTCATAAGTTTCACAGTAAGGACACAGTCTCTAACTAGTAAGAGTCAACAGTTGAGTGGGCCAGAGAGACAGCTCAGCGGTTAAGAGCACTGGCTGCCCTTCCAGGGAACCTTGGTTTGTCTCCATCACCCTCATGGCAATGCACAGCTGTCTGTAACTCCAGGGAACCTGACGCCCTCTTCTGGCCTCTTTAAGCAATGTGTATACATGGTGCACATACATGCATACAGAGACTCATACACATAAAGTAAAAATCAAATAAATAAATCTCTAAAAAAAGAACTAACAATTGAGGAGTGACTTGGAGATCATGAAGACTAGCATGTTGCTTAACCAATCCTACCCTCAGTTTTCTCATTTGTAAGACAAAGACAAATGTGTCAGGAAGGCTCAATCAGGCAAACCCTTGCCCTACAAGTGTGAGGATTGAAGTTCAATACTCAGAACCCATGTAGAGATGTCGGGTGGTGCATGCTTACAATGCCAGCACCGCAGAAGCAGAAACAGGAGAATATCTTGTCTACGGGCCCCCAGTTTGATCTGACTAGTGAGCTTCAGGCTACTGAGAGACCCTATCTAAAATGAGGTAAATGGATTACTTCTCAATGACACTAAAGATTGTCTTCTAGCCTCCATATACATGCACACATACCTGTACCCACATGTGCACAGAGGTACATAAAAATGAGTAAAATGGACAAAGAAAATCAGCAACTAATTGACAGTATTGCAGACACTGAAGGAGACATTCTGGGGCCTGATCTGCCTTTGCCACATAGTAACCCTTGAGTCATATTAATGATTAGAATATTATCAGACTAAGAAGGTGGGCGGGACAGAGATAACCATATCCCCATGGGCCAGCCTCAAAGGGAGCTTCAGACAGCTGCCCTAGTTACTTATAAAACACATGGACTTGAATGTAAGCATTCAAGAGGAATAGCAAATCCTCTGTTAATTCACAGTGTAATTAAATTTTTGGCAGAATACTGTACTTTGTAATATACTTTATTGTTCTTCCAAACTATAATCCAAGAAGCAAATTATATTTGAGCTTTCTAAAGTACTTGGTCCATAAAAGAATCCACACCAGTTCTTAGCATAAAATTCTATTCTATGGAGAAAGCAACTGTCTCTATATCATATGCAGAATCCATGAAGCCAAAAGGATACTCATGTTTAGAGCCCTTGCATTTATAAAAAGGAAGACTCACATAATGTAATCTAACTTGGGAATGGTCTAAGTCTTGTTCGTCATGTATCTGTGAGTAAAGCTTTACTGGACCACATCCATACTGGATCATTTGTATACAGTCATGACAAGAATTGTTTGGCCCACAAAGCCTACCTTATTTACTATGTGACTTTTACTGAGGAAAAAACAAAAAAAAAAACAAACAAACAAAAAATGTTTATAATCTTCTATTACAGAATTGGGAGAGGGAGGTTGAAAACCTTTAAAAATGTGAAACTTTACTAAGGTACCAGCCCAACTGGGGGAAATGTGATGCTTAACCGTACACATGAAGTATAAGGTTTAAAAAAAATGCCCCTATCCACCTATATAAGGTGAATGGAAGGGCCTTAAAGGTTGGAGGTGCTTGAGCTTGCAGTCCATACTCTATTTGTATCAATGGCTGCTTCCCTCCCCCTCCCTGGGTGTGGGATTTTGCACATTGGTGTGTAGGTAAGACTCACGTGGGCTTTGTCTTCATTCTTGGTTGGTGTTGCTCTGGGTCCTGGCCCTGATGCCTGCTCTGCAGCTGCTTTCCCAGTGACATCCTGAGACTCCAGCTTCCCTAGTGTTTGCTCACCACAGTTTTGTGATTTTGTTCCCAAGCTGTTGGTGGATTCTTCAGCCAGAGCTTTCCTGCAGAGAAACACCAGGGAAATGATCAAAACATTCTTCAGCAGGAACAGCCCTTCCAAAGCAGATGTCTACAATCAAGCAATGTGAAAAACAGCAGCAGCTTGCTTATTATTATGCTTATCATCTGGTAGGTCTTTAACTAGAACTTTAAAAATATTAACTAACTCTTCACAACAACCATCTGAGGTTATCCTTGCTTTGCAATAAAAGTCTCAAAGAAATACTATAATTTACCCAAGATCACATAATGGCTTTGTCAGGATTTGAACCCAGAGTTAGCTAGGCTGCCAGTAGTACATTCTGCCTTCATGTGGCCATTCAAAGAATATCCTCTGCATCACTGTGTGCTCATTTATAGTTTTAACAACAGGAGAACTTGAGTAAGACACTATTAGCTTTTGGGCACTGAAGTTAGGTCCATGCATCTGTTCCAATTTGAGCTCACCAGTTCAGAGCAAGGCTACCCAGAACTCAAAGAGGGTACCCAACAGAGATGATCATCACCTGCCTCTATTCCAAGTCACTTTTGTGTTCAGCTGACTATTATCAATTTCCCATGAAAATCTCACTGCCCCTAGAAATTTCAGACTCTTACACCTACCCTTCAGAGCACCTTGGAGGATTCTGGCATTCACCTGTATGGGTGCCCATAAAGATGGCTGCACTCCATCTTGGCACAAGGACAGAGAGTTCAAAGCTGTCAGCAAGTCATAAGACCTAAAGGTCAAAGGTGTGCCTACAGAAGGATGCTTTTGGCTGTCTTAGTCTAAATAACAACAGACCTGAATCTGAGGTGTGGCTACTCCTGACCTCAAGGCTAGGGAACAAGAAGTTGGAGCTAAGGTGTAGTTACTTGTCTGTTTGTTTCATATATATGTACTGTGTTCCCCTTTTTGGATAAGGTATATAAGAGTGCTGAAATATAAACTTGGGGCATTTCAGTATTGACTGATCTGCCTTCCTGACCTTTATTCTGTCTGTCTTTCTTTATTGTCTATAGATAGGCTTTCCCTCATCCACACTCAGGTACGGACTTGGGGCCGCTCAGCTGGCTCTGATTGCAACCCCACAAAGACCACTCCCGACACAGCTGGTGTACCCCAAGCACTCAGAAGTTTTCACCACTCGCCATAGAGTTGTTCAAAACCAAGTTGAGGAATTCTGATCATGCCCTCTACTTGAATTTCTCTCCTAACCTTCCATAGCTGGGTACCCAACTCTTCCTTGAAGACTCAACTCAGATTTCCCCTGTTCTATGCATCCGAGGGCTGGGCTTCCATCTGAAACAAGGAGATTCAGTTTAGACCTTAGCCTAGTCTCCCTCTGAGCACAGCCTGCATTGCAACAGCTGCTTGTGGATCCATCCTTCCTTGTTTCCTCCTAAGCTGAAATGAATTCTTCTGATTTGCTTTGCGTTCCTGTCACAGGAACTCTGCCATGCAGCTGCAGACAGCTGGCTCAGCTCTCATAAATGCACCGAACACTTGGATGCATCCTGTGGTGCTGCTGCAGAAAGATTGCTGATGGAGCAGTGGTGGAGGAACGGCAGCCAGCATGCTCATGCAAACCAGCACCGGGGTGTTTGTCAGAGCCACAGAGCCATAGTTTGGCAGCACTGCCGGCAAGAAAGAAAGGAACTTCTGAACGCTCAAGTGATCTTTCTAGGAAGATCTAACGTGATTCTTTCGACCCTCAAATGTCCCCATGTTCTCCTACCACAAGCTGTGAGCAAGAGGTATCTCTGCAGTGTGTTTTTGAATGTGAAATATCCCCACAAGCTCATGTGTCTGCATACTAGCTGATGGCGCTAACTGGGAATGTTGTAGACCCTTTAGGAGATGGAGTCTCACTGGAGGGAGGGAGTCACTGGGAACAGGCCTGGATGTTATATACCCCAGCCCCACCTTCTGCTCACCCTGCTGTCTGACTATAGGCATAATGAGACCAGATTCCTGCAACCATGCCTTCCCTGCCGCGGTGGACTCTATCCCTTTTTGGTTTTGAGACAAAGAAACCTTTACTTCCTTGAGCTGCTTTGGTCAAGTATTCTGTCACAGCAATGAAAAGAGGGAACTAATGCACACACCCTTTTGAAATGCAGCCAGTCTCCTACCTGAGCCTTGAGTCCTGCACTGCTCTAAGATGAGCCCTCTCAGCAAGGATCTCATCACACAGCACGTCGTAGGGTTTGTCTAGATGGTGTTCACCCATCACCCAAACCCACACCTTCTTGTCAGCGCCCAGCTTCCAATGCACAGATTTGCCATTCTCTGCAAACAGAACAAAATTTGAGTTGAACAAATTATTTATGGGATATTATGCATCCTGATTACGTTAGTATTTTCAGTCTGGGGAGGCAGCTTGGTAAAACAAATCACTTTCAACCTGCTCAGGGGCTGTGACAGTTTCTTTACAAATATAATGGGCCTGGTGCTTGCACCTGCCAGATGCTGAGAGAGGATGAATGCTTTCATAGTGATCGTTATCATTTAGGATAAGAGAGTGAGCTACCATCGGTTACCACATCTTAAGACTAAGAATTTTCCTATTACCCAGAATGGAGCAGCTGCTCAAGCATTTGGTGTTTCCACTACCATTACATGGCCTCAAAAGCATGTGTTTTAAAGTTAGACTGGTTTTATTCAAATATTAGCCTTGCTACCTACCAGCTATGTGATGTAGAAAAATTCATATCTTTAAAACTCGATATCCTCATCTGCCAAATAGGAATACTACCATCCATTACAATGATGGCTGTAAGAATTGGCATGCTAAGGATGCCCTTGTATCTGCCACATAATAGGAGTTCAACAGAGGTTAACTGCTAACACCAGCCAGCCTATTATTTACTTATGGGCTGCTTGGAGATTCACACCAGCATGTGAGAAGATAATACTACCTGGGTAGTATGACACTTGGTGAGGCTACTTAAATAACCCTTGTTTGTAATTGGTCCTGGTGGATGTATTACATCTAGTTTCTAAGCTCCAGAAATGTAGCCAGATGGGAGCTTGGTCCCTGAGACCAGGGAAATGTGATGTGTGATTAGGAGAGACCAAGAAATATAGTCCCTGAAGTAAAGGGACAGATCTGGGATCTGCTCAGGTCATTGTGGTCCAAAGTTAGGTCTAGCCAACACCCTCAAACCATCCAAGGGTGCTAAATGTGTGAATGGGATGTAGCAGATGCAGATCCAGAAATCCACACTGGGGCTGCCATTGGCCTTAAGCTAAGCAATCCATGTATTCATGTACTATTGGCCCATTTCAGAGTGCTGTCTCAAGTTGTATTACAAAGCAGGCTGCCAGACTTGAGCTCCATTTTCTGCTCTTCCCCAGATAGATGATCTAATCCCACAGTTTCGGGGAATTCTAAAAAAAAAAAAAAAAAAAAAAAAAAAAAAAAAAAAACACTGAGCAGAGTGAGGCAGATTTGTGCAATCTTCACCACAGACCTAAAAATCAGAAGGAACTTCCCTGACCCTGTTGTCACAGCAAGAGACACAGTGAGGGTGGAGCCCAGGATTAAGGACAGATGGCACATGGCGCTCTTCTGGGGGTAGGCCCTGGAGTCAGCCTTTACTGGCCGTGCGGTTTCAGGACATGTCAAATATTTCACTAACTCTAGAAAGCTGTCACACCTCATAAAACTGCCTCTATTGCACACCCCTGAGGCCAGCTATAATATTTTTATTATGCTCATCTCTTAACCTTCACTTAAGTAACTCTCTGCTAATATTTTTGACACAGAATACTGACACCTAGAACAGACCATGGTTGGTTGCCAAGAGAGGCAGACTCAGAGCCCAGAGAGTTGTTCACCTATGACACAGTATGAATGTCCCCAAAACAATTTTTGTAGTCATCACTGCCACCTGCAGCCTGCAGACTATGGGGAAGGTCTTGCCCTAGGGTGGGACAGACAAAAGCTAGGACTGCAGATGAGCAGAGGAGAGTGTGCAGGGACTCAAAGTAGGAGAGACACAAAAAGAGAACAGAAAACTGAAGGGGGGTTGGGAGTACTGTGACCACAAAGAAACACTGGCAAGTAGTAAAAGGATTAGATTCAAAATGTCACCCTTAGCCAGGTGCTCCAAGTCTCTCCAGTGAGTACCCTGTGTTCTGCCTCTGCACCTCCAGAATCCCTTGAGTAGGTTCAGAAAGCAAATGAGGTTGAGACTGGCCAGGTGGACTTGGAAATTAGTTTACATATATCACTGAAGTCACTGGAATAGCTGGGCTCACAGAGAGAAGGAAACCAAGAAGAGATCCTTGGAGAAACATGGGTTTCTTTGGAGACAGAGGAAAAGAATTCAAATCATTTATATAAATAATATGCAAGTGGAAAATTCTGATTCCCCAGATAACTAAGTAGGGTAGAAGATGACTGGGAAAGTGCATGGCCATGCAGAGGAGAGGGAAGAGAAAGGCGGCATTAAATGATGCTGAGGGGACAGCAAATATCAGGGACATGGAATGGTGAGAACTGGCTTAGGCAACAGGTATGTGTTCTAGAGTTCATCAGTGAAAAGAGGGTTCAGCATGCATTTCCACAATGTATGAGGAAACAGATAGAGCTTATACCTGGGCTGTTGGAAGGTGAGGAGGTAAGGATGCAAGGAAAAGTCAAAGGGGAATGATGGACAGAAAAGCTTAGAGGTAAAAGGAATGCATTGGCTGGAGATGTATCTCAGCTGGCAGAGTGCTAACATACCATGTCTGGACTCAACTTTAGACACAACCATAAAATCAGGCATGGTGGCGCAGGCCTGTACTCACAGCACTTGGGAGGTGGAAGCAGGAAAACATCCTTGGCTACTTAGAGAATTGAAGTTCAGCCTGGAATATGTGGGGCATGGTAATTAAAAGAGGAGGAGCAGAAGGAGAGAGGAAAAAGAAAAAAACAAAAAACAAAAAACAAAAAACAGAGAACAGGCATGTGCAGAACCATGCAGCCCCTAACACACCTCTTTAAAGGAAAGCCATAGCCTTAAGAATGCTGAACGTGGCATGCAGAGTATCTCTTTCATTAACACTACCTGTTCACTCTGCATTTTCCATCTACCTCCTAAATGTATGTACTCCTAAATGTGAACACGGGGAGGAAGGCAGTTTGCACAGCACTTCCACATAATTACAAGGTCTTTTGCTTCTCTAGGCTTTTAACTGTGACTATACAACCACAGGTCTCCTTATGATTGCCATCGCTGGGCTCTTACCCAGTTATTCTAAAACCAGCTTTTCCAGATAAGTGGGTCCATCTTGCTCAGGGACTACATCATAAAGAACTGCCAAGCAAAGACCTGTAGTCACACCTGGTTCTTCAGAGAAGTGTTTTCTATGGACTAAGAGACTTTCCCTACATGCAAAGCCTCTAACGAGGCAGTGTTGTAAAAGGTCCCATAAAATGGAGTGGCATTATCTCTTTGTCAGGGAAATGGTCAGACTGATATTCTTACATGTTACAACATAACACTGTTGTGTTTGCTGCTTCTTTTGTGATGGGTCCAGCAGGATTATAAGCTTCCCATGACAAGTCAGGGATGCATTACAGTACCTCCTTCCTGGGGCATCAGTGGATGCTCATACTAATCATTACATGGGCTATCCCTAACCCTACTTTATCGTGAGTCCATTGAGCTCCTGCAAAAGCATTTCCCCAAGATAATACTATGGCACATTGATAGAATTCAGTGTTGGTCTATGTGCCTGCCAGAAGTTGGGCTCCCATGACAACACTAAGATAGCTCAAAATCCTGAGATTCTACACACTGCCACCCACAAGTGCCTGGAGTCTCTTTCACCACTCTGCCCTCTCTTCTAAGAACCCTCATTCTCAAGCAGAAACCAATTATGAGCTTCAGCTGCCAGTGACCTCTGAGTCCTCATGCTATGGCCATTGTCCCTTCTGAGTGGTGGATGCCTGCACTATACTCAACTTTATACACTACTCTAGGCCATTCCTAACCAGATTTTATTGTGATGCTGTGACAGCTCAGAAAAGGAACTTCTAGATAATATAGCCACTGCATTCTGATCTGTGACAGCAAAACCTGTATTTAAAGATTTGATCTAAACTGAAATTCTAGGAGTGGAAAGAGAACCAATAAGATACTGGATAAGCTGGGTTCACCTAAATCAAGGTGAATATAGTGTTCTTTCTCATCTCATAGGGTGACATGGGGGTATGAACAAGCCAGATCCATCTCTGTGTTCATTTTAATGAAAGCCAATGCCAATTTTTATCAAGTCTTCTTCAAATTACTTGTATTTTTCTTCTATAATTTCTCATTCTGCTAGATATGCTGGTTATTAACGCCAAAGTCATTTCAATGTAATAAAATCATATGCATATTTTAGAGACAGAAAATTATGTGACATGCCTGACACCACAGTCCCAAGAAGTTACTGGTGGATGGATGAGTAAGACTTCCAATCAAAAGAGTAGACAGAAGAAATACATCAAGAAGGGAGAGTATGGGGCTTAAGGGCAGAAAGTGGGATGGGAAACACAGTGACTGGAAGACATGCAGTACCAGGTAGCTCAGAGTTAGACAGATAATATGGTAAGGAGAGAGGTCTGGTCAGCCTGCTCAGACAAGACCTGGATTTAACTGCACTTGGATTCAAATGCTGGTTCTAGCTCTGATTCATACAAATTGCATCTTTCCATTTATTTTTTTTATTTGCAAAGGAAAGGGGACAACACTGCTCTCACAAGAATTAGATGAAACAGTTTCAATGTGAAGCTTAAGCCTGCCACAGAATAACAGACCAATACCCTGATAGGAGAAGCTCCATGGAACAGAAAAGGCAAAGTGAAATCTGTAAGATTCAGTGACTGGGGGTAGGCAAGGGTCAGAGAGGAGTCACAATGCCTCCCGGCCATTGAGCTTTAGTAACTAGGAAGAGAGCAGAGTTGCCATCATGACAGTGTGACAAGCAGAAGCAGGGGTTGATGAAGAACCATAGGGAAACTTGGGAAGAATTTTCTTTCTAGCAAGTTTGCAGGGATAGTGCACCATCTGAATAGAAGTTCTCATGAAGTAATCACAGTCAGACCAAAACTTGGTGAAAAGTCTCCTGGCAATATGGGTTTGAGTCATTTCTAAATAGAGGAAAAAAGGTTAAACTATTTGTCTAGCTAACATTTCCAGAGACCCCACTGCATTCCAGCTCTGCTCTGTGGAACCATGCCTCCTGGAAACAGAAGACTCGCTAAAAGGAATATGCCTGTGGGAACAGTAAGAATCCAACAAATGGAGATGAATCCAAGCTTTAGTCACTGTTCTATAGCTATGAAGAGACACCATTACCAAGGCAACTCTTACAAAAGAAACTATTTAACTGGGGCTTTGCTTAGTTTCTGAGGGGTAGTCTATTTTCATCATTGTGGGCGGCATAGCAGTGTGCATGATGCTGGGGGGGGGTAGTTGAGAGCTGCATTGTGGATCCATAGGCAGATAAGGAAGGGCGGGGTTGGGGGCAATGCTGGGACTGGCTTGGGCACTTGAAACCTCAAAGCTCATGCTAGTTATACATCTCCTCCAGCAAGGAATGCATGGAAGGGGTAGGAGGAGAGGGAAAGGGAGAGGGTAAGGGAGATGGAGAAAGGTTTAAAAAGAAGTGAAGAGGAACCACAGGTCTTCCATTACATAGCCTCAGAAGTCAGGCTTTATACTGAGCACAGTAATCCTTTCAAACAGTTATATTCTCTGGTGGTTAAACCTTAAAATACATGCACCTATGGCAGCCATTCTCATTCAAACTACCACATGTATCTCAAGCACATGTATCTCAAAGGCAGATGAGGACACACCACCCCAGCCACCAGGTCTTTGCCTGGGCTTTGGGCTCCTATCCTCTGTTTCATTAAGAGCCAATATAAAAAGATACAGGGGAACCATGTTCTCTGATGGTGTTAATGTGATAAAGCATACAGGAAAAGTGTCACTTCTGTTTTAGATATGGGCAAGGCATCTTTAGAACTTCTCCTAAGCCCCAGTTAAACTTGCCATGCACCACATTTGTTCATAGTACCATTTTGGAGAAGATCAAAATCAGGGTCTGTTCCACCTGAGGATGACCAGCTATTTGCCCAAGGCAAGTTAGTTAATGATTGGGCTTCACTTTCTTCCACCATGAAATGTAAACAGTACTTTATGATGCAGGCTTGGTTGCTATTATTTAGTGAGATAATACACTGAAGCACTCAGTTTAGAATAAGACAGCCAGCATGAAACACACTGGCTGGGCTTCCTAGGGGGACTCTAGAACAAAGAGCAGTACCATCCAAATGGGGACCACATCCATAGGGACAACTTTTCTAATATTCTAAACACCTAAAAACTGGTGAAATTAACTCAAATAATATATCCAATCCAAGACATCCAATACTGAATTTCTACATCTATTTTTTTTTTTTTTATTCCTATTACCTAAGTCAGTGAAATCTGGTAGTTTATAGCCTCTTCCCCCTAAGCACTGGAAATTAAACCCAGTTCTTCTCATGATAGGTGACTGCTCTGAGCTGTATTTCCATCCCCAGCTCCTTATATTTTAAAGTATTTTTCCATGTTTGTTGGGGGGGTGTGTGGGCGGTGTGAGTGTATGCATATTTGCGAGTATGTATACATATCTTGTATATGTGTGCATGTCCATGATTCAAGGTTGTGGCCTGGAATCATCTTGAATTGCTCTTCTACCCAATTCAGTAAGACAGGGACTCAGTGAAACCCTGAGCTTACCAATGTAGTTTGTCTAGCTTACTCTGGGGTAAAACTACACACGGATTAGACCAGACCACTCAGAATTTATAGATTCTGGAGATCTGAACTCAATTCCTCACACAAACACGGTAAGCATTTTAGTCACTAAGCCATCTCCCAGCCCATGTTTTACTTTTTTATTTGAGGTAGGGTCTCACAAAGGTCTCTAGCCTGGACTTGAACTCACTTTGTAGCCTAGGCAGTCTACCCTTCTCAGGCTTCAATTACACATCTATGCCACCAGGATCTTCATTGCACATTCATCAAATCTCAGTTCAGAGTAGTGGTACAGCCATGTGTGGTCCCTCATTCCAGTCCTCAGATTTCTTAGCTGTCACTTAGCAAATACAGTCAATCCATAACTATCTCCTGCTTTATGAAAGACAATGTCTCATGAGAATTCACAAAATATCTGATCTATTGTTGACTAAATCCCTGCTGCCAATTATTTTCTTAGCCATTCCTGCATTAACCTTAAGATTCCAGAAAGGTAGAAGAGCCCCATAGTAGTTTGTGGTTTTATAGAAAAAAGAACTTGTAACATGATAAAGACAATGGTATAAAGGAATGGAGTGGGCAAAAGATGGATACAAGACAAAGGACAGCCTCCAATGCCGTAATTGGCTGTGAACTGAGAGCAGGAATAGCGTACAGGCCAGGAAAAGCTAGAGTCAGGCAGGGTTTGGGAGAGGTAGGATGCACATGCCAGAAAGATGAAGATAAACATGGAGGCTAAGACATGATGGCTACAGGCTTCGTGGGTCAATAGCACTGACAGTACCCTTGGGCAGATGCTGCTTTGGACCACCTGTGGCTTCAGCTCCAAATGCTGGGCAAGGTTAAATATGAGAAGCACTTGCTTTCTAGACAAAGTAGAAAAGTCTTCCTGCTCTCTGGTCAGGAGAGGAACTGGTTTAATGTCAGCCTTCTTTCTCCAAGTGCTAAAGGATTTAAAGGGATAATAAATGTCTGATAAGCAATATTGACAGTTTTCACTGTTTTATATTAGCATATTAGCAAACTTCTACAATCCGTTAAATAAAAAAGTAATATGGATATTTTTAAAACATATATTGAAAACTCTACAAGGAAAAAGCTAAGCAAAGAAATTGAAGTAATTGCCTTAAGTTATCACAAGGAAAGCAAATTTGAGAAGCTCAGTTTAGTAAAGGACCAGGGTCAAGCACTCTTCTGGGCTCAACAGTCCCCAAAGTCACCCTCCTGTAGCAAATTATCAGGTTTGCAGTGATGTCCTGGGAGAGCCCAGCTGTTTGATATAAACTGTGCCAGGGGATGCAAGGAGATGAACAGGTAAGCCAGCCCCCAGTGTTTCAGCTCACAGTTGCTTGTTTGAAGGAAAAGTTGTAATCTGGATAATGCAACATGAAATCCTACAGATCTGAGTATCTGTACAGGGTGTATCTTTCCTTATATAAGATATCTAACAGTTGCTTTTTGTTTATCTATGTATTTGTTTGCCTATAATATTGGACAGTTAATACCAGCATTGCATAACATTTTGGGAGGATAGGACACAAGGCATGTGTTTCACAGAGCAGCTAAAATACCAATAAGCTATTACTATGTTCTTTTTAAAAAATAGTATATCTAGGAGTTTTTGGTTATTGGTTTGTTGCTGTTGTGATAGTGGTATGTCCATGCCAAGCATCCTCAACCTGATCTACATCCCAGCCCTGGAATTGTGTATAAGACAATAATAACCAAAACATTCATATTTGTTTTTCTTAACAGTATATAGACCTCATAAAAAGAATTTTCTATGTAGGAAGCAAAGGCCACTAAACTGATTTCCACTTAGAATCTGTGTATCTGGCAAGCATGCCAATGGGATTTTCTCAACTATTGAAATCTTGAATGGTTTTATAAAATTTTACTTTTCCTGGTTATTGATTTAAAAATTGAAGGAAAATTGAATATGAATACCTCAGTAAGTGACCTTGAAAATTTTGTACATGTGAGCATGTGTGTGTGTACATGTATTATTTAATTAAGTACTGATTCATGACAGAGCTTATATGTGTGTTGGGAGGAATTAAAGTGCACTTTCCATATTTGTGCATATATACATTTAGGTCACAATGAACAAAGAATTTCTTCACTGATAGTCTCAAAAGAACTCTTTCAAACCCTTGTGGATTCATTCAGCCATGAGGAAGTACATGGCAAATCATTCCACGCTAAACATAGGCACTGTAGCCATTTTCTTTCAGCAAGCTCCTTATGTATTAACAGTCATTCCTTTTAATGGTAACTTTAAATAGTACCTGAAGTTGATGATACTTGCTGAACAGTTGCTGTGCAAGTACTTTGTATTGTGATGGTTAAATACTAAGCCAAATGCTAAGGGGGATAAATACCTTCCTTAATGCCCCTGCAAGTCTAGGTTGGCTTTTGTTTTTATGCAGGTGCTGGTTTGGAAATGAGAGCCTCCTGTACTTTAGGCAAAGTGCTCTGCCACTGAGTTACACCTTACCCAAGGATAATCTGATTTTAGACAAAAGACTTAAACATAAATACTACATGGTGACTATTCTATGTGTTTATGTGTGAGCAGATACAGGCTTCCAGTTGAAAACATGATTTAAGAAGCTGTGTCACATAGGGTCTAACCACAAAGTCACACCTCATGCTTGGCCAGCTAGAAAGTGATGTGAGCCCTTACAGCAAGGTAGCAGGCCTTCTGCTACCTCATTCACAGCACAGGGGTGGCTCGATTTACCTTTCTTTGGTCTGGATTTCACTGGCAAGGACTCCTTTCTTTCCATGGCTGCTTCTCTTTCTTTCCATCGTCGGATCTGTTCCTCCCTCATCTTGTAGAACAAGATCTGTTTCTGCTCTTCGCTGAGCTCTGCCAGCAGGTCGGGGTCTATGAACATATCTGACAGTATCTGTCTCAGCATGTTTGCTGATCACAAGAACTTCTCCACCTGCAGCAGAAGCTTCTGGAAACGTCTTGCAAGTATGCTCCCAGCAGGCTGGCACTTGGGCACCTCCACAGACCTTCCCAGAGGCTGGAACGTTCCAGCAATAGTGACCCACTGGAACAGGAACTCAGCAGAATGGTTTCTTCTGTAAAGGCTGTTCAGTAGACAAACCTGCAAAGAGCAACAGCCCAAATCAGGCAATAAAATGTATAGATTCTGGACAGGAGCAGGCTAGTAAAGAAAGCCAGGAGAAAATAAATATAGTTTTCTATTTCAAAGAGAAAGAGGAGAAAAAGCCAAGGGATGTTGTGTTAAGAGTTTGTATAACCTCTATCCCATAAGAGATACTTTATCAGGAAAACCCTAACTTTGTACAGGCTGATCTCAGGGAAACAGAAATTTAACAGAGGTTTGCCTGGCCTCTTTCCAACTGAATAAACACATTATTGCCTCAGAGTCTCCCAACTGCCAATAGCATGGCTGAGAAGAACCAACAATAATAGCAAAAGGTCACAAGAGGAAATTAAAATACCCTCCCCACACTCCAAAAGAAAAAAATATATCACATTTGGATATTTGTAGAGGAACAAAGCCATTCTCAAAGTTGTAAAAAGAAGAGATAAAACTGAGAGCATGATGTCTTTCTGTTCCATCATGTAAGCTCTGCATGAACACAGCTGTGTGCTTTCTCCTTCACAAAGGACATTTCCGGGCAACCCGGCAGAGCCATGAGAGCAGTGCAAGTACAGAGGGAACATGCACAAACATTCTGGAAGGTTACCAGCCCTTAGCTGTCTCCTTTCCAGGAACCTGATTTAGTAAATCAGAAGTTTCAGGCCAGATGCCTGGGGGAAAAACAGTCACCAGCTTCTGTCTTTGATGTATAAGTTTATCAGGAGGTTCCTCGGAAAGAGGCTGTGACCTTGGGCAAGCATGGCATCACAAAGGTAGCACTAAGGGAAGCACTTCCTTTTCTAGTCTGTTTATTTTACATAGTTTTGTGTGGATAAATGTTTTTAGATGTCAAACCTTCACACTCTGTGTGTATGACATATGCATATATTATGAGAGAGAGAGAGAGAGAGTGTGTGTGTGTGTGTGTGTGTGTGTGTGTGTGTGTGTGTACATGTATGCCACCATGCCACCAGGCTCTCTACCTTGTTTGAGACAAGATTTCTCTTTTTGTAGTTCAGCGCTATATAGATCATCCAGGCTAGCTGACTGGAAAGCTCTTAGGATTAGACACCACAGCACATGGGATCCTAATGCACCCTCATGCTTTATTTACCCACCCATCTCCCCAGCTCCAAACTCTTAAACACTTAACTTTTAACTTAAACACTACATATGTGTGAACACACACACACACACACACACACACACACACACACGAAGAAAAAACTTTTAATTTGTTCCAAATGTCATAGGAAGCACAAAAGTCTCACTATGACATTCCAGAACCATATATATTCTAAAAGATCAACTACAATTTCCATGCCTACAGTGCTTCAGTAATCTTGCTTGTAACCATGCCTGCTCAACACATCTTGCTTCTCTGTAGAAAACAAAACACACTTAAATTGAGAACAGTTAGTAGTGGGCTGCTTTGTAACCACAGGAGTCTTAATGCTCCCACCCCTCCCCCATGCTTGTGAGCTTTAATCCTTTTTCTTTCCCTTTATTGTCTGTTTCCTTATAAAGTGGCTTCTTGGACACAGTTGTTTGAGACAAACTCACTCAGTAGTCAGGTGCCACAGGACATCGGCAGCATTTAGACTCTCTAATTATTGATGGAATAGCAGGGCCTTGACGATACATGTAGTGTTCCTACCTGCACTCTATTTTCTCTCAACACTTAACTACCAGAATTTAAATGGAACATGATAATAAGAGGAAGGTTAAACAGAATTAAAATGAATGCCACGACTACAATTTGGCCAGGCATATCCCTGTCAGGGCCCCCAGTTAATACACTTTGAGATGGTCTTCAAACTGTATTACAGTACAGAGTCAATGTCTTATGGTATTTTAGTTCTAGCACATCCTCGTGGAGTAGAGCAAACCAAACCCACACTAAAGGAAGTTTTACAGAAGGAATTCTTCTCCACAGAAAGAATCTGGCTCTTTGGCACATGTGACTCCAAGGTCCTGAGGTAAAGTAGTAAGTAAATAAAGTAAATGACTCCTTGAAATTCCAGGATGCCTCCATAAATGGCTACATTCCATGGCCTCAGCGGTTGATGCCCATAAAACAGGATAGAAAACTAGCAATGGATAGGGTCTGCAGCTTCTACTCTACCCCCAGTCTTTAATCAAGTAAATAGCATTAGAGGGTCAGGGAGAGCTGAAAATTAACTCCCTCAAAGAGCCAAGGACTCATTCCTCCCCTGGTTTGGCACAGAGTATTCTGATAACAGAACCAACACTTAACTATTGCAGGCACTAAAGTAAATACTTAGCCTGAGTCAGCTTGCTTCCACCACTCTCTAACTCCAAGAGACCAGTCCCATTTCACAGCTGAGGAAGGCAGGGAGAGCTGTGAGGCTAGAAATCATGGCAATGACTATATCCACTGCATTGACTGATGGCTACTTATGAGCCCAGAATCACTGTGTGACACCAATTTTAAAATTTCAGAACAAAGACCAGAAAACCTCCCTGGGAAGAGAACTACAGAGGTGGAGATTCCTCAACAAGTGCAAAAGAAGCCCAACCCCAATCAACTGTAGATAAGCTTAGAGGAGGCCAGGAAGAAAACACCACACCCAGGAATGTGCACAGCACTGACTGCCACACTGGCCCAGTAGTGAGGTTTTCCTCTTGCTCTCTACTTGCCAGATACTTTGTCTCCCCAATATTCCCTTCCATGGCATGTATGTAAAGAGGTGTGCAATCCCTTTTTGTTTCACCTTGTGTAGCAAACATGGACTCCAAGCATTAAGGTTAATTAGTCAGGCTGTTTTGTTTTATAGTCCTGAGGCTTAACCCCCGTCCCTTGCACATGCTAGGCAATTTCTCTGTTGCTGAGCTGCACCCCCAGGCCTCTTTTTACTTTATACTTTGAGACAGAGTCTAAGTTGCCCAGGCCAGTTTTGAATATATTGTAGACTAGGCAAGCTTTCGGCTTTCTATACTGACTGCCTCTGTCTTTCACATAACAGGGATCACAGACCCTGACCACCAGGGTTATTTTCATTCTTGGGAAAAGACAAGTGGCTCCTGGTGTCCTCAGAGAATACAAGTGTCTGTGTCTGTTGACTATGGTCATCAAACTGGACTGCTGCTTTGCTCTGGATGATTCTCCTGCCACCCTATTCAAGGCTTCCCTATAGCTGGCTGTTCATCAGATACCTCAAAGGGCACCAGCCCAGCATTCCCAGCTATGCCTTCAGTGAGCTGTGACTGTGGGAGATCACTTCCCATCTTTGGACTCAGTTTCCCAACATGTAAAATTAACCTGAGAATTTCTGTAACTCATGGGTTGTGAGATAAAATCTACCTTGGAGTTATTGGGCCAAGTACAGGAAATAAACATGAGGAAATGAACCAGCCAGGGGCTTTACCACTTTCACTGGGAGGAGACACTCCTTGCAGCCACTGATTCACCCAGTCATGTTTGTGTGTCTTACTGAGTGCAGTTGTTTGAGATCCAACACAAAGTGCAGCTCAACCAACTTGTTTTTCTTCTCCTGTGTGGCCTTTCTTGCAGAGGACCAGTAAGAAGCAACAAGCCACACCTGTTGCTCACTCTGAAAATGTCTAAAGTCCTAAATTTGGTTAAGTTCCCAGGATATCTGAAGATCTGACTTTCACACTTCCCATTTTTTTCTACCACATAATCATGTTTCTAATTAATACAGAGCCTAATAAATAATAATACCCACAGCCCAATCTATCATAAAAATAATGTGGTATGTATAGGAAATATATCACTCAAGTTAAGAACCTAGTTTAACTTTTATTAACTTTTAAACATCTACCACTGTCTTTAGTCTTTGGGTTGTTTTATTCCATTTATTCTTATTCACGTATATGACAATTTTGAGAATAAAATAAATTGCCAGTGATGAAAGCAATTGGATCAAGTACCTAGAAAAGTCTATTTGTGCCAAATCTTCACCCAAGTATTCCTTCCACTAATTTATTAAATTAAAAAATTATGAAGGCACTGTTTTGTTGCAGAAGCAAAGGGCGGCTTGTTGGAGAGCTGAGGAAGAAGCAGTCACACTTTCTCTGGGATCATACTGGAGGGAGACACCATTGAGAAAACCTTCAAACAGCAATGACTCCACCTGAGACCCGTGAACCCCTAGGACAGGAGCGGCCAGGATTGGCTCACTTTTGTTGAAGAAAGTTCCAGCCCAGCTGACTGGAGCCAGGTTCTGAATTGAGCCTTGACCCAGAACCGCAGGGAAGCGACACCGCCCGCCCCTCCCTGTACCACGTGGGGGCGCCCTCACAAGTATGTCCCTGCCTGAGGTACGCGCTCAAGGAGTTCTGCGTGGGCTGAAACCGGTTTCGAGGCTCTCTGGAAGGTCTCTGGGCCAGGAGAGACCCCTCGCTGATTTGCCTGTGCTGCCGCCAGCACCCAGCAGCTGCAGCTTGGTGAAGGCCCTTACAGGTGGCCTCTGCCGGCTGCACCTGCCCCAGGCTGGCGTAAACACTCACCGCATGTGCATGCCCACCACCTGGACCCCACAGCTTCCCATAAAGACGCCAAGTCGCCTCCGATTCTCCTCTCACTGTAAGCACTCAGTATATCGATCACAAAGATCACAAGCCCCCCTGTCGTTCGGCCGTCACTCACCCGCCGCGGCTGCAAACACTGGACACCTTATATTGGATACCGGACACCGGACACCGGACGGCCGCTGTGGTCGCCGGTTCCGCTGCTCACCCGAACCCGCCCTGCGTGTGTGTGCGGTGGAGGACGGACCGACCGGAGGAACAGATGCACACGGACCAGGGTCTCAGCACTCTCCTTGCCCTGGAGACCCACCGCCGCCCGAGTCCCACTGCTAGCTCACCTGGGTCACCTACCTGCTCAGGACCCCAGCAAGATGGCCCAAACACCTGCCACCTTCCGATTGCCTCGGGCAGCTGTCCAGGAAGAGAAGGGAGGACAGGCTGAGACCCACCCGGCTGGCAGGCTGGACAAACACTCGGGCCCAGAAGGATACTCAGCGTCCAGCCCTGAGCCCTGGCCCGCCCCACCGCGCCCACTTGTGGGGTTGCCTGACTGGGCACTCCCTCCCGAGCCCCACCCGGGTGCTGGAGACGCTCCAGAGCTACTAGGCTAGGCTTGGCTCTCCTGGTCCAGCAACAGTAAGGCAATCCTTGGTTAACCTGGAGCACTGTGTGCAGTCTGGGATGGTTGTCCTGCCATCTTAAAGTGGTTAGAGGAACTTAAAATAACAGCCTGGCCCTTTTCACACTCAACTAGTGAAGTGGTGCTTTTGCAGAAAAGGGTAGGCCCTTCTGGGAACCTGGGTCCTGCAGGCCAGTTTGGCTCTCCCTCCAGTTCTGCGCCTGCATTTCTACAGCTTACTTTTCCCCTTTCTCTTTTGTTGACATTAAGTAAATTATCAAACTCTGAAGCATCTGTTACTCCAGGTGTGGCTTTACCTACTGGGCACGATCACGATCGAGGAAGAGAAAGGCTGGAATGTAGGAGGCCAAGGCACTTGAGACAGGGGACAGCTAGGCAGAGAAACATGAAAGGGTGGGGAAAATAAAAAGGTGGAAGAATCCTGTGACTAACAGAAGTAGACCAGGATGGTGCAGGGTGTAGCAAAGCTACAGATCTTAGCAAAGCTTAGCAGTGTGGAAAGGTGGACAGGCCTTTTCCAAGGGAGAGGAATGTTAGGGATGTATAGAGGGAATCTCTGCTGGGTCGCTTGGTTGGGGGGTGGAGGGGGACAAGACACAGGACCCCAGACTATGAATGTGAAGAGAAGTGCTACACTAGAATCATGGTATGACTCTGCAGCCTGTCCACTGAGAAGCCTAACATGCTGGGAAAAGATATTGTTTATTTTAGGCTTTGCCAGCTGCAGAAAACTCACGATTTGGAAAACCTTAAGGCAGGATTCATACTCTACATTCTCAGGAAACAGCATCAGGCCTTTAGGAATGCTGTTTTGGGATCCATTCAGGCAAGGATTCCTGGCCCAGGGCTTAATCTCCACTGCATTGAATTGCATGGCCTGCAAGGTGTTCTAGGCTGGCATGTCCCCCTCTGCTTATGGCTGTATCTGCTCAGCCAGTGCCCTCACACTCCTTGGATGGAAGTAAGGAACTGCACAAGTGGCCCATCAGCCACTGAAATCTCAGGGGACACTGAAGCTATCATCAGTTATCCTCCTCCATACTTGTCTGTCCCCATGTCCTCACAAGCCCATCTTAATAGCAGTTCTTCGCCTGTACCATCAGCCCTGTAGCTTCTGACTCAGGACAGTAGCAGTGCCTGGCCCTGTCAGTTGTTAAGGGAGATAATGCATGCAAAGTGCTCAGAGCATGGCTTACTAACAGGTTCGAATACTTGTTGCATGCCAGAGACCATAGAATCGATTGAGGCTTTTGTGCAAAGTATTCAGAAGAATTTCTGGCATGTAATAAAGTATTCAAACACATTGACTCACGTTATTCCACACTGCATACTACAATTTCATGTTCCTACCAAGGCTATGATTTTGTCTCCCACCTTATCTGGACTTTAGGCTATTCCCAGTCACTCTAGTCAAAGCATACAAACCCTTGATGTACCAGCAAAAGCAATGCCCTACCATTTCCTAGATTAGTTTGTGGTAATAGCAAAGATTTGCTATCCCAGCACTCAGGATGCTGAAATAGAAAGATAGTAAGCAGTTCAAGGCCAATGTGAGCTACTTAGTTGCATGCCAGCCTGGATCCATAGTGAAAGCATATCTAAAATAACAATGAAAAAGTCAGTAGCTCATCTTAGTCTATATGTCTGTCTCTTCCTCCACCCTCCCTTCTCCTTCCCCATGTGTCTCCTATACCCTTAAAACATTCATGCTGACAGATAAGGATTTCCATATCAAATGATCCATTGGAGAAATCCACCCAGAGAGACACTAAGACCAAAAGCACATAAATTAGCTTGGAGGATCCTCAACTGCCCTCAGGCTTTTTGGTAACTACAATACTGGCCTTAGCTTCACTGAAAATTCATACTACTGTTCAGTTAAGCCACTCCCAAACTCATGATCTATATATACTATATATACTTAAAGACAGGACATCTGTACTGTAGTAAGACAGTAATTTGGAGGTAGTTTGTTACACAGAAGTCAATAACCAATGCACCCTCTCACTGGTCTTGTTTCTAACCCAAATTTAATTAGCATTCATGTACATAAAATGACTTGAATAGCTTGTTTAAACACTGAGCCCATACCTCAGCCCAGAGCTAAGAAACAGAACATTGCAGGGTCAAACAAATACTTCAGGTGTCTGATCAAAGGAAAGGCCTCAGAGTCTGTGCCCTGGGCTGGGCAGGCTAAGAGTGGTCCTGTCAAGTTACTTCTCAATAAGTAATTGATCCCCCTCTGATCACCATTTGGTTGCTGAATCATTTTCAATGCCTACCCTCCCTCCTGCCCAAAGAAGGCTAGCCTGGACAACACTGAGCTCTTTTAACTACATCAGCTTGCTGCTAGATACCCTGCCTTCATTTAATATGGTTTGTTGCAAGCCTTAATCCACAGTCTCTGCAGCTTCACATGGGGTCCATTGTATTAAATGCCTTACTATCCCATTTACCTTAGGAAAATTTCACCTTCCCTGAAGTGACAGCTTTGAGGACATTTCTTTGCTTGCCTCTCTTCCTCCCACTCAGAAATATTTTCTGTTGTACCCACTAATATCAAATTTATTGACTAACACACCTGGCAAACACTTCAGGGACATAGGGGCTGGGCCATGTGATGACAACCAAGGGAAGCAGAGTCCATGGTCTGTGCCCCTGACACCATGGCACAACACCTACATTTAGATTTCAGATCTCCTTTGGAATCATGAATGTCATCAAGGCCTTGATGGCAAGAGCTAACAACTAGGGTAAGCATTGCCTTAAAAAAAATTGGTAGTTGAAAGAATGCCAGTCCAAATGAATACAGGCTGAACACAGATATGGTAATGTGCTGGGAGCCTTTATCATTTATTACAGAAGTAGCAGCTAATGTTCTATATATCAACTCCAGAATATTTGTTACTATGAATTTGACTGTACACAGAATATATACTGGGTGCTTTGGATTCTCAAATTCCCAGAGAGGAATTCCTTCTCACCAGGGTGTCAGTGGTAAGCACCCCTCTGCTTGCTGAGGCTAGAAACAGCAGCCTCCAGATCTCACACTACATAGCCCCTTAGGTTTTTTCCCTTTGATATAGCACTGAGAAGTCCCCTTTAATCAGTTAACAACACTTTTTTTTTTTTTTTTTTTTTTTGCAAATCACATATCCCCACCCCCCACCCCGCACATGAGGTACTCACTTTTCTCAAAATGTATCTGCTTTCCTGGCTTTGAGAGATATGCATGCCCTATTGTCAGAGAATTGTTAAATGTGCCTGTGCACATAAAACCCAGAAGTCTTGTGGGAAGAAAAGGGACTTCAAGAGAATTTTAGAAGGAACTTTTTAGAAAGAACTCTAGGAGAATTTTGTTTTGATTTGATTTGATTTGATTTGATTTGATTTGATTTTCGAGACAGGATTTCTCTGTATTGGTTTTTGAGCCTGTCCTGGAACTTGCTTTACAGACCAGGCTGGCCTCAAACTCACAGAGCTCCACCTGCCTCTGCCTCCCAAGTGCTGGGATTAAAGGTGTGTGCCACCAATGTCCAGCTTTAGGAGAATTTTTAAGGAGAACTTTTGAAAGAGAACTTTAAGAAAGAACTTATAGAGGGAACATTATTAGAGAGAACTTTTAAGGAGAAATATTAAAGAGAGCTTTTTTAGAGAGAACTTTTGGGGAGAAACTCCTGCATTAAAGAATAAAGAGGGATGAGAAAAATGATACGTGTTTCTTTGGCCCTCAGATCAGAACATTTTAGTCAACCCCAACCTGCCTGCTGCAAGCCTCCTGCCTGAACCTGCAATAGTAACAATTTACTCATTATAGAACCCAGACTCTCACTGCCCCTTTTTATGCCATGAGTTCTTATATTGTTACAATCTCTTCTTTCTGGAATTTTCATTTGGTCAAGGAACCTCACCGCTGCTTTGGACTGCCACATACAGCTCACAGCACAGCAGGGTAAAATTGTGTGGAGGCCAGGCACAGAGATTATGATATGTAAGGAGACCCCTGGTTTCCTGTCATAGTGTATTACCAGCATTAGAAACCTAGAGGATTCTGTGACCTCTTTAAGAAGTGAGTTATGAGCCGGACGTTGGTGGTGCATGCCTTTAATCCCAGCACTTGGGAGACAGAGGCAAACACATCTCTGTGAGTTTGAAGACAGCCTGATCTACAGGGCAAGTTCCAAGATGAGCTCCAAAGCAATACAGAGAATCCTTGTCTTGAAGACAGAGGGGGGGGGGAGGGAGGGAGATGAATTATTGAATTATAATGAATTATATGAATTATATTTTTATTTGTCCCATAGTGAATGTGATGTAGACAGGAAAGAGAAATGCTAAACATTTAAAGTTTGCTGAAAATTGATCAAACCTTAAAATAAATCTCAATTAGTTCATCAGTCTAAAATAACAATATTGAGAACTGACTGTTCCTAGCTTTCTGTCTACATTAGAGGTCATGTTCATTTAGTTTAGTTCCTTTACAACTCGGTGCAGGGCTTTGCCTCATTATCATAAAGAGCAATATAAGTTGTTGGCCTTTTATCTACTCATGAAGTCAATTGTCTATTTCCTTTCCTAGGAACTACCTTTATATACTTGTCTTTTCAAACATCCAGTCTCACATGGCTTCTGTAATGCCATGGAAATGGCCAGTGACCCAGAACTGCTGAGCTGAGGCTTAAGCTTGGAATTAGACAATAATCCGAGTGGTAAGAAACATCTTCTTATAGCCTGTGGTAATCGCTGCTTTTTCATGAGCCAACACTGTGGTAGACAAGCAGAAGCAAGTTCTCCTTAGTCTGCTGGCACAGCCCTGGGTCTTCCCTGAGTCAGTTGAGTTGAAAATCAGTCTTCTACCAGATTCATAAGCAATTCGCAACAATATAATTAATCTCTGACATGCAGAGTCAGTTTTCTTCATCCATTTTTACATGGGTTTGAGGGATCAATCTCAGGCCTCTATGCTTGTGTGGTAGTGCCTTTATCCACTGAGCCATCTTGTTTCTATTAGTTTTATGCTAGGATTAATGTAAGTGAACACTTAAGAGTGATTCTTAAGTGGTGCTTTAAACAACATAGGGGCATCTGTAAGACCCTTACGCCCCGACTCAGGAAAGGCGGCCCCCCAAAATCACTCACAAGAAGCAGACTTGATGCAAAAGCATGAGGTCTTTTATATTCCAGTGCACTGGAGTCCTCAGCCACACTCCACGTGGAGTATGGAGACTGGGAACCCTTGGTACAGGGTTCAGACAGCTTTTATAGGGTTACAACAAAGCCCACGCAAGCCAATCATCTCATAGCATCCAGTGTGTACCAATTTGAACCATCCAAGCCCACGCTTTGCCCAGGAAGTCTGCTTTCGCTAGGGCTTCTGGGTAGTGTGGCACGGCTCATTTCCTGTTCTCATTCACTCACAGGTAAACCCACCCTGTCATAAACAGTCAAGAATGACCTTTTGCCTACTCACTGCTAGGGGGCAGAGTTTAGGGAAAATTAGGCTAAGTTTTTCCATCCTTACACATCTTTCTTAAAGATTATCTCTTTGTTCCCCTTCATACCACACTCCACTTATTTGGTTGAGAGGAACATAGACATTTTCTCATATTATCTGTGAAAATCGCAGTCTGGTCAAGGCTGAGAACCAGTAAAATTCAGAGTCAACAAGATGGCTCAGTGGATAAAGGCACTGCCACACAAGCATAGAGGCCTGAGATTGATCCCTCAAACCCATGTAAAAATGGATGAAGAAAACTGACTCTACAGTGTCTCCTGGCCACCACAGGCACATTAAGTCTCAAGTGCACTCCCAATCATATGTACACATATGCACACAAAAACACTGACAATAAGGATTTTTAAATATTTTAAATGAAAGCTATAGGAACAGAATTTTGAAGAGGTCATAACAACCATCACTATCATGGCCATATTCTTGGTTCTGGTCTTTTTTCCACACTCCATCTGGGACAGATGCCCCTCCATCTGGCCTGTCATTGAGTAAGGTGGGAATCAAATGGTACCTGAATTCAGTGTCCGGCTCTTCACAGATGCCCACTTATGTACACACGGACCTTTTACTGTTTTCTGGTGATGAGGCTCCAATGTTCCTTCTGACTCTGTATCTGAGGAAAGCATTTCCTGAGGCCACACACCCATGGCCTCATTTACTTCCTGTCCTTCATGAAGTTATCTGACATTCTGTCTTCTGGGACATCAGTGGTTCCCAACAAACCATTTCTCAGAGACACTCATTTTACCTGAGCACTCATTTATACCAGAAAATTTTGCCTGGGAGCAAAGACAAGTTGTCCCTGACTTCAAATGTGCTTGAGTAAAGAGAGCCATCTTATGGCCTTTGTGGAAAGAGCCATTGTTTAATTAAATCTGAGACAGAGTTGCATTTTACTAGCATGTTGGTATTTAAATGACAAAGGTATTTAAATGATAGGCTCTGGTAAGAGAGCCCAGAAAATAAATGACAGATTATATTCTAGATACAGAGACATATAGACTCTTGAACAGAAGGAATCTTGGCAGAAGGAATCTATCTCCATATAGAATGTATGCAGCCACACTTTTCAACTCTAAATAAGGAAAAGCACCTACCATACCTTTCCAAGTTATCATTTAAACAGCAGATATTTTACAAGCTTTGAGTCTAGAAGAACCTAGAGATTAACTAGACTTATTTTATAGGTGAGAAGAAACACAAAGGAAAAAGAAGATTAAATGTCATAAAGTTAGTTGTTGGCTTATATATAAGGGAAAGAATTTGGAATTCCTACCACACAGCTTTGAAAAAGCTGTCACTCTTAGGTTGTTCATTCCCTCACTAACATCAGGAGGCAGACTGAAGATGACAACCATCTCATCTCATTTCCACACAGAGCTCCCCTGGACATGCTCTCTCCCCTTTTCCTTCTTCCACCTCCTTTGAGACAGAATGTCACAGTGCAGCCTAGGCTAGACTCAAACTCATGATCGTCTTGCCTCATTCTCAAAATGCTCTAATGTTAAAGGCATGTACCACCATGCACCATCTACCTCCATCTCTTGATAAGGTCATCAGGGACCACATCCAAAACTTCAAGATTGGCTAAAGGTGTACAGGCTGAACTCTTGTCTAGCCCCCCCCCCCCCCCCCCCAGTTTCAGACCTGCAGGTCAGACATCAAGCTTTGGAGTTCTTTCTGGAAGAGACAAAGCCCAGGCCATGACATCTCATAAACAAAGAGAGATTAACCACTGACCAATTCCAAGTGTTTCCCTGGGTCAACTCTAAACAAGAAAAGAACTATAAAGAAAAAAGAAGGAAGGAGAAAACAGTGAAGGTCAGAAGAATTGGTATCAGAAGGTTAAAGAGGGTGAAGTGTTGTTTTTCCTTAAATTAGTACCTGCCCCTTAAGCAACTGCTGTCAGCAACTGTAACTCTGAAGCTACCAGTAGTGGCTCTGTCCCCTCAGGCACTGGCTCTATCATGTCACTAAAGGGAACTTTACCTAGATGTCTATCTCTCCAAAGAACTCTGGATTCAAAGTTGAGATGAAGCTCTCTGCTCACTTAGTAGCTAACCTTCTCTCCCAGCTCATGCCACCCAAAAGCAACAGCACTCTTCTGCTCCACCCTCACTTAAGAACCCTGGCTACGTGCATTGGTGGTGTCACGCCTTTAATCCCAGCACTCAGGAGGCAGAGGCAGACAGATCTCTGCGAGGTTCCAAAGCATTACAGAGAAGCCCTGTCTCGAAAAAACAAACTAAATAAATAAGAAGAATCCTGGGTACACGTGGTTCCTCCTCCCTGCCACTTCCTGTCAGCTAATTGCTGACCCAGCCTCCTGATCCCAGGTTGATTTTATTTAATCAGACAAATGTAGCACACCTTAAAATAATATTCCACAACAGTGGGGGAGACTTAAAAACAAATGTCCAGGGAAGTTTTTGTAAGCAAGCTTTACTTTATTCTCAAGGTACTCCTGCAGTGCCTCAGAGACAGAATTCTTTCTTGCAGGGGAGAAGTTGACTCACAAAGGGAGAGTTCATTTTAGGTTCAGAGATTATCTTCAGAGTTCTCAGTGGGAGAACAGAAGTTCTGTCTGATACTAGATGGAAAACAATGGCTTGTTAGTTTGTTGTTTCATGAGCAGCTAAAATAAAAAGCCTAGGAACTCATATTTTAAAAAGTAATACTTCCTAGTTGAACTGTAAGGAAGAAACTTGTCACTAAAACCCAACACATGCAAAAGTCAGATGTGTTTTGTAGTTATTGGAGTAAGCTGTATGTATATAAGCCCATATACATACGAACTTCGTACAGTACTTTGAAGTTTGTACTTTGCTTTTATTTGACAAGAGAACATCCAGTTCAGGCTCATTCCGATGCTCAACACTTTCTACAGAGCTCCCTCATCCCTTCCCATTAAACTTTATCAAGAAGGGTAGATTTGAGACATGATATGTAACCTGTAATTTAAGTGCTGTGGTGATGGAGCAAGATGATAGGAAGCTGGAGGCCAGCCTGGGGTACATCATAAGTGCCTGTCTCAAAATAATGAGGCCTAAGGAAGTAGCTCAGTAGTGAATTTATTCATGAGCAATACACACATGCACACAGACACACACCACACACACCACACACAGAGAGAGAGAGAGAGAGAGAGAGACAGACAGACAGACAGACAGACAGAGAGAGAATGAATCGGTATTGCTCTCAGAGTCTAACTTAGAGCAAATCATGAGGAAAGCTTTTAGTCATGTTTATTGAATTAGTTAATCTAAATGTGGCCTAGCCCTAGAGAAACACTGCCTCCTGGAATGGTTTAGACAGGCTCAATATTTAAAAAGTAAATCCTTGTACTTTTAAAGATTATTGATATTCTTTATGGAATGTTTCTGCAGCTTGAATATTCTGAAATGGGGTGCATTGTGTATAAATAACAGGGAACTTCCTGGAGAGTATACCAGCAGCCACCACTTTCTACTGTTTTTTAAAATATATTTTATCCTAAAATTATGAATAGGTAAAATTAATTTGTTTATTCAATGTCAATTCTAACTACATCTAAATTCATTAAGCTGTGTGGTCTTTGAGCCTGGTTAATTTGGGTGTAGAGTGTTTAATGTATTTGGATGTTTCACAGCTTTTCAAATTGCCATTCATTCCATGTACACCACCAAAACATATTTATTTGCATGCCGTAAGTGACAAAATTTTAAGTAAAAATACTGTTTTTGAAATACAGCCTTTCTAGAACACTAACAGAACAATTATCATTCCTATGATTAGTGCTATGGTTTTAATTACATATCATCATAAGTTGTTATTCAACAGTTTCATTGTTCTTGGCTCCCCAGCAAATTGTAAATTACACCCTTTGTGAATTGTATTTGTCTTATACCCTTCTGATGACAATCAAAGGGCACATGGAACAGAGATGAGTTCCTGTGTTTAGAAGACTGGACAAAGAAGGCAGCATGCCTTTAGTGTTGTTCTTGGTGTGATCCTAATTGCTAAGAGAGAACTTCCCCTTACTCTCCAACTTAACAATAATGATTCCAATTGTTTTATTTAATGCCTCCTACTTTTCCTTTAGAGATACATTTCTTTTCAACTTTCATATTTTTCCTAGTAAAACAAAATAAAAGTCAAAATTGAGATCAAGATTTCCAGTTTCTCCTCCCCCTTAACATACAACTTATGGGTGTGCAGCTTCCATTGATAAAGTAAAAGGGAAATGAGCGTAGTATGTGCCTGTTATCTCCAGGTGGGAATAATGAGTCAGTCCATGATGGCCATGACTAGGGGACTCCAAAGGAGGAAATGTTAATAAGAAGGGGGGGGGGCATGTGACCGCTCTATAGGCTACAGAGGCAAAGCTATAGGTGTTGCAGGGAATATTTGAGATTGCTCTCAAGGAGGAATGTGACTGATTGGGGCAGAAATAAGGATGAAGGCAAAAAAGGTTCTAAAAGCAACAGTTTGAAGTAAGAAAGACAGCTCTCTATAGAGAATTGATGCCTAAATGCAATGGGGTTGGGGCAGATGTGGGAACTTTGGGACTAGACTAAGGTGAGCCAAGAGTGTAAGATCCAAGGTAAGGTTTTTTTCATCAATCATTGGTGATTGTTTGGTAGAGAGTGCTGAGTTTTGACATGGTTAATATGGCATTGTATGGGCATAGAGTGAAACTGAAGGCAGGGTGATGGGGGGGCATCCTTCTGAATATGTTTCTTTGATTGTTTGATGAATCACTGTTTGGCCAATAGGGGTAGGAAGATAGGAGCTAGGAGACAAGGAGAATCCTGGGAAAGGTAAGCAGAAGAGGATGCCATGTAGACCACAAAGGAGTAACAGGTCCAGGCATTATCCGATAAGCCAAGACCACATGGAAATACTTAGATTAGTAGAAAAGATTAGTGGAAATTGGTTAACAATTAAGACAGAGCTAGCCAGTAAGAAGCCCTAGCCATTGGACAACAGTTTTATAATTAATATAGCTCCTATGTGTTTCTTTGGGGCTTAAGGATGGTGGGACCTGGTGGGACAAGAAACCTCCAGCAACAGTAGGGTGAACTTGCACAGTCAGTAACAATGAAGAGGCAAGAGGGTATGTGGAAGACACTGATGGGTAGAAATGTGTGCTTCAATAATAGTTCAAGTAGGGAAGGAGAATCGGTAGGAAAAAGAACACAGGCATGGTTTTAACTCATGTACTTAACACAGTAGAGAACTCCTGAACAGCATTCTTCTACAGTCACCTTATTTTCCAACCATTTAGCTTCAGGGGAGCCATTGAAGACACAATGCAGGAAGTGGCCAGTGGCCAGGTGCAATTATTTCTCCTTTTCTCTGCATGAAGTTCTGACTTCTATGTTGGCTTGTAAGAGCATTTCCTTCCACAGTTTCACACCAAGCTAGATGATCTGGCTCAGATCTACTGCTGAGTTTGTGAAGCAATATTGACTCCATAGGTCAGTCATCCCAATAGCCCAAGCATGGAGCAGTCTAATAAATCCTAGAAAATCCCAGGCTCAAATGATTCAAATTACTCACCTCTCTCAGAGACTGTTATGCTGGGAGAGCAATGGAGAATGTTCCTGATTCAGTAATTCTTGACCTTCAGTGTGGCTATACAATGTACCTGTCTGAATTTACCTTAGAGTCTGTGACTAACCCTCCACACTAAACCCCCCAATGGATTATGTTCTGGAAAGAAATCTACCTTGAACACCAATAAATATTTGTCATGTAACTGGTAAATCCCAGTGGTTAATACAGTTACTTTAAAATTGTTAATTCCTTTTCATTTCCTTTGTTGTACATCTTACTGGCAAGAGAATGGTTAAAATTTATGAAGTAGAGTCAAAGAGATGCATCATGTTGTCTGTGGTACTGAACACATTACATTTAAGAAACATTCTCTTCATTAGAAATGTCTATTTTTCAAGGCTGGGGGATGGCTCAGAGTGTAAAGAGCTTTGATGTGCAAACATGGGACCTGAGTTTAGATCACCAACATCTACATTAAAAATCAAATGTGTTATTATTGTGACTGTGTATGTATGGTGTAGTGTACATGTGTGCATGTGTGTGTGCTTTTGTGCAATCATGTCATTGTTTTTACATGTGTGGAAACCAGAGGTTGATGCTGAATGTCTTGCTCTATCACTCTCCATCTTATTTTTGATACAAGATCTCTCATTGAACCTGGTGCTCACTAATTGGCTATACTCTAGGCAATAAGCTCCATGTCATCATCTCTTTCTGGCCATTGGGATTATAGACACACACAACTATTGCGGTTAAATAAGGAACAGGATAAACAAATAGGCCAAATAGATGTTTATTCAGGGAGAAATAACTTACAACCTAGACAGATGAACACCAGGAAATTCCACCCGATGCTCTCCTGTCCGAGTTATGCCAGCAAGAGAGCTTTTCCCGGCTCTCTCTCTGACCTCCTTCCACAGGTCACTTCAGCCCATGGCTCCACCCCCCCAATGGGCATGGTCAGTGCCACAGAAGGACTATCTCACTACAATTCCCCTTTTAGTCTAAAGAAAAGATTTAGGCTTAATACAAAACTATATACAAAACAGTGAATAACAAGTGTGCTCTAAGAAAAGGAAAATCGAGAACAAAATGACCTACATATCTAGTCCGGGTGAGGGCATAATGGAGTTTACAATAGAGTTGTCCTAAGCTGGAAAACATAAGTCTATACCTAATATATCTACCTAGGAAGAGAGAATAATAGTTGTGATAATTTAATCTTTAAACTCATCAAGACCTGAGAAGGAAAATAACAATACTAGAGTAGACAGGAAATGCGGATGGACAACTAACAAAAGGTGCAGCAAGGACAGAAACAGCAAGCCACCTGGACAGTCACCCTAGGTCTCACAGCATCGTTGGTACACCCAGTTTTGGCTAAGGCCAAGAGAACTTGACAGGCCACAACAACAGCAGGGAGGTAGAATGGCTGTCTTACCCTGACTTGGCAAGGTTAAGCAGTCTTCTATATTTGTCTCCTGCAAGCCCATAGGACTACATGTCCAAATCAGTGGTCAAGATGGGGGCAATTCTTTGCCCAACAGGCCATTAGCTGAGGCGAGAATGAACTCCAGCAGGAGCAACAACAGTGTCCAACATATTTTCGGGAAAGTGCACGGTGCTGTCAGGAGCAACAGTGTCTCATGTCAATGGAGTACTAATATTAAAACATTTAAATGCCATGTTTTGCATGCCTATGAAGTGATTGAAGATTAAGCATCTATATCTGACTAATCTCATAGGTACAGGAAACATGAGTGAAGATGATCTGTAATACTCAGGAACTTAGCTAAAAAATTGATTAAAACTTCCCTGAGTAAAGCAGGACTAAATACTTAAACAATATAACTATATACATATACATACATATAAAACCCTAAAATAGAGATAGAGTAGAAATGTCAAGACAAGAGGTAGAACTATAAAGGGCAGCATGATAAATATCCCAAATTGTATCAATATACAAAATGTCTTGAATACAAGAAAAGTATACATACATAGAATATGGTAAAAAAAGTAATGTGCATAAAACATTGTAAGTGTTTCACACAATATAACAAAATACAAACTTAATTTTACATAGCTTACCACATATAAGAATACATAACAATGTAAGCTGTAAAATACTATCTCATTCTTACTCAAATTCACAAGAAAATAGGCTAATCTATCTATATCCCATCTAAACCATACCTTTCCCAACTATTCCCTATTCCTGTCTAAAAGATAAACCCGAGTGTAAGCATCACCTTCCATACCCAACCCTAAATAACTAAAACCAACCCAAAGACGATGACTATTATCCCAAAAGTCCAAGGGTAGGGAAAGGGGGCGTCGTTATCTTAAGTTTACTTCCTGCTGAAATGGGACGATGATTAGATCTCTCATTGAACCTGGTGCTCACTAATTGGTTATACTCTAGGCAATAAGCTCCATGTCATCATCCTCTTTTTGGCCATTGGGATTATAGACACACACAACTATTGCGGTTAATTTCAGGATATTGAATGTTTCTATTTTCAATGATACAGAATCTCCTGGCATGCTAACCCTGTGTTAGGCATCTCTGAAATCCACATTGACAGTCTTAGCTTGGGTCATCTGACTTAAACCAGGAAATAGTTTTGGGGGGGCATTAGGATAATAGGTCACTAAGTCAGTCATTTACTCTCTGTTTTATTTGTTTTGTTTGCTTTGGTTCAGGATCTCAGCACCTCATTTTGAATCCTTATTACTTAGTCTCCTCAGCAGTCTCTCCTATTTTCATCTTTCTTCCATTTCACCTTCTTCTCTCACACAAATAGGTACATTAGTAATGTTAAGCCAACAGTATCATGGCATCTCAAAACCCATCATAGCCAGGCACACACCTGTAACCCTAGCACTTAGGAAATTAAGGTAAGATTTTAAGTTGGAGACCAGCCTCGGGTAAGTAATGAGATTCTGTCTGAGAAGAATCTGTATTCCTAAGAGAAGCTTCTGCCCATCTTTCTTGCTCCATTTCTTATACAATTGGCTCAAAACACTAAATAATTTGATTTTTTACACTTCTGTGATAGTTTGCCTTCTCTTTCTTTATTTCTATATTCTCTTTTGCCTAGAATGTTCTTTCCTGTTTCTTTTCCCTTTTTTTTTGTACCTTGTTGCCCCCACTCCCACCACACACACACACACACACACACACATTTAACAAAACAAAAAGTAAATAACACTAGCTAATACCTCCTTTGATGTTTAGCTTGGGCTTAGGTGGGGAAAAAAAAGTTCCTGGTTGTTTTCTCCTCCTATAAAGTAGTGTTTAGCTCTTGTGTACTCTTTGAAGGTTGTGATCTGGTGACATAGCTGACAGAAGACACATTGTTAATATCTGACTGGCGATAAGGCAGTAGCCTGGAATCAGGTCAGATGCTGACCTCTTTGTCCTCTCTCACTGCCCTGACACTTAGACATTGAAGGCCACCGGAATCCATTTCTTGCGGCTGTTTGTGGAGCTTTCCTGTCAGGACAAAAATGGAAAAGACTACCCTTTGACTACAATTAGAGAGCAACTGTAACAACCGCCAGGGCCCTCACTGCATAATCAGAGCATGCCCAAGGGTGGAAAGCAAAAGAAGGAAGGGCTGCCAAGGGGAAAACAAACACCTAAAGTGTTGCAATCTTTGGAATTAGAGCTGCTGGGTGGAGAAAGGGTCAGCTGTTCAACTGAGCCATCTACGAATCATTAGGAGGGGGACGGACAGTAGGCCCTGGAAATTGTGTTCTCCTCAGGTGTAAGAAGCGATGAAGAATCCCCACTGCCTGCAACTACAAAGTGGCACCTTAGAAAGAAAGCTGACTGCAGAATGCTCTGTCTTTGCAGGGTCTAATGCTTAGTTGAGGGACTATTTGATAATCTACTAATGCTTAGTTGAGGGACTATTTGATCATCTTCAAAGCAATCACCAAGCAGGGCTAACAACCACCACCTAAGTCACCAGAAGCCTGTTGACCAAGTAAGAGTCACAAGGACAACTATGCTCCATCCCTCTGCCTCTGTCACTAAACAAAATTCCAGCAGGACTCCTGAACGACCAGGTCAGAAGTTACAGGGCATTATTTGTTTGATTAATTAATATTGAATTTTTAACTCTTTGTCCTCAGGTGGGTCCCAGTGACAGACCCTTTCATTCACAGGATCTGATTTTCAGAACAAATGCCACCAGGTGCAAAGAATTTCTTATTTGTTTTGTTTTAAATTGTTTTGTTTGTTGGTTGGTTTGTTTTTGTTTTTCAAGACAGTTTCATTGTGTAACAAAATGGTTGTTTTGTTTGTTTGTTTGTTTTTAGGTGAAATCAGAAAAAATATCACAACATGTAAAGGAAATTATAAAGACACAAAAATGGCTTCCTGACCAGTAAAAGCTCATTAATACCACCTCAAGGAGGTCAGGTGTCAGGTGGCTTTTTAAATAGTCTAAACACTGATCTTTCGAATGTACTGTTCCCGTTTGCAAGCTGCAGTGTAATAAAGGTAAAAGAATGTGACACAGTGTAGAGATAGAAAATTTTTGAATACAAATGCTAACTATAAATTACAAGGATGAAATTGGTTTTCATTGAGACAGGAAGGATGGTCAGGTTCTTTTTCCATCTATAAGCTCTGTGGCTAATGAGGAGCCATGACCAGTCAGTCCTATAACTGAATCGCTGGCTCTCTTCTACTGCATTGTTATGCTTTGGTTATGAAATATCCCCTTTGGGTCAAGTGTTTATAACACTCAGTTCCCAGTAGATGCTGCTGTATTGGGGATGTGGAACTTTTAGGAGGTGGAGTCTCACTGGAGGAAGTGGCTCACTGGGTACCGGTGGGAGGGGAGTGATGGCGGAATGGCGGGAAGGATTTGTGGACACTGGGACTGGCCCTGGTTCACTCTCTGCTTTTCTGCATGCTGTTGGGATGTAACCTGCTACCTCTTCTTCCACCAAGAGCTGTTCTTACAGCCATGCCTTTCCCGTAATGTATTTCCTTAAAGTGTGAGCCAAAGCAAACTCTTCCCATTTACTGTGTCTCAGTCACGTTTCATATCTTAGCAATAAGAAAAGTAACTAATACAAACATCCTGTGTCACAATGTGCCGACAGTTCCTGCTCTTTTATTAAACTGATTAGAAGCCTGGAGAACTTTGCTCCTTCCCTGCCTGAGACATGCCTGCTGGCTTTCCTGCTTACAGTGCCTGCGTGTGCTTTTCTATTGCCAACTGCTGCAAAGCTGCACTCCTGCTCATCTCAGCTGGGAGCCCCTTTTCCTCCCCCAAGAGGGTTGCTGTGCGATGATAGGCGTCCCTGAGACAGACACTCCTTTCCAGCATCTGGAGTGTTATTCTTTTCCCACTAGAGCACATGAACATTTTCACAGTTCCCCTTTTGGAAGGATCAAGCAAATCATTACCTACCATACACCTGTGGTTTTGGAAACCGGACCCTGTAAGCAGTTTTTTTGAGAGACGGTTCACGTTTGAAAGGTTGAAATATATGATAACAGCTGGGAGCAGAATAAAGACCAAATGAAGACAGAGGCTGGGACTGCATGCACAAGACCCACACAAAATCAACTCAGTCGCCAAAATCTCAGCAATGATAGGAGCAGAGGAAGTTAAGAGGTCCCACTCCTCACTGGGAAGCTATTATCAATTGGCAACTGCTCAGGGGAGAGCCAGTAAATTTCTTCAGGGTTGTGTCACTGGTCCCACACCCATGCATGTACAAGTGCAGTGAGTAGACTGGATATTTTTTAAAAAGAACACCATTTGTTAGTCAAATTTTAAATTTATTGTTTTCCTTTATAATATATTTTGAGCATATTGTTTCTCCTTTTCCATAGTGTTTTAGATTCTTCTACCTGGGAAGAGAATCCATGTTTCGTGGAGTTAACAGGAAGAGTCAATGTTGGCTCCACTCCAAAAACTCTTTGAGTAGATTAGGAATTTCCCCCAGAACTAATCATTTGAGTCATATATGATTAGGGAAACTAATATGCAGTAGTAAGTCAAAATTAACATTATATATTCACTTAGACAGAAGCATGAGACTACCTGAAGACTTTTTCAGATCATTACAGACAGGAACCTACTTCCTCTTGTGGGGCCCACCTCCCAAAGTCTTCACAGCTTTCCAGAACAGCAACCCTTGCTGGGACCAGGTGTTTCAAAAGTGAGAGCCTGCAAACCATGTCAGAACACAAGAAAGAGAACCAAGGATTCCCCCATACCCTGTTATAATGCTGATGGGTGTGGTTATGGCTCTACCAAGAGTCATCTGTTCATCTTGCTACACAAACTCATAAATTTAAAAATATTACACCAATCCATTTCTAGCCCAGTTTCCTTATTTATGCAGTGAAAGACTTGTAAGGGAATGATTAAAAAATTTTACAGTTCCCTGAATCTTGAAAAATATGCAAATAATTCATCAAATTCTAATAGTCTGTTTATACTTATAATAAACAGGGAAGATCTTAAGATGCCAACCACTTAATTTTCCTAGTCTGGAGCAAGACTCCTTGCAGTTTAATATTTCAGTGTAGAAAGAACTGAGATTTGAACTTCTGGTTTTATCAGTAGGGCTTGAAGTGATTTCTATAATCATTTAATTTTTTGCTTTTCTTTCTTTAAAGTCAACCTGAAATCTGAAATCAGGCCAGTTGCTATGACATAGATGTGCTTTGCTGCCCTACAAGTTTATGTGATGGAAGCTTGGTCCCCAGTGCAGCAATGTTGAGATGTGTGCAGCTTTGAGAGCCCAATAAAAGGCAACTAGGTCATGAGCACCCCGCCCTCATGATAGATTAAAGCCTCAGAGGGGTCGCTCAAGCCTCTCTGGAGGAGTTCTTTTGAAAGTCATTGTTCCCATGTGAAGCCATCCCATATAGTTAGCTCTGACTGAATGCACCTATTTCCCTTTCTGTTTCTCTATCACGTTGAGACACAGCCCAGGACCACAGCCATCATATCACCAGGTGCCAATGCCAAGCTTCTAGGATCTTCTAGCTACTGGAGGAGTGAGTCAAGTAAACTTTCTTAACTTTATAGGATACCCATCACATGTGTGTGTGCCTGTGAAAGTGCATGTGTGAATGTGTGTGTGCATGTATGTGCATTTGTATATGGTGGCAAGAGGTCATCTTTGGGTTTTATATTTTATTTGTTTATTTTGTACGTGTGTCCTGTGTGTATATATGTACACAGGCTATGAGGCATGTGTTGAAGTCAGAGGACAACCATGCCGGTCCTGGAATCAAATTCAGGGCATCAGGCTTGGCAGCGAGTACCTTCACCCACAGAACCATCTCACCAACCTAGCCTCAGATTTTGTTCTTTGGGATCCATCAACTTTTTGCATTGACATGATGCTCCCTGATTAGGTTAGGCTGGCTGACCAGTGAACTCCAGGAATCGGCCTACTTCACCTCCCAAGTGCTGGGATTACAAATGCATACCACTATACCTGGCTTTTTCCCCTGGGTTCTGGGAATTGAACCCAGTTCTGCGTGCTTGTGTGATAAGCAGTTCACCAACTGCATCACATCCTCAGCTCTCAAGTTATTTTTATAAAATAACATAAAACAGACTAAGGCACAGTGATGACATGTTTTATAGGCACCTCACTTAAGCCTAAGGGGCCAGTTCAAATGTGAAAGTCCCCTTAATGTTTCTCTTAGTGATGTGTGAAACTACCCTGCCATCTTCTGAAGGTCAAATCCCATTATAAAGTGACTAGTGAGAGTTCAGAGATATAGGAGTTTTTGCAGATGGGATTCCAACATCTGGATAGCCTTTCCAAATTCACTGTGCATTTGAAACTTGTTCTCTAGCATTTCCAAAGTAGGTGGTAGAAATGCATGGGCACCCATGTGAAGCTGAGCTATGGGAAATATTTTAGGGACAAGTTCTCAGAACCCACTTCAGGAATTTAAAAAATGATAGATGGTATTATATTGTAAACAGTAGGACAGTGGGAGGAAAAACTAAAATTTAGAAGGTTTGTGCTCTATGATTTTTACCCAGGAAGTAGATTCCCCATGTGATCCCACAACGATGTTTAGTAGTTTTGTCATAGGATTCTAGCACAGAAGACAGGGTGACTTAGGAAAAACAGTCAGCCTAAGTTCAAAAGATAGTCCTCTACCCACTGTCCCCTATCCCCCCCAGTGATTGTCTGGGAATTCACAGGAGGTCATAGGATCCATGAAAGAAGTGACTGATTCAAGGCTCATCTCTGGGAATCATGTTTCTGTTTCTTTCTCTCTGGCTACTATAAACTTTACAATCACAAGCAAGACTTTTGACCACAGTTGATTACTTCTCTCTGGAGGTTATTTACTTCGCATGACTTTGGATAGTGAGCACAGATGGACAGAAAACATAGGTTTACATGTGGACAGAAATATTGCACAAAACGGGTACAGGGTACTGTATCATTCCTTGCCCATTCTTTTCTCTGGCTGGTTTACAAAACTGGGTATGCTCACATGTAAACCATTGCTTTGGGTGGGCCAATGTATCCTTTAAGAAATAATCCAAGGGTTTGAGGGCTTGTGGTAGCTCAATGGTAGGAGCACATGTCTAGCAAACATAGGCCCTGGGTTTGGTTCTCAGCTCTGAAAAAAAGAGGTAAACATTTCTAAGAGTTGCTTGAGAAATCAACGTACTGTGATTCTTTTCTATGTAGCCAGGGTCTTAAAAACTTACACTGACTTAATTCCTATAAATCTTTTGTCATATTTGTACTTTGGAGGAGAAAACAGGCCTGGGAGGGCCCGAGATCACACAGATTGAGTCTTAGACACCACCAATACAGGTTGTTGGAGCCATAAGTTTGTACCTTTCACATTCTGCCTTGTTGGAGTGAAAATGATTGAAAGCCATCTCAGTCACATTTCACATTCCTCTAGAATTTGCATCAAGCTAGTAGCAGGGCTGAGGTATGCTTGGCATCCATAGAATCTTCCATCTGTACTCCTGGCTTGTCTCTTACTGAGCAGTGAGACTGCCTGCTCATGAATCACTCCTGGCTTGAGAAATCTGGCTGCAGCTGACTCCTTCTCAGCTAGAGTGCGGGTCTGGAAGGCAAGCTGTCTAACCGGCTTTTCAACTCACACCAAACAGGAATAAAAATTTTAAGGTGTCCTTGTATTTTTCTAAGTTCTTTACTGATGCTGTTATTCAAGAGCTTATGAAATGTTTCCTGACAAATATCCTTTTAAATGCTTAGCTATCTAATTAATGAAGCATATTGATATAAAAAAAGCAAAAACATTGAGTACAGTATTGCTTACATTCAGTGTACTTTGTAACTAGTGTAGATCTTAAAAGAGGAAAATCATTCTCAGAAAAATCATAAAATTATTTCTATGATCATCTCCCACTTCTTGATACTGTTGATGGAAGACTATTGTGCTTTGATCCGCTGTCTGATTGCTTCATGGGGTAATTCGAATGAGAATGTTTCTCATAGGCTCAGCTATTTGAACACTTGTTTCCCAATTAGTGGTGCTGTTCAGGGAGAAATGCAGGCTTGTTTGAGGAAGTATGGCTCTGGGAGCAGGCTTTGAGAATTCAGAGCCTTATCCCTTTACCAGTTTGCTCTGTTTCATGGTGTTAGCTCCCTGCTTCTGCCATGATGCTTGTCACTTGCTGACATACCTCTCTTCCATGATAGAATCTCATCCATGGACTCTGAATACTAACCACAGCCAAAATAAATTCTTCCTTCTATAGTTGCCTTGGTCATGTTGTATTATTGCAGCAACAGACAGGTAAACAATATACTTTACATGTATAAATCTTATGTTGATGTCAATATTTTAAGTAAAGATTTATGCACAATATCTATAAAGCCTGAAAAATATCCTTGCTAAAGTGAATAAAAACTATACAAATAGTAAATTCTTACTGGGTGCTAAAATTCAAGCCTTAAGTGGAAAAAACAAAACAAAACAAAACAAAACAAAAAACTTTTTAACTTTATTTTGAGTGGGAAAAAAAAAGCTATTCTCCAAGGAAAGAAAAGTTTCTGTTTATAAGGTATATACATTAAAATCATATTAAATTAAATCTTTGTGATTACAATGGAATTCTTACTTTTCAGAGTTGTCTGAAAACTGCACCAAATCATACAAAATCCCATAAGCCAGTGTTGAAACTTTTCTCACAGTAGGAATTAAAACAAAAACTCAAGGGTTATATTTGTCCTAGTTGCATTTGTGTTGCTGTGATAAAATATACTGATCAAAAGCAACTTAGGGGGAAAATGTTTCCATGGCTTAAAATTCCAGATTATAACCCATGATTAAAGGGAAATTGAAGCAGGAACACATATCTACAATCAAGAAGAAAGAGATGCATGATGCATGAATTTTTTTTTTCTTTGCTACTCAGCTAGCTTTCTCTTCATTTATATGGTTCAGGGCTCAGCCCACAAAATGGTGCCACCCATAGCAATCTGAGTTTTCTTACATCAATTAACAGTCAGGCCAATTCCCCATAGATGTGCTCATAGGCCAACCCAATGTAGACAATTATTCATTGATAGTTTCACCCCAGCTGACTCTAGGTTGTTTAAAGTCAACAGTTAAAGCTAAGCATCACAGTGTTTTTATGTGTTTTATTATTCTTACAGAGAAGGCAGTTTCTATTCCATCTATCTTGTATTCTTGCTCCCTAACCTTGATGGAGCTGGAGGTTTTGAGATTGCCCTCACAGGTTGAGTTGGGGATTTAAACACAGCCTTGTTCCTGTCCATAGTCTTGTAAAGAAACATAACTGCACATACCTCTAATCCTAGCATTTGAGAAGCTGAAGCCAGAGGTTCCATGGGCTACATGATCTACTTGAGTTCAAGGGCAGTCTGGGCTCTATGGTAGTTTTCAGCCCAGTAGTATGAGACCCTGACTTAAGAATAAAAATCTTTTTAAAATCAGGCAGCACTGAGTTTTGATAAATAAATACATCCAGGAGAAATTTTAGATTTCCATGTTAAATAATCCACCATCGAAGCATGAGCTGACGGTACTATTAAATACTTCCTATTTCACTGAAGCATTTCTGGTAAGGTAGTCTTCCATGTTTATGACAAATTTCCAAGAGACACAGTGAGTTCAGATGATGAATTGCATTGTTTTCTTCACACGTCTTTCATGTGAGTATCTCAGACATGCAGTTCTTTTAGATGGTAGTTGAGCTGTAATGCTCATATATTAAGCCAAATTTAAGACTATCCTGGAAATAAGGTCTTGTTTCCTTGTACATGTGATTTCCATAAGAAAATATAACACAAAACATTTTAAATGGCAATATAGGTGGTCTCCCCACAATAAAGCTGATAAAAATTTTGATTTAGAATATGATCTGAATTTTCAAGTATATATGCTCGTTTTAGTTATAACTCTTTTGCTGATATTCATGACCAAATTTGATGCTAAGAAAGACAGATTATAAGAAGAATTTGGTTAATATTGGCACAATGTCTTGGGGGGTTACCTTCCTCTGTGTTACTTCATCATTTAGAAGTCAGTACGGTGTTTATGAAAAAATGTTACTGGTTGCTAAGGAAAGGCTCAGTGGTAGAGAACTTTCTGGCATATGCAAGACCCTGGGATTGATCCTCAGCTTTGAAAAAGGAAAATGAAATAATTCTGTCAGGATTCTGTTCAAATACCTAGAAAATGGCCTTTGTAGTTGCAAAGTGTAATCCATTCATTCAACTCTAAAGTGATAAATCCAAACTTTGTTTGTAAAATGTTTGTATAATATAAAACTGGACCTTATATGTGTTCAATAAAAAGAAATGTCTCAAAACTTAAGAAGAAAGAAAGAAAGAAAGAAAGAAAGAAAGAAAGAAGGCACACAGAAAGTGAGAAGGTGAAGGAGGGAGGAAGAGAGGGAGAGAAGGAGGGAGGAAGGGAGGTACAAATAAATCTAAATCCATCTGCTGGAAGCTCCACAGATCATCTTTCATTGTTGAACCAGAGCAGAACTTTTACTTCTTGAGCTTTTGTACAGCAAAACTCATACAGACATCATCAAATCACCAGAGGTGGATGGTTGAGAGGAGAGCAAGGTCAAAAGTCATAAGGCAACATGTACTCTATAAAACTTTTAAAACAGGCAAGAAGATGGCTTGTCTTCATTGTTAACTTGACTAGATTTAGGATCATTTAGGAGAATGGTGAGGTATATTATGAGTGTCCTGATCAAGGATCAGACATTTCCAAAGAGAGTTAATTATGGGAGGAAGGTTTATCCTAAATGTTGGTGATAGCATCCTGTAGGCTGGGGCCCAGACAGAATAAAAGTGAGTTATATAGAAAGCTGGTTATGCACAAATATTCCTCTTTTTCCATTTTCCAAACAGTGGGAAACAGTCACACACTCCCACCTTCATAATGTTCTGCCCAAATGCACCTAGCCTAGCAACTATGGGCTCAACCCTCTGAAACAGTGAGTCAAAGTAACTTTTTTCACCTTAAATTTTTCATGTCAGATAATTGGGTCATGGTGATGCAAAGGTAATGAAGACAAAGGATGAGATGAGCTATACAGGGCTTAAGATAAATCCTGATTTCTTGATAAGGATACCATTCTCCACAGTATGTAAACATGAGGATATGTGGACACAAGCAAGGAGAAAGAAACAGATAATATGAGGGGGAGGGGAGACAGAGCACACTACCAGTTGCCCAAAGGAAACTACTCTAGGCACACCATCTGCAGACCTCTTAGCTTCAAATGAACAGCTTGGAGTATGTCTTCATTTGAAAGCCAGCCATTGAGACTAACATTAGCTAGTGTTTTAAAAAGGAGAAATGTACTAGAAGGAAACTAGAGTGCTGTGGCTTCCAAAAAGAAAGCAAACAAATAGAGCTTATAAGTCCCAAAGACCAGGGAGCCCAGCAGCTAAATTTGTATGTTTTCATTCTGGAACAAGACTGTTTATAGGACTCAAATTGCCAAGGTCCTTTCTTCACTCCAATATTGGGGCCAGACATTCTGGCTAGCCTGGGTTAGGTCAAAACTCATACCTGTATTAGTCACTGTGACTATGAAGGTTGGGTCTTAGAATATAAACACAACACAGTTGTACTCTCCCTGTGCGGTGAGTGTAAGTGGAACTAAAAATGTGGTGAGTTTCAAAAAAAGGCAAACAGTAGAAAGTTGGCTGCCACATGCTAGAAAATTCCAATTCTACATTAAATTTTACTGAAAATAGTACTGCTCACAAGAATATTCATGTAAGTAGGTGAAAATGATGTGTTTAAGGCTACAATAAAAGCTGAGTGGATTTGATCAGGAAAGGGTTCTTACAGGTAAGAAGTTTTAAATGGACTGTTAAAGGGCTTGGAGTGGCAAAACATGACTGTTTCCAGATGGTAGGAAGAATAGGAAGAACTTGTACACAAGGTAAAAGGGCAAGGAGATGGGAGGGTCTGTGAGGCATTGGGGGCAGTGATATCTTGCTTGTACAAATAAATCTTGTCTGAAGGTCAGAGGATGGAACTTGCCACTAGCTAACCATAGAGGTCTGGAAGTCTGTACAGACAGACAGGAAGAGAGATGTCTGGGCAGAAACAGGAAGTGAGAAGTCTAGGCAGAAACAGGAAGTGAGATGGCTGGGTGGAGAGAGGATATAAGTGGGAAGAAATAGGAACTTGCTTTCTTTTCCCATGGAAAGCTAATGAGGTAAAGGTGGCTTTGGCTTGCTCCTTCCCTCCGTTCTCTCAGCATTTTCCTTTATATCTGACTCTGAGTTTTTATTATTTAGACCAATTAAGAACTCCATTTACATAATCAAAATATACTGCTTTTAAAAGAAATGAAATAAAAAGCCCAAAGTGAGTAAGTCCTATCTAAAAGAGAACAACTATTTGCACATGTAGTCCAATAAATTTTGGAGATTAAAGAGCAGTAACATAAATTGAACAAGAGGTGAAATATTTGTCACAAGTGTATAGAATTATGAGGCAGCCAGAAAGCAGAAGGATAAAGAGCAAATGAATTTTTATTTCCCCCCTCCCAACAGAATGGGGCCACCAGGGAAACCTCCTGTGTAACACTCTTAAGCTCTTCTACAACTCCAGGAAATCCGCAGTCTCCTTCCTCACCTTTCTAGTAGCTACAGTAAGTTTTCCACCAAAAATTTGAAAGTTAGGGATATTTTGTTTATAAGTGGTGAAACCCAGAGATGTAATCTGAGAAAAACATAACTACCAAATCCAAATACTTAGGTGGCTAGTTGTGTGCCATCCAATATAGTGGCTACATGCAACTATTTAAGCTTAAGTTAATTGAAATAAACTACATTTTCATTTGCAACCTCATACTGTTTCTAATCACATTTCATGAGCTTAATAGCACCATGGAGCTGGTGACTACTGGTTGGAAATACAATACATATCCATGACTACAGAAGACCTGCTGGGCAGCACTGTTTGAGACTTAATGGGTAGATGACTTGGTTGTGTGACTAGTCTTCACACAGAGAGGGTAGAGAGCCCTCGAGTCTAACTTGGACTGTGATGTTTATATGAGTTTGGGTCCTAGTAGAAAGCAGCAAAAGACTGTTTCCAAAGGTCCTACAGGGCTAAGAAAACAGGTGGGACACAATGAAGCTTCTGAGGGATCTTACACCGTGGGAAGCCTAACCATGGAGCAAGGAATCACATGGGACTTAACAAGAGCTTGGCTGCAGATGAAAGTAGCAACTGCCAAATTGATGGCCTTGAGGAAGAAAGTTTGGAGAAACAACCAGATTTTCTCATCCCATCTATTTTAGTTTCTTGTCTTTTGCTGTGATGAAACACTATGACCAACCTTACAACCTTACAAAAGATAGCATTTAATTTCAGAGGGTGGAGTAGAGGAAAAGAGAGTTCACATCTTGATCCACAACCACAAGCCAGAGAGAGAGAGAGACAGAGAGAGAGAGAGAGATAACTTGGAAAAACAGGAATCTTTTGAAACATCTAAGCCCTTCCCAGTGACATGACTTCTCCAAAAGGCCACATTTCCTTATCCTTCCTAAACAGTTCCACAAAATAGGAACTAAATATTCAAATATGTACACCTATGTGGGCCATTCTCATTCAAACCATCACACTATCCACCAGATCTCCACTGGAACACCTGTCAGCTGGAGGAGAACTGATATGTTAATTATAAAGCCATGCTCTGGGGCATACAGCAGGTAAGACCAAGGTGGAGAAAGGAAAGATGAGCGAAGAAAGAGCTTCATCTTTGTCTCTCTAAGCAGTGTCCAAGGCAGAGGAAGGTCTCAGTGGCTAAGTATCATGTAAGCGTTGAGTATATAAGTGGCATGGGAGTGTTGAGTAGGTCAGACTTGATGTAAATATAGGTGCCTAAGGCTCCTATCCAGGATTTGACTCCCCAGATGTGTTGGCTTATGCAAAAAAAAAGAACACACTTAGTCTATGTTATGCTTATCTCTTCATGGAACAGTGAGCTCTCTCACTGTAAATCAATAAGTCAGCAACTTCTGAGCTTGCAAGACCAGAAGCCATACCCCTTAATGTAGGCCAATTTGCTACATTCAGGAGCACAACTGTAAGAAAAACTTAGGATTCCTCTAATTGGTCTTACCCTAATGAGGGTTCTGAAACATAGTCATGGACTTGGAAATGAACATTCTTTACTCCTATCTGCCTCATCGGCTTGTGACTGTTTATTGTATGACTGTTCCTAGAGAGGTGTGACCAAATATTTATTCATTCCAGATAGGTCACCAATGAAGGGCCAGAGAAATGATTCCACCTAAGTCTAGCTTGGTGAGCCTGAGTTTACTCGATTGGTTACAGGAACATGGGTGACTCAAATGCAGCAGCATCACTGAAAAGTTCATTATCCCACCATGGGTGATGAAACAAAAGCTGCATCTCTGGAGCTTCCTGTTTAACTTGTAGTCTTCTCTATTGAACAGTCTCCTCGGCCCACCCTGCTCTCTGTTTCTATACTCCTGGGGGCAGGGGCTTGGTTAAGTCTCGTAACTTCCTGAGTTTCTCCAGCCACATCTTCTCACATCTTTTGAGCTTCCTTCCTTCTCCCAGAGTGACTGTTGCAATTCTGAGGAAACAGCAGCACACACTGTTCATTTCCATGATTTCCTTAAAACATCTAAGACAGTGCAGGGAATACAGGAGAGCATTAGTTCATTTCTTGACATCTATTGAGAAAGCCTTTTTCACTGATTACCTTTTGTCAATGTGACAGAAATCTAGACATACCTGGGAAGATAGGGTCTCAGTCAAGGAACTGCCTCCATCAGATTGGCCCTCTGGGTACTTCTGTCGGGCATTTCCTTGGCTGCTAATCGGTATTGGAAGGTCTAGCCAACTATGGGTCATATGATCCGTGGGCAGGTGGCTTGGGCTGCAGAAGAAACGTAGCTGAGCAAGTCAGGGAAAGGAAACCAGAAAACAGTGTTCTTCCATGGTTGCTGCTTTCAGTTCCTGCCTTGGCTTCCCTTGGTGATGAGCAGTGGCCGATAAGTCAAGTAAATTCTTCCTTCTCAAAGTTAATTTTGCTCAGTATTTTATTGGGGCAAGAGAAAAGCAAACTAGTATATCTGTCATGGTTCAGGCATTGTCCTGGGCTTTAGGGATGTAACAGTGGCAAAACAGACATAATCCCCACCCTCACAGAGCCTGTATCCTAGTGGAGGTGGGCATAGTGATAAGAAAATATGGGTTGGTAAGTCCTATGTTAGATAGGAATCTATGCTGCATTCAAAAATAAATCAAAGAGTGGCACTCAAAAAGAAGTTAGAAATACACATAGAGGTGGTGAATGGGTAGGAGAGATCCCTCTGCTCCCACAATGCACCAGAACATGAATTTGGGTGGGGGAAGCCTAAAGGAAGTGAGTGAGTAAGCCAAGAGAAAGTCAGACTGTAGAGTTCTATAGATGGAAATATGCCTTACAATGTGGTGACATCCATAGAGGAGACCAGAGTGGGTGGAGCAGAGGGAAGCAAAAAGGTCAGAGAGCAGACTGTGGGAGCAGGGTGGGGTCAGGTAGCCCTTGAGAATAGTTCCACATGGACAACTTTTGTTACACAGCCTGAAGTGCATGGCATCTGCTGCTTATTCAAGGCTGGTTCTTATGAAAATGTTCTGATTGGCCCTGGAGATGCTCACTTTCAGTATCTTGACAGCAGAAATCCTATCATGCATTACTTTAATTTGTGTTACCTAGCAAATGGCTCACATTCATTTGATTCTGACTAGTGGCTGATATACTGATGCAGAAATCCCCACTTGGTGATGGGAGATGTCATTCTGTATATGTTTCTCATACTGGTTAATAATAAAGCACTGTTGGCCAATAGGAAAGGAAGATAGGAGGGACTAGGAGACAAGGAGGAAATAGGAAGTAGTAAGGAGGAGTCAGCATGGGGAGTCTGAAGAAAGCAGTATGCCGCCGGCTCCCCGGTAAGAGAAAAACATAGATCAGCAGAAATGGGTTAATAATTAAGACAGAGCTAGCCGATAAGAAACAAGTAACAGGGCCAACAGCATTGTATCAAATACAGAGTCTCTGTGTATTATTTGGGGCTGGCGCAGCAGCAGGACAAGACCAGCGGCGGCGGGCGGAAAAACCATACACATTACAAATGGCGCCCACGTGGTTAATAAGAACTTCCACTTAAAATTTAACAAAAGCTTAAAAAAGGGTTTTAGAAACAAAAGAACAGAGATAAGCAAGGTTTCTTGGTAACAGCATTTTTCTCGGTTGGACTCTGTTTTGCGAGAGACAAGCAGATATTCGCAGAACTCCTTTAAGGGAAGGTTCCTGACTCATCATAAGTAACAAAAAACCACACATCTTTTAAGAAACTCTGCTAACAATTTATTGGTGTGTATGAGAGATGGCAATGGCAGTGACCACATCTCCAAGCCGGCAGCATGCAGACCAAGGCAGTGAGCGCAGCTTTCAGTGCTGGCGGTAAAATAGCAGCCGCCAACTTTTATAAACCTCGGCAGAAACAACAAAGACTTTCATTTTAACAATGTTGTTGTTTAACAGATAAAGACTTGTGGCCAGATAAAGATAAAAATTTACAGTAAAGACAGATTCATATTAAGAAAAACCTCTAAAGGTTTACAGTGTGTTTTAAAATATACGTAGACATGAAAAAAAAAATGGTTTTAAATAGACAAAGAGGAACTGGGTGTGGTGGCACACACCTTTAATCCCAGCAATTGGGAGACAGAGGCAAGCAGATCTCTTGTGATTTGCAAAGTAAACCTGGTATGCAAAGTGAATTCCAGGGCAGATAAGAGTTACAAGGAGAAGCTCTGTCTCAAAAAATAAAAAGTAAAAGAAACAGAGTAATAATAAAGCCACATAAAGATGAAAAGCTCAGAGAGAATCTGGTTACTGTATGGCATTACATGGAAACAACAACTGTTGAAGGAAATACTGCTGGATTAATTCAATTTATATATTTTAAAAATGCATTGACTCAAACATTTAAGTTCAAGGACAAGTTACTGGGGAAAAGGATTTCCATTTTTGTTTCCACAGAAAATAAAAAGCTGTGGATTCCTTCCAGACTAATGTGGTTTGATCAAGCCAGGCCCCCTGAAACAGTCCCTGATGATCCAATATTCAAAACAGCTTTGACAAAGCAGCCTCGAAGACTACAGCCAAGATTTCTGCAACTTCTTAGGATCCCCATGACAGCGCCCCCTATCAGCAGGAAGTAGTTTGGAAAGAACGACGCCCAAATTCCCAAATATTGTTTATAAATGTTTGTTTTCATTTAAATGGACTTGGTTATAAATGGGTAATGATCACAGCCGATTATTTTTAAAGGTAAAAAGGGAATTATGGTATTGATATGATTACTTTGTTTTGGAATGGATTTTCATTTATTGATAACAATTTAATGTCAATTTTGTGAGATGTGTATTTCTCCTCTTGTTTAGGTATTGTGTTTATATAGAAATATAATGTAGTACAGATTATAGATTACCTATGATACAGATTACCTATGATAGTCAAAGCTTAGAGTTAAGTTAGTTAGGTTTTCAAGATACATAGAGATGTATTTGAGATAGATAGAAATTCTTCAAACCTTTCAAAGACCTACAGAATATGGCATTTAAAATGGTTTAGGGTTTTTCTTGACAAAGAGGCACCAATGCCCCTGGCAACACCACCTGCGTCAGAAAGGAAGATGGACATGGAAGAAACGCGTTATGGAGTTTGCTTCCAGTATGGCAAGACTAGCCATTTGGACAAGATACAGCTCTTGTCTGGACTGTTTGAGTTTATGCTGTATATACTGGACATGCAGGACCCACAGAAAAGTGACTGCTGATTCAAGATGGACATTGCTACAGAGTTCCTGCTTCATGGAAGAGTCTGCGAGACAGTATGCAGGACACAGAGAAAAGTGACTGACAAACTGCGAATACAAAAAGACAGTTTAAAGTTTCCTGCATTGCTGAAGAGTCTGCTAGACACACTATGGCCTATGGGCTGAAGATGAAAGATTACAAAAGAACTTCGGGTGAGCAGGCAGTGAGTTGTCTCTGTCATTTCTAGAGTTTATATATTATCCTTCTGTGGTCTTTGAAGGCGTTGAAGACAAAGAGTTATGGTTATAGTTTTCCTTAGTTAGGTTTAAAGATAAGTTACATATAGGACTTTAGATTCACAAATATAGGATAGATGATAAAATAGTTTCTTTTAGTCTTGCTAAATGTTAATGGACTAAATATTGTTAACTGTGATTCTTATTTGATAACTGTTATGTAATATATTTTGCGATGTTAAGGTTAAAACCCTTCTTTTTATTTAGACAGAAAAGAGGAGATGATGGGAGATGTCATTCTGTATATGTTTCTCATACTGGTTAATAATAAAGCACTGTTGGCCAATAGGAAAGGAAGATAGGAGGGACTAGGAGACAAGGAGGAAATAGGAAGTAGGAAGGAGGAGCCAAGATGGAGAGTCTGGAGAGAGCTGGACGCCAGCCACCTCCCCGGTAAGAGAAGGCCATGTGAAGATACATAGATCAGCAGAAATGGGTTAATAATTAAAGGCAGAGCTAGCCGATAAGAAACAAGTAACCAGGCCAACAGTATTGTATCAAATACAGAGTCTCTGTGTAGTATTTGGGGCTGGCGGTGCGGCGGCAGGACAATACCAGGCGGCGGGCAGAAAAACAGTACACCTTACTAATGGCGCCCAACGTGGGCTGGCTTGGTGGCGGTGGAACAAGAGCAGGTGGCCGGCAGAAAAACCTTACTTGTTACAACTTGGTCTCCAATAAGTTCCACACAAACAATGCAGGGATGTTCCTGTCCTAGCATCTCCTGGACCACTGGGACCTCCTAACAGAGCTGAGCACATCGGCCTGAGCAGAGATTGATATTTCATAGCAGGTAGGGCAGCTTCAGAGTTCAGCATCAGAAGACCCTGAGTCAGCCACACTCACACATTCTTTAAATGAAGTGACAACCCAAGGACCGGGCTATGCAAAGAGACTTTATTGAAATCTCAAACAAATCAGAATGCCCAACACAGATGCATGCCCACACTGAAATGGTGTTTCCTGTACCCGAAAGCAAGACTGTATATGGAAATCAAAATTCCCTTTCTTAGTGCTGCCATTTAGACTTCCCTGTTCTGTTGTTGAGGCAGCCCAACTTCTTCCGGTTGCTATTTTGTAGTTTGGTGTCCCTCCCAGTCCTGCAGATTTTTATCCCTCCCCATCACTTCTTCTCCGTTTTCTGCTTCATTTCTTGTTGAATCTCTTGATTTCTCTTGTTTTATTTCCCAGGAAAGCGAGCCATGCATGCATTAAGGATTGTTCCAGGCTGAATGACTGATTAAAACTTAGTGATTGTAGTGAGGTACATTGTTGTGCATACAGTGACAAATTATCTTGTGATATTTTCAGCATGCTTTCTTGTAAGAATGATAGCAGGTCATGTTTGAAAACTACAGCAGTGATTTCTGGGCTTTGTTGTGACCTGGTTTCTCAACAGGGTACTCAGCAAATGCTTTGATCTATTCTTGCTCTGTAGCTAACAAAATCTTATGTGGCCACTGTACACTGACTATTAGGGGCAACTTGAACTCATGACCAGGTTATAGTCACTGGAATTTGACTCAGAATAAACTCTATTTTCTTCCATTTGAGGTGAGTTTAGCATCAGTACCCTTCATGTTACTGCTCCCTTATTCTCACTCTCCTCCAAATCTCCCTTGATATTTGTTTGGTACCCCAGATGGCACCATGTTTGGATTCAAACCAACTGCCCCTGTCCAAGAATGCACAGTGCAGGGCATGGGATAGCTTCCTATTGTTGATTTAATCTGGGTATTTTCTTTATGCAGACAAACTCTTGTTCTAAAAAGACCTGAGAGGGCTTCTAGAAAGACATCACATCCCAAAGTCCCATCAGAGATGCTGAGGTGAATGACAGAAGATCCTGTCTTCATGTCATTTATTCTTCATTGGTCCTTCCCATGTAGCACAGTCCTGTGATGCCATGAACACTCAGAATCCTGTTCTCCATGGAAACCACCCAAGTGATGGAGTGCGGACCTGGGGCTTGACCCCACACAGGGGGCAGTATGACCTGCCCTGCAGCGCAATACAGTGATTGTTTTGAGGAGCAATGCTTGCTGTCATATAATCAGTTTTATTTCTCAAATGAATCTAGAATCTCCCTTTCCTCCATGTCTGTTATTGAGAAAAAGAGCTACCAGTTCAACAGTGAAATCTAACAGGCTCCATTCATGTCTTCCATTTCACTGTGACAAAAAACAAAGTGGCCTTTTTCCTTTTTTTTTGTTTTATAACCTGAAAATTGCAGACTCTTAAGAAAGGATGGGGAGTCACCCTCTATCCTACTTCATAAAGCAGAAATTTTAAAACATTTGCCTCTAAGCATTTTGATAGTTGTAACAATAGTGCTCTTGTACCTGATTTCCTAACATTATTCTAACATCATTTCCTATGTGGTAATTTTAATGTCTGTATAATATTTCTTCTATGATTTTCCATAACCATTCTCTATTAGTTAGCATTTAAATTGCTTCCATCCAGCTTTTCATCTTAGTGTATACTGCAATGAGCAACTATGAGCACAGAGAGTTTTTCTTATAATTTCAATTATTTCTTTGGAATAAATTCCCAGAGCTAGCATTATAGGTCTAACGGCTTTAATGCTTTTAAGATTCTTTGTACATGTCCCTGCTTGCCAGAAGGTTATACTGATAAACAAAGCATGCTGCCTAGCTTCCCTGGGAGCTCTTACATATATAAAGTCTGCAAAAATAACAAGCTTTCCCTATGTAGCCTTGGCTATGCTGAAAAATCAGGGTGGTCTTGAACTCAGAAATGTGCCTGTCTATGCCTCCCGTGTGCTGGTATTAAGGGCTTGTACCTTCAAGAAAGATATTTTTTACTTAGAGTTAAGAAATATATCATTGTTCCATTTATCATTGCTGCAGCTATTTTGAGTTATATGTGTCAGACACTGACATATACACACAAAAATAATGTATCACATGTAGACAGCAAGGGGTATTTCTGTTCTCTTTTATCTGTCCTGTTTTCCTCAAACCCTATACACCCTACAGTCCACCCACAGAGCATCTTAGCACTTCATAGTGGTAATGAGCCCAAGCACATTTGCTGAGTGGCAGAGGTTTACACCTGCATGAAACAAGCCGAATGCTCTATGGTAGAAGCCAGTAACTGGAGTCACCTGTGTGTTAATTGGCTCATGCCACCCTAGAAGTAGATGGACAATATGGCAGACTCCTATTTAAATAGTGACACTTTCTTTAATTTTTTTAAAAATAGGACCTCATTGTGTAGCTCAAGCTGGCCTCAAATACTCAATCCTCTTGCCTCAGCATCCCAAACAGCAGGAGTCCCAGGCATTCATCATTGCACTTACCTTGAGGAACATTCTTTATTGAGGCTATTACTGAGTGCCTAAAAGAAGAAAGAAAAAAGTGATAATTGCACGGGCATGGCTCTTTGGCTACATTCTCTGCTCCTAAGAGCAAGCTATGGAAAGTTTAGAGGATGACAATATGCTACTCTGGGGCCAAGTGAGAAAGGAGATGTCCTGCCTCCCATTTCTCTGCGTCCAATCCTGACTCACTTTCTTCCGGACTGCTGATTGGCACCTACCACCCTGGAAGTAGATGGACGATGTTGTAGATTCCTAGTCCCATAGTTCATGATGAAGACTTGGGACACGTTTTATTTATCTGAGTGTTTTATTTTATAAGTGTTTTGGCTGCATGTATCTCTGTGTACCCTGTGCTTGCCTGGTGCCCACAAAAGACAGAGAGGGTGTTGGAACTCCAGAAACTGGAGGTACAGACAGGTGTGAGCTGCCATGGGGCAAGCCCTCTGGAAGAGCAGTAAGTGCTCTTACCCACTGAGCTATCTCCCCAGCACTTGGAGCATCTTTTAAACATGTTTAAACAGAATCTTATTGTGTAACTCAAGCTGATTTCAAACCCTACATCTCTCTGGTTCAGCAAGCCAAGTATCAGGAGTTAAAGGTAGGCATTCATTCCGCTGCATGAATGACTACACCTGGATCTAGGATTCAGACATGGTAAATTCATCTGACCAAATCCTTTTGCATAGATTTGACACCATAGTCAAGAAAATAGAAGTAACTGGATCTAGGTTACACTGCTGCAGAACCATCGTGGGAAAAAGATATCCAGAGGAAAAGGTTCAGAAACAGGGCGGCTGTGCCTAGGTCTGCCCTCTGGAGATGTTTGAGTGTGGGTAAACAAAGGGTACTTGAAGGCAGAGTTTCAATGAGTCCACAAGAACCAAGGAAAATGATAAACAGGTATTTATTAGGGAAGCACTTACACAGATAATTGTAAATAACCTCCCCAGTCTTTCCTGCTCCTGAATATGCAGACTCTGCTCTCCTGATTCTCTCACCACAACCCAAGAGAGTGAGCCAGTCCCTCTTCCTCATCTTCCTTATAAGGGGTTATGTCTGCACACCAGAAACCATGCCCCCTAGGATGTAGCCACCACCGAAAGTTCACTGACAAAGCAAGATGCCATTACAGATACTTATTTACAGAGTGCCTTTCTACATTGGTCTATTCAAAGAGCTGTTGCAAGGATCCCATTAAATGACAGATCTGACAGAGTGTTTTAGAAATTGTATTGTGTTCTGCTAACATACCTACTTTAACATAAAAATTCTGCTGATGCCAGGTGTTGGTGGCGCAGGCCTTTAATCCCAGCACTCAGTAGGCAGAGGCAGTAGGATCTCTGTGAGTTCAAGGCCAGCCTGGTCTACAAGAGCTAGTTCCAGGACAGTCTCCAAAGCTACACAGAGAAACCCTGTCTCGAAAAACCAAAAAATTTTTTTTTTTTTTTTTTTTTTTTTGCTGAGGCCAAGCACAGGGCAGAGGATGGGACCACCTCTACTCTCAGACAGTAAAAGAGTGCATCATCGTTGCCTAAAGAATTAAAATGTAATAATAAAAGCCTTTAAGTGGTTTGCGATATCAAGGTGTTTAGTGGATCCTAAGTAATATAAGTAACAAAATACTCTGCCCCAAAGGTTGTTTTTTTTACCTCTGAATTCCAAATAAATACTATAGCCAAATCTTTAAAATTCATATGAAAGTTTCAGTTTAGCAACATTTTTCTTAATTATTTTATTAAATATTTATATATAACTGTGTATCTTATTTTTATCATATTGATATATTTTTACATACTATATATAACTTAAATATTAAATTTTTTTCTTTGGTAAATCTCAAAAGTTAACACAGCCACCTCCCAATTACCATTGTCAAGTTTACCAAATAATGCATGGGTGGGAGGGGATATAGGATGCCCAGTTAAATATGAATGTCAAATAGGCAGTGAATACCTTTTCAGTATAAATATGTCTCACACATATTCAAAAAAATATTTAAACAAAAATTTCCAAGTTAACTAATATTTGGGTTTCAGCTGGTATCCCTGACACTTGAGGGCACAGCTCTAAGTCCCTGCTCAGGGAATGAATGTGTGATGATGACTTGGTATGGTTTTCCTTATACTGGAGGTTTTTAATGTTTCCCACACTAGTAGTAACAAACATTTGAATTTGGACTTAAGTAATGGATTTGACCTGGACAAGATGGCACACACCTGTCACCCTAGCAGTAAGTAGCCTGGGGCAGGAGGATGAATGATTCGTTGGCACTCTGTGTTACATAGTGAGTTCTAGCCCAGCATGGACTGCAGACTTGAGTTTCATGAGTAGATTCTAGGTCAGCATGGACCACCCAGTGAGAATATCTGTAAATTAAATTAATAAGTACTTTTAAATAGAGCTTGCATAGTGATTG